>NC_091789.1:34365934-35071251 GCF_029378745.1 Bos indicus | reverse complement strand
AGTATTCTTGCCTGGAAAATCCCATGGACAGAGAAGCCTGGCAGGCTACAGTCCTTAGAGTTGCAAAGAGTCAGACATGACTGAAGGACTAACACTTTCACTATATATACATTCTTTGTTGGGCTTCCCTGGTGGCTCAGCATCTGCCTGCAATGCATTTGATCTGTCAGTCAAGAAGATCCCCTGGAGGAGGGCAGGGCAACCCACTCCAATATTCTTGCCTGGAGAATCACATGGACAGAGGAGCCTGGTGGGCTACAGTCCATAGGGTTGCAAAGAGTCAGACATGTCAAAAGTGACTGAGCACTCACATACATTCTTCCTTATATTCTTTTTCATTATGGTTTATCACAAGATTTAATATAGGTTTCTTCTCTGAATTTTAATGTCAGTCTTCTTTCATATATATGTTGATTTGTGATCATAAACATCCTCTTAGACTTACTTTTCCAGCTAGATGGTAATTTTGCAAGAAATGGGGACCAGGCCTGTTAATTCAATGGTTTTTTCTTTTTTTTACTGTTTGGGATGTAACACAAAAAGTAAATAGGTATTGATTGCTTGATAACCTTGCAGTATAATCTGCAAATAAACTGCTTCAAGCAAGTGATATACCTGTTAACTCTTTAAAAATCCGGAAAAGCTATAAAAAGTCATTTAAACCTGCAGTCAAATCTTAGAAATCCTAGCAGAGGCTGGGAGTTGCCCTAAAAAATTCAAAAGTTGAGCTTAAATAATATATGAAAAAAGTCAAAGTGTTGGTTGCTAGGTTATGTCTGACTCTGTGACCCCATGAACTGTAGCTGGCCAGGCTCCTCTGTTCACGGAATTCTCCAGGCCAGAATACTGGAGTATGTTGCCATTCCCTTCTCCAGGGGATACTCCCGACCAAGGCCAGTGATCGAACCCACGTCCTGTGTTGGCAGACAGATTCTTTACCACTGAGCCACCAGGGAAGCTATATATATATATATATTATATATATATATTACATGTTATATATTATATTATATATATAATATATATATTATATTTATACGTATATATAAATATGTTATATATTTATATAATATATATTAATAATATATAAATATATAATATATAAACATATATTATATTTATTATATATATTATATATATATAAATAATTTAAAGTATATTTTAAAAGATAGATACTGTCCTTATTTCTATGTTCACCAGCAACACAAACGGAGATGAGAAAGCAATTACCAGGAGTCTGCACCAAGTAGAGACAAGAATGCTATACCAACAAGATGCTACTCCCTTAGAACCAGATGTTTTAAATTTACTTTAAGACTAGGTAGTCCATAGTTGTGTTCACCTACGTCCCTTCCCTACTGTCCCCCATTACAAATTCAGAATGTCTAAATTAAGAATTTGTAACATTTGAGTTTAGAAGAAACTCATGCCCAGTCAAAAATGTCTCCAGGGAGCTTGACTTCAGTGTCTTTCCCCTCAAGGAAAATGACCAAGTCCTGCCTAATATCAGCCCCAGGGAAAGATTTCAGAACCAGGAAGAATTTACAAAATTCTTAAAATTGCCCTCTGTTTATACTTTAATTTTGAAGACTCAACAATGCCTTTAAATTCTGCTCAATGCCTTAACTGGAGTGTTTCCATATTGAAAGCATTAAGCGGAATAGCCTCTGGCTGGAAAAATACAAAGTTTCCATTATCTCCATCACTAAGAACCAGAGAACAAGACCCCACCCTGCTTGGCAAACAAGCAATTAGCTTCTTCTTGGATTTATGCAGCTAGTTAATGAACTTGCTGATATTCATGGCCTGTTGACAAAGGAGCTGATCCCTGGGACCCACAGATGCCCCAGGAGCAGTGGAAGCTGCCCTCAGATTGTTTCAGCACCCTGGATCCCACTATTTTCAAAAATCACTTCATGGTCTGTGAGAGAAGAACATTCAATACTAACAAGCATCTCAAAAGCCAGAAGCTGGCCAGTGCATCCAAACAATAGGGCCCTTCAAAACAGGGCCTGAAACAAAATGTTAAGTCTCCCTTGGGGCAGGACCCCCTTACCCTTCATGACTTTACATTCCTTAGGATCCAATCAGCTTCCCCTTACAAGACTCTTGGCTTTATCCTTTCGTTACATGAATCCCCTCTTCATTCACACCTATTACTTGAAAATGGGTTCGTGTGCAGCATTGGACCAGGTGACTGGATAATGTTCTGTGTCAGGCCAAAGACTGGAAAATGATTCCTTTTGACTGTTTTCAAATTGTATACTTCCTTACTTCTATGGTCAAATAAGCTCTAATTTAGATGGCACTTCTGGATAATGTTGCCTGTTGGTTTGTTGTTGAACATTTACGTACCTCTTTTCAACTCTAATTCGTTGTTTATTTGAACTAGTCTTAGCTAGGTTTGTGGTGAAAAGCAAAGGGCTAGTTTCAGCAGATGTCTGAGGGCATGGAGGCTGAGAGCTCTGCAGGGAGTCTCTAGACAGACCCCTGTGGAGGATGAGGGGGAAGGAGCTGGGGGGCAGGGTCATAGGTAAATGGGCACCAGCTTCCAAAGGAGTGAAAGCAGAATCAAGCCAGGGTCTGGTCCTGGATTGAGAAAGGTGTCACCCAGAGAGTCAGAATGTTGGAATAGAACACAGACGGAGGAGGTGATGAAGTGGGTGAGAGCAAAAAGACACTGAAACAACAACTAAGTGTACAGATTGGCTGAGAACAGGGCCAGATCAAGCTGGACTGTTAGTGGGTTGGTACGGTCTATGACAATGAGGTATGGGATATAGGATGTGTGCACTGTTTCCCTGGGAGTGATCACTACGCAGATACTGTCAACCTACCATTTTGGAAATGCACCTCCTTGAACCAAAAACAAGTCGATTAGAGAATGGACAGGTTGCATGTGCCTCCATCTATGCACACGTCTATATATTTGTCTATTGCTGAACAAATAGAATATACTGCGTATGAGTCAGCAGCACCTTGCACATGAAGGTCCCTTCAGTTTAGTTCAGTTCAGTCCAGTTCAGTTGCTCAGTTGTGTCCGACTCTTTACGACCCCATGAACTGCAACATGCCAGGCCTCCCTGTCCATCACCAACTCCCAGAGTTTACTCAAACTCATGCCCATTGAGTTGCTGATGCCATCCAACCATCTCATCCTCTGTCGTCCCCTTTTCCTCCTGCCTTCAATCTTTCCCAGCATCATGGTCTTTTCAAATGAGTCAGCTCTTTGCATCAGGTGGCCAAAGTATTGGAGTTTCAGCTTCAGCATCAGTCCTTCCAATGAACATTCCGGACTGATTTCTTTTAGGATGGACTGGTTGGATCTCCTTGCAGTCCAAGGGACTCTCAAGAGTCTTCTCCAACACCACAGTTTAAAAGCATCAATTCTTTGGTGCTCAGCTTTCTTTATAGTCCAACTCTTACATCCATACATGACTACTACAAAAACCATAGCCTTGACTAGATGGACCTTTGTTGGCAAAGTAATGTCTCTGCTTTTTAGTATGCTATCTAGGTTGGTCATAACTTTTCTTCCGAGGAGTAAGCATCTTTTAATTTTATGGCTGCAGTCACCATCTGCAGTGATTTTGGAGCCCACAAAAATAAAGTCTGTGAATGTTTCCACTGTTTCCCCATCTATTTGCCATGAAGTGATGAAGGGCCCTTAGAGCATTCATTTCTAGACTCATCTCCTCTGCATCAGCTCAGAAAGGACCCTTGCCCCTTTGTTCACTTCAAAATAGATTGATCTGCATCTGAGAGATGCATCTATCAAATGGGGCCAGATGATTCACCAGCTAATTCGTGAGCTATTAAGGCAGCTAGGACCACAGAAATACAAAGAGTATTCAAATGAAGGTAACCTTTCTGCAGCAAAGAGTCCCTGCCAATTAAAACTTGTGAAAGTTTTCTTCGTCCCCCTGTGGAATAGCCTGATTGTTAAATATGTGCCATTCCATTGTGTTGAACTTTAAATTGAATATTGAAAATATTTACATAATACCTCTTCAAACGAAATTGAAATTTTCAAAAATACATATATTTAAAATACACTCTCATTGTGTGAAATTAGAGAACATGAAAAAAATGTTATTTTTGTTAGCAAGTGAACTCTTCACAAAGTAATTTCAAAGGGTCACTTAATCAGCAGAGAGATCTCTGGGTTTATCATATGTGCTTTTTACCAATATTACTCCAACATTGTATTGGCAACTGTATGAAGAGTTTACATTGTGCTTTTTGAAAACAGGGACTAATAGGAATTGCTTTCCCTATAAATAATACATCAGAAAGAAAACATGGCCCTTTTCACTATCATTGTCAAGTACCTTATTCCAATCATTTTGAAACAATTGAACATACATCATCTTTGTCTCTTTTTATGATTATAAAAGCACTGCATGTCTTTGTAGAAAAATGGAAAGTTTGAAGAACATGTTTAGAAAAACAATCTCATCAGGCAGAAGCAATCATGATCCTATCTTGGTACATTTCCTTTCATTTATACTTCCTTTACATAATTGAAACCACATTGTGCATAAAATTTTACATTCTGCTTTTAGAAATTAATATTACAATACATTTCTTCTTCATGCAATTGAATAAGATTCCAAAACCTGATTTTAATAGCTGCACAATAACACATTATATGAAGGTATCATAGTTTATTTAAAAATACACCTATTATTGGATATTTACGTTGTTGCTGCAACGTAATTTCCTTATTATAATGTGATGATTGCCTTTGTGCATGAGATGATTGCTTTAGAATAATGTCAAAGAAATGATTTGCATGAAACTACTTCCTTAAAATAGAATCAGAGAAATGAAATTAATTGTAAGGTCAAGAAAAGACTTATGGCTCTCGACACACATTGTCAAATTAACAATGACCTAAACAATGAACTGAACTAAAATGAGTAAAAACTATTTTCCATGATTAAATTCTTCACTTAGATTTTTCTCTGGCCAGTTCTTCAGTAGAATAGAACTTGAAGAACTTTAAAAGAAAGCATATTTACTTACAGTTGAGCTTCATTTTTCTTGTTTAGTCCTGAACTTCCTGCTATCAAAAAGTCAATAGCCTAATACATATGAGAGTTTTGCTAGACTTCTGGATAGTCAGACCTTGGAGGCATCTCGGTGAGCATCTCATTTCAATCCCTTTACAATAGGGGATTTGATGAGCAAAGATAGCATGGGACATGCCCCAAGTGACACAGGGAATCTTGACATAGCTGAGACTAAACTGCAAGTTTCCCTAATCCCAACCCAGTGTCCTTTTCATTGTACTGTACTGTAAACCAGGGTTTTATTTTAATATTAAAAATCTCTACAATTTTAAATGTTGACCAACCTCTATTTCAATAACAAAAGCTAGAGATTTTTTTTATCACTATTAATCAAAGATTTAACAGAGCAGGGGCTCTGGAATGGGATATATGTAACATGAGTGATCACTTTCTGAAACTCTGTTGATCCATACTATGCACTTTTCTCTAAGTATGTTATACTGAACACATTTTAAAATCATATATTATATAGAGGAAAGAAATCTCCAACTCAATAAGTCAGGTATGGGACCAAAAGTATTCTCTCATATGCAAGCAAGAAAACTGTCTATACATTCACTGGAAGATAAAATATTACAAGTTTTATATTTTAATTAAGAAATAACGGCTGCTGCTGCTAAGTCACTTCAGTCGTGTCCAACTCTTGTGACCCCATAGACGGGAGCCCACCAGGCTCCCCCGTCCCTGGGGTTCTCCAGGCAAGAATACTGGAGTGGTTGCCATTTCCTTCTCCAATGCATGAAAGTGAAAAGTGAAAGTGAAGTCGCTCAGTTGTGTCCGACCCTCAGCGACCCTATGGACTGCAGCCTACCAGGCTCCTCCATCCATGGGATTTTCCAGGCAGAGTACTGGAGTAGGGTGCCATTGCCTTCTCCGAAGAAATAATTGCAGTCACCTAAAAATTGAAGGAGTAAGAAGAATTCCTTCTCCTTATAGCAAGGAGAGATAAGAAAGCCTTCCTCAGTGATCAATGCAAAGAAATAGAGGAAAACAACAGAATGGGAAAGACGAGATCTCTTCAAGAAAATTAGAGTTACCAAGGGAGCATTTCATGCAAAGATGGGCTCAATAAAGGACAGAAAAGGTATGCACCTAACAGAAGTAGAAGAAACTAAGAAGAGGTGGCAAGAATACACAGAAGAACTGTACAAAAAAGATCTTCCTGACCCAGGTAATCACAATGATATGATCACTCACCTAGAGCCAGATATCCTGGAATGTGAAGTCAAGTGGGCCCTAGAAAGCATCACTACAAACAAAGCTAGTGGAGGTGATGGAATTCCAGTTGAGCTATTTCAAATCCTAAAAGATGATGTTATTAAAGTGCTGCACTCAATATACCAGCAAATTTGGAAAACTCAGCAGTGGCCCACAGGACTGGAAAAGGTCAGTTTTCATTCCAATCCCAAAGAAAGGCAATTCCAAAGAATGCTCAAACTACTGCACAATTGCACTCATCTCACATGCTAGTAAAGTAATGCTCAAAATTGTCCAAGCCAGGCTTCAGCAATTCGTGAACCATGAACTTTCAGATGTTCAAGCTGGATTTAGAAAAAACAGAGGTACCTGAGATAAAATTGCCAACATCTGCTGGATCATCGAAAAAGCAAGAGAGTTCCAGAAAAACATCTACTTCTGCTTTGTAGATTATGCCAAAGCCTTTGACTGTGTGGATCACAACAAACTGTGGAAAATTCTTCAAGAGATGGGAATCCCAGACCTGTCTTTTGAGAAATTTGTATGCAGGTCAGGAAGCAATAGTTAGAACTGGACATGAAACAACAGACTGGTTCCAAATAGGGAAAAGAGTATGTCAAGGCTGTATATTGTTACCCTGCTTATTGAACTTATATGCAGAGTACATCATGAGAAACGCTGGGCTGGAAGAAGCACAAGCTGGAATCAGGATTGACGGGAGAAACATCAATAACCTCAGATATGCAGATGATACCACCCTTATGGCAGAAAATGAAGAGGAACTAAAAAGCCTCTTGATGAAAGTGAAAGAGGAGAGTGAAAAAGTTGGCTTCAAACTCAACATTCAGAAAACTAAGATCATGGCATCTGGTACCATCACCTCATGGTCAATAGACGGGGAAACAGTGGAAACTGTGGCTGACTTTACTTTTGGGGGCTCCAAAATCACTGCCGATGGTGATTGCAGCCATGAAATTAATAGACACTTGTTCCTCTGAAGAAAAGTTATGACCAACCTAGACAGCATATTAAAGAGCAGAGACTGCCAACAAACGTTCATCTAGTCAAAGCTATGGTTTTTCCAGCAGTCACATATGGATGTGAGAGTTGGACTATAAAGAAAGCTGAGCGCCGAAGAACTGATGCTTTTGAACTGTGTTATTGGAGGAGACTTTTGAGAGTCCCTTGGACTGCAAGGAGATCCAAGCAGTTCATTCTAAAGGAAATCAGTCCTGAATATTCATTGAAAGGACTGATACTGAAGCTGAAACTCCAATGCCTTGTCCACCTGATGTGAAGAACTGACTCACTTGAAAAACCCTTATGTTGGGAAAGATTGAAAGTGGGAGGAGAAGGGAACAACAGAGGATGAGATGGTTGGATGGCATCAGCAACTCAATGGGCATGAGTTTGAGTAAACTCTGGGAGTTGGTGATGGACAGGGAGGCCTGGCGTGCTGCAGTCCATGGGGTCGCAAAGAGTCAGACACAACTGAGCAACTGAACTGAACTGAAGAACTCAGAATTAGAGGTAGTAAATTAAAAATTATAGGTTGCACAAGAATGGAAACCAATACACTTAATATTAAATCTATGAAATGTATCCAAAGAAGTTTTCAGAGGTAAATAGATGCTTTTTAATATTTTTTTAAATTTTATTGAAGTATAGTTGATTTACAAAATTGTGTTTAATTTCTGCTGCACAGCAAAGTGACTCAGTTATCATTTAAAAAGTGAAAAGAAAATAAAAATTGATTTTAAATTAAAAAAAATAGGGGCTTTCCCTGGTGGCCTAGTTGCTAGGATTTGGGGCTTTCATTGCTATGACCTGGGTTCAGTCCTTGGGTTGGGAAGATCCCTTGGAGAAGGGAAAGGCTACCCACTCCAATATTCTGGCCTGGAGAATTCTGTGGACTGTATAGTCCATGGAGTCCCAAAGAATTGGACACAACTGAGCAACTCTCACTTCACTTCACTTCACATATATATTTCACAGCTATATATGTTCATGTATATATTTATTTTTTGTGTGTGTATGTGTATATATATATGTGTGTGCGTGTGTGCTCAGTCACTGTCGTGTCTGACTCTCTGTGACCCCATGGACTGTAGGTTTGCCAGGCTCCTCTGTCCATGGGATATTCCAGGCAAGAATACTGAAATGGGTTGCCACTTTCTCCTCCAGGGGATCTTCCTGATTCATGGATCAAACTCACATCTCCTGCATCCCCTGTATCTCCTTCACTGGCAGGCAGATCCTTTACCACTGAGCCCCCTGGGAAGCCCAAGTGTGTATGTATATATAGTCATGACCGACTCTTGTGACCCCCATGCACTGTAGCCTGCCAGGCTCCTTTGTCCATGGGAATTTCCAGACAAGAATACTGGAGTGGGTAGCCATTTCCTTCTTCCAGGGGATCTTCCTGACCCAGGGATCAAACCTATGTCTCCTGCATTGCAGGCAGATTCTTTACTGCTGAGCCATATGTGTATATATCCTATATATATATATATATATATATATACACACACACACACATATATATACATATATAAACATATCAGTGTATTCCCACTCTAAATCCCATTTAGTCATGGAATATAATCTTCTATGTATGTTACTGGATTCAGCTTGCTATCATTTAGTTGATATTTATAGCATTAATATTCATAAAGAATATTGGTCCGTAGTTTTCTTATTATGCATTCGTCTGGTTTTGGTATCAGGGTAATGCTGGCCTCATAAAATGTGTTGGAAAGTGTTTCCTCATCTATTTTCTGGAAGTTTAAGAAGGATTGGTGTTCATTCTTCTTTAAATGTTTGGTACAATTAAGCCCCATGAAGCCATATGAGCCTGGTTTATTCACTGTGGTAAATTATTTGAGTTATGAAATTCAATCTATTAACTTTTTAAAGTCTAGTTGGATTTCTTATTTCTTTTTGAATCAGTTTTGATATTTTGTGTCTTTCTAGGAATGTTTCCATCTCATCTTGGTTATCTAATTTGTTGGCATACAACAAGTTCCTAGTACTCCTTTATAATTTTCTTTTTGACTGTCTGCATGCCATGTGAGATCTTAGTTCTCTGACCAGGAATCAAACCCAGGCCCCTGCATTGGGAGTGCAGAGTCTTAAGCACTGGACCACCAGGGAAGTCATCCACTTTACTGTCGTTGCTGCTCAGTCGCTAAGTACTGTCTGATTCTTTGTGACATCATGGACTGCAGCACGCCAGGCTTCTCTGTCCGCCATCTCCCAGAGCTTGCTCAAACTCATGTCCATTGAGTCAGTGATGCCATCCAACCATCTCGTTCACTGTCGTGCCCTTCTCCTCCTGCCTTCAGTCTTTCCCAGCATCAGGGTCTTTTCCAATGAGTAGGCTGTTCACATCAGGTGGCCAAAATATTGGAGCTTCAGCTTCAGCATCAGTCTTTTCAACGAATATTCAGGACTGATTTCCTTTAGGATTGACTTTTTTAATCTCCTTGCAGTGCAAAGGACTCTCAAGTCTTCTCCAACACCACAGTTCAAAAGCATCAGTTCTTCAGCACTCAGCCTTCTTTATGGTCTACCTCTGACATCCATACATGACTACTGGAAAAACCATAGCTTTGACTATACAGACCTTAGTCGGCAAAGTAACGCCTCTGCTTTGTAATATACTGTCTAGGTTTGTCATAGCTTTTCTTCCAAGGAGCAAGGGCCTTTTAATTTCATGGCTGCAGTCACCATCTGCAGTGATTTTGGAGCCCAGGAAAATAAAATCTGCCACGGTTTCCACTTTTCCCCCTTCTATTTGCCAAGAAGTGATTGGACTGCGTGCCATTATCTTTGATTTTTAAATGTTGAGTTTCAAGCCAGCTTTTTTGCTCTCCTCTGTCACTTTCATCAAGAGGTTATTTAGCTCCTCTTCGCTTTCTGCCATAAGGGTGGTGTCATCTGCATATCTGAGGTGATTGATATTTCTCCCAGCAATCATGATTCCAGCTTGTGCTTTACCCAGCCTGGCATTTCACATGATGTACTCTGCATATAAGTTAAATAAGCAGGGTGACAACATACAGCCTTGATGCTCTCCTTTCCCAATTTTGAACCAGTCCATTGTTCCATGTCCAGTTGCTTCTTGACCCACATACAGGTTTCTCAGGAGACAGGTAATGTGGTCTGGTATTCCCATCTCTAAGAATTTTCCACAGTTTGTTGTGATCCACACAGTCAAAGGCTTCAGCATAGTCAATGAAGCAGAAGTAGATGTTTTTCTGGAATTCCCTTGCTTTCTCTGTGATTCAACGAATGTTGGCAATTTGATCTCTGGTTCTGCTGCCTTTTCTAAACACCCACTGTATAATGCTTTTTATTCCTATCATATCAGTAGTGATGTTCCATCTTTCATTCCTGATTATAGTAATATGAGTCTCCTCAGATTTTCCTTGGTCTACTTATCTAAAGGTTTGTAGATTTTATTGATCTTTTCAAAGAACTAGTGTCTTTAGTTTTTCCGCTCCCCTCACTTCTCTGAGCTCTAAATCTCTAAACATGGAGCTAGGTAAGAAATAGTGACAGCCTGCTTCCCCTAGGGAGAAATCTTAGCCCTTGGTCCTGAACTGCAGCCCAGAGGATTTGAGCTTCCAACATGCCAAAGTGGGAGTTGGATAAGGGAGATGTTCTTACTGGGAATTATTAGATTTTTTTTAAATAAAGGTTTCCCCATTTGCTGAATACTCTCTGAACTTTCAGAGACTTGAAATGGTTGTGTCCTTCAGAAACATTCACCTTTATGGTTGTTTCACTGGGAAGAAGGAACAGAGCTCTTCATGTTGCCATTTTATACATTTCTGCTCCAGCCTGGCATTCTTTTTGATACCCAAATGAATCTCTTCCATTTTAAATGAGCCCCCTTTCTTGTGCTAGGTCCTCCCTGAACTTGTCCGGCTCTCTGTATTCTCTTTACCTCAGTGTGTTGTGGAGTCATGAGCCAGCAGAGTCCCTGGTTTGTTCCTGTCAGCGTGAATTTGGTGACAATTTGGTTCTCTTTACTTGGGTCTTTACTAAGCTCTTTCCCTTCCATTCTTCTTGCTGCTGCCCATGTAGCTTCTAAAGTGGAATATTCCATGCTTCAGGAGGCAGCCCCCTGGACATGATAAGCCAGTTGAGGAGGGAGTGATGTAAGGTCCAACTTCTTGCCAACTAAGGACATGTAAAAGCAGTTCAGTTAACATCTACGTAGTCGCCACTGTCTCAAAAAGCATAGGTATTTCTTCTCAGGAAAGTAGGAAAATTCAAAATATTACATTAAAACATTTTGAAACTATTTTACTAATGAAACACTTCACACTGTCCTGTAGTTCATGGATGGTCACACAGCAAGCACTGGACCATGTGAAGTCGTTCTGGAAGTACTTAGCTAAAGAATGCATCTGACTGAACCCTCAACCCCCACCCTACCCCCCATCTTGCCACAATAACTGCACCACAACTCTCCTAATGCCCCCTCCCCTGTGCTCTGTGGCACATTCTTATAATTAGACATTTATTGATGCTGAGTTGGACTGCCTTTCAAGACAGTGACCATCTTAAAAGCAAGGATCCCATCTTCCTCATCTCTGTGTGCCCAGACAGGAGCACAGAAAGTAGAGTCTCCACAAGTGTTTGCTGAGTGAGTGAATGGATAAGTGGATGAATTGCTGCCCGTTGTCAGAATCATAAAATCAACTTCTTAGCTGGTATCAGAGCCATCCTGATCTGGCCGCTGCACCATGTCCTACTGATCTTATCACATAAACTCTCCTTCCCAACGTGCAGTCCATTCCAGCCCAACCAGTCTGTTCTCTGATCTTCAGAAATGCCCTACATCATCTCATCTTGCCCACAGCTCTGATTCTTGGATGGTCTTCCTCCTCTACTTATGACCACTCTTGAGCCTGCCAAGACCTTTTCACAGAAGTGGATGTCTACTCATAACAGACCAGGCTATTTCCACAAGGGCAGGCAGAAAACCTTCCAATGCCATGAACTGGTTCATTCACCTATGGTGTTAACAGAAATCATGGTTTAGAACAATGACAGAGAGTAAGTTTTTGATCAGCTCAGTTTGGGAACAGATGCCAACCAGCCTTCAAAATTACCCGGTCTTTAGTTTCTGTAATTTTGTTTTGTTTATGGAAAAATCAGAGTAACTTTTGTTTCTTTCACGTCTCCTTCTTTACGACTCTGCAAAGAAATTTGTTTTCTGTTCAACAAACATTTAAATGACCATCATAAGCTAAACAGGTGCTGCTGTTACAAATCACATGTTTGTTATTCCGTGTAAAAATTCCTCAGACCTAAGGGATGGATTGCATCTGGCCAAAGGGGCTTTGGTCCTTGGAAACTACTAATTATTCTCTGACCTTTGTCTCCTTAAACCTGGGCTGCAAATCCCCCTTTATCGGGTGGCATGGTTGAGTCCAGCTCTTCTAGGATTGGATGTCTCCTGGAGTCTGTGTCGTGTGTAACAAATGAACACCCTCGTGGCATGACGCATCCTTGGACTTTGACCACTGCCCACATTCAGCCATCAAGAATGAGCTGTTAGTCCATCTGGGCCATCTCTGGATTCATCATAAGCACGCTGCCATAGAAACAGTGAGCTGGGACTTCAAAATATCCCTTCTTCTGTTAAACTGCTATAATCTAGTATTTCAGGAAAGAAAAACAGCATGACCTACTCCAGAAGGCTGAGTCAGATTGGTCCATGTGCTTTCTCTAATAAGCACCTCCTTTGGCTTCACAGGAAGCAACCAACTCTGTCCAGGGTCCAAAAGCATTGCACAAGGCTTGATGTTGAGCTCTGAGGAAATCTTTGATGACAATAACAGTAACAATTGGGGTGAAAACTTAATAGCAATAGCCAACTTTATGTACAACTGTATCATTATTTATAAAGATCCATAGGATATCTCATATCACTTAATAGTCATCCCAGAACTATGAGGTAAGCAGGACAAGAATTACTCTTCCCATTTATCACAGGAGGAAACTGAGGTCCAGGGAGGCAAAAGCCTTATTTAAGATCCCCAAAATAGTAAGTAGAAGAGCTGGAAGAAGAATCTAAGATGTTTGACCTCCAAGCCAGAGCTCAGAGGGAGAAAGACTTCCTGATGTTATGGAACTCAGGTCCAGCTGTTCACAACTCAAAAATCAATGTCCCGTAGGCAGTCATTTGTAGAGAGGAAAGTTGCTTTTAATCAGGATGTCCAGCAGTCTGAGGAGAAGGCAGACCCGTGTCCCCCCAAAACCAACTCCAAAGATTCTGCTCAGCCATGACATTTTTTTTAAAGGGAAAAGGGGAAGTAATCTCAGCTAATCACTAGGATAGGGGGTCAGAGTCAGTGCCACACCACAGCATGAAGACTTGTCAATTCCTCGTGATCTTTCTTTAGATGTTGTCATGTTCACACAATTTGTTCACAGAGCTTGTTCTTGAGGTTACTGAAGGGAAAGCTGGGGGAGAAATCTGCTCATCTGTTAATCACTCATTCTTCCTTTTTACTTCTTTAAAGAAACAACCAACAGGTTAGGCAAGGTATTGTGTGATGAAAAGGTTTGAAAGGTGTGCTAGCGCCAAAGATGAATAGAGCAGGAGGGCACCTGGTTTAAAAGTTAGTTACAGTATAGCTTTGCTTAACAAGAAAAGGGATTTCCTGCTGAGGGCCATTTCCTACAAAGAGCTGCATACACAGTGATCTGTCTTTTGGCTGAGATGAAACTGTGAGAGCCCTGAATACCACAAATGTCTGGATAATGGCGGGTAACCCCAAAGAGTTGCTCTTGGGTATCCACCTCTAGGACTGATATTTTTCCTGAATTGTAAATATAGCAGAAAATAAAAAGCAAACACAGTTGCTGATGTCCTGGAGCTTATAGCCTAGTAGGGGAGAGATCCACTGAACAGAAAATTATCAAAATAATTACAAATTGTGATATGCGCTATGAAGGAAGAGTTTAGGCTGCTACAAAGCAGAATAAAGAGGGAACCTGCTATAGTTTGGGAAGGTCAGAGAAGACCTCTCTAATGAAAGCATATTTAACAAGTTAAAATCTAAAGAATGGAGTAGGAGTCACCTCAAGATTTGGTTCAGGATGGCCAGGTAGTAAGGGTGAGAGGTGAACTGAGCAAATGGAACAACAGGAATGAAGGCCCTAAGACAGGACTGAGCTTGGTGCAATAGAGGAAGTAAGAAAAGACGTATGTGGCCAGCATGAAATGAGTGAAGAGCAGTTGGAGAAAGGTGAGCCTGGAAGGTGAATGGAGGCCAGATCATGAAGGCTAGGGACAACCTCCTTTTGAGCCAGCTTTGAATGTACTTGACTGAGACTTAGATTCCTAAGGGCTCTGTGAATGCTTCAAGATTCATTATTTGGGCCTTATCCCATTCATCTTAGATCCTCTGGGGCCACCTAGAGGCAACACACAGTGCCCAGTGGGGCCATTAAGAATAAGAAAGGCAGAGTGTTTCCTACTATGAATAGAGAAGGTCAGCGCTTGCTTGGAACACCAGCGTTCACTGGAAGCTGCCTGGCAGTGAAGATAGAAAAGGAAACTTATTGGGTTTTATGGTGTGTGTTCTCTGGCACCAAAAAATCAAAGTGAAAGACAACTGAGCAGTTTCCTAGGCCAATGAGACTTAAACCTCAGTTACACAGAGAGGTCTTCACTTGGAACAGGAATAAGAGTATACTATGTCTTTAGCAAGTTGCCCAAATGACTAGCAACTCTGCTTGTGCCTGTGGCTCTATCAAGGCTGCAAACAAGGGGCTACACCCTGCAGGAACGGGGATGGAGACATTTCTGCAAGCTGGGGAGATCACAGGTTCAGAAACCCTCTTCTCTGAGGTCCGTGCTTAATGGAGGAAAATAAATAAGCACAATTTGATGATGGGGGAATTCATGTGTCCATTAGCTTGCTTCTTTCCACTGGATGATGTAAAAACATATAGAAGAGGGCTGCTTCTATATTGCAGGTACTTTCTAATAGGGGCCCCTGAGAACTGCTGATAATGTGGTCCATAGTTGGGAGCCCAAACCACTTGGTGAATAGAAAAGTTCAATATTTTCATCCCTATATGCCGAGTGTCATATGGACAGAGCAGCAGGTGGTCCAAGGTGCCTGTGTCTAAGTGGCTAAGAGTTCCAGCTCAAGCAGGATGGGTGTTTCTGGCAAGAACTGAGGGCTGAGAGCACACGTATCAGGCTCAGGGATGAACAGGGCTCCTTCCCAATAGCATACCTATATTCCTGGAAATGTGGAATAGGCAGAAAGCAGGCAGGAAGTGGGCAGAGCAAGGTGGACATGTTTCAGGTTGGCTCAAGTCATCAGATGCTCAAGGGGTGCTTATTGATAAAATAATAAGGAAGGAACTCCAATATCTTCCTCAAGGAATGAGCTGCCTTTGGCCAAGAGATGACTGCATACTGGGCTAGAGGCCCAGGATCTTGGAGAGAATCTAGCATCTTGGAATTGTAAGTACCCTTCAGGCTCTGAGATATAATAGATGGTATAAGGTTTAAAGAATTTGAGAATGAAAGCAAGCCAAATAAAGGTATGGAGAAGACTCTGAGCAAACAGAATTACAGCCTGTTCTAAAAACACCCTGCCCTCTTTTTGGACAGATAGGGCCTGGGCTTCCTTTGTGGCTCAGATGGTAAAGAATCCTCCTGCAATGCAGGAGACCTGGGTGCAATCCCTGGGTTGGGAAGATCCCCTGGAGAAGGGATAGGCTACCCACTCCAGTATTCTTGGGTTTTCCTTGTGGCTCAGCTCGTAAAGAATCCACATGCAATGTTGGAGACCTGGGTTCGATCCCTGGGTTGGGAAGATGCCCTGGAGAAGGGAAAGGCTACCAACTCCAGTATTCTGCCCTGAGAATTCCATGGAATCAGTATTCTGCCCTGAGAAGTCCATGGGGTCACAAAGAGTCTGACATGACTGAGGGGCTTTCACTTTCAGAGCCTGGAAGCCGAGGGAGGGGCAAGGGGCATACTGAAGTCTCACAAGCATTCAATGGCAGAGCCAGGGCCACCACTTGAGGATAGGTTCAAGTATGCTCAGGATAAATAAAGCTCAATTAGCCAAAGACCACCAAGAGGTCCGGGGGTACACATGGCAAATTATTTGGCTGGACTCAAACAGGACAGTATCTGAACACCAGGAAGAGTGGTGGGCAGGAGCCTAGGCATGCTATAATTTAAAGAGCAGGCCAAGGAAGAGTTCACTAGACCCTATAGTCCTTCAGGGCACAAACCGGCTCACTCTTACTATTGCATCTTTAACACATAGTATGACACCTTGCACACAGTAGGTTCTCAAGAGTTATTGATGGACAAAGAGGAATCCACAAAGAAGACTGGAAAAAAGGCACAGAAATGTGAAGAGAATCAGGATGGTGCAGTGTCTCAGTAGTTAAGAGAGCAGAGGGCTGCAAGAAGGAGGCAGAGGCACACTGTCAAATGTAACAGAGGGTCAGATGAAAACAGGAACATGTTGCATGTGACAACGACTTCCAAGCTGCTGGGCTCCCAAATCGTGGTCTCTAGTTCACTGCTGACCATCTCTACCTTGACATCCATCCAAAGAGAACTTGTTGTGCCATGTGCTACGTCTCCAGATAAGTATAGTATCCTTCTTCCAATCCTTGGCCTTCCTCCTCTGCTCTCTATTTTATAAATGGCAATACTGACTGGTTACCAAACTAGAAACCTAGGAGTCATTCAAGACTTGGTGTACTCCCACTGAGACATGATTAATCAATCACTATACATTGGTGTTTACTCTATCTCCTTACAGCTCTCAAATCTTGATTCAATTCCTCTGTCCCTAACCTGGCCCAGTCTACCTGTGCCTCTCACTGAAGAACTGGAAGAACTTCTTAGAGAAACTGGCCTACTCACACCTGCCCTTGCTCCTTCACAGGCTTTTACCCAGAAACCACCTGGAAGGATTATTTTTTTCAGTTTATAATATTTATAATTAAAAGTTTTCTAATTTACACAGAGTCATGCCACACTACCATAACAAAGCCACAGAACAGTTCCATAACTATCCCCCCCAAAGCTCTCTATGCTACCCCTTTGTAATGAAAGTTCCTGTCCCACACACATAACCCCTGACAACCACTGACCAGTTCTCCACCCCATAATTTTGCCATTTCCACGATGTCATAGGAATGAAGTCACAGAGTATGTAGCCTTTTCAAAGAGGCTTCTTTAACCCAGCATAATGCATTTTAGGTTCACTCATGTTATTTTACATATTGATCATTTGTTCTTTTTATGACTAAGTAACATTCCATTTAGAACTGGACATGGAACAACAGACTGGTTCCAAATAGGGAAAGGAGTACTTCAAGGCTGTATATTGTCACCCTGCTTATTGAACTTATATGCAGAGTACATCATGAGAAACGCTGGGCTGGAAGAAGCACAAGCTGGAATCAAGATTGCTGGGAGAAAGATCAATAACCTCAGATATGCAGATTACACCACCCTTATGGCAGAAAGTGAAAAAGAACTAAAAAGCCTCTTGATGAAAGTGAAAGTGGAGAGTGAAAAAGTTGGCTTAAAGCTCAACATTCAGAAAACGAAGATCATGGCATCTGGTCCCATCACTTCATGGCAAATAGATGAAGAAACTGTGGAAACAGTGGCTGACTTAGTTTTTTTTTTCTTGGCATAAATAAGACTTATTTTAAAAAGCAGGAAAGCTTCCCTGTTACTATAGACTTAATATTAATTCAAAAGAAAATGTCTTTTCAAACATTTATCATTGATTTGTTTGAAATAGAAATGCATATTTGATTCAAATGATCACCTGTTAACTAAAGGCAAGGCATTATGGCCCCAAAATCACTGCAGATGGTGACTGCAGCCATGAAATTAAAAGATGCTTACTCCTTGGAAGCCAAGTTATGACCAACCTAGACAGCACATTAAAAAGCAGAGACATTACTTTGTCAACAAAGATTCATCTAGTCAAGGCTATGGTTTTCCCAGTAGTCATGTATGGATGTGAGATTTGGACTATAAAGAAAGCTGAGCACAGAAGAATCGATGCTTTTGAACTGTGGTGTTGCAGAAGACTCTTGAAAGTCCCTTGGACTGCAAGGAGATCCAACCAGTCCATCCTAAAGGAGATCAGTCCTGGGTGTTCATTGGAAGGACTGATGTTGAAGCTGAAACTCCAATACTTTGGCCACCTGATGCTAAGAGCTGACTCATTTGAAAAGACCCTGATGCTAGGAAAGACTGAGGACAGGAGGAGAAGGGGACAACAGAGGATGAGATGGTTGAATGGCATCACCAACTCAATGGACATGAGTTTGGGTAAACTCCGGGAGTTGGTGATGGACAAGGAGGCCTGGTGTGCTGCAGTCCGTGGGGTCGCAGAGTCAGACATGACTGAGCGACTGAACTAAACTGAACTGAGTATTCCATTTAATGGATGTGTCACAGTTTATTTGTCCATTCCCTAGTTGAGAAGTATTTGAGTGTTTCCAGGTTTTGTGTGACAATTATGAATAAAGCTACTCTAAACATTGATGTACAGGCTTTTGTATGAACATGTGGTTTCATTTCACTTGGGTAAATACCTAGGAGTAGGACTGCTGGGTCATATGAGAAGTGTATGTTTAACTTAAAAAACTGCTGCAGTGTCTTCCAAAGTGGCAGTACCATTTTGCAAATTAGCACTGTATCAGGTTCTAGTAGTTTTACAGCCTCACCAATACTTGCTTATATATATATATATATATATATATATATTTCTTTTTATATGTTTTTGAATGATATTCATTCTAATAGATGTGTAGTGGTTCTCACTGTTGCTTTAAATTGCATTTCCAAACTAATGATGCTGAACATCTTTTCATGTACATATTTGTCTATATATATCTTCCACATATCTTATTTGATACATCCATATATCTTCTTTGATGATGTGTCTGTGTAAATCTTGTTTCCATATTTTTATTGGATAGTTTGCTATTATTTTTGAGCTATGAGAGTTCTTGCTAAATTCTGGATACAAGTCCTTTGTCAGACATGTGATTAACAAATATTTTCTCCCAATCTGTGGCTTACATTTTCATTCTTTTTTATATTGTCTTTTGTGGAGGAAATGATTTTAATTTATATAATGTCCAATTGATTATTTTTTCTTTTATGGATTATGTTTTGATATTAGATCTAAAAACCTTTTGTCCAACCTAATGTCACACAGATTTTTTTTTCTCATGCTTTTGTCTAGAACTTCTATAGCTTAAAATTTTTTCATTCAGGACTATGATCCATTTGAGCTACCAGGGATCAAACATGCACTCCCTTCACTGGAAGGCAACCGCTGGACCACCAGGAAAGTCCTTTGAGCTATTATGTATAGATTTGAAGTAAATCAACATTTTTGCACATGAGTGTGCAATTGTACAAGCACCATTTGTTGAAAAAGCTATTCTTTCTCCACTGAACTTCCATTGTTGTTTTGTCAAAAATCAACTGGCTATATTCATGCAGGTCAGTTTTTAACTTTTACAATCTTTTGTCATTGCTCTATGTATCTATCTCCTGAATAATATCACACTGGTTTGTTTACTATAAATGTGTATTATCTTAAAATCAGGTAGTGTGAATCCTCCAACTTTGCTCTTTTCACAAATTTTTTTCTATTCTATTCCAAAAATCTTTCCATATAAATTTTAGAATAATTTTGTGGATATCTGAAAAAATACTGTTATTTTTATGGGGACAGCATCTATATATCAATTTGTAAAGAACTAACATTTTAACAATACTGAGTTTAAAACTTTCTATTTATTTAAATCTTATTTAATTTTTTTCACAAGTATTTTGTACTTTTTGATATACATGTCCTGCACATAATTTTTATCTGGGGCTACTGCAAATGATGGCTCTTTTTTAGGTTATGCTAAGTGATATAAGCCAGTTACAGAAGTAAAATATTGCATAATTCCATTTATGTGAAGTATTTACAACAGTTAAGCTCATATAAGCAGCGATTAGAATGGTGGCCAGAGAAGGCAATGGCAACCCCCTCCAGTACTCTTGTCTGGAAAATCCCATGGATGGAGGAGCCCAGTAGGCTGCAGTCCATGGGGTCTCGAAGAGTCAGACACGACTGAGCGACTTCACTTTCACTTTTCATTGGAGAAGGAAATGGCAACCCACTCCAGTGCTCCTGCCTGGAGAATCCCAGGGACGGCAGAGCCTGGTGGGCTGTAGTCTATGGGATCACACAGAGTCGGACATGACTGAAACAACTTAGCAGCAGCAGCAGCAGAATGGTGCTTGTCAGGAGCTAGGAGAAGAGGAGATAGGGCATTTTTATTTGATGAGTATAAAGTTTCAATTACTCAAGATAAATATAGTTTTGCTATACAATATTGTGTCTAGAGTTAATAATACTGTGGTACACTCAAAAACTTGTAAGAGGGTAGATGTCATGTTAAGTGTTCTTACCACACACATAGGAAAAAAAACATAAAAAACAATAATGAAGGAACATAAGGAAACATTGGGAGGTTTTGGATATATTTATTATTTTGATTTTGGTGCTGGTGTCATGGGTGTGTGTGTGTGTGTGCATGCTCAGTCCCTCAGTTGTCTCTGACTCTTTGTGATCCCGTGGACAGTAGCCTGCCAGGCTCCTCTGTCCATGGGATTCTCTAGGCAAGAATACTGGAGTGGGTTGCCATGCCCTCCTCCAAGGGATCTCCCTGACCTAAGGATTGAACCTATGTCTTCTGCGTCTCCTGCATTGGCAGGCAGATTCATCACTAAGCCACCTGGGCCCCATCATGTGTGTATACATATGCCCAAACTCATCAAATGGTACATGTTAGACATATGCAGGCAAAATCAGACATGTAGATCAGTGGAACAGAATAAGGAGTCCAAGAATAAACCCACACACCTACAGTCAATTAATCTATAACAAAGGAGATAAGAATATACCATGGAGAAAAGATAGTCTCTTCAATAAGTGGAGCTGGGAAAGGTGGACAGTCTCATGTAAATCAATTAAGTTAGAACATAAACTCACAGCATATATCAAAATAAACTCAAAATGGCTTAAAGACCTAAATATAAGTCATGACGCCATAAACCTCGTAGAAGAGAATGTAGGCAAAACATTCTCAGACATAAATTGTAACAATCTTTTCTTAGATCAGTCTCCCAAGGCAAAATAAATACAAGCAAAAAATAAATGAATGGAACATAATCAAACTTAAAAGCTTTTGCACAGCAAAGGAAACCATAAACAAAATGAAAAGATAACCTATAGAATGGGAGAAAACATTTATAAATGACGCAAATGACAAGGGATTAATTTCCAAAATATACAAACAGTTCATACAATTCAATAGAAAAAAAAAATCAAACAACCTTAAGTTTGTTTCCTATGTCTGTGAGTCTGTGAACTTATTTACAAAATGAAAATAGACTCACAGACATAGAAAACAAACTTATGTTACCAAAGGGGATAGCAGGGTAGGGGGGAGATAAAATAGGAGTTTGGGATTAATGTACACACTACTGTATATAAAATAGGTAAAAAATAAGGACATACTATATAGTGCAGGGAACTCAACTCAATATTCTGTAACAACTTACATGGAACATATAAAAAGATCCTCTGCACAGGAACGTGTAGATGGGATTGTGAAGCCTCATTGGGACAATACATCTCAGGGCCACTGACAAGGGCTGATTTGAAAGGAGGCATTGTGAATACAAACAAAGGTTGCAGCTATTTTCCTGATATTGTGTCCAATATACCCAGAATCAGAAATCATAGAGTCCCAAAAAGAAACTAAAGGTCATTTTGTCATCTTTAAAAAAAAGGAACATGATTTTTCAGATTACCTGTTTCTTGTCACTTCTTGTTAGTTTGTGTCTTTCAGGTAATTTGTCCATTTTATCTAAGCTGTCAAATTTATGGGCATAGAGTTATCCATATTATTACCTAATTATCCTGTTAATGTCCATAGTACCCATAATGATATCCTCTCTTTTATTACAAATTTTGGTAATTTATGTTTTCTCTCTTTTGCTCAGTCCATCTGGCTAGAGTTTTAGCAATTTTATTGATTTTTATAAACAACAAAGTTTTTGTTTTCATTGATTTTCTATTTTTAATTTTTGATTTCTGCCTTTATCTCTTTTAGTTGTTGTTAATATTTATTTATTTATTCAGCTGTGCTGGGTCTTAGTTGCAGCATGCAAGACCTCCAAACTTTGTTGTAGCATGAGGGTTCTTCAATTGTGGCATGTGAACACTTAATTGCTGCATGTGGGTTCTAGTTCCCTGACCAGGGATTGAATCAAAGTCCTCTGCATTGGGAGCATGGAGTCTTAGCCATTGGACCTCCAAGGAAGCCCTGATTTATGCATGGTTTAACAGAAATTTATTTCTCATAGTTCTTAAAGCTGGAAACTTAAAACGCATGGTGTCAACAGATTTGGTTCATGGTGAGGGCCCTCTTCTTGGTTAGAAGACAAATGCCTTCTTACTGTATTCTTCTTTTTTCTCATCTTTTTTTTAAATTTTATTATTATTATTATTATTTTTTACTTTACAATATTGTATTGGTTTTGCCATACATCAACATGCATCCGCCATGGGTGTACACGTGTATAAGCTTGTTACCCTCATCTTCTTATAAAGGCACAATTCCATTATGATGTCTTTACCCCATGACCTGATCCAAACTCAATTACCTGCCAAAGGCCCCTCCTCCAAATACCATCACACTCGGGATTTAAGGTTTCAATATGTGAATTTTAGGGGGACACAAACATTCAATTCATAACAGGAAGGAAGTGAATGTCTCTAAAATGGCAATATGAGGCTTAACTTGATGATGGAAATGTTCTGTATCTTAACTGTATCAATGACAAAATCATGGTTATGACACTGTACAAGAAGGAAGATGTTTCCATTGTGGAAAACTGGCTAAAGGGTTCATGAGATCTAGCTATATTATTTCCTACAACTACATGTGAATCTACAATTATCTAAAAATAAAAAGTTTAATTACCAGTGTGTTTGCACACTAGGCTCCCCTTTAGTGCCTGCACCAAGGAGGCAATTCCCATTCCCTGTCCCACCCTCGGTAGCCAACTGTTCCATCCCAAATATTCTTAACAAGTGGCCTAATCAGTGTGGGGTCGTAGCCTCCAAACACTATTCTTTTCTCGGAGGTGTTGTCCATGACTTTTAGTGGGGTGAGTCTTTCTGTCCACTTGGAGGCTTTTAGCTGCTTATAGCACAGGGTGTTATGCTTAGTTGCTCAGTTGTGTCCGACTCTTTGTAATCCCATGGACTGTAGCCCACCAGGCTCCTCTGTCCATGGTATTTCCCAGGCAAGAATACTGGAGTGGGTAGCCATTCCCTTCTCCAGGGGATCTTCCCAACCCAGGGATTGAACCCAAGTCTCCCACATTGCAGGCGGATTCTTTACTGTCTGAGCCACCAGGGAAGCCACACAGGGTAGGATGCACCAAACACCACTGTGTCGTGGCCTAGAGGTGATTGTTTGATGTATTTTTCTGCCTTTGGGGTAGGGGCCAGTGACACATTTCACCTAATATAGGTTACTGCAATCTATACCATGATGTGATATGACTATTGTCCAACCCCCCGCAAGCCCATGCAGAAACTCCAGGACATAGCCCCTTGCCTGGAAGATAGTGTGAAGAAATTTGTCTTTAGTGCTCAGACCTCACCTCAATTTCTGGCTAACTGTAGACCTTCTGTTCCAATCCCCAACCTCAAAGAACCCCACCTTTGTCTGTCTCACACCCCTGCCTCTCCCCTTCTTCCCTCCTGACCATCAGAGAGCTTACAAAGACAGACACAAATCTTCAACAACAGGTTTTTATTTTTCTCATAACCATGAGTGTAACTAGCCATTTCTCATGAGCTAGACTTTAAAGATTCTGCAGGGATTTCTGTGGTCTCCGCCACCATTCCCAAATTCTGCCTGCCCTGGTCATCACCAGAAATGGTGGGTTTCTTCACAGTCTCTTGATTTTGCTTTGGTTCAATTTGGTTTTCAGTCCATGTCTCATTCATCCTGGGATGACAGTTGGTTAGTGCTGGCATAAAGCGTCTTCTGCTCACATTCCCTTGACGGCATCTTTTCACTTGCATGATTCTCTTGGCTTTCTGGAAAGACAATACAATCAGCACAGAGGGGCCATGGTTTGGGGGGAGAGGGTGGGGGATAGATGAGAACAGGGGCTTTGAGAAAAGGACTGCAGGCTCAAGAGGGGAGTGCCAGGTAAGGCCAGGGTAAGACTCTTGTGGGAGTGTTAATGGGGAAGAGGATGAGGATTTTGAGTGGGGTCATCTCACCTTCACACTACCTCCAGGCCTGTATGCAGAGGGCATCCTCTTCTTCCCTGCTTTGGTGTTTGAGGTCTGCTGTTCTACAGAAGTGGTAGGTGTTTGTGATTTCCAGCTCTCCCTCTCCATATTGGTGCTCCCAATGCTCCACCAGTCTTCCTGATCTGTCCATATATGCCCCTCCCAGAACAAGAAAGGGCCACACCCTTAGGCTTTGTTTGGTCAGCAAGGCTCTCTTCCAGCCAATGGTAGCCCTGGAGGGCTTAGACATCACCAAGCACCATCCTGACACATTCATGGAGGAGGGGGAGATGCTGGCAAGGCCAAATCGCTCTGGTAGGAGAAAGGGGTCATTTTTAACACTCTTAAATGACCCTTGAAACTGACCTATCACCCTTCTCATCTCCCCATGTCAAGTCTGGTGGATTACACGGCAGGGAGAGGGTGTCTCCTCCAAACATTTCCCAGAACCACCATATTCAGTGGTGTGCTCTGGTTTCTCTTATGCTTCAACCTTACCAAGGGTTTTTGGTATGTCTCACCTTCAATCCATCCAGGGTAATATGACCATATTTAAGTCCGTGTGGATGGGAATTATCTCATTTCCCTCCTACAAATATCTCTACACACTTTGAAGACCCACTCACTTCTTGGCTACTACCAAGGAAATTTTTCATCCTACCTTTTTTCTCCAGTGTCTATACAACTCTCCTCAGTTTTCTGTTTTCCAGTCTTAAATCACTGCCTTCAGGCTGTCAAGACTTCAGTGAATAAAATTGCTATGTTGGGGGGGGGTCCCAATTTTGTTTCAAATGTGGGAGGTCTTGCTCATCTCAATAGGTGTACTACCCAGGCTTAGGTTCTAACAGTTTAGGGAGGATGAGGCTGATCATACAAGCTGCAAGCTGTGCTCGGTGTTTGCATGCAAAAAAAACCCTACAACCTAAAAGTGTCCCTTGCATTCCTATACACTAATAATGAGAAAACAGAAAGAGAAATTAAGGAAACAATTCCATTCACCATTGCAACGGAAAGAATAAAATACTTAGGAATATATCTACCTAAAGAAACTAAAGACCTATATATAGAAAACTATAAAAGACTGGTGAAAGAAATCAAAGAGGACAATAATAGAGGGAGAGATATACCATGTTCATGGATTGGAAGAATCAATATAGTGAAAATGAGTATACTACCCAAAGCAATTTATACATTCAATGCAATCCTTATCAAGCTACCAACGGTATTTTTCACAGAGCTAGAACAAATAATTTCACAATTTGTATGGAAATACAAAAAACCTCGAATAGCCAAAGCTATCTTGAGAAAGAAGAATGGAACTGGAGGAATCAACTTACCTGACTTCAGGCTCTACTACAAAGCCACAGTCATCAAGATAGTATGGTACTGGCACAAAGACAGAAATATAGATCAATGGAACAAAATAGAAAGCCCAGAGATAAATCCACGCACATATGGACACCTTATCTTTGACAAAGGAGGCAAGAATATACAATGGATTAAAGACAATCTCTTTAACAAGTGGTGCTGGGAAAACTGGTCAACCACTTGTAAAAGAATGAAACTAGAACACTTTCTAACACCATACACAAAAATAAACTCAAAATGGATTAAAGATCTAAACGTAAGACCAGAAACTATAAAACTCCTAGAGGAGAACATAGGCAAAACACTCTCTGACATACATCACAGCAGGATCCTCTATGACCCACCTCCCAGAATATTGGAAATAAAAGCAAAAATAAAGAAATGGGACCTAATTAAACTTAAAAGCTTCTGCACAACAAAGGAAACTATAAGCAAGGTGAAAAGACAGCCTTCAGAATGGGAGAAAATAATAGCAAATGAAGCAACTGACAAACCACTAATCTCAAAAATATACAAGCAACTCCTACAGCTCAACTCCAGAAAAATAAATGACCCAATCAAAAAATGGGCCAAAGAACTAAACAGACATTTCTCCAAAGAAGACATACAGATGGCTAACAAACATATGAAAAGATGCTCAACATCACTCATTATCAGAGAAATGCAAATCAAAACCACTATGAGGTACCATTTCACACCAGTCAGAATGGCTGCTATCCAAAAGTCTACAAGCAATAAATGCTGGAGAGGGTGGGGAGAAAAGGGAACCCTCTTACACTGTTGGTGGGAATGCAAACTAGTACAGCCACTATGGAGAACAGTGTGGAGATTCCTTAAAATACTCAAAATAGAACTGCCTTATGATCCAGCAATCCCACTGCTGGGCATACACACTGAGGAAACCAGAATTGAAAGAGACTGGTGTACCCCAATGTTCATCGCAGCAGTGTTTATAATAGCCAAGACATGGAAGCAACCTAGATGTCCATCAGCAGATGAATGGATAAGAAAGCTGTGGTACATATACACAATGGAGTATTACTCAGCCATTAAAAGGAATACCTTTGAATCAGTTCTAATGAGGTGGATGAAACTGGAGCCTATTATACAGAGTGAAGTAAGCCAGAAAGAAAAACACCAATACAGTATACTAACGCATATATATGGAATTTAGAAAGATGGTAACAATAACCCTGTATACGAGACAGCAAAAAAGACACTGATGTATAGACCAGTTTTTTGGACTCTGTGGGAGAGGGAGAGGGTGGGATGATTTGGGAGAATGGCATTGAAATATGTATAATATCATATATGAAATGAGTCGCCAGTCCACGTTCGACGCACAATACTGGATGCTTGGGGCTGATGCACTGGGACGACCCAGAGGGATGGTATGGGGAGGGAGGAGGGAGGAGGGTTCAGGATGGGGAACACATGTATACCTGTGGCGGATTCATTTCGATATTTGGCAAAACCAATACGATATTTTAAAGTTTAAAAATAAAATTAAAAAAAAATAATATAAAAGTGAAGAATGCATGCAGGGAGGGGCTTGGATTAACCAGATGAATGTGTTACTTACATTAAAAAGTTCTCAACAGGTATCCTCACCTGCAGGACACTTTTATCACTTTATTTTACCATTGGAATTGATAGTGTCCTAACTCTTTTCCTTCTAAGGAAGCCTTCTGGAGAAATACACCTTACCTGGAGGGACACTGGTGGAATTCTTTTTTTATGAACAGCTGTAACAAGCTTCCAGCTTCTTGGTGGAGACACTTTGTGATCAATTTCGTTCCATTTACTTCCCTAGGTAGAGGGTCCCTCATTTGAGTTTTGCCCCTTACTAAAAGAATGATGGAATTAGCCATAGGCCAGAGTGGATGTATTCACATCAGAAAAAGGACCTTTCAAAGGAAAGAATATCATCAAAGCTAAAGAAGTAATTGCATAATAATAAAATTGTCAATTAATCCAAAGAAGAAAAATTCCTTACATTTTGCTCCTAATAGCAGAGCTTCAAACTATATTAAACAAAAACTGAAAGAACTGCAAGGAGAAGCAGACAAATTCACAATCATAGAGATTTCAATATCCTTATTTTGATAAGTGAAAAAAACAAGTAGGAAAATCAGTAAATATATAGAAAATATGAACTATAATATCAATTTAATTAATCTAGTTGACATTTACAGAATAATCTCAGTAACATGGGAATTTACATCCTTTTCAAGTTCACAACTGACATTTATCAAGATAGATATAATATTCTGGTCATAAAGCAAGTCTGAATAAATTTAGAAGGGTTCAAGTTATGCAAACTTTATTCTCTGACCACAATGGAATTAAATTTGAAGTCAATAAAAGAAACATGTCTGGAAAAATCCCCAAATACTTGGGAAAACTAAATGATGCACTCCTAAATAACTAATGGGTCAAAGAAGAAATTAAAGAGAAATTACAATATATTTTAAACAGAATAAAAATGAAAACACAATAGAAATTATGTGATGCCACCGAAGCAGTATGTACAGGGAAATTTTATATTGCTAAACGTCTGTATTTCAAAAGAAGAAATACCTCCAATTAATGACCTTAGCTTCTGTCTTAAGAATCTATAAAAAGAAAAGCATGTTAAACTCCAAAAAGTAGTTGAAAGAAAATAATAAAGACCAAATAATATCAATAAATAGAAAAACAATAAAAAAAATCAATGAGCCCCAAAGGGAATTCTTTGAGAACAGCAATAAAATTGATAAACCTAGCCAGACAAATAAAAACAAAAGCAGAAAAGAGACAAATAGCTGATATCAGGTAGGGGAAAGGTAACATAATAGCAGATTCTAGGGACAAAAAATAAAAGAAAATAGTATAAATAATGTATGCCAATAAATGTGACAACTTTAATGAAATAGATTCTATGAAAGCCACAAACTACCAAAGCTCACCCAAAGAGAAATACTTTTCAGTTACACCTGCTGCTGCTGCTGCTGCTAAGTCACATCAGTTGTGTCCAACTCTGTGTGACCCCATAGACGGCAGCCCACCAGGCTCCCCATCCCTAGGATTCTCCAGGCAAGAACACTGGACTGGGTTGCCATTTCCTTCTCCATACACCTGAGCCTATGTTAACACTTGGTAGACTCTTATATAACGTTAAGCAAGGAGGCTGGTTGCCAGAGGAACTAACAATGTGGTTAGAAGATTAGAACTTTCAGCCGACCCCCTCCACATTTGGAGAAGGTTGAGAGGGCTGAAGACTGAGTAAATCACCAGTGACGAATGATTTAATCAGTCATGCCTATGTAATGGAAATTATGAAAGTGAAAGTGAAAGTGAAGTCACTCAGTCGTGTTCGACTCTTTTCAACCCCATGGACTGTAGCCCACCAGGCTCCTCCATACATGGAATTTTCCAGGCAAGAGTACTGGAGTGGGTTGCCATTTCTTTCTCCAGGGGATCTTCCCGACCCAGGGATCGAACCCAGGTCTCCCTCATTGCAGGCAGACGCTTTAACATTTGAGGCACCAGGGAAACCCTGGAACCTCTATAAAAACCCCTAAACAAAACAGTTTGGGGAACTCCCAGGTTGACTAACACTTCAAGGTTCTGGGAGGTTCACATACCTGAAAAGGGCATGGAGGCTCCAGGTTCCTTCCCCCATACCTTGCCCTACACATCTCTTCCTTTTGACTCTTTCTTTGATGTATCCTTCACTTTCTTTCTAAGTAAAAGAGGAGGAAAAAGGAAAAGGACTGGGAACAGAAGTGCATAACCGAAATAGCTCTCTATATATTGATAAAATGTGAAGTTGTAGTTAAAAAATATCCGTGGGAGAAAGTTTCAGGTCCAGATGGGCTTGCTAGTGAATTAAACCAAATATTTAAAGAATTAGCACCAACTCTTCATGTGCGTGTGTGTTAATTTGCTTCAATCATGCCCGACTCTGTGAAAACTTGTGGACTATAGCCCACCAAGCTCCTCTGTCCATGGGATTCTCCAGGAAAGAATACTGGAGTGGTTTGCCATGCCCTCCTCCAGGGAATCTTCCTGACCCAGGGATTGAACCTGAGTCTCTTACATCTCCTGCATTGGCAGGCGGGTTATTTACCACTCAGTTCAGTTCAGTCGCTGAGTCGTGTCCGACTCTTTGCGACCCCATGGACTGCAGCATGCCAGGCCTCCCTGTCAATCACCAACTCCCAGAGTTAACTGAAACTCATGTCCATTGACTCAGTCATGCCATCCAACCATCTCATCCTCTGTCGTCCTCATTCAGGACTGGTCTCCTTTAGGATGGACTGGTTGGATCTCCTTGCAGTCCAAGGGACTCTCAAGAGTCTTCTCCAACACCACAGTTCAAGAGCATCAATTTTTCAGTGCTCAGCTTTCTTTATACTCCAATTCTCACATCCATACATGACTACTGGAAAAACCATAATTTGACTAGATGGACCTTTATTGGTAAATTAATGTTTCTGCTTTTTAATATGCTGTCTAGGTTGGTCATAACTTTTCTTCCAGGGAGCAAGAGTCTTAATTTCATGGCTGCAATCACCATCTGCAGTGATTTTGGAGCCCCCAAAAGTAAAGTCAGCCACTGTTTCCACTGTTTCCCCATCTATTTCCCATGAAGTGAAGGGACCTGATGCCATGATCTTAGTTTTCTGAAACTTGAGCTTTAAGCCAACTTTTTCACTCTCCACTTTCACTTTCATCAAGAGGCGCTTTAGTTCTTCTTAGCTTTCTGCCAAAAGGGTGGTGTCATCTGCATATCTGAGGTTATTGATATTTATCCCAGCAATCTTGATTCCAGCTTGTGCTTCTTCCAGCCCAGCATTTCTCATGATGTACTCTGCATAGAAGTTAAATAAGCAGGGTGACAATATACAGCCTTGACGTACTCCTTTCACTATTTAGAACCAGTCTGTTGTTCCATGTCCAGTTCTAACTGTTGCTTCCTGACCTGCATACAGATTTCTCAAGAGGCAAGTCAGGTGGTCTGGTATTCCCATCTCTTGAAGAATTTTCCACAGTTTATTGTGATCCACACAGTCAAAGGCTTTGGCATAGTCAATAAAGCAGAAATCAATGTTTTTCTGGAACTCTCTTGCTTTTTTGATGATCCAGCGCATGTTGGCAATTTGATCTCTGGTTCCTCTGCCTTTTCTAAAACCAGCTTGAACATCTGGAAGTTCACGGTTCACGTATTTCTGAAGCCTGGCTTGGAGAATTTTGAGCATTACTTTACTAGCATGTGAGATGAGTGCAATTGTGTGGTACTTTGAGCATTCTTTGGCATTGCCTTTCTTTGGGATTGGAATGAAAACTGACCTTTTCCAGTCCTGTGGGCACTGCTGAGTTTTCCAAATTTGCTGACATATTGAGTGCAGCACTTTCACAGCATCATCTTTCAGGATTTGAAATAGCTCAACTGGAATTCCATCACCTCCACTAGCTTTGTTCGTAGTGATGCTTTCTAAGGCCCACTTGACTTTACATTCCAGGATGTCTGGCTCTAGGTGAGTGATCTCACCATCGTTATTATCTTGGTCATGAAGCTCTTTTTTGTACAGTTCTTCTGTGTATTCTTGCCACCTCTTCTTAATACCTTCTGCTTCTGTTAGGTCCATACCATTTCTGTCCTTTATCAAGCCCATCTTTGCATGAAATCTTCCCTTGGTATCTCTAATTTTCTTGAAGAGGTCTCTAGTCTTTCCCATTCTATTGTTTTCCTCTGTTTCTTTGCATTGATCACTGAGGAAGGCTTTCTTATCTCTTCTTGCTATTCTTTGGAACTCTGTGCAATTTATCCCAGGAATTCAATATTGGTTTTACATCCAAAAATCAATCAATGTAATATACCATATTAATTGGCTAACTTTTTTTTTTTTTGGCTGCACCAGGTGGCATGGCAGATCCTAGTTCTCTGACCAGGGGTGTGACCATGCCCTCTGCAGTGGAAGCACAGATTCTTAACCATTGGACCACTAGGGAAGTCTCTAATTGATTAAAATCTTTAAAATACATGATCATTTCAACAGACTCAAAAAGAGCATTTGACAAAATCTAATACCCCTAATGGCAACCCACTCCCGTATTCTTGCCTGGAGAATCCCAGGGACAGAGGAGCCTGGTGGGCTGCTGTCTATGGGGTCACACAGAGTCAGACAGGACTGAAGTGACTTAGCAGCAGCAGCAGCAGCAATACCCCTTGTGGCTCAGCTGGTAAAGAATCTGCCTGCAATGTGGGAGACCTGGGTTCTATTCCAAGGTTGGGAAGATGTCCTGGAGAAGGGAAAGTCTATCCACTCCAGTATTCTGGCCTACAGAATTCTATGGACTGCATAGTCCATGGGGTCGCAAAGAATTGGACACAACTGAGAGACTTTCACTTTCATTTTCAATACTCTTTCATTATAAAAGCACTCAACAAACAAAGAATACAAAGAACGTTCTTAAACCTGATAAAAGTAGCATATAAAAACAACACAGCTAACATCATACTTCAGTGGGAAAGATTGAATGCTTTTTCCCTAAGATCAGGAACAAGATAAGAATACCCATTCTCAGCATTTATATTGAACATGGAAATTAGGCAAGAAAAAATAATGAAAGGCATCCATGTTGGAATGGAAAAAATAAAATTACCTTTATTCACAGATAACATGCTACTAAAACTAATAAATTAGCTTAGCAACATTGTAGATTACAAGATCAATATGCAAAAATCAATTTTATTTCCATATGATATCAGTCTAGTCTAGTCTAAGTCACTTCAGTCGTGTCCAACTCTGTGCAACCCCACAGACAGCAGCCCACCAGGCTCCCCCGTCCCTGGGATTCTCCAGGCAAGAACACTGGAATTGGTTGCCATTTCCTTCTCCAATGCATGAAAGTGGAAAGTGAAAGTGAAGTCGTTTAGTCATGTCCAACTCTTAGCGACCCCATGGACCACAACCTACCAGGCTCCTCAGTCCATGGGATTTTCCAGGCAAGAGTACTGGAGTGGGGTGCTATTGCCTTCTCCAATATGGTATCAATGACCAATCAAATACTGAAACAAAAATATTTACAATAGCAACTAAAAATAAGATAAGCTAAGAGAAAATTTTAATAAAATGTGTGAAGGACTTGTGCACTGAAAACTATAAAATGTTATCAAAATGATTAAATCAACAAATGAAGAAATAGAGCCCTTGTTAATTGGTCAGAAGACTCAATATTATTAAGATGTCAACTATTTCCAAGTTGGTCTACAGATTCAGAACAATCCCAATCAATAACCCATCAGGTTTTTTTTGGTAGAAAGTGATAATCTGGTTTTTATTTTTATTATTTTTATCACAAGTTCTTTTAATATTCTTTAACCTTAATTGAACAGGCCCCTTTCTTCTCAGCAAACAACTACAAGTTCATTATCTGATGAATAGACACAATGTAAATAAAATCCATTGAAATGACTTTATCATTGATGTACCATCATTATCACTTCCAAAATGTTCTAAGCTTTTTGATCTTAGATAATAAATTACCACTTGTGCTTTACAAAACACTCAGTTCAATTTAAGATTGTACCAGGATATTTCTACTCTATATTATTTCTGGGGGAAAATTTGTATTGTTATCCTAAAAATTAATTAGTCCATTTTGACATACATCTTGAGAATATTCAAAATTGTTTCAATAGAAAAGTTTGTCTTGAAACACCTATAGATATTTTCCTATTTAGTAATTTTTTTTCTTTTTTTAATTAATTTATTTTAATTGGAGGCTAATTACTTTACAATATTGTAGTGGTTTTTGCCATACATTGACATGAATCCATCATTGGAAAAGACTCTGACGCTGGGAGGGATTGGGGGCAGGAGGAGAAGGGGACGACAGAGGATGAGATGGCTGGATGGCATCACCGATTCGATGGACATGAGTTTGAGTGAACTCTGGGAGTTGGTGATGGACAGGGAGGCCTGGTGTGCTGCAATTCATGGGGTCGCAAAGAGTCGGACACGACTGAGCGACTAAACTGAACTGAACTGACATGAATCTGCCACAGGTGTACATGTGTTCCCCATCCTGAAACCCTCTCCCACTTCCCTCCCCATCCCGTCCCTCAGGGTCATCCCAGTACACCGGCCCTGAGCACCCTGTCTCATGCATTGAACCTGGACTGACAACCTATTTCACTTATGGTAATATACATGTTTCAATGCTATTCTTTCAATTCATCCCACCCTCACCTTCTCCCACAGAGTCCAAAAGTCTGTTCTTTACATCTGTGTCTCTTTTGTTGTCTTGCCTATAGGGTTATCATTACCATCTTTCTAAATTCTGTACATATGTGATAGTATACTGGATTGGTGTTTTTCTTTCTGACTTACTTCACTCTGTATAATAGGCTCCAGTTTCATCCACCTCATTAGAACCGATTCAAAGGTATTCTTTTTAATGGCTGAGTAATACTCCATTGTGTATATGTACCACAGCTTTCTTTTTTTTTTTTTTTTTAATTTTATTTTATTTTTAAACTTTACATAATTGTATTAGTTTTGCCAAATATCAAAATGAATCCGCCACAGGCATACATGTGTTCCCCATCCTGAACCCTCCTCCCTCCTCCCTCCCCACACCATCCCTCTGGGTCTTCCCAGTGCACCAGCCCCAAGCATCCAGTATCGCGCATCGAACCTGGACTGGCAACTCGTTTCTTACATGATATTCTACATGTTTCAATGTCACTCTCCCAAATCTTCCCACCCTCTCCCTCTCCCACAGAGTCCATAACAGCTTTCTTATCCATTCATCTGCTGATGGACATCTAGGTTGTTTTCATGTCCTGGCTATTATAAACACTGCTGCGATGAACATTGGGGTACACGTGTCTCTTTCAATTCTGGTTTCCTTGGTGTGTATGCCCAGCAGTGGGATTGCTGGGTCGTATGGCAGTTCTATTTCCAGTTTTTTAAGGAATCTCCACACTGTTCTCCATAGTGGCTGTACTAGTTTGCATTCCCACCAACAGTGTAAGAGGGTTCCCTTTTCTCCCCACCCTCTCCAGCATTTATTGTTTGTAGACTTTTTGATAGCAGCCATTTGGACTGGCATGAGATGGTACCTCATTGTGGTTTTGATTTGCATTTCTCTGATAATGAGTGATATTGAGCATCTTTTCATGTGTTTGTTAGCCATCTGTATTTGGAGAAATGTCTGTTTAGTTCTTTGGCCCATTTTTTGATTGGCTTGTTTATTTTTCTGGAATTGAGCTGCATGAGCTGCTCATGTACTTTTGAGATTAATTCTTTGTCAGTTGCTTCGTTTGCTATTATTTTCTCCCATTCTGAAGGCTGTCTTTTCACCTTGCTTATAGTTTCCTTCATTATGCAAAAGCTTTTAAGTTTAATTAGGTCCCATTTGTTTATTTTTGCTTTTATTTCCATTACTCTGGGAGGTGGGTCATAGAGGATCCTGCTGTGATTTATGTCAGAGAGTGTTGTGCCTGTTTTCCTGTAGGAATTTTATATTTTCTGGTCTTATGTTTAGATCTTTAATCCATTTTGAGTTTATTTTTGGGTATGGTGTTAGAAAGTGTTCTGGTTTCATTCTTTTACAAGTGGTTGACCAGTTTTCCCAGCACCACTTGTTAAAGAGATCGTCTTTTCTCCATTGTTTGTTCTCAATATGGTTTTTAAATTCCAATGAAAAGACCAACAACTCAATCAAGCTTAGAAGAGAACAAAGTCGCAGGACAAGTGGTGCCTGATTTTTACTTTTTGTGAAGCTACAATAATCAAAGCAATGTTGTTTTTGCATAAAAGTAGAAAAATAGATCAATGGAACAGAAATGAAAAGTCCAGAAACAAAACCACACATATATAGACAAATTATTTTTGACAAAAGTGCATAGGCAATTCAGTAAAGCAAGTACAGTCTTAACAGCAAATGGTTCTGGAAAAATTGAATATCAATATGCAAAAATATTAACTTAAAATGGATTATAGACCTAAACGTAAAACCTAAAACTATAAAACTTCTACAAGAAAATATAGGAGAAAACAGTTGTGCTCTTAGGTTGGATAAAGATTTTTTCAGATATGACACCAACGTACAATCCATAAAAGAACATATTGATAAATTAGATTTTATCAAAGGCCAATAAAAACTTCTTCTCTTTGAAAAACAGTGATAAGGGAATTAAAAGTCAAGCAGCATACAGGAAGAGAATATTTGTGAACCATATATGTGATAGAGAGATTGTATCCAAATATATAGTCCTCAAAACTCAATAACAAGAAAGCAAACAGCCAAGTTTTGAAAACTGGGCAAAAGTTTTGGACAAACACTTCATCAGAGAAAATATATGAGGAGTTAATAAGCACACATAAAAGTGCTAAAAGTCATTAGTCATTGGGAAATGCATATTAAAAGCAAAATGACATGCAACTAGATAGTGATTAGAATAGATAAAATCAAAAGGCTGATTATAGTATGTGTTGGCCAGGATGTGAAGAAACAAGAACTCTCATACACAACTGTTGGGAATGTAAATTGGAGAAGCAAATTGGAGAAAAATTTGGCAATTTCTTAGAAAGTTAAAAACATAAATCTACAATATGTTTTGACCATTTCACTCCTAGGTATTTATCAAAGAGAAATTAAACCATGTGTTCACACAAGGACTTGTAAACAAATGGTCATAGTAATTTTATTTGTAATAACCCCAAACTGAAAACTGTAGAGGTTCCATCAACAGATGAGTAGATAAACAAATTGTATTGATAATCTATATTAAAATTATATATATATATATATATATATGTATAACTAAATCACTGTGCTATACACCTAAAACTAACACAACATTGTAAATCAACTATACTTCAATTTAAAAAGACAAATGCATTTTATTAATGAGTACTTAAATTGACCTGATCAAGATGAGAAGAGGTGCATACATTTAAAAAATCATATAATCTGATTTTGTTATAAATCATGTTTTTGTAGCCCACATTTTATTTTATTAATTACTTTTTCTACCCACACATGAAAGATGAATAATTGAAAACTAGCAACAGATCATCTAATATATCTTAATGTCAGTTTATTGTTGAACTACCATTGTTTTTGGTGAGAATATTTAATTAAAAAGGTGACATTTATGTAACGATCATTATGAAAACACTTTAATGTAAATAATATATCATATCATGTGAAATAATGAAAATACAGTATCTTTATGCTTATTCAGATTATACTACTTGAATATGATGTATTTGGATTACATTGTTTTACTGAGCCTTCAGATAGTAATGTCTATCATGTTTAATTAAGCTGGTGAAAGAAAATGTTTTATGAAGAATGGTTCAGCAATTTGTTTAAAACTTCTAATAAGATAGCACCCTGAATGTTATTTCTGTCATTTATATGATAATTTATACAAAAAATTTATAGAAACATAGTATTTAATATTGGGAAGAGCTTGGAAACAGAACATCTCAACTGGTCTGTTTCCTTTCATCAGACAAAATTCTATAATCTTTTATAGTGTTCATTTTCCCTTGGCAGCCAGGAACCAAAAAGCCACATGGATGGAATGATTACTGGTCAGAATTATTTCATTTTGGCTCTAGTACAATTGCTGTATTTGTTTTTCTAAAATTTAAATTCTTTTATTTATCTAAGTATTACATGTATAAAATATCCTGTTAATTTTAAAAATTTATAGATAAAAGTAAAGATTCTCCTTACAGCTTACACTAATCCCAGATGGTGACCAAAGTTATCTCTTTAGTTATTGTTCCAGAATGTACCTCTTGGTACATTTGGAGGAAACTTTAGATTCTGAAGGACTTCCCTGGTGGTCCAGCAGCTAAGACTCTGTGCTCCCAATGAGCAGGGCCTGGGTTCAATCCCTGGTCAGGGGACTAGATCCTGCATGCCAAAACTAAGACCCAGGGCAGCCAAATAAACAAAAATAAATAAATTTTGACTTCCCTGGTGGCTCAGAGGTTAAAGCGTCTGCCTGCAATCCGGGAGACCTGGGTTCGATCCCTGGTCGGGAAGATCCCCTGGAGAAGGAAATGGCAACCCACTCCAGTATTCCTGCCTGGAGAATCCCATGGATAGAGGAGTCTGGTGGGCTATAGTCCACGGGGTCGCAAAGAGTCGGACACGACTGAGCAACTTCACTTCACTCTTAGATTCTGAAATATGAGTTCAAATATTTTAAAAGCCAATGAATGCTTCCAAATTGCCTTCAGAGTTACTACAATTTATCCATCCATTCATTAATTCATTAAATATATATGTGTGCCGTGTGTGTTATGTGTTTAGTCAATCAGTTGTGTCCGGCTCTTTGCAACCCTTTGAACTGTAGCAGGCCAGGTACCTCTGTCCATGGATTTTTCAGGCACGAATACTGGAGTGGGTTGCTATTTCCTCCTCCAGGAGATCGTCCTGACACACGAATAGAATCTGCACCTCCTGTGTCTCCTGCATTGCAGGCAGATTCTTTACCCTCTGAGTCGACAGGGAAGCCCATTAAAATATATATATATTTAAAAAGAAAGAAAGACATTGAGGCTCAAAGAACTTAAGAGACTTTTTCAAAGTCACACATTAATAAGAAGAGCCTAGATTTGAGTCTAGGTCTGAGTCTAGGCTCATTGCCAATGTCATTGCATTACTTCTCTTCTTCTCGTCATTTCTCCACTTCCCCCACACATAAAATGCCTTTCCCTCTCTCACATGTATCCAGAGCACATGCACTCTAAGAACTGTTTCTGCCTCCCAAATGTAACCTGAGGACAAGATTCCAATGGCACAGTAGAGGTATGAGATAATCAGATGTTCTGATTTTTCTAACAAAATCAGCTGGATTCCTTTTGACACCCCAGTTCATATCTTGAAACAAAAGGGAGAAAACAGTTTAGCCAGTATAGGATGCACTTCTGAAATGACAACTCTCAAAACACACTATTTTTTGGAAGAGCAAATTGCCGCCCCCATTTAAAGCACTGCCTTGGCTCTCCACCTGTTGTCATAGTGGCCCAACGGAAAGTCCGATGCAGATCTGCAGATTTTCAAAAGCTTCCCAGCAGATTCTAAGTTGTGGTTTGGGTCACATTTCACAGGGTAAGACGCCTGGTGTGAGGGAGCAGGGTTACGCCTTTCCTGAAGCTGACTTGTAGAAGTCAGCCAGCCTCTCACTCCTTTGAATCCCCTTCCTGTCTCTCCAAAATGATGTGATTCTAGGACTGTGTGTGCAACGTTGCTGAGCCTTTTCCCACATCATGCTCACTGTTTTCCACAACCAGACACAAGGTCCTCAAATGCAGAGTCCATGCCTTGCTTGACTTTGTAATCCTTCCTGTGGCCGACCCAATGTCCAGCACATAGTAGGTCTTTATCACATTTGTGATTGCACACTGAATTTTAGATCAAACAAAAAAGAAATCAGATCTTTTTCAGCTTAAAAAAGTTCTTATCACTTTATAATCATCAGTTTCACTTTGCAAGGTTCATGGAGATGATGGTATTGAAACAAGGGAGGGAAAGGAGGAATTTTGCTGTGACATTGCCTACCTGAAAGAAAGAAAGTTAGTTACTTAGTCATATCTGGCTCTTTGTGACCCCATGGACTGTAGCCCATGAAGCTCGTCCATGGGATTCTTCAGGCAAGAGTACTGGAGTGGGTTGCCATTTCCTTCTCCAGGGGATCTTCTCGGCCCAGTGATCAAATCCAGGTCTCCTGCATTGCAGGCAGACACTTTACCAACTGAGCCATCAGGGAAGCCTACCTGAAGCATGGGTAATACCACTTAGCATTCACATTGTTCATAGTCAAAAATAGTCAAGATGGTTTGAGCTTCAGACTATACCAAAAACAGAAAAGAAGTTATTTATTTATTTTGGCTACATGGCTTGTAAGAACTTAATTCCCTGACCAGGAATCAAACCCCAGTCCCTGGCAATGAAAACCCAGAATTCTAAGCACTAGAAGTCCCAAATTTTTAAAGTAGGTTACAAAGTTCAAAACAGAACAAAACTCAAATTAGGTTCTGAAATAAAAGTAGATGACATTTTGGATTTTTTTTAATAAAAAGGAGAATCAGACCAATACTTCACTAAGTAATTCTGACTGTGCTGACAAAAATAACTATCACTGATTTCTGAAGTGGCTGGTATCAACTTTCTGAGTGTGTCTGTATCAGACACTAACTTTCCTTATGATGAAAATCTCTTTTAAACTTGAGAAGGCGGAAATATTCCTTCATTTTCTCTAATAATTTTATTAACAGTTCTTCAAAGAATAGCATTGATTAAAAAAAAAAATATTCGGAGGAAGCCAGCTAAAAGTTCAAACTGCAAAAATGTAACTCCAAAGAAAATATTCATCATCACCAGTGTCCATATAATTCCAAGAAATATGAAAATTTCATTGCTTCTTTTTGCCGTCAAAATTGCTCACATTGTCAGTGTAAACTTGACTACTTTACAGAGCAGGGACCAGGTTTGTTTTTGTTTTTGTTTTTTTCTTTAAATCATTTCATCTTCATCTTCCTTCTTGAAGCAGATATCTTATGCCCCTGATATCTTATAAATGTGATAATCCAAATGGTTAAGGAGAGAGATGGAGAAGTATGTCTTTGAACAGAAAGTCTAACTCATCAGAAGTGATATTTGTTTCCAGACCACACATATTAAGATTTCCAGCTGGATGGGACCTTGGACATCAGCTTGCTCAACATCTTCATTTCCTCAGAAGGAAACTGTCTTTGGATAGGCAATCAATGAAGAACAACAGAATGTGCCCTTCCAGTTGAATAAACCCCACTGTAATCAGGCTTAGGATGTGAAGTCAAGACATCTGGATAAAAGATAGATAATTTGAATGACTTGCCTATGGGCCCAAACCAAGATCTCATTCCTAGTCCCAGTGAGCAGGTCACTCTTGGCTGGGTCCCCACACATGAGTGTCCAGTGCTGTGTCAAAGCCTACAAATGGATCTCTCTAGGCCTCCATGGCTAGGGCAGTGCACACATGTTGGTTTCATGGCCAGATGCTGAGTGCTAGCAGCCCAACTTTCCAGTATGCTTTGATGCCTGCACCTTCTTGACCCCTAACTGCCACAAATGAAGAAGTTAAACTAAGGGATTCACTTTTAGGTCTGTTTCTCCATAGTTACAAATGCAAGGGAGGAAATTGACAGAAGTTTGACATTTTCTTGATTGACTTTAACATTCATCACAATGATGAGAAGGTTAATGCATCCAGAGAGATGAAATGCCAGAGACATTTTAAAACATATTGACTCCATGTCAGTCTTTTAAGTTGTTATCATTTTTAAAAACTATAGGCTGTGGCTGCAAAATAACTAAGTAATGAACAATAGCATAAAACAGAAAGAGAACTGCAACTTAACGAACTTTGCTTCATTGCCTAAAGTTCATTGATAGAAAATACTAGCGTAATTCAATTATCTGTAAACATGGAAACCAAGACCCAAGGAGGAGAAGGGTTTTGCCCAAGTCGATAGCAGAGACAAAACTGGAACCCAGACTTGCAACTAAGCCAGTGCCTTGTAAATCCTGCTATATTGGTAAGTCAGCAATGTACACCTTTTTTTCTTAAGGATGTATGAATTGTAGCCCATGGCTCATCAAAATTTATAGAGCCATCAATGTCTACAATAAAAGGCTCAGCTAGATTTCCTTTCTAATGAAAGGATTAAAAACACCATTTGAGAGAACACTGTTTATTTGCAATATCTGCTCCTGTTAAGCCTGATTTAGTGTTTAAGCAGAGAGATCTAATCTCATACAAATCTCAACAGTAAATAATTCAGGTTCCAAATCAGATAAGGTATGAATTCTACCTCCATATTTGTGTTCCCTTCTCTAATTGACAATATAGCATTTTGCTGCCATTTATACAGGGAATGGTGTGTCTTACCTGTAATCAAATGAAGTCTTTGAATTAAATACTGCTCAGTTGCCTTCTACTTTGGCATTTTCTTTAAACAATCAGAATCCACAAGTTTCTTAAATTCAAGGAGACATTCATTTTTGTTTGCTGAAGTGTTGTGGTTTTTTTTTTTTTTTCTTTCTTTATATAGGTAAAAGAAATCTACAGAGTTCTGAAGTCTTAATTATAACTGAGCTTTAAATTTTGAAATTCTAAAACACTTAAAGACAATATTAGCTATTTGCATGCTGCATGACATACTTGTCTTATTTCCCATGGGCTAATGCAGAGAGCAGAATTTCATTTTCTCATTCTGACTTCTGGCTTTTCACATCAGCAAATATTTCCTGATTACCCTTTCTGAGCAGGGTTCTGTGGTTGACCCAGAGATGAGATTGAAAGGAGCAGGTAGAGGAAGGGGAGAGGTGAACAGGTACAGGGATGATTAAAACCTGTCTTTATCCTCCCATCACTTGTGGTCTAGAAAGAGTATTAAGACAGGGGCATATGTATTCACTCAGGATGGTCAATGGATGGAGGAAGTGTTTCAGGGCAGAGTTTCATGAAGACCTCCCAGAGGAGAGGGGATGGGAACTTGACTTTTTGTAGAAGAATTTCAACAGGCATACCTAGGAGGCTTGAAACAAGAGAGTATTTCAGGTGGAAGGAACAGCAAGAGCAATGGTACAGAGGTGGGAAAGGGCAGATGAGACTGGGGACTGAATGGAAATAAGTCCATAAACTTTGATTGACTGTATTTGGTAGGGCTCATGAATGCAACAAAGCCATATGGCTGGCTAATTAGAGACAGTCATTCCAATGCTCTTGTGGCATTAATATAAGCTACCTCCAGCAGCTCTCAGTCCAAGGCTTATTTTTGTGACTGTAATCCATCTAATAGCAATGGCTTATGGACTATTGTCTAGCCAGGTCCCACTGGAAGTTTCTGTCAAAGCTGATAATGAAAACTGGGAGATCCCAGGATTTGGGACAGACGTAGAGCCCTCCTCTGTGTCTGATAAGGTACCAGAATTCTTGTGTTTGCTTGGAACTTTGCAAATTCAAGACAGAGCAAAGAGTGGAGTCCAAGGCAGCCTGTTTCCTTTTGATGGGCCCCATGAGGGCGCTGAGGGACTCCTCAAGCTGCAAGCCTCTGAAATAACCCTGACTGATTTCAGGACGTGCAGAGATAGAATCTGTAAGTCTGAGCCTGGGAGCTGTAATTCTCTACAGCTGTTCTCTAAACAAAAACCCACAGATGCAAACTGGAGCAAACAGTTGAGAAACAAGAAAAGTCTGTTTGTACAATAGGCATTTTTTTAAAAATCCCTTCCAGAAATTTCCACCTTCCATTTCCCATTGGGACACAGGTCAAAGCTGCCCTCTGAAACATACAAAACACAGCTACAATCCCCACAGCAGGAAGGAACAGACCCAAGAACCATTCATCATACCTATACGGCCAAATGCTTCTTGTGAATGTTTTAGTCCACATGCTCTTTCTTCTCTAAGATCTCTAGGACCATCAAATCCATGATGATCATACATTGTGCATTTGACAGTGGTGACCAAGACTGGTCACCCTTTTCAGGCACTAGCATTTGGAATCAAAATAAAGGGTCTTCACTTCTTTATAAGAGACCAAGGCACAGAAACTTGATGCACAAAAGGCAACAGCTCTTCCCTACTACAAACACTGCCTATTTATGATATCACATCTTTGAGACCCAGTTACCTCACCTGTAAAACAACATAATGATTCTTACCCTAACTACCACACAGAGGAGGAATAAAGGAGCAAATAGATGTGAGACTTGTTTGTAAATTATGAAGCACAGAACACATGTATGTTATAGTGCATTCTGGAGCTGAAGAGTCACTTAGGGCAATCCTCTTGTGAAACAGGAGAGATCCTGAGTTCTCATAGAGGGGCAGATGCATGAGCAAAGTCCCACAATGGGACAATGGTATGGCAGAGTCTAGAAACCAGGCCCTTGATTCCACCCCAGTTCACTTTTCATTACACCACAACTGCTTTGTGTTTTTCTGAAAATAAGGAAGGATGCTGAGAGTCAGAGGAGACTGAAGCAGTTAGTTAGCTAGGACAGAGCACCAAAGAAGAAAAACCCTGCACAGAGAGAAAATAATGGAGATTCGCAGAGGATCCCTCTCATGTATTCATACTAATCAGTACATGCATATGAAAAAAACTAGCCAAGGCCAGAGAAAGAACTTTTCCCCCAATTCAGGGACTCTATGCTTGGAATTCTCGTGGGGCTGGGAATAGAGCCAGTTCCCACCAGCCACACTGGAAACCTCATAATTCATAGAGCATAGTATAGAGGATTCAGAAGGGTCTTGCTTCCATGGTAGGAAATAACTAACTATAGAACAAATCCTGCTGTTTCCTCCTAAAGTTTTAAAGAAAACCACAAAAGATAAAAACTATTCCAAGCAACCTAACTGCATACCAGAAAAAAAGCTAAAGGAAAATGTAAAAATATCCAACATAAGCAATAAAATACAGGCAAACTGCATCCAGCAACATATACATACATAATGATCAAGTGGGATTTATCCCAGGAATACTTAGTTGGTTCAACATCTGAAAATCAATGAATGCAATATGTCATGTCATATCAATAAAATAAAAAACTAAAATCACATGATAATCTCTATAGCTGTAGAAAACCATTTGACAAAATCTAACACACTTTCACAATTAAAAAAAAAAAAAAAAAACAACTCAAGAAACCAGGAATAGAAAGGAACTTCTTCAACCTAATAAAGGGCATCTACAAAAAACCCATAGCTGACAAGCCAAACCACAGACTGGAAGGAAAATCTTTGCAAAGGACATATCTGGTAAAGAACTACTAGCCAAAATGTACCCAAAACTCTTAAAACTCAGTAATAAGAAAACAAACAACTAGTTGAATTAATGGGCCAAGGACCTTAACAGACACTCTCACCAAAGAAGATGTACAGATGGCAAATAAGCATATGAAAAGATGCTCCACCTCATATGTCATTAGGGAATTACAAATTAAAACAATGAGATAGTTTTGCCAAATATCGAAATGAATCCACCACAGGTATACATGTGTTCCCCATCCTGAACCCTCCTCCCTCCTCCCTCCCCATACCATCCCTCTGGGTCGTCCCAGTGCACCAGCCCCAAGCATCCAGTATCGTGCAACTAATACAATTATATAAAGTTTAAAAATAAAATAAAATTAATTAAAAAAAAATAAACTCAGAAATAGAAAAAAAATAAAATAAAACAATGAGATACCACTACACACATTTTAGAGTGGCCAAGGTCCAAAACACTGACAACACCGATGCTGGCAAGGGTGTGGAGCAACAGGAATTCTCAGTCATTGCTTTTGGGAATGCAAAATGGTACAGCCACTTTGGAAGACTGTTTGGCAGTTTTGTACAAAACTAAACATACTCTTAACATACAATCCAGAAATTGCACTCCTTGGTATTTACCTAAAGGAGTTAAAAACTTACATCTACACAAAAATCTGCACATGGATGTTTACAGCAAATTTATGCATAATTGCCAAAACAAGGAAGCAGCCCAGATACCCTTTAGTTGATGAATGGATAAACAAAGAGTGGTACTTTCAAAGAGTTGTACAACGGAATGTTATTCAGTGCTAAAAAGAAATGAGCTATCAAGCTATGAAAAGACATGGAGGAACCTTCAATGTGTATTGCTAGGTGAAAGGAGCCAATCTGAAAAAATCCCACATATTGGAAAAGGCAAAACAGTGGAGACAGTTAAAGGATTAGAAGCTGCCAGAGAAGAAAGGAGGGAAGGAAGAGATTAATAGGTGGAGCACAGGGGGATTTTAAGGCAGTGAGACTATTCTGTATGATACTGTAATGGTGAATACAAATCACCACACATTTGTCAAAACTCATAAAACATACAACATAAAGAATGAGCCCTAATGTAAACTATAGTCTTTAGTTAATAATAATGTCTAAATATTGGCTCATCAATCATAACAGATGTATCATACTAGTGCAAGATGCTAATAATAGGGGAAATTGTATGAGGGGATTAGGGCACAAATCGGAACTCTGTAGCTTGCACTCAGTTTTTCTATTAACCTAAATCTCCAACTAAATCACCAATTCAATGGACACAAATCTGAGCAAACCCCAGGATATAGTGGAGGACAGAGGAGCCTGGTGTGCTGCAGTCCATGAGGTAGCAATCAGACATGACTTAGCAACTGAACCACAACCACAAGTTCTCTGAAAAATAAAGTCTATTAAGTTAAAAATATAATTTATAGTATCAAAAATAATAAAACTCTTAGCAATAAACCTAACAAATCATGTGCAAGTCCTTTATGGAGAAAACTAGAAAACTTCTTTGAAAATTTTTTTAAAATACATAAATAAATGGAGAAAAATCTTCTTGGATAGGAAGATATAATATCTTAAAAATCTTAAAATTATCAATTCTCTCCCAAATGAATCTATATATTAATTCAGTACCAATATAATTCCCAAGGTTTATGTGTGTGTGTGTGTGTAATTCAAAAAGCTAATTCTAAAATTTATTTTGAAAAACAAAGGCACAAATGTAAAGTCTAGATATAAATGCACACATAACAGTATCTTAATTGATGACAGAGAAGGAATTGGAAATCACTGAGGAGCATGGACTATAATACAAATGGTTATGAGAAAACAGTTTAACTATATACAGAAAAAAGAAAGGAAAATAAATTCCAACATTACTCCATATGAAAATCACTTAGAATCCTACTAAAGTCTTAAATGTAAAATGCAAAACTATAAACTATCCAGAAAATCATATAAGGGTACAATTTTATGATCTTGGATTAGAGAAACAAGCACAAACCAATATGGAAAATGATCAAACTCAGCTACATTAAAATTAAGAACTTCTGTTCATTTAAAGAACCCCTAAAGAAAGTAACAAAGACAACCTACATGCTGGAACAACATATTTAAGTATATAAAGCTGATAAAGAATTAATATCTAGGTTATAAAGAACTCCTAAAAATCAACAAGAAAAGTAAAACCTAATAGAAAAACTGGACAAATGACACATCTTGAAGGAAATGAACTGCATGGATTCCATAAACATATATACGTGGGTTTGAGATCATTTTAATTAAGAAAATGTAAATTAAAACTAAAGATATATTTAATATCTATCAAATTGGCAAAGGTAAAAAAATTAGAAAGCATTTGTTGACAAAATGAGGTGCAACAGGAACTTGCTTCTACTGCTGAAAGTAATATAACAACTACTTTGGAAAAGCTGGGCATTACCTGCTGAAATTGGTAGGTCCTTACCTATAACCCAGTAATTACATTCCTTGGTTTGGAGAAGTTCTTTCATATTTGCATTTGGATGTATATAAAAGAATAGTCATTGTAGTATTGTTAGAAATGTGTATAAATCAGAAACAATTACCCTGAGTGTCTACAAATAGTAGAATACATGGTGATGCATTCATACAGTGGGACCCTATGTAGCAATAAAAATGAATAAACTATAGTTACATGCATCTCACTAAGCTGAAACTTAGGAACACAATGAGGTAAAGGAAGAAGTCACAAGAGAGAACATGGAGAAAATACATGATATGGTTCCATTCATATAAGGAACAGGGAACACTAAACAACAGGTAGCAGGGGTACATACATAGTAAAACTAACAAAAAGCAGGTGAATGATTAACCCATTAAAGACAGTGTTTATCTATGGTTGTTGGGGGCAAGGAATAATGTGATTGGATAGAGGTTTAAAGAAACTTCCAAGGTGCTAGTTAGGTGTTCATTTTATAATGTAAACTCTACACAAACAACTTATGTATTCTTTAGTATGTAGAGTTGATCCTTGAACAACATGGGTTTGAACTGTGTAGGTCCACTTACACTCAGATATTTTTCAACAGTAAATACTATGGCATTACACGATCTGCAATTGGTTGAATCCGTGGATGTGGAACCATGGATAGAGGAATTGTGGATATGGAAAGAAAGTGAAAGTCACTCAGTCGTGTCTGACTCTTTGCGACTCCATGGACTGTAGCCCACCAGGCTCCTCTGTCCATGAAATTCTCCAGGCCAGAATACCGGAGTGGGTAGCCATTCCCTTCTTCAGGGGATCTTCCTGACCCAGGAATTGAACCCGGGTCTCCTGTATTGCAGGCGGATTCTTTACCATCTGAGCCACCAGGAAAGCCCATGGATTGGAGAAGTGAACTGAAGTGAAGTGAAGTCAGTCAGTAGTGTCCGACTCTTTGTGACCCCATGGACTGCAGCCTACCAGGCTCCTCCATCCATGGGATTTTCCAGGCAAGAGTACTGGAGTGGGTTGCTATTTCCTTTTCCAGGAGATCTTCCCGACCCAGGGATTGAACCCAGGTCTCCTGCACTGTAGGCAGACGCTTTACTGTCTGAGCCACCAGGGAAGTCACCAGGGATATGGAAGGCCAACTATAAATTTAGATTGTGTAGAGGGCCAGTGTGCCTAACCTCTGCCTTGTTCAACTGTATTATGTATCTTATTAAAAATTTGTAATAGTAAAGGATTAAGAATAACAAAAATATTTTGAAGAAGAAAAATGAACTGAGGGAATTCAAGCTGAAGAACAAAATGGAGAAACTGGAAACAGCTCTCCACATATATGGAAAAAAGTGGGGGACATGATGGTACATTTACTATATAAGCCTAGGACACCTAGCTATCTTTATATAAAAGATGAAGATTAAAAAATATATCTTGGGAATTCTCTGGCAGTCCAGTGGTTAGGACTCAGTGTTTTCATGGCCGAGGGCATGGGTTCAATCCCTGGTGGGGGAACCAAGATCCTGCAAGCCATGTAGCATGGCCCAAAAAAAATTTTTTGAAGTATATCTTTACCTAACACTGTACCAAAAATCTGTCAATCTTCAAGCAACTTAAAGAGCTAAATGTGAAAATAAGATCTTTAAAATTCTTAGAAAAGATTTTTAAGATTTTTATATCTTCTGGGTAGTTCAGTTCAGTTCAGTCGCTCAGTCTTATCCAACTCTTTGCAACCCCATGAACTGCAGCACGCCAGGCCTCCCTGTCCATCACCAACTCCCGGAGTTTACCCAAACTCATGTCCATCAAGTTGGTGATGCCATCCAACCATCTCATCCTCTGCCGTCCCCTTCTCCTCCTGCCCTCAATCTTTCCTAGCATCAGGGTCTTTTCAAATGAGTCAGCTCTTAGTATCAGGTGGCCAAAGTACTGGAGTTTCAGCTTCAACATCAGTCCTTCCAATGAACACCCAGAACTGATCTCCTTTAGGATGGACTGGTTGGATCTCCTTGCAGTCCAAGGGACTCTCAAGAGTCTTCTGCAACACCGCAGTTCAAAAGCATCCATTCTTCTGTGCTCAGCTTTCTTTATAGTCCAACTCTCACATCCACACATGACCACTGGAAAAACCATAGCCTTGACTAGATGGACCTTTGCTGGCAAAGTAATGTCTCTGCTTTTTAATGTGCTATCTAGGTTGGTCATAACTTTCCTTCCAAGGAGTAAGCGTCTTTTAAGTTCATGGCCGCAATCACCATCTGCAGTGATTTTGGAGCCCCAGAAAATAAAGTCAGCCACTGTTTCCCCATCTATTTGCCATGAAGTGATGGGACCAGATGCCATGATCTTCGTTTTCTGAATGTTGAGCTTTAAGCCAACTTTTTCACTCTCCTCTTTCACTTTCATCAAGAGGCCCTTTAGTTCTTCTTCACTTTCTGCCATAAGGGTGGTGTCTTCTACATATCTGAGGTTATTGATATTTCTCCCAGCAATCTTGATTCCAGCTTGTGCTTCCTCCAGCCCAGTGTTTCTCATCATGTACTCTGAATATATGTTAAATAAGCCAGGGTGACAGTATTCAGCCTTGACAGACTCCTTTTGCTATTTGGAACCAGTCTGTTGTTCCATGTCTAGTTCTAACTGTTGCTTCCTGATCCGCATACAGGTTTCTCAAGAGGCAGGTCAGGTGGTCTGCTATTCCCATCTCTTTCAGAATTTTCCTTTTACTTTTTGAAATTTCTGAGGATCTTCAGCAGCTACAAATACCTAGACTAGACTCCAATCTCATTGTAAACCAATGATTGTGGTCCACAGATTATGTGTCCTGGGGTACCAAGCCAAAGCCCTCACCCACTGGCCCAGCTACCCACCTGCCTATATGTCTCCCCACCCACCTGGCCAACCAGGTGCCCAGCTTCTAAGGGTCCCTCACACTTCTTCAGTTCTGGTTGGCTTTGGCTGCATGGGCCAGAGGAACATCCATAAAAAATTCTTCCTGTGGTAATTGTCTTGAGAGTCTCCCAGGGAGAGGAATGAGTCATAGAGCAAAGACAATCTTGTCAACCTGGCCAATTCTGCTCTTTGTAGTCCCGAGGCTTTAGTGAGAACAGATGACATTTTAGGAATCGCCCATCTGCTTAAGTCCAAGACTGACAGCCTTTTCCTCTGGGGATTCTGCAAAGACCTCTCCGGGCAAGAAATGAGGAAACCTGGCTCAGAAGAAAGACCAGCCTGGATAATGCCACCCTCCTCTCCATAGGAGACTGTGTTGTTTTCTACTCACCAAGCACGATTCCATCATTTGCCACTGATCAGTCAATAATGGAGGGACCAACCTTTCTGGGAGCCATCAAGTCTGGTTGGGCCTGTGGGCAGCCTCCTCTGGTTCTGGGCACTCGAGGTAAGTGTATTAATTTTGATTGTGACCAAAGTGAATTCTACTCAAATCAACTGTGGGCCTCAGTCATTATGTCCTCTCTTTGCATTCTTCTAGGAAGAGTCCATTGTTTGGCTGTTATTAAAGCACTTACAGGAGAAATTTGAAGTGTGACTGAAACTTCCCTGTCTAGCTGGTCACACTGAATTTTGACAGTTATTATCTCATTAAGACTGCATAACAATCCAGTGAAGACCACATAGGGCAGGAATTGTCACTGTTTTCACCCACACTGTAGATGAGGAAGCTGAAACTCAGAAGGGTGAAACAACTGGCCCAAAGTGTAATAGCCCCAAAGTGGCTGGGCTGAGACCAGAACTCGGATTGTTTACCTCCCAGGCTAATAGTTCTTTCATTCCCTTATACTACCAGGGACTTTGCCTGTAAGGGATCGTGTGAGGCCAGCTGGCAAATGACCTTCATAAGGGTCATGTTGGAGAAGGGTGGCAGCTGAATTGGCCTTGAGCCTTGGCTTTGCTATGTCACAACTGTGCTGAAGTTATGTGGGATCAGGCTGCTTTGATTTTCAGCTCGTCAAGAGCTTATCTTCTGCCAAATATCTTTGCCTGGTACAGATCAGCTAATCCACAAGTATGCTCTCTAGTTTTGGAAATGCAGATCAGAGTACTTTGATTTTTACTGAGAAGAACTGACTTTTTAAAAAATATCTCGAATTATAAAATCTCAGAGCTGAAAGGTAATTTAGAGGATTAATTCAATTTTTCAATCAACAGCCTAGAAGACCAAAGCTCTGAAGGGAATAAGAGACAAGATCACAAAGGTAATGGCAGAAATTATCTTCAGGGGCCATGACCTCTCTTCACATTTCAAAAGAGCTGTCATAGGGTAGAGACAGTGGATTTTCCATGAGTCTTCAAGGCTGGGAGGGAGGACCCCACAGCAGATTCTGGTGGGCTCGGAGGAAGCTTCTCACTCAGTTTTTTTATTCTGGGCCTCTTTGAGTTAGGGGAATGCAAGGAAGATGGCTGCTAAGGAGTCAAAGAAGGCTATTGGATGGAATGAGGCTGAGCAGGAAGCCATAGCCCATCACTTAGGTGCTTTATAACTTCAAACAAGTGGCTTAATCAAAGTTTTTGCTTCTGAGCCCTTTTATTTTTACCTATAAGATGAGTGTAATACCCATTCTTGGAACTGTCAAATGAGGGAACAACATGCATATATGTACATGTGTAGATACACATGTGTGTTTCATCAAAACATATTTATAGATCAGATCATTAAGTATATACACAGATGATGGATAGAGAGGTAGAGAGATTATGGAAAGATAGGGAACCCATGTAGAGAGAACCCACAATATCCAGAGATCAGGTCCCTCTTGTCATTGTTTCCATCATCCCCCATTTTTCAAAGCGAACCAGCAACCAAGTAGCTTGAGCACTGAAGTCCATCTATGTGCTGGGTCTGTACAAAGATGACATTGTTAACTGTTAGAGCTATTACAAGGATTAGGTGAAGAAAATAGCACTGAAGTAGTTATACATGTTTGGGTAGAGTACATCTCCTGGTATCTGGCACACAGGAGACCTGCAGAAGAGTGTGGTGAACCAAACATCTGTGAAATGAATTTTTAAAAAGCCATAAATGCCCCAGGCAGTCCTTTCAGTGGCCGGTTATGCCCATGTGTTCAGATGAGTTAAATAGTGGTATTATAGTGGGGCTTGTGAAAAGTCCCAGAGTCTTAATAACCACAGCTCTCTAGGGGCATATTTAAGTCCCCAAATAAGTTGGTAATATGGCTAAGAGTAAACAGCGTTCAAATCAAAGGTTCTACAGTGGGGACTAGTTGAACTTGGCTGGAAATTAAATATGGCCACAGATGTGGTCTGTTTCCATTTTTTTTCCTATTCCTTGGCAATTTATTCGATGGAATCTAGGCTCACAGATGCCACTGGAACTAATTGGAGTCTTCCTAGGCTCTGTGCTCTGAGGTTGGTAGATGACCACAGTGGTAATATGATAGTGGAACAACTAGGGAATTCCACCTTCTCAGGGTTGGGAGGGAGGAAAGTAGCCAAGGATTTCAGGGCTATAAACAAAATAGTCCGAGTCTTCTGTGGAGTCACCTGCATTTGGAGGAATCAACCAGGTCCAGTGTGTCAGGGCAGAGGAGCTGGGGTGTGGTGTGTCATTTATGGAGTGCCCCCCTGTGCCATTAAGAACCCAACCCAAGCCTGGCACTGAGAAAGTGCTTAGCAAACACTTGGTGAACGAGTTCAATTGGGGACTCATGGATAAGTGTGGACCTCGAAGAGCTTTTTTTACATGGTTATATCTACTGCTATTTAACATAGAAATTAAAGGTGAAAGAATGTAAATATTTTCTTTGTTCATTTAGAAATAACATTTTAGTGGGAAAAAAACTCTGTTTTACAAAGCAAAAAAAATATTAGAAGAGTGGCATTGTTTGTTGTTTTCTAATCTCTCTAACATCTGGTTTTAGTAGATGACAACAGGATACTCCTCCTTGTTTCTCCAATATATTGTGATCCTATATGTCTGTAGCCTCATGAAACTCCCCTGTACACTCATGAGAAAATAAATAATGTCTCAGTATTCTTATGAAAATATTCTTGATCTACTAGATCCCCTGAAAGGCTCTTAGGAACCCCCTGCAGTCTGGGGAACTGTTGTTCTATGGCATATATCTACCATGGTAATTTCTGCATTATAGGTTACACACATTTTTTTTTCAGATTTTGCCATCACTTTATTTTATTTTTAATTCATTTTTAATGGAGTATAGTTGCTTTACAATGTAGTGTTAGTTTCTGCTGTACAGCAAAGTGAATCATCTATACCTATACATAGATCCCCCTCTTTTTTTTATTTTCTTCCCATTTTGGTCACCACAAAGCACGGAGTAGAGTTTCCTATGTCATACAATCTGTTTTTGGTAGTTATCTATTTTATACATAGTTTTTTAACCTTGGAAATAACCTTGGAAACAACTAAATATTTCCAAATTCCTCTCCAAAGTGTTTATGACAATTTATACCATCAGAAGCAGTGTTTGAGAATTCCAGTTTCTCACATCTGAGTCAAAATTTGGTATTATCAGATTTTTAAAATTTTGCCAATCATGAGGGATATGTTTTAAATTTGCATTTCCTTGATTACTAGTGATGTTGAACATATTCTCATGATCTTATTCAGGTGCTCTTTTCTGTGAATTCCCTGATTCTGTTTGTTTTTGTTTTGCTCAATTTTTAACATATTTGTTTTTCAGCTTTGATTGATAAGAACTTCTAATATATTCTTTACATACTCTACCCCCTTGTCAGGAATAAGTGGTCTAAATACTTCCATGTATTGCTTGACATTTTTCCACTAAGATGACATTTGATGCACAGAATTTTTTTATTTGAACGTAATCAAAATCACAAGTTATACCGTTTTTCATACACTACACTTTTGGAGACTTATTTAATTCATCCTTACCCAGAAGCAGAAGATATTAAAAAGAGGTGGCAAGAATACACAGAACTGAAAAAAAAACATCTTCACGACCCAGGTAATCATAATGGCATGATCACTCACCTAGAGCCAGATGTCCTGGAATGTGAAGTCAAGTGGGCCTTAGGAAGCATCACTATGAACAAAGCTAGTGGAGGTGATAGAATTCCAGTTGAGCTATTTCAAATCCTGAAAGATATTTCTCTGAAAGTGCTGCACTCAATATGTCAGCAAATTTGGAAAACTCAGCAGTGGCCACAGGACTGGAAAAGGTCAGTTTTCATTCCAATCCCAAAGAAAGGCAATGCCAAAGAATGCTCAAACTACTGCACAATTACACTCATCTCACACGCTTTTATGCATTGGAGAAGGAAATGGCAACCCACTCCAGTGTTCTTGCCTGGAGAATCCCAGGGACGGGGGAGCCTGGTGGGCTGCCGTCTCTGGGCTCACACAGACTCAGACATGACTGAAGCGACTTAGCAGCAGCAGAAGCAGCGCACACTAGTAAAGTAATACTCAAAATTCTCCAAGCCAGGCTTCAGCAATAAGTGAACTGTGAACTTCCAGATGTTCAAGCTGGTTTTAGAAAAGGCAGAGGAACCAGAGATCAAATTGCCAACATCCACTGGATCATTGAAAAAGCAAGAGTTCCAGAAAAAGCATCTATTTCTGCTTTATTGACCATGCCAAAGCCTTTGACTGTGTGGATCACAATAAACTGTGGAAAATCCTGAAAGAGATGGGAATAGCAGACCACCTGACCTGCCTCTTAAGAAACCTGTATGCAGATCAGGAAGCAACAGTTAGAACTAGACATGGAACAACAGACTGGTTCCAAATAGCAAAAGGAGTATGTCAAGGCTGTATATTGTCACCATGCTTATTTAACATATATTCAGAGTACATGATGAGAAACACTGGGCTGGAGGAAGCACAAGCTGGAATCAAGATTGCTGGGAGAAATATCAATAACCTCAGATATGTAGAAGACACCACCCTTATGGCAGAAAGTGAAGAAGAACTAAAGGGCCTCTTGATGAAAGTGAAAGAGGAGAGTGAAAAAGTTGGCTTAAAGCTCAACATTCAGAAAACGAAGATCATGGCATCCGGTCCCATCACTTCATGGCAAATAGATGAGGAAACAGTGGCTGACTTTATTTTCTGGGGCTCCAAAATCACTGCAGATGGTGATTGCAGCCATGAAATTAAAATTAAAAGACGCTTACTCCTTGGAAGGAAAGTTATGACCAACCTAGATAGCACATTAAAAAGCAGAGACATTACTTTGCCAGCAAAGGTCCATCTAGTCAAGGCTATGGTTTTTCCAGTGGTCATGTGTGGATGTGAGAGTTGGACTATAAAGAAAGCTGAGCACAGAAGAATGGATGCTTTTTAACTGTGGTGTTGGAGAAGACTCTTGAGAGTCCCTTGGACTGCAAGGAGATCCAACCAGTCCATTCTGAAGGAGATCAGTCCTGGGTGTTCATTGGAAGGACTGATGTTGAAGCTGAAACTCCAATATTTTGACCACCTGATGCTAAGAGCTGACTCATTTGAAAAGATCCTGATGCTGGGCAAGATTGAGGTCAGGAGGAGAAGAGGACAACAGAGGAATAGATGGTTGGATGGCATCACCAACTTGATGGACATGAGTTTGGGTAAACTCTGGGAGTTGGTAATGGACATGGAGGCCTGGTGTGCTACAGTTCATGGGGTCACAAAGAGTCGGAAACCACAGAGTGACTGAACTGAACTGAACTGAAAAGGAGTACTAGATGTCATGCTTCTCTTCCTTCCAATGTCCTAAGAGCGAGAGGTAACGCTAGTGTCCCTAATGGCTCAGTCTCATGTCCCTAATAGCTCAGTTGGTAAAGAATCCGCCTGCAAAGCAGGAGACCCCAGTTGGATTCCTGAGTTGGGAAGGACCCCTGGAGAAGGGATAGGCTACCCACACCAGTATTCCTGGGCTTCCCTTGTGTCTCAGCTGGTAAAGAATCCGCCTGCAATGTGGGAGACCTGTCTTCAGTCCCTGGGTTAAGAAGGTCCCCCGGAGAAAGGAAAGGCTACCCACTCCAATATTCCAGCCTGGAGAATTCCATGGACTATATGGTCCATGGGGTCTCAAAGTGTCAGACATGACTGAGTGACTTTCACTTCACTTCAAGGGCTAGAGAAGGCAGAACATCAGTCTGCTGAGCCTGGACCATGGGTAAACCTACTCAATAGACTACCTCCCAATGATACTGAGCAGTCAGACCCCACATTATTCTGTTTTCCAAGCTCTAGTCAAAAAACATCTCAAGCTCTTCAAAATATCAGCCTCTCCTGACCATAAACTCCTCAGAGCCACAAGGCCCCATGCCCAAATCAGATACAAGCCTTCAGGATGATAGTGGCTTTTACATTTTTTCTGTTGTTCGGGCCTTGGTTGCCTCACGTAAGTGAGGAAGCTATGTTAGTTGCTCATTCATGTCTGACTCTGTGACCCTTAACCCACCATGCTCCTCATGTCCTCTTCCCTTCTCCAGGGGATCTTCCAGACCCAGAGATCAAACCTATGTCTCCTGCAATGCAGGGAGATTCTTTACTGTCTGAGCCACCAGGGAAGGCCTCATGTAAAGCGCTGCTAATAATAGTACAGAGTACCTAATGTGTCCAGTGCCCCCTGGATCATGATTGCCAATAATCCCATGACAGTCCCTCAAAATTCAATGTCTCTAGCTAAGTGGATTAGAGACAGAGCTGGGACTTGATGCCTGACCCACTGCCTTCCAGTCTAGAGAGCACTCTTTCTAGTACATTATACTGTGGAGGTGACATGCATACAAATTTCTAAGAACATGACTCCTAAGTAAGACAACATAACTATATATAAGTGAAGGCCCATCTAGTAGATAGAATAAAAAGAGACATTTAGTTTCATTAGCTGGCAGAACCTCATAGCTGAGACACTTCTATCTGCTGCTTTCTCTCCTAACATTTCTATGATCTGATAGCTTTGAAGTTTCCCCTCTTAGTCTTCTAAAGTAAAAAAAAAAAAGTTGTATTTTTATACATTTAAGTTCTGATTCACCTCATGATTCTCTATGGTTTCAGGCTAATTGTTAGAATTAGTCCCTTGAAGAGTTGAAACTAACAATAATCAAGTTGAATTCCTACTACATGATCAGTGTTTATTAGATATTGATGTAAAATCCTTGTTAATTACAATATGGCTATCATTACAAAATGATGACTCACTTTTTATATATCTCAGAGGAAATTAAGGCAAAGTATAATGGGACCCAGAGCCAGTCAAAGTCCTTAAAAGGTTAAAAAATCAAGGAGGTGCACACAAAAGTGATCCATTGATTTTTTTTGCAAATCTGCAAAATAGATCCAATAGAGGAAAGATAACCTTTTGAGCAAATGGTAAAAACTTGGAGCAATCAGCAAAAAAATCTGCAGGCAAAAAATGAAGAGAGACCAAAACTTCATACTTCACACAAAAATTAAATCAAAATGGATCATAATATAAAATATAAAACTTTTAAAAAATAGGACAAAATCTTTCAACTTAAGATTAGGCAAAGTGTTTTTAGACTTGACGCCAGAAAGATGATCTGTAAAATGAAATATCAACTAATTGGACCTGATCAAAATATAAAACTTCTGCTCTGCAAAAACCCATGTGAAGAGGATTAAAAGACTGCAGACTGGAAGAAAATATTTTTGAAGTACGTATCCAACAAAGGACTTACGTTTAGCATATAGGAAGAGCTCTCAAATTCAAAAATAAAAAATAATAAGCCAATTAGAAAATGGGCAAGCAACATGAAGATATTTTCACCAAAGCGAGTATACAGATTACAAAAACCACATGAAAAGAGGCTCACCATCATTAGCCATCAAGGAATGCAAATTATAACCACAGTGAGATACCACCATACCCCTATCAGAATTGTTAGAATGAAAATAGCAGCACCATCAAACATTGGGAAGGATGTGGAGGAACTGGATGACTCAGAAATTTCTGGTAGGAATATAAAATGGTACAAAACTATTTAGCCATTTCTTATAAAACTAAATATGCAAAAAAAAAAAAAAAAACACTTAAATATGTAATTTCTGTACAACCCAGCAACTGCACTCTTGGACGATTATTCCAAAGACAGTAAAGTTTATGTTCATACAAAAACCCCATACATGAATGTTGATAAAGCTTTATTTGTATTAGTTCCAAACTGGAAACAACCCAGATGTCCTTCAGCATGTGAATGGATAAACAAACAGAGGTAGCAATCACAACATGGGGTTCTACTCATGAAAAACAAGGAGTGAACTATGATACATGCAATGAACTGGATGAATCTCCAGAGAATTATTCCAAGTGAAAAGTCAATCCTGAGAAGATTCATACTGTATGGACCCATTTATATAACATATTTTTTAATATTTATTTTTACTATTTATTTATTCATTTGGCTGTACCAGGTCTTAGTCGTGGCTTGTGGGATCTAGTTCCCTGAACAGGGATCAAACCCAAGCCCCCTGCATTGGAGCTCGGAGTCTTAGCCACTGGACCACCCAGGAAGTCCCTGTATAACATTCTTAAAATGACAACATTACAGCAATGAAGAGCAGACTAGTGGTTGCCAGGTGTTCAGGGATGAGATGGTTGGATGGCATCACTGACTCAATGGACATTAGTTTGAGCAAACTCCAGGAGATGGTGAAGGACAGGGAAGCCTGGCGTGCTGCAGTCCATGAAGTCACAAAGAGCTGGACACGACTCAGTAATTGAAAAACGAGTTAGGGATGGGACAAGGGTGCAGTCACTAGAGGGAAATGGGTGTGATTATAAAGGGCAATTTGAAGGATCCTTGCAATGATGGAAGAACTATTCAATACCTTGATGGTGATGGTGGATACATGAACCTGCCCAGGGGATAAAACTGTATGGGATTCAACAGACACACCCATACACACAAGTACATACGGGAGCACAAGTATAAATGGAAAAATCTCAATAAGATCAGTGGATTGTATCCATGTCAATATCCTGGTTGTGAAAACTACTATAATTTTTCAAAGTGTTATTATTGGGGAAACTGGACAGAGTTTCTGGACAGTTCCCCAATACAAAGTCTCCAAATTATTTCTCAAAATTGCATTGGAACCTACAAAGATTTCATTAAAAAATAAACTCCGAAGAGGCATTAAAGGTCTACGTGTGAGAAACACAACTTTAAAGCTGTTAGAAGAAAACAAAGGAGAATATCTTTATGACTCCCTAGTAAGAAAGATTTATTTTAAAAAGACAGGAGCACAAACCATAAAGTTAAAGATTGATACATGTAAATAAAAATTCTGTGCAACAAATACCATTTTAAAAGACAAGCTACAGAGTGCCAGGAAATACATACAGTGCAGGCATCTGACAAAGGATTGATATCCAGAATACATAACAAATATATCAATAAACTAAAAACAAAATTAATAGGCAAAAGACATGTACAGACAGTTCCCGAAGAGGAAACCTGATTAATGTACATGTTAAAAGGTACTCAGCCATACAAGTCATCTGCGAGATGCCTAAATACCACAAGAAACAATTTCACACCCATCACATTGGCAAAAATTTTAAAGGTCTGACAATTCAGGTGTTGGCAAGGAATTGGGACAATGGGGCCCTCATACAGGTAGTGTGTAATTTTATGTAAGTGCTTTAGGAAGCAATTTGGCAATAGCCAGTAAAGTTAAAATGCATCTATTTTGTGACCCAACAATTTCACTCACAGATCTATAACCTAAATAGTGCTCTGAAATCTTTTTTGGTCATGAGTCACAGTATGCATTAATTTTAAGTTGTAACCCAATGTGTATTTATAATGGAAGCAAAAGTTTTCTTGAGGACTTTTTATCCTGTATGCAAAGCCCTCTCATACTTTTATTTTATTCTATTTAATTTTTTAATGTTCAGCACAACTAATAGAATTGATTTCAAGATCCAGTAAAGCAGTGGTTCTCAATCTTGTCAATATTACAGTTATCTTTTTGGCTTTTAAATCTCAATTACCCAGGCCACTACCCAAACCAATTAAATTAGAATATTTGGAAACACCTAAATGACTATCAGCAGGAAAATGAATAAATGCACTGTGCTGTATTCATACAATGGAATAATACACAGTAGTTAAAATACATGAACTAAATAAAGTGCATATATCATCATGGATGGGTCTCAAGAACAGCTAATTAGCCAAGCAAGTTGCAGAGGAGTCATTTACAGCATGATACCACTTTGTGAGGCTGAAAACCATGTGTGGCATGTTAAGATGTGTGTTAGTGGCTCAGTCGTGTCCGACTCTGTAACCCCATGGACTGTAGCCACAACTGTAGCTGGGGCAAGAAGCAGGGAGAAGCATCACATGAATTCTGAGCCCTTGGGGCTGGCATTTCATTAGTGACTCAAAGAGGAGTAAACTCAGATGACAGCCCAGATCCTTTGACCCCACTTTAGAGCTTGTCTCCTTGTTGGTATTCTCTTGGTGTAGAACTGAGACTAAAACACAGAGCCCTAGGAATAAGGTCAATCTATGCAAATATCATCATCATCAGTCACAAACATTTCTCTAGTACAGTCAAAGTCTGCGACAGGAGTAAGAAAAAGAGAAGTGGCATACCTTAGCCTTTGAATAGGAACCAGCCCCTGCTCGAGCTGTGAGTCATCAGACATTTGCCATGATCACTCTTGGGTGTAATCACCCTGCTGACTTCCACTGTCTAGCTGACGTCACTCAGCATCCCACTGACAGAATGAATGATGGAGGAGGTGAAGGAGTTGATTTTGGATCCAGGACTACTTTGAGGAGATGGCAGTAGCGAAAGGGTCGTGGGCACCAGAGGCCAGTGCAAAGGTATTGAATACCAGGGTTCTTGAGAAGAGAATAAAGAAAGGTTGTTTTTGTTCAGCTTCTAAGTCATGTCTGACCCTTTTGTGGCTCCATGGACTGTAGCCCGCCAGGCTCCTCTGTCCATGGGATTCTCCAGGCAGGAATATTGGAGTGGGTAGCCATTCCCTTCTCCAGGGGATCTTCCTGACCCAGAGATCGAACCCGTGTGTCTTGCATTGGCAGACAGTTTCTTTACCACTGAACCACCTGGGAAGCTCATAAAGAAAGGTGAGAATCACTGAAGACAAACCCCATCTACTTCCTAATTTAGGCTCAGTCCTGGCTCCCACACTTTACCCCAGAGAACAGTGGGAAATGCCTTCCAAGGATGAAGGTATATTTTGGCCCATTCTCTGCCTTCCCCTGGTGAAGTTCCAGGGTCTGAGGGGTGAAGAGGTACAGTGTGCCAACACCATCCTTTCTGCTTCCATGACATAAAGCAGAGCTTCTCCCCTGCCCGTTGGTCCAGACCTCCCATCAAGAAAGGGAAAGCGATTCCTGACATCTGTTGCCAAGATACAGAAGCTTGAGGTGACCCACTCATGAATGGGGTCATCACGGGGCTCCTCCACAGCAAACTTGAATCCCAGATGGGTATCTCCTTGTCCACCCAACACTCAATTACTAGAGAGACAGTGAGGGGAGGGAGGGTAGAAGAGACTCAGAAGATTGTGTTTACAAGCTTTGACCACTGATATGGGGATGCAAAGGGAGAGTTATTGAGGATGGGAGTTGAAGAAGGAGTTGCAGAGCTTGGCCAGTCAGCGGGTCCTCCTCCCTGAGATGCTGGAGAGAGGCAGGGAAGCTCATCTGGGTGAGATGAGAGGACGGTGATTTTCCTTGCTCACTTGCTCTACAGGATGTTCAGGATCTCAGGGGGTAACTGAGCGGAGGCGTCCAAGGTGCATGTGGCTCGCCAGGTTTGGAATTCAGAGGAGGGTCCAGGCTAGAGAAACATGTTGCTTCCCTGTGACAGTTCCTTGAGGGGAAAAAAGGCAAAAACCTTTGCAGAAAGGTGCCAGAACTCCAGTAGGAAATCAATGCATTTGATTTAATTTCCAATATGACATCATTGCCACCCCAACGGCTGCACGATTTGCACAAATTCAGGCAGTGGAATTAAACTGAAAAGGATTTTCAAGGAAGACACTTTACGTTGATGAAATAAATTGTGTTCCCTAAACCACCCTGAACGGCTCTTTATCTCATTTTTCAAGACCAATCTTTTTAGACAAAAACTTATTTTGGCCAAGTCTTCAGACACTGGATTGGAAAAGGCCCCTTAACTGATGGAGCTGGAGAGCATAATCAGACAGCAATTTGCTCCATACTAGTTGAAAAATCATGATGAGCTGAGTAGAGGTGCTTTGACCAACTACATACAGAGCATAATTTTAAGTCTAGCTGCCAATGACAGTACATATTTCCCATAATAGGCACTCTAACTGCACAAAATTATGAACTGAGAGGAGGTAAGAGGCTGATAATGGGCTTAGTAAAACCTTAGCAATAGCCAAGTGACATTGATTAGGGAGCATTGAGAGTCCGTGTGACTAAGTTTTTAGCATACTAAATTCCTTCAACTAGCCCTTCCATCTCAGCACAGAATTTTACTTCCCTTTGTCAGTGACAAGACTATATGAAGAGGGGAGTTGTGTGAATCAGACAAGTGACCCTCTCCCAGTGACTAGTCCCTGAGCTGAGAACACTTGATGCACTCCCTGTTCCAAAAAGGTGCTTTGAGCGTTGACAAAGAAGCCCTTCAACACCAGCCTCCTCTGTCTCCTTCCACTTCTAGAACCTGCCCATTAGGAAGAGACAGGCATGATCAAGGGGATGAAGGCCTCTTGTGCAGTGTGACACTCTCCCTGGAGCCCAATAACACAGCCTGCTTGTGGGGGGACCCTGAGAGATGAGGTGAAAGGAATCCTCAGGGGGACTTCAGTAACTCGGAACAGCCGTATATCACATTGACAGCATCCACAGAAGGGAATTTGGGGAAAATATGCTTTACCTGCTGCATTAGTTTTCTAGGGGTATTGTTAACACACACACACACACACACACATCTCACAAACTAGAAGGCTTAAAATGAAAGTCACTCAGCTGTGTCCAACTCTTTGTGACCTAGAATTCTCTAGGCCAGAATACTGGATTGGGTAGCCATTCCCTTCTCCAGGGGATCTTCCCAACCCAGGAATCAAACCCAGGTCTCCCACATTGCAGGTGGATTCTTTACCAGCTGAGCCACCAGGGAAGCCCAAGAATACTGGAGTGGGTAGCCTATCCCATCTCCAGGGGATCTTCCTGACCCAGGAATCAAAACGGGGTCTCCTGCATTGCAGGCAGGTGCTTTACCAGCTGAGCTACCAGGGAAGCCCTTAAAAAATTTTTGTCTCGGTTCTGCAGGCTTGAAGTCTGAGATCAAAGTGTGGGCAGGCTTGGTTCCTTCTGAGGCTGTGAGGGTACACTCTGTTCCAGGCCTGTCTCCCGGGCTTGCCGATGGCTGTCTGCTCCGGGTGTCTCGTTATGTGCTTGTCTGTGTCTGTGTCCAATTTTCCTCCTTTATTAGATTAGGGCCCACACTAATGAATTCATTTTAACTTCATTATGTCTATAAAAACATTACCTCCTTATAAGGTCACATTCTGCTGTACTAGGGGTTTGGATTTCAACATATCATATTTGAAGTGAAAAGTGAAAGCGTTAGTCGCTCAGTCGTGTCTGACTTTTGGCGACCCCATGGACTGCAGCCCACCAGGCTCCTCTGTCCATGGAATTTTCCAGGCAAGAATATTGGAGTGGGTTGCCATGCCCTCCTCCAGGGGAACTTCCTAACCCAGGGATTGAACCTGGGTCTTCTGCATCTCAGGCAGATTCTTTACCGTCTGAGCCATGACAATTCAACCTATGACACTTATCAAGCCTATCATGTGGTCCCTGGAGGAAAGGACTGTTCCCATGTTGTGGAGTTTATTGCTGGTAAGAGATTTTGAGACTTGGACCCACGGACAAAGCTACAGTGTACCCCTAGACACCATACTAAATTCATAAGTTAGTGGCTCAGTTGAGACCACAGCTCAGTTTTTAGAAAGTGCAAGAAGCCTTGGGTAGAGGCCCTAGGGAAGATAGCAAGAGGAGTACCCTTTCCCTAGGACTCACCCACAGAGCTTATTGTGACGGCAACTAGTGGCTCGCAGCCACTGTCTCGGTGGTTTTCTGTCCTCCCCCGTGGCCTCTCCCCTGCCCTCATCCCTCCCAGGTATCCATGAGGCCTGACAGTGAGTTCAACTGAAATGGGTTCTTTCACCGCTCCAAGAACAGTTTAATTCATTTCCAAAGTGAAAGAGCAAAGACAGAAGGAGGAAATAAAGAAAGGTGACTCAGCTGATTACAAAATAAGATTGAAAAGCACGGTAACTTGGACATATGCTAAGTTTTCTCTTTTAATAATAAAATGAAGGATCAAATTTATTGCTCAATCTTCATGCAGTCTCTCTTTCTGAGGTCTACAGACCATATGTTACCCCTTTTCTTCTTGTTTTTTTTTTTTTCAAAAAATTGTGGTAAAACATCTATAATATTAAAATTTACCATGTTTCAGTGTGAAGTTCACTGACATTAAGTACATTCATATTGTTGGGCAGCCATCAGCACCATTCATCTCCATAACTCTCTTCATCTTCCCCAACTGAAAATCCATATCAAATGAACACCTCCCATTCCCCTCCCCATATCCCCTGGTAGCCACCATCCTGCTTCCCGTGTCTGTGAATTTACTACTCCAGGTCCCTCATATAAGAGGAATTATACAATATTTGTCCTTTTGTGACTGGCTGATTTCACTGAGCATAGCATCGTCAAGGGTCATGTATGTTTTAGCAGGTGTCAGCGCGTCCTTCATTTTACTTCTTTTAGGAGAGGTCTACCTTCAGAAACTTAACCAGTGGATCATTTTCAACTGAGAGAGGCCACTAGGAAGTGATTATGGATGGATAAACAAGGTCCTACTGCATAGCGCAGGGAACTATATTCAACACCCTGTAGTAAGCCATAATGGAAAAGAATGTGAAAAACATTGTATATGTGTATCACTGAATCACTTTGCTGTGCAGTGGAAAGTAACACAACACTGTAAATCAGCTATACTTTGCTTCAAATTAAAAAAAAAAATAAAGAAAGCGGTTATGTTTTGAGATGAATCTTGAGCTCTGTGAGCAAGATTTGGAGAAACAGGTAAAGAACAGAAAAATAACTGAGCTCAGAGCATAAGCTCAAACCTGAAGGCCAGGGCCTTTTCCAGCAGCTTTATCTATTCAATCCAACTTGTGAAAGTGAAAGTGTGCTCAGTCATGTCCGACTCTTTCCAACCCCATGGACTGTAGCCTACCAGGCTCCTCTGTCCATGGGATTTTCCAGGCAATAGTACTGGAGTGGTTTCCCATCCAACTTACCACATGGTTATTGAGTACTGACACACAAAGCATTATGGGTAATGCAAAGAGGGCTTAGAGCAGGCCAGTGCAATGAGCTCGCCTACAGAAGGTGGGAAAGTGAGAGGAGGGCACTGAAAATATCCATGCACTTGGCCTTTGCTTCCCATGTACACATAGCTCCCCCTCCCTAGTCTCTGACACCATACCTAAGGAACCAGTGCCACCAGCCATCTTTGGCCACTGCAAAGCCGAGTTAGGGAACCGACTGCTTGGAGTCTTATTCATTCCCTTCTATCTCATTCCAAAATGGACTTAAAGGGGGCTAGGGCAGTGAACTGTTAAGTTCTCTATACCAGAACCTTCCAACCAGTGGGCTACAAACTAGTCACAGGCTCACATAGTTGATCTCCTCAGTCTTTCCATTGGCTCACAGAGGCTGGGGTAGGGGCTCCACCTGTGGGAAGTACATCTCGAACTGTGAACAGCCTCCTTGGTCTAACTCCAGTGTACCACACAACAGCGTTTTCTAAGTGGGACTTTATGTGCCAAGTCATCAGGAAGTCGTGGATGATGCATTGTGCTTGCTTTCTCTGACCATGGCAACCTTATCTGTTCCCATCTCCTCTGTGCATTTCTCCTCTGTCATTTCCTGCCCAGCCTTCAGGACACATGGATTTCCCCCTTTTCAGGGTACAGATGAGAAAATACCAGTGAACTGCCTTATTCTGAGCATTGATATTATACTGTGTAGAGAGGTGAACAGGAGAAGGGAAATAACCAGCACTTACTCAACGTGTGCTCAGTGCAGATATTTTACATAGGGAATCTCACAACGTGCTCAGCACAATGGCCACCATTATTAACCCTAACCGACGGATGAGAAAACCAAGGCTCAGAAAAGTTGGACTAAGTTACTGAGGTTTATGACTATGACATGGTAGCAGCAGGATTTGAACTCAGGGAGCTCTTACTCAAAAGCCCACGGTCTCCTCAACTCACACCTGATCGCAGACCTATTTATGTGTTGTGCTTCCTCTATTCCTGCCAGACTGAGCATCACTTCCACATTGTCTAGTAGCACCGGGGCACATAGTGCTTCTGGACTGAGTTTCTTCCTTGGGTCTAAAGGGCGACATATGGCTTGCAGCCTGAAACCATTAAGATTCAGTGGTGGCCCAGGCTCGTTCCTTACCATCAGTGGATTGATGTGACCTAGGTCAGTACTTTTCTCATTGGCTTTGGTCAAGTCTTCCAAGTGCAAACAACAAGTTTCAAAAATTAACCTATTTGAAAACTTGAAAGTTAGTACACCATAATTAGATTTGTACAAGCAATTTTAGCCCATTTAGTCTTGTGGATCTATAATCACTTTCAAGTTACTCTAACAACTTTATTTTCTGATCCATTTTTGCATACTTTGAAATGGTTTCTACTTTGCTGAAAAATCTTTTAATCCATTAGGAGCTTTCAAAACTTCCCCTGACAGCTCAGCACATGAGTACAGCCTTACATTCTACCAGCAATGGAAATCATACATTGATTCCAAAATACCACCTTGGCAGAAATCAACTGATAAGCCTTAAATCAAAGCCTTTCAAGAAGCATATTGTAGATGATTGGAGCACTTAGCCTCTAAAATAAATACTTAAACCCCATGTGAAATTAGAAAACAGTGAACTATTTTGGAGATCATTGATATTTGAAAAATCCTTCAGAGCACTTCACTAATTTCTCTGAAAAAAAAAAATCACCAGGAGCCTTCATCATTATAGTCTTATCAACACTGTTTAAGAGGCGGCTTCATGGGGCTTTGGGTAGGACACCCTGGGTAACACAGCATAAGGTTACTGTTCTTAGCCCACCTCCCAATACACAAAATGAAGGAGCAGTGGACAAGGCAACCCCAGATTCTATTAGAGTCTAAAATGACTATTTTAAAATTATTATTAGGTTCGAGAATATTGTAATTGACACAAGCGGTCCTCTAATTTTTGTGTTCATAGCCTACATTTGGTTATTACAGTTTTTTTGGTGGCACAACCTAGGGGATTAAAAGGCTCAATACAATGCCAAACAATCAAACAGAAGTGACAACACACCAAGCCTCCATGTAGTGGTGCCTTTGTCTACTTAGAAAAGAATCTCAGCCATCACCCTACACATTGGGTGGCCCGCTATCCCTGAGTCATGGTGAGGAGACACTTGTTGGGTACCTTGCCCAGAGTCCATATACTTAGAAAGCAAAGTTCTTGCAAACAGATACCACTCTGGTTTCTGCTGTTACACCACACATGCCTGACCTTTTCCTTGAAGCAAATTGTATTCCCTCTCCCTACCCAGCTCACTGAAGGCAAGGAGGAGAGAGGACCCAAGGGAATCAGAGAGGAAGCAGGAGGGGGAGGTACGGTGACTGGGAGGAAGACTAGATAGGACTTTGGGGTTTCCTTTAAGTGAGATTTTTGAGCAGAAGAGGGACACAATTCAGTTTTACTTTGAGAACACCAGCCTGGCAATGGGGCAGAGAATGGATGGAACAGGATAAGGGTATGTGCAGGAAGAGTGGGCAGGAGGCTACTATAGTGATGCCAGGCAGAGAGGCTACTGCTGAGAGGGAATGAAGTGGAAGCTGCGGTGAGAGTGAGAAGTGGCTATTATAGGAAATCAGGACACAATATGTTGCTGGATGAGACACGGGCTTGGAAAAAGTGATAAGTTAAGCTCCAAGGTTTTGGCCTGAGCAACTGCTCTTTATGGAGATGTGGAAGTTGGCGAGAGGAATGGGTTGAGGGAAGAAGACTAGGGGTTGGATGTGAGGTGCCTTGTACATTGCAAGTCTATGCAAAGTTCACAGTCGAGTGTACAAGCCCGGGGATCAAGGAAGAGGCCTGGGCTGGAAGTATCAATTTGGGAGGAGCACTTGAAGGGTTTCAAAAGTGATGATTTTGAATCAGATCAGAAAGGCAATGAGTGTTGAGAAGGCAAGTGAGGACTTCTGCCAAATGAGTCTTACAGCTTTCTAACTGGAGACCAAATTAGGAGGTGCTGTCAAAAGAGAGGGAAGGACAGTGGAGTAGAAGGATGTCTGCTCATCTCTTCCTGCCAGAACACCCAAATCACAGCAAGCTGTTGAACAACCATCAAAAGGAGGACGCTGGAACCCACCAAAAAAGACACCTCCTGTCCAAAGACAAAGAAAAGGCTGCAATGAGATGCTTCCTCCATCACAGGGCAGACAGAAGAAGCAAGAAGAAAACCACAGTCCCACAGTGACTAAAAACCCACATTCAGTTCAGTTCAGTCACTCAGTCCTGTCTGACACTTTGTGGCCCCATGGACTGCAGCATGCCAGGCCTCTTTGTCCATCACCAACTCCCGGAGTTTACTCAAACTCATGTCCATTGAGCAGTGATGCCATCCAACCATCTCATCCTCTGTTGTCCCTTCTCTTCCTGCCTTCAATCTTTCCCAGCATCAGGGTCTTTTCAAATGAGTCAGTCCTTTATATCAGGTGGCTAAAGTACTGGAGTTTCAGCTTCAGCATCAGTCCTTCCAATGAATATTCAGGACTGATTTCCTTTAGGATGGACTGGTTGGATCTCCTTGCAGTCCAAGGGACTCTCAAGAGTCTTCTCCAATGCCACATTTCAAAAGCATCAATTCTTTGGCACTCAGCTTTCTTTACAGTCCAACTCTCACATCCACACATGACTACTGGAAAAACCATAGCTTTGACTAAATGGACCTTTGTTGGCAAAGTAATGTCTCTGCTTTTTAATATCCTGTCTAGGTAGGTCACATCTCTTCTTCCAAGGAGAGAGTGTCTTTTAATTTCATGGCTGCAGTCACCATCTGCAGTGATTTTGGAGCCCATGAAAATAAGGTCTGTCACTGTTGCCATTGTTTCCCCATCTATTTGCCATGAAGTGATGGGGCCAGATGCCATGATCTTAGTTTTTTGAATGTTGAGTTGTAAGCCCGCTTTTTCACTCTCCTCTTTCACTTTCATCAAGAGGCTCTTTAGTTCCTCTTCACTTTCTGCCATGAGGGTGGTATCATCTGCATATTTGAGGTTATCGATATTTCTCCCGGCAATCTTGATTTCAGCTTGTGCTTCATCCAGCCTGGCCTTTCACATGATGTACTCTGCATATAAGTTAAATAAGTAGGGTGACAATATACAGCCTTGATGTACTCCTTTCCCAATTTGGAACCAGTCTGTTGTTCCATGGCCAATTTTAACTGTTGTTTCTTGACCTGTATACAGATTTCTCAGGAGGCAGGTAAAGTGGTCTGGTATTCCCATCTCTTGAGGAATTTTCCACAGTTTGTTGTCATCTACACAAAGTCTTTGGCGTAATCAATAAAGCAGAAGTAGATTTTTTTCTGGAATTCTCTTGCTTTTTCTGTGATCCAACAGATGGTGGCAATTTGATCTCTGGTCCCTCTGCCTTTTCTAAATGTAGCTTGAACATTTGCAAGTTCTCGGTTCACGTACTGTTGAAGCCTGGCTTGGAGAATTTTGAGCATTACTTTGATAGCATGTGAGATGAGTACAATTTTGTGGTAGCTTTGCATGAAATGTTTCCTTGGTATCTAATTTTCTTGAAGAGATCACTAGTCTTTCCCATTCTATTGTTTTCCTCTATTTCTTTGTATTGATCACTGAGGAAGGCTTTCTTATCTCTCCTTGCTATTCTTTGGAATTCTTCGTTCAGATGGGTATATCTTTTCTTTTTCCTTTGTCTTTAGCTTCTCTTCTTTTCTTTTCATTTGAGGGGAAAAAAAACACATTGCAGACAGTTAATCAGCATGAAAGAGCAGAAAGTTATGTCCCATATGAAGGGACAAGATAACCCCCCAGAAAAACAACTTAATGAAGTGGAGATGGGCCAACTTTCATTAAAAAGGAGTTCAGAATAATGACAGTGAAGATGATTCAGGATCTCAGAAAAATAATGGAGGCAAAGATTGAGAAGATGCAAGAAATGTTTACCGAAGACCTAGAAGAACTAAAGAACATACAAACAGAGACAAATAATACACTAGAAGGAATCAATAGCAGAATAATTGAGGCAGAACAACAGATAAATGACCTGGAGGACAGAATGATGGAAATCACTGCCACAGAACAGAATGTAGAAAAAAGAATGAAAAGCAATGAAGACAGCCTAAGAGACCTCTGGGACAACAGTAAACACACCAACATTTGCATTATAGGGGTCCCAGATGAAGAGAGAGAGAAACAACCTGAGAAAATATTTGAAGAAATAATAGCTGAAAACTTCCCTATGGGAAAGGAAATAGTCAACTGTCTTTTACTTTTGTAAGTATTGATCACTTAATACCATTGTATCATGATTGGTCACAGCAAACAAACTTAGGTGGCACTACTAATGATCATGCATCCTACTATCTAAGGTCAGCCATCCTGCCCAATCACAACCCTGCCTGCCACCATCCCAGCCTGAGTTCCTCTGCCCTGACTTTTGCTCACCACTGAGTGCTCATTGTGGGCAGGGATTTTAGAGTCAGCACTCTAAAGAAAGCTGAGCACTGAAGTGTTGATGCTTTTGAACTGTGTTGCTGGAGAAATCTCTTAAGAGTCCCTTGGACAGCAAGGAGATCCAACCAGTCCATCCTAAAGGAAATCAATCCTGAATATTCATTGGAAGGACTGATGCTGAAGCTGAAACTCCAAAACTATGGCTACTGGATACAAAGGACTGATTCATTTGAAAGACTCTGATGCTGGGAATGATTGAAGGAGGGAGGAGAAGGAAATGACAGAGGATGAGATGATTGGATGGCATCACCAACTCGATGGACATGAGTTTGAGCAAGCTCTGGGAGTTGGTGATAGACAGGGAAGCCTGGCATGCTGCAGTCCACAGGGTCACAAAGAGTCGGACATGACTGAGCAACTGAACTGAACTTAACTGAACTGAACACCTTGAGCCAGGCTCAGCCACATACTGACTGTGTGACCTTGGACAAGCTACTTGACTTCTTAGACCCTGCATTTCCTCATGTTTTAAACAGGCTCTACCTCCCAGGGCACTGAGACAGCACTTGTGCTCTTATCACTGGGCACAGAATAAGAGCGCAGGGTGTCTTATCTTATTAGCCACTGTCTCACAAGAAGTAATGAAATGTAGTCTACTATCTGAGAAATCAGTCACTCCACATTGATGTTGCTGCAACTCAGAAAAAAATAAAGGTTAAGCTACCTCCTTTGAGGTAACATCAAGGTGGTATGATGATTTCTCAGATAATAGACTACATAATAGACTACATTTTATTACTTTCAGTTTCTCTAGTTGCTGCAAGGGCTTAGTCGCCCCGAGGCATGTGGTGTCTTAGTTCCCTGACCAGGGATCGAACCCACATTCACTACATTGAAAGGTAGATTCTTAACCACTGTACCGCCAGGGAAGTCCCCAGAGATATTTATATTTTAACCTGGTTAATACTTTTTGAAGCACCTTGGCATTAGCAAGAGTGGGAGAAAATGGAAACTCCCACACACTGCTGGTTGGTATTTAGTCTTAAAATGTGCAGAACACCCACCCAGCACTTTTCCAGGAATTTGTGCTAAGGAAATAATTATAGATGCACAAAAAGACTGAAATGTAAGGATAATCATCATAGCTAATAATAGTGAAAATGTTGCAATAATTTAAATATCCATAATGGAGAACTGGTTAAGGCAATCATGGTACCTCATACAATGAAATATTATGTGGAAGAATATTTAATGACATGAAAAAGCATTTGTTGTGTATTATTAGGTTTTTTTAAGAGGAAGCAACAAATCAGTCACTTAGTCTCTCTGTACATTTTTAAGCACTTGTGTCACATACATAGGTAGATGATAGAAAGACTAAACTTCAGATATACTTTAAATGTAAACAGTGGTTACCTCTGGTGGTGGTTTTTGTAAATTTTTTTTTTCTTTTTGGAAGGAGTCATTGTTTTCTACAATGAATATATATCCTCTGATAATAAAAACAAATGATATATTTAAATCTTTATGAAATACTCAGCCTATCCATCACTGATTCACAGATGCCCTCGATATTCCCTGATTTTGCTGCTCTTGCCTTGCAGCCTGAGTTAGCTGCTTCCTTCTTTTGGGCCCAAAGCACCCTATCCCTACCTCCTTTGGTGCAATTTCCACATAATACTGGCCTGCTTATCTATGCCTCGGTCCTTCCAACCCTCACTGGTGCCATGTCTCATCCATCTCAATACTGATGTTTCCATGTACAGGGCCTGGTAAAACACAGGCACTCAGTGTGGTTGCAATGGAAGTGAATGGCATTGCTCACCTACAGCCAAGCCAGCTGGTGTTTATGGCTGGGTTCCTTTACAGCTCTGTGAGGCTGTCCTGGGAGGAGAAAGGGCATTGTGGACAGTGAGGGCTGAGTCAGCTGCACCTCTAGCCCAGACTCTGGCACCTTTCTTTGGAATAGCTCCAGAATCAAGGAGTGGCCGTGGCACAGTACCTATTCATTTAGTGGTTCTCTTAGTGAGGGGCTTCCCTGGTGGCTCAGATAGGTAAAGAGTCTGCCTGCAATGCAAGAGACGCAGGTTCGATCCCTGGTTCAGAAGGATCCTCTGAAGAAGGGAGTGGCAACCCACTCCAGTATTCTTGCCTGGAGAATTCCATGGACAGAGGAGCCTGGTGGGCTATAGTCCATGGGGTCACAAAGAGTTGGACACAACTGAGTAACTGTCACTTTCTCCTAGTGAGATCAGATCAGATCAGTCACTCAGTCGTGTCTGACTCCTTGCAACCCCATGAATCACAGCACGCCAGGCCTCCCTGTCCATCACCAACTCCCGGAGTTCACTCAGACTGACGTCCATCGAGTCAGTGATGCCATCCAGCCATCTCATCCTCTGTCGTCCCCTTCTCCTCCTGCCCCCAATCCCTCCCAGCATCAGAGTCTTTTCCAACGAGTCAACTCTTCGCATGAGGTGGCCAAAGTACTGGAGTTTCAGCTTTAGCATCATTCCTTCCAAAGAAATCCCAGGCTGATCTCCTTCAGAATGGACTGGTTGGAGCTCCTTGCAGTCCAAGGGACTCTCAAGAGTCTTCTCCAACACCACAGTTCAAAAGCATCAATTCTTCGGTGCTCAGCCTTCTTCACAGTCCAACTCTCACATCCATACATGACCACTGGAAAAACCATAGCCTTCACTAGATGAACCTTTGTTGGCAAAGTAATGTCTCTGCTTTTCAATATGCTATCTAGGTTGGTCATAACTTTCCTTCCAAGGAGTAAGCGTCTTTTAATTTCATGGCTGCAATCACCATCTGCAGTGATTTTGGAGCCCAGAAAAATAAAGTCTGACACTGTTTCCACTGTTTCCCCATCTATTTCCCATGAAGTGATGGGACCAGATGCCATGGTGTTCGTTTTCTGAATGTTGAGCTTTAAGCCAACTTTTTCACTCTCCTCTTTCACTTTCATCAAGAGGCTTTTAGTTCCTCTTCACTTTCTGCCATAAGGGTGGTGTCATCTGCATATCTGAGGTTATTGATATTTCTCCCGGCAATCTTGATTCCAGCTTGTGTTTCTTCCAGTCCTGCATTTCTCATGATGTACTCTGCATATAAGTTAAATAAACAGGGTGACAATATACAGCCTTGACGTACTCCTTTTCCTATTTAGAACCAGTCTGTTGTTCCATGTCCAGTTCTAACTGTTGCTTCCTGACCTGCATACAAATTTCTCAAGAGGCAGATCAGGTGGTCTGGTATTCCCATCTCTTTCAGAATTTTCCACAGTTTATTATGATCCACACAGTCAAAGGCTTTGGCATAGTCAATAAGGCAGAAATAGATGTTTTTCTGGAACTCTCTTGCTTTTTTGATGATCCATCGGATGTTGGCAATTTGATCTCTGGTTCCTCTGCCTTTTCTAAAACCAGCTTGAACATCTGGAAGTTCACAGTTCACATATTGCTGAAGCCTGGCTTGGAGAATTTTGAGCATTACTTTACTAGCGTGTGAGATGAGTGCAATTGTGCAGTAGTTTGAGCATTCTTTGGCATTGCCTTTCTTTGGGATTGGAATGAAAACTGACATTTTCCAGTCCTGTGGCCACTGCTGAGTTTTCCAAATTTGCTGGCATATTGAGTGCAGCACTTTCACAGCATCATCTTTCAGGATTTGGAATAGCTCAACTGGAATTCTATCACCTCCACTAGCTTTGTTCGTAGTGATGCTGTTGTAAGGCCCACTTGACTTCATATTCCAGGATGTCTGGCTCTAGGTGAGTGATCACACCATCGTGATTATCTTGGTCATGAAGATCTTTTTTGTACAGTTCTTCTGTGTATTCTTGCCATCGCTTCTTAATATCTTCTGCTTCTGTTAGGTCCATACCATTTCTGTCCTTTATCGAGCCCATCTTTGCAAGAAAAGTTCCTTTGGTATCTCTGACTATGGGATGTTATTAACTATGCTCTTTGCTTTCAAGACAGTAGCTGATGCTAAGTCGCTTCAGTCGTGTCCGCCTCTGTGTGACCCCATAGACGGCAGCCCAACAGGCTCCCCCGTCCCTGGGATTCTCCAGGCAAGAATACTGGAGTGGGTTGCCATTTCCTTCTCTAATGCGTGAAAGTGAAGTCAAGACAGTAGACTGACCAACAAATTGAACTTTGTTTTGGTAGCCTTTAGTTCTGTCTTAGGTTTCAGCAATTAATGATGGCAGGCCAAGTTGAAGCAGAGATCAACTGAATTCAATTAATAATGTCTCAGAAATGCACTAAAAATAGCACATGATCTGTATCTAAGTTGGCTCCTTTACCATCACCCATACAAGCAGACCAGATAATGCTGTGTATTCAGGCTCTGAAATACGACTGCCCAACTCTGCCAAGGCTTCTACATTCCAAACAGTTGTGAACAATGTAATTGAGATGACAAGCATTTGGGACAAGAACATATGGCAAAGTTGCATTATAAATGGTCTTTCCTTACTGAAAAAATTGGGGACATTTTAATTGGGTCTTGAATGATATTTATATTATGAAAAGAGAAAATGTATTATTAATGAGGAAGGATTCTTCAAACTTCTAAGCTTCATTTCTATAATAAATGTCATGAAATTAATCAAGGACCAAAGAACCACAGATGAACAGCAGAGCAGGGAAGTTTCTTAACATCTGAAATGTGAGGCCAGCTAATGATAGCAACACCCTTAAGTAGCAAACTGTCCTCAGGCAGAGGGGCCAAGAAAAAGGCGAGCATGGGGAGAGATCCACAGCTCAGCTCAGGAGCCCCGCTCTAATGTGGCTCTGGTTTCCTTGGGTGACCTCAGGCCTATCCTGGGCCACCTCAGAAACTCTGAGCCACCCATCACCAGAGGACTTTGGAATGGATTGAGTCTGTTCTCCTAGCTCCTCAAGGCCTTGAGTTTCCTGGGAAGGTTCTCAGAGGCTGTGGGTGGGTGTAGTGGGGATGAGTATGAAAGAACATCCCTCAGCCCCCCAGTACAAACACACATACACGTGTGCACTTCAGCCAGAATAGCTGTGCTCACCAAACCTTCCCATAATGATATTAAATTTTGATAGGAAAAGATATTCTGTTTAAAAACAAAGAAAGAAAGAAATGAAGACTATTAAGAAACTTCTGGGTTCATTAAGTTCTAAGATTCTGTGATCTCGGCAGCAGATTTGTTGATTCTATACTCAGGTAACAAGTCAGTGAAAATATGGTCAGCTCATAAGAATTTGGGTGGCAATGGTTTCTTGGTTTTTATTTTTATTTTTGGCCTTGTTTGTTTATCTCCATGCTTCTATTCCCAATTGCCTATTGCCTTCCAGGCTCCCTTGTACAGAACCAAAACAAACTGCTCAGGTAAATGACAGCCTGACATTTCAGATTTCTGATTCATTTGATATTAGTCACATTTTCCCCCGCTGGGAAGATCCATATTTTCGTGACAGACGCTTCATATTAATTTTAAAAGTGAATTCAGTGATGTCATAATTTCTCATTTTGTTCAGTCCTGAAGCAAATAAGTCATTCCCTGTAGAGAAGAGGGAATACATTCCACCATAAAATTACTGTTGTTTATTATGGAAGCAGAAAAAGCAATAATATCTTTTTGCGCATATTTCCCTCATTCATAATAAGGAGATTAATAAAAGATTAAGGAATAATGAGGGGGTCATTATTCTATTATGAATCATTCTTTTATTTACTATCAGTAAGATAAAATGTTGAACTTTGAAAAATAAGCAACTTTGTAGCTAATTCCTATTATCTGGTGGCTGTCGTGTATCCTAACCTGGGAAAAAGTGTTTTCTGTAGATACCGAAATGGGGGATTTCTTTTCAAGCTTGCTTGAGCGGTGGCCAGTGGAAATGATAAAAGCAAAGTTTCTGCTCACCATTAGAGTGTTGAACCTGGTAATGCATTCTGACTTGGATTTGTCTGTCTGTCTGAGGGCCCACAGGTAATTAATGTTGTTAGCAAAGAGCTCAGGAGATAATTGTGCTGTGGCTGGAAACCACATGAAATAGGTGCAGACTCCATGGTGGTTCTATTAGAGGCTCATATTTTTAAATTGCAGTTATTTTCTGCAGAATGTAGCCTTTCAGTGACAACTGTGGTTTTACAAAGTGGTCCATGCTTGTCACAGGAGGGGATTTTCATTTTGTTTGGGTACAGTTTCCAAAATAGATTTCAAAATAAGCACTAGTCATCAGAATATAGGAATCATAATCTCAATAAGGGCACCCTGAACTCACCCCCACAGCAAACCCACCTCCATGGGTGCCACAGGCCAGTCTTGCCTTGGCTCACCCTGAGGTCATTAAGGCCCAGAGTGATTATAGGAAGTAGATAAAGTGTCCCCTGAAACATGTGATACGCGTTCCCCAATGTGTATCACGTTGAGCTCATCCATGAGGCATGCCTCTAAAAATGGAAAAAATAAACGTGGACCCAAATCATCTCCATGTCCCTTCAGTCCCTGGGGGCTACCTGGCCTTGTGTTGCTATGGATTCATTTTGATATTTGGCAAAACTAATACAATTATGTAAAGTTAAAAAATAAAATAAAATTAAAAAAAGAAAAAAAAATAAAAATCAAGGAGAAATAGACTCTAAGTAGGGCTCTGTGGATGCCTTTCTGAAACAAATCGAGCCACCCATGACCATCCCTATCAATCACCTAGCCACCCTCTCTGAGGGTCCTCCTTCCCTTTCTATCAGTGAAATTCACCATAGCCAAGAGCAGAATAGGTCTCAACAAAAAGCAAGAAAATGAACTGATTGTGTTTCTGCTATTGGTGTGAAAACCCAGTGTGTGCATTGGTGAGCAGGTGGGAGGGCTTTGGGGGCGGCAGGATAGTTAGGAGGGACATGGCAGTATATCTCAGTGGACTTGCTTTACTGACTTTTGGGAAAAATGGACAGAAAACCCAGAAAGGCTGCTTGGACAGTCTCTCAATGCCCACTGCCACCAGAAGAAGCACAAGAAGCCTACTTGGCCCATCAGTGAAAAAACACAGATTTGTAGTGAAGCCACAATGTTCAGATAGAACACAGGCTCCAAGTTCCCCTCAGTTCCAAGCCAGCCTTCAAAAGTCCACAGAGGGGCATTGCAAATCCCTTCCACTGCTCCGCCATCCACCATGCTGGGTCAAGCACTAGCTCATTCATTCTACCACTCCTCCTCTTCCTAAGCCCTATAGGTGGGCATTCAGCAAACATTCATGATGTGTCTGTTGCGTGCTAGGTGTTATGTTTCCAAGTGCCGAAAAGTTCCAGATAAAATAAAAAGTGATTGTCTACACACGTGTTTTCTTGTTCAGGATATTGTTTCAACTCAAGATACCCTATCATCCTGCCACACCTTACTACCCAGCCTGACCTTGCACTAGTGTCTCATGGTTCAGATTGGCTGGTCTCCCTGTTATTCCTTCAATATGCCAAGACCATGCACTGTTAACAAGAATATCCTTTACCCACCCCATCACCACCACCACCAAGCAGCCATGACTACATCCATGTTTCAAGAAGCTCACTGCCACCCAAAGCAGATGGTACCAACGCTGGGAATCTCGGCAGATCAGAAAATGTTTCCTCATATTGAGCCAAAATCTACCTTCCCTGATTCATTTACATAACCCAGAACATGGAGATGCTGGTTATCAGTACTGTTATCAATAAGAATGTTTGGAACTGAGGGAGCTTTCTCCCAGGTAGCTCCACCTCCAGGAAAACTTGCCAAAGAGGTAAGCCGGGAAAGTTTTCTTTGTTTGTGTGTTTGTTTTCCTTGTTCTTTCTTTCTTTTCCTTTCTATATAACTCATATTTAAATTACTTGCTGGGGGAGGAATATAAATGAGCCTCAGTCGGACCTCATGAGTCATCGTTTCAGTGGGAAACAAAGCAGCTTTGCTTCAAAAAGCAATTTAATTAATTTTGTTATGTGCTGTGGAAATAAGCTTTTAGAGATGATTCAAAACACTTACATGAAATTGTCTAAAAATAAGTGAACAACACAATTACTGTCTGCTTTTTTTGATGTAGAAATATTAAAATAATAAGAGGAGATTTTAAAATGTAAAATAACATAAAGTTTGCATGTAATATTAAAAGAGGAGAAAACCAAAGTGGATTCTTAGCTGGGTGCATGTCAAAGGTAAAGAAAAGCAAACATATTGCCCATGAAAGACAAAGCTCAGTTTTTTTTTTTGTTTTCTGTTTTTTTTAAAGCTCAGTTTTAACAGCCCTCTGCTGACCTAGGAAGAGAGGACACACCTTCTGTTCCAGCCTTTGGACTTACACTCTCTGCATCCCAGTTTCCACTCCTGGAATATGAGAATGGATCCTGTTGGACCAACTTCCAGAGGTGATAGTCAGTCAGCTTGAAAAGTGGATGTGAAAGCACTTTGTAAACTGAAAAATGGTGCACCCATATATGACATGGTTCCACTTACTCATGAATGACTTTGAACCTGTGGGTAACTATTAGTCAAATCAATTTCACTGGCCTTCACTAACCAAGGTCATTTTAATTGTGGCTACAAAAGACTTGCAGGTCCTCCAAGTGGCAGGTAGACTAAATAATATGTTTGCCTACATTATTTTCCAGGAACTTGGAGTCAGCCATATCTAATTGGAGCTAAGTGAGTTAAGACTAGATAGGACCACTGACCCTCCAACTGGGACCTTTTGACGTCATAGGGCCAAAAACTCCACCCTCAAATCCTGCTAAGTGCCTCCACTTTTGAACATGTGGAGGCCTGGAGCTTAGTTATACCTGCCCTGAACAGCTTTTTTCCCCACACTTTTTCCCCCAATCACCTTGTCCCTTGCTTCCCATTCTCAGATTACCCTGCCTCTTTATTCTGTATCCCATAAATGCCCCAAGGCCCTGGCCTTCAGGGAGGCGGACCTTAGACTTGTTCTCCCATCTCCATGCTTGGCTGCCTCTCGAATAAACCCTCTGTTTGTTGCAAACCTTGGTGTCAGCTTTTTGGCTTGCTGCATGTCTGGGCAAAATGAATGTGTTTTGGAAACAATTATTTCTTCAGAGTAGAAAAATATCACTCTGAGTTATAGCTCTTTAAAGCAAAAACACTGCCTCGGCTTTATTTTCTCACCTCTATTACCTGAAAATATGGTGAAACAGGACATTGAGACGCTTCTCATCTCTACACCAAACTGCATTTGCCCCGTTTCCTGGAATAACTCTTAGTTGTCCCAGACAGAAACCTTGAGGTCCTGCTTGATTCAATGATTTCCCTAACACCCAGTCCATTGACTCATCCTTCCAAATACGTCCAAAATACAACTGTTTTCATATATATATATATATATGTGATATATATGTGTGTGTGTGTATGTATATATATCCTATTTTCAACTTCCTTTGTCCCCCTCAATATTATCCATGTTTATATAAATACATGTAAAGTTGATTCATTCACTCTTGCCATTCTGTGACTAAGTCACAATTCATCCAGCAGTTTCCCAGCTTGGAGGGAAGTTGGTCATTCACCTATAATTTCCCTCACACTCAAGGAGACTTACATGGTGAGTTCAAGAGGGACCATAGAAAGGAATTTTTAAAATATCTTCATTTACCTGCTTTGAGTCCCAGCCCTTATATGCTGCGACCACTTGGAAAACCAATGTTTCTAAATATACTACAGGCGTCTCAAGCACATGGCACAGAATATCATTTAACACTCTCTTGAACACTCACCGTTATCCCCAGAGACTATGATTCAGAGGGACTACTGCGATCCCAGGGGGCTGGTCTGGGAGCTGGGGAACTGAGTGTTGTCTCACCTTTTCCATGGCTTGCTGTGTGACCTTCAGCAAGCAATTATACTTCCCCTCTTCTAGGCCTCAACTGCACAATCAAGAGGGAGACCAGCTGATCACATGATGGTTGCTTCTAGTTGTGTGAGGTATTTAACAAGTTTTCAAGTATGTGCAATTTTCTGTTGGAGGAATAGAACCAGTTATGCCCAATGGCCTTCTAGAATTTGGTAGGCTAGAGAAGTGTGGATTAAATTAAACACAAGTGATAATTATTATACTTGTTAAACATTGCCATGACATATAATTGAATAAGACCAGGGTATATTGACATAATAAGCACACTGTGTCTAATTACAAGGTCTTATTTTTAATACCCAAACTCCTAATGTGCTCATTTGGTAACTGAAAATACAGTAATTTCAACGCTCTTGTCATCAAGTATCCACTTCTGCAAGTACAGACACACAATTAATATACATCCATAAAGGGATTTATCTCCACAAACTGTGTATGAAAACTAGTCTAGAGTGCAAAACAAGCCCTGTAAGCCCCTTCAAATTACAGAGGTGATGACAATTAACTGATTTGGTGAAAAATTACTTTGTGCTTTCAAAGCCTAAATGACAGCCAGAAGAGGAGAGCATCAACAAAATAATACGGTTAGACTAGATTGAATCCACAGGACGTATTATAAAAGAGGTCCTTAACTAGTTGGGCAAAGGATGGGGGCTTACTCACCAGGTGAAGTTAATAAAAGACCCTGTGACCAAGATTTCCATGACAAAGCTCTGCTAATTTTTTCAAGAAGAATCTGTTCCAGTGGTGAGTCACTGTCCTTTTACTGGCATTATTCTAATAATATGAGATAGAAGAAAAGGTCACAATTTAGATCAATGCCATCCTTGGATGGCAGTCGGTGAGTCACCAAATGAAATTAATGCCGGAGCATGGTTACCATTTTCACTGTATATGCTCTCCCCTGATACACTCTACATACAACACATTCAATGAGGCATTTCAGGAGAGCTGGTTGCTAGGTTTCAGCCTCATTCTAAGCTCTTCATGTCAGTATAGAACAAAATTACGAAAAATTTAAAGATGATAATATAAACTTTACCATGAGGCAATCAAGGGGCTCAGATATATCTCTATATTGATGGGGCCGCTATAGTGACTGACAAAAAACACAAAAATAAAAGAAAGCTATAGTTGAATCTTAGCCATTACCCTTACTTTATAGAAGACAGAGATTAAGAAAGGGAAGTGACCTGCCCAAGATGAAACATTTGGTAGCAAGAAGGAACCAAAATTTATAACTTTTGTCTCCTTGCCCAATGCACTCCTCCCAAATTGGGCATTCCTAAACAGTTGACCCTTGAATGACATAGCTTTGAAATGCATAGGTCCATTTACACACAAATATTCTTTAGTAGTAAATAGTACAATGCTGCATGGTCCACAGATTAACCCTCACGTTGTTAGCACCAACTGTATATTTAGTGGCTGGACTTTAGATTTTACAAAATGTTTCTTATTAATGGTAATGGGAAGTAACAGCCAAATGAACGGGAAGACTTCTAAAAAGGGTTTGAAAAGTTTGTCAGATTTTTTATCTTTATTAAAGCATTTATTATAAAGATGTGCTTTAATACCTCACGAAAGAAGATATACAAATGGAAAATAAACACATGAAAATCTCAGTATCGTACGTCATTAGGGAACTGCAAAGTAAAACCACAACGAGACACCACTGGACACTTATTAGAAGGGCCAAAATCTAAAACAGAAACACCAGATGCTGACAAGGATGTGGAGCAATGGGAACTCTCATTCATTACTGCTGGAAATGCAAAATGGTACCGCCACTCTGGGAAACAGTTTGGCAGTTTCTTACAAAGCTAAACATACTCTTACCATGCTGCTGCTGCTGCTAAGTCGCTTCAGTCGTGTCCGACTCTTAGCGACCCCATGGACGGCAGCCTACCAGGCTCCGCCGTCCTGGGATTCTCCCGGCAAGAACACTGGAGTGGGTTGCCATTTCCTTCTCCAATGCATGAAAGTGAAAATTGAAAGTGAAGACACTCAGTCGTGTCCGACTCTTAGCGACCCCATGGACGGCAGCCTACCAGGCTCCTCCATCCGTGGGATTTTCCAGGCAAGAGTACTGGAGTGGGGTGCCATTGCCTTCTCCGACTCTTACCATACAAACCAGCAATTGCATGCTTTTGTATTTACCCAAAAGAGTTGAAAACTTATTTCCACACAAGCATGCACTCGTGTGTTTATATCAGCCTTATTTATAACTGGCAAAACTTGGAAACACCCAAGATGTCTTTCAGTGGGCGAATGGACAAACTGTGGTCTATCTAGACGATGGAATATTATTTAGCATTGAAAAGAAAGGAGCTATCAAGCCATGAGAAAATATAAAGAAGTCAATCTGAAGTCTATATAATGCATCATTCCAACCATATAACATTCTGGTAAAGGCAAAATTATGGAGACAGTGAAAAGATCAGTGGTTGCCAGGAGTTGGGGGTTGAGGGGCAGAGGCAGGAAGGATATACCACTCTGGTTTGAAATATTGATGGTAGGGGAGGCTGTTGGGGTGGGGAGGAGGTATATAGGTACTCTGCGTACTTTCCATTCAATTTTACGAACATAAAATTTCCCTAAAAAGTTAAGTCTATTAAAAATTTTTATTTATTTTTTTTCCTGTTTTATTTTTTTAAACTATATATATATTTTTTAATTTTATTTAATTTTTAAACTTTACATAACTATTAAAAATTTTTAATGTGCTGTAATTTTTGTTTAGGATCTTTTACAACTCACAGAATTTGGAATAGGAAGTTCAACGTACCCCACTGGGCCAGTTTACAAGGGACAGTCTGATAGATTCTCAGAAAATCCACTATATATTCTTTGGAACATGAAAGACAATGACTTCACCCCCAAAGAAGCTAATACTTGGTACAGAGAGAAGATCTCTTTAGGCACCAAAAACCACATTGCATATTCACTATGAAAATAATTAAATATTCAATAGTCTAATGCTTATTTTGTTAAAACAATTACATACATTTTAACATGTGACCAGGATTGAAGAAGCTTGTTCCTTGAGTTCAGTGTGATGATTAAAACATGTCATTTCTGGTTAGAGAGGTCGTGCTGAAATAGCCACTCTAGTGGCTAAACCTCTTGGATTGGGCATAATCATCAAGTTATCTGAAGGTTATTATAAGGAAGTAAGTAATTACTATTAAAAGCAAAGTAAAGTAGTAAAACCAAAGCTTAATGAAACAGATGAGAACATAAAAAATATCACTTATTATTATGGAATTGTCACAAATTGAACTTTTAAAATGCACTGGGTTAACAGAAAGAATAAATACGTTCTAGAATGAAAACTACATCTGTTTCTGACATCAAAGAATCGTTTCAAATGATATCAAACATGAATAATGTGCATTCTGCAGCAAACATCATATTGAGGGCAGATATCACCAACTCAATGAACATGAACTTGGGCAAACTCTGGAAGACAGTGAGGGACAGGGAGGCCTGGTTTGCTGCAGCCTGTAGGGTCGCAAAGAGTCAGGCATGACTTAGTGACTGAACAACAACATGGGGCCATATTCTGGCAGTTTCCCTGCCACTCATGTGGGTTAAGTCCTTGGCAGGGCTGCACCTGCCCCCGCCCAGGACTCCCCTTCTATGGCAGATTCAGCTGCTTCAGGGGCTCAAGGAAACAGAAACAATATATAAATGTGGAACTCACTAGAAAGGATTCTTAAAAGGCAAATAATATGGAATGACATTCATTCACCTAACATATGCACTGGACACGTACTCTGTGTCAGACACAGGTCAGGCCACTGGGCAAACAAGAGTGTAAGGAAAATTGCTTGCTGTGGTATCCGCCTGCAGATGGAATGCAGGAATGTGAACAGACTTCATTTTTCACAGCCCCAAAACATTTTCATTTTCTTGTGCATATTTTTAAAATAACACAGAAATGCACAGATCACAAAAGCCCACCCCCAGCAGAAACCGAGGTGGGAGTCAGGCCATTGAGAACCAAGTCTTGAAGATCCCCCTGAATTCTCTTAAGCCCACCACTGGGAGGCGGGTGTTTTGAGGAAGCCTCTCCCAGCTTCTGGTGGGTGCAGGCTTCCTTAGTTTGTGGCCACATCACTCTAATCTCTGCCTCTGTCTTCACATGGCTTCTCCTCTGTATGGATTTGTTTCAAACTCCCTCTGCCTCCTTCTTATAAAGATACATGTGATGGTATTTAGGTTGTCAGGCATTAGCAAAGATTATCTCACCAGGATATCCTCTCAAGATCCTAAATTTAATCCCATCTTTCCTCATATAAGGTAAGTTCCACTCTTTTGCCATTTAAGTTAACATTCACAGATTCTAGGAATTAGTAAGTGAATGTATCTTAGGGGTACCTGTGTGATAACATTGGGCCCACCCAGATAAATCTTGATACTCTCCCCTTCTTAAGGTCAGCTAAATAGCAACCTTTGTTTCATCTTCACTTTTAAGTCTGCGTTGCCCAAGTCAGGTAACACACAGGTTCCTGGGATTAACATGTGAACATTATTCTGCCCATGAGAGATACAGCCTAACTGTTACAGGCTGAAATGTGTTCCCCTTAACTTCACATGTTGCTATCCTAATTCCTGGATCCTCACAATATAGCTAGGTTTGGAGACAGGGTCTTTGGGAGATGATTGAGTTAAAATGATGTCATTAGGATGAGCCCTAATCCAATATAGCTGGTGTCCTTAAAAGAAGAGATGATGACACAGACACCCACACAGGGAAGAGCATGTGAAGGCACAGGGAGAAGACAGCTGCCTGTAAGTTAAGGAGAGAGACCTCAGAAGGAACCAACCCTGCCAACACCTGGATCTCTGCCTTCTAGCCTCCAGAACTGTAAAAAGATAAACTTCCAATTGTTCAAGCTGCCTGGTCTGCAGTACTTTATGGTAGCCTGAGCAAACTAATACAGTAGCCCCATTAAGGGAGCTACTTCCCCACCATATTTGCAGATTTCATTCAAGTCCAAGGGGAAGGGACTACACAAGCATGTATACAGGGGATGGGGCTCTGAGGGGTATCTTAGAATTCAGCCTAGTGCAGGTGGCCTTCCCCATTGACTCCTTTTGCCATGTTAGTCAGAACTTGGTTAACTTCTCTTGCTTGTCTCATTTTACCAAGCTTTCTATTCCTTTCCCACTCACCTTTATTTGTGTTTATTGGTCACTCAATTTTTATGCAATTTTAATTCTAGTTGCGGCTTCCCTGATAGCTCAGCTGGTAAAGAATCCGCCTGCAATGCAGGAGGCCCTGGTTTGATTCCTGGGTCAGGAAGATCCCCTGGAGAAGGAACAGGCTACCCACTCCATTATTCTTGGGTTTCCCTTCTGGCTCAGCTGGTAAAGAATCCACCTGCAATGCAGGAGACCTGGGTTCACTCCCCAGGTTGGGAAGATTCCCTGGAGAAGGGGAAGGCTACCCACTCCAGTATTCTGGCCTGGAAAATTCCATGGACTGTCTAGTCCATGGGGTCGCAAAGAGTTGGATATGACTGAGCGATTCAAGTTGGGATCAAGGTGGACTGGGAGTGAAGAGTGAGCAAAGTGTGGAGGATGAGGACTGTCTCTATCTAAGAGCAGTAGAAATACTAGGGAGAAAAGAGGCACAATACTCTCAATCTGTCCTACATCCAATTTTTTTGAAAAAGAAATGAAATAGAGAAATGTGAACAGACTTCATTTTTTACAGCCCCAAAACATTTTCATTTTCTATTGTGAATATTTTTAAAATAACAAAGTCTGGCTATGCCACATATATTTTGCTTTTAAATATATATTTGTATAGTTTACACATAGCTGAGAAAATCAGATTCTGTTTCTACTCTCATTCTGCTTTAAAAAAATTATAATTGGGGTGTCAGTTAGTTTCTGCTGTACAACGAAGTGAATCAGCTGTATATATGCATATAAGGTTAGCCAAAAAGTTCATTCAGGTTTTTCCATACGATGTTCTAGAATAAATCCCCTCCTTTTTGAGTCTCCCGCCCACCTCCCCTCCATTCTTTGTTTTTGTGCATGTTAATGGGCCAGACCTGAACTTGTGCATTGCCTCATCCAGTTAAGAAATTGGTGGAACTCTGCAGCCAACATTGCTGGGAGCCTTACCAGCATCAAACCCCACCACCCCAACCCCGTCAAACCTCTCCCAGGGGTGGGCACTGAGTGGCCTGAGTTAAGCGGCATCATCTCCAAGTGATTGGTTTGGGACTGGGCACTTGTCCAGGCACAAACTCACCAATGCTTGGCAATGCATTACCAAAGTGATCGTTTCACTGATGGTTTTACCTGAGTTAGTCCAGAGTAAAGCCCAGAGGGTTGTTCGCAGGTTTGATGACTGTCAGCGGTGTGCTGGTGAAGCCCAGGAATGGCTACCATCATTTTGTCCTCATGAGGGAGGGAAACCTGAGGATGTCGCCAATGCACTGAGAAGGATATGCATAGAGAATCGCAGAGAAATGGAGCAGGCACCCTGATTAAACTGTGCCAGTGGATTAGCCCCATCGCTGGCCTTTTCCATCATTTGAACTGCATTTTCAGTTACTTGCCATTGACCAAGAATATCCTTACTAAAACCAGAGGCAGGCCCTGGGGATTCAGTGGTGAAGATAGTGCCTACTCTCCTGAGCTTATGCTTTCAGGGAGAGAGGTAGATAATAAATAAGATCATTTCAATCAAAGTTTTGTGCTGTGAGAGTGATGTGGGAGTTGCGACTTTCAATTAGGAGGCCTCTCTAGGGAGGAGACAGGAGAGTTGAGACCTGAAGAGTGAGGAGGAGCCAGCCGTGGGAAGATCTAGGGCAGAGTAAAGAGTTGATGCAAAGCTGTAAGATGGGAGCAAGCAGGGAAGATCTGGTAAAGGGAAAGTGGTCCCACAGGCTGCCCAATGCTGAGCAAGAGGGAGCGAATGAAACAAAGGGCAGAGGCCTTGCTTGTAGGCTATGCATGGAGCTGGGATATTACTCTGGGGGAGACTGGGAGCTATTTGGAGGATTTTGAGCAGAGGTATGGCATGCCTGATCGAAGATTTTTAAAGGAGGAAACCTTCTAGCTGCTCTGTGTTGAAATGACTATAGAAGCAAGAAGAGCAGCCAATAGCAGTTAGAGGCAGCAGGCGAGGAGTGAAGCTGGTCCAGACCCAGGCAGTTGCAGGGAAGACAGTGAGAAGCAGAAAGATACAGGGAGTTTCATTTCTAGCATCCATTCCCTCAAGGCAGCCTGATGGTCCCCTGAAGGGACATGTCAACTGAGGGGCAAGGGGGTGAGCTGCTCTCCACCCAAATCCTGCATTTTCTGAGGGTTAACCTAAATGCATCTTTAATGGGCAGAACAGCAGGATGTGTGTCAGATGAAGTGGAATGATGTCAGTGGTGAGAGGGAAAATATTTGGGGGCAGGGGTGTCATACTATTAATGGAGCAGATATGCCTAGGAAACCACTTCTTTGGTTTTTCTCCATGACTTCCTTTACCATTGAGACCAAATTCACTTAAGTTCCTGGGTTAGGTTTTTGCCTCTCTCCTAAGACCACAGTAGTGAGGATTCCAAATGAGGGGAAGGCACCAGAGGAGCACAGTGGCCATTTCTCGGTGTGCCGAAGCTGTCTCCAAGTGGGCTGTTTCCTGTACACCAGTTTTCAGTTAACATAATTCATTAGTAGTGAAGTGAAGTCAATATGGTCAAGGACCCCGTAAATTCTGATTGTAAACTAAACCTTCAATATAGCATTACACAGGATTCTACCTTTGCCTAATAAAGTGCCTGCTACTTCAGGCCTGCTTTATACAGGCATCAAGTCCAGCATTAAAAGCATACATGTATAATTCTGTGTCCAGTGGTGGTTTCAAGCTGTCTGCATCAGAGCACAACCTGTTTTAAGTATGTATTTCCCCCACTCTCCTGAGGTTCTGACTCAAGCCAGGGTTAGGTCTGGGCAGTAAATCCCACAAGGAGATTCCAGTGGTTTCTGTCTCCTGAGCTCACAGCATATTTTACATTGCATACTTCTGTATATAAATACAATTGTATGTAACCTGTACATTTGGATATGTAGATGTCTCAAATCTTTTTTGGAGTGGATATTATTAATGAGAACTAGCTGGAACTCTCCAAAGCACAGGAAGCAGCTGGAATGAGTATAGGTGATCCTTGAACCAATGAAGATTAGGGACTGGACCCTCCCCTCAGTGGAAAATCCTTTAGCTCCACACTCCCCACCTGCGGTTCCCCATCTGCAGCTTCAACCAACCTCTGAGTGTTCAGTGCTGTAGTATTCAGTACTGAGAAAATCCGTGCATAAGTGGACCCACTTGGTCCAAACCCGTGTTGTTCAAGGGTCAACTGTACAACCAACAAGTGGCCTAGAGGACCGAGGAACAGGGCACTGGCATGAGGGGATGGCATGTTGGGCATCACCAGGAACTGACTACCCCTGTCTAATAAAGTAGCCACAAGTATTTCCCAACCTCACTCCTTCAGTGGTATTTGAAGCCCATTCACTCCCAAATGAATTTTCTTAACCCACAAGGCAAGGAGCTGCTGTCTTTCCCCCACTGCTCCACCAATTCTCATGGGCCCATCACAACCCTTCCTGTCTCAGCATCCCTCACGGCCCCACCCGCTTGAATACCTCTGGCCTACATTTCCTGCACAAAAGCTTACCCTTGACAGCTCTGTTCATATCTGATATGGTATAAACAGAGAGGTAAACAAATGTAAAAAACTGAAGAGGTTAATATACCATTAATTGAACGAGGAGACATCAAGGTGGCATTATGAACACTTTTTTAATGACAACAGATGGTAAATTTATACAAATTACAGGTTAGAATATAACGAATACAAAACCCATCCAGATAACAGTTAGAAAAGCATCACTTACAAAAGTAAATCTGATTCAAGTGGCTAAAGAACTCAAGCCCCCCCATTTTGATAATTACACGCAGCTTTTAAGGTAGCGCATCTAAACTCTGCCCCTTGTCAGGGCACTATTCAAGACTACAGCATATTCAGTGACTCTAAAGCTCCTAACACTTTTATCATCAAGGTCAGGACATCTGGTAACAGGTTCACTAAGCAAAAAAAAAACAAGAATATGTGAACGTTCTTTGCAAACTGTAAGGTGCTGTGCAGATGTTAGCTATTGCTATTATTACTGTTCAGTGAGATTTCACTGAACTTGAGAAAAAGGAAGACTAGTCTGTGTAACTGACAAATATGACCTATAGAACATCTTCAAAGGAATGCAGGTATTACTTTCAAATACACGTAGCAAACAAACAAGCAAGGAAAGTATGGCCAGGAGTGATGGTAAGCTGAGGAATTCCAGACTATTTAATGAATATATAAAGGATTAATCTGTTCATCTGTTACATGTAATATATACCATTAGGATCCCAAAGTCCCTGAAAATAATTTATTTTCTCAGGTGACCCTTTTTCCCCCGCAAAAAGGAAAAAGAAATCTTGTCAAGTTATGAATACGCTGCTTCAGTCCAGCTCTTGCAAAAACAATCTTAAATGTAAGAGCAGAGTCTGAGTTAATAAAGTTGTACTCTTCTGATGGAGCACAGAGTGCCTGACAGCAGAGATATCTGTTGCTGACCTGCTGCTGCTACTGCTGCTAAGTCGCTTCAGTCGTATCTGACTCTGTGTGACCCCACAGACGGCAGCCCACCAGGCTCCCTGTCCCTGGGATTCTCCAGGCAAGAAGACTGGAGTGGGTTGCCATTTCCTTCTCCAATGCATGAAAGTGAAAAGTGAAAGTGAAGTCGCTCAGTCGTATCCGATTCCTAGCGACCCCATGGGACTGCAGCCTACCAGGTCCCTCCATGGGATTTTCCAGGCAAGAGTACTGGAGTGGGTTGCCATTGCCTTCTCCGGCTGATGACCTAATATGTGACAATTTTATTTATAAAATGGGCCTAACAGTCTACAACTTCACTTGAGCATAAGTAAAAGAACAAACATGAACTTTTCTGGAGACAAGAAGTATACACTAGATACATTTAAAACAGGATATAAATTCTCATGTACCTTTCATCTTTCCTTGGGTACACTTATCTAACTGCTTTTACTGGTGTCCTTGAGTACACTAGCTGTATATATAAAATTTATATGAAAATGGAAAACACCAAACAAGTCAAGTAGTTGCTTTGGGGGCAAAGTTGATGAGATCTTTATGATGAAAATAACCTTACAATATATTTCTGTTAGATTCCCATGAAATGCAGGTTGGTTGTTGTTATTGTTTTTAACGGAGGGTTTAAATTTCTTCAGTAACAACTCAAAAGTGAATTCAAATGTAAAATGGGATCCACTTGAAGAGCTAGTGACATCAGATGCATTCTACAGCACACTATTTTTTAGCACAATGAGAAAAGAGATTATATTCTGGGGGGCAAAATGGGAGGTGAGGTGAGGTGAAGGTCATATGTTAAATCAGTAGCCTGTACTGACACTTCAAGTTAAGACCCCTAATTGAGGTTATTCTTACAAACCATTTTCAAACAATAGTGAACATAGTCCTACCTTATAATATTTATATAAGGGCTCAATTGTAGCTTTTCTTTCTATACATCCTGAAGTATGTACATTGTACAAGAGGAAATCACTAAGACATCTTGAAAAATAAATCTATTTGTCATACACTGTATTATTTCAACAGCAGCAAACTAGTGAGTTAACAGTTAAAACCTTAAGAAAATATTAACTGGTTGGAAAGCAAGTTTTTATTGTAATAATTCCATATATCAACCTTAGCATCCAAGTGTAACTTTCAAACGCTTGGTACTAGTTCCAAGAGGAAATTACACTGTTTTTGCATGAATCCCTAGTTTAAATACTTGCAGAAAAACACCCATATTATCTATTCAGCAAATGTCTGAAATCAAACAAAATAATCCAACACTGGACATCAATATTTTAAAAATAGCATAAGATTCCAAAAGTACAAGAAAAACCTTGGCATTATAGAAAAAGAAATTAAGTGGACAAATTCTAAGTACAACAAGACATCTAAAGAGGGGACCATCTAGAAATCTACCTTATAGTACATTAGATTCAAACTGGAGTATTTGACAATTTCATATTATTTGTGCAATTGTATACCAAAACTGTAGTCTTTTTAAGAAACCATGTTCCATTCAGAATAACTACCTAAGACATTTAAACTGCAAATAACATTTAACTATAAGCAGGAATAAAAAATAGTCCTACAATAATCATTTTGGTTTTTCTTGGCAATTAAACATAAAAGGCTTCTTGGTTTTTATGCCTAACTACGTCTCTGCTCCTTTAGTCCAATTCCACGACATCCAAAAGTAGAGGAGAACTAACAAAATCCAAGATGGCAAACACTCACAGCAAGGGCCATTGTATGAGGAATTATTAATGACAGAGATACATACAATGAAATATCTAGTTAGAAGAGTAAGGTAGAATGTGCTGTTTAAGAAAACATCCAATAATCACTCATCTGAAAAAATGCAAATAGACACCAGATAATATTGGCAGATTCTGAACTTAAACCAAACTTTTACTGTGTATCAAACTAGCATTTAGAAATGCACAGGGATGTAAACCAAAACAGTGGTTATCTCCAGGTGGCCACACTACAGGGAATTAACATTTTCTTCCTGTTTTAAGATGCATTCTTCCCTGCGTGTGTTTAGATTACACACAAATAGTACCAAGTGGTTGAAAAGAACACAGACCAAGGATACTAAAAAACGGGGTCTTTTTCTATCAGGAAGGACTTCAAGGATTATCTATATATATCTGGGACATAATAGCACTGATTAAAAATTCCAAGAATACTTCCTGGGTGATAAAAATAATTGATTTTCATGATTGTTTACACTCTGTAAGTATGCAAAAATGAACATATTTAAATGTAAATTCTTTCATATACATTATTTAAAAGTAGGAAAAACCGAGTTTACACAACCTCATAATTAAAGTGTAAGTTCACTGTTGAGTGACAGAGCAAAGCAGACCATTAAAGAGCTTCTCTGAAAGGAGGAGGCTGGCCTGTAAGAGGCCTTTAGGGAGCAGGCCAGGTGCCCAGGCAGCTAGCTCTTTGCTTTGCTATCTGCATTCTTTAATAAACCCAGTCTTTTTACATGAATGGCTGTGATTCAGCCTAGTTTCCCCATGAAATAATGTAATGAAAGATTTCTATTGACTAGGGATTACTACTACTTTATGCAAAATTTCTCAGTGACACTCAGATTAATACCAGTGTCCACAATTTAAGCAATTTTCAACAGGCATTTACAACCCAAAATCTAATGACTTTGTATTTTCATGATAGTCAGGAAAAGTGTTCCAGCGAAAAATAAAATTTAGATTTGCTCCACTATGTACATCTGAATACAACCAGAGCATAAAACAAAGCCAACTAAAAGACAAAATGCTATAAAACATTTTTTTGTTGTAAGATAATCAAATTCTTCCCAGAATAATGCATAATTAATTTCACATACTTATTTATAATCAATTTAGCTTTTCCAAACTCTCATTTGCAAATGAGAGACTCAGACAATTAAAACTGATGATACAAGGCATTGTTTTAGAAGGAACAAAATTTACATTGGTCAAATGTGACTCCTCAAGATTGATTTTAACAAGTTCTTACAACTTTATTGAAATCATCAATATCCCAGATCAATTTACCATTTTAAAAAATCAATTTAACACTATCAAAAGGTAATGTTCACTTTAATCCTGTTTGCCTTCACGCCACTGCCGTGAGCCTTCATTCCAGGCCACATAAACAAAGAGGGCCAGCACCACGTGGACGGCGACCACTGCAACAATAGCAGCATAAAAATAGCTGTCCCTATTGGACATCCCAAAGGCGCCTATCAAGAGAAAAAAGTTTCCATTTTATTCCAAAATATATAAAAATATAAAAATCAAAACATTATTTTTATTAGCTACATATTTATTGAACAAGTCAGACAATTAAAAAGGAATACTTTGTGTGGTGATAAATCAAGTATTCATGTAAAGATGTGAATACCTTCTACACATGAAGAACATTATTTTCAATGAAAATCACAATTAATCACTTCATCTAAGGACTCTGACATAATAAAGAGGGCTTTATTTTCTCTTCCTTCCAATGTCTGCCAGCAAGGAAACATTCCCCCAAAGTCCTCCTCCCATGTCAACCAACTCTCGCTCTCCAGGGACTGTTAAAAGAAAGGATCTGCAAGCTATCACACAGAAAACCATAAACCAATACGATGTCAAACAAATAACTGAGTGATAAAAAATTCATTTCATGAAGATTCATTATGAGCAATGGGATTTTTGAAAAGCAAAACAGAAGCAAGCAAGCAAATTAATATCCAGTTTACAGATATAAAGAGATCATGAGAGCATAGAATCTCATATATAGTTAAGGGCGAAAATGTCTTGTTTTATGTCTAGGATTACCTTCAAAAACGTAAGATTTAGTTGTGAAATATAACCCAATAGGTACAGTGATCATTAAAGCTGTGAAGAACAGGAGCGTCTTCAGAGTGGATGCTAATGAACTTTCATTTCTGGAAAAAAGTAAACAAAGAGAAAATCAGAGCCTGCAAAGCCATTTCAAACTATTCTTGTGTTCGTAAATGCTATAAATACCCACAGAAAAGATGCTGGGAACCTTGCCCTTGCCTAGAAAACAGTGGCCAGAAGAAGAGCAGTGCCAGGGACTCAAAATTCGAATAGCCTAGAGATCCAGTGGCAGGCCCAGGGTGAAAAGAAGTGTAAAGTGCAAAAAGTGGTTTGGAATCTTCCAAGTGCTATGCAAATATACACGATTTACAGAATTCAGGATGGAGGTAGCAAGGCAGAAGATACACAGAAAACAACTAATGAGGTTCCTTCACAAAGCATCCTATCAGCGGCTAGCTGAATACAGTACAGACAACGTATGAGACTCTCCAAAGACAAAGGAGCCCAGAGCAATCTGGATGCAGCTGAAGGAAACTTTGCTCACATTTCTTTGTAATTAAGTAGCGAGAGTACAATTTAAATGGTCTTCACACAGCATGGATGCATTAAAAGTTTGATATCAAAACACTTTATGTTCCGTGCATTGTATCGCTCATAGACTTTTAAAATCAATGGAAATATTCCAATGGGAAAGTTTTGTTCCAGAATACAATAAAATGATTCTGAAGAATGTAATCAAGTTTCTAAAATCATACTATTAAAGAAAAACAAGTTAGATAAATGGCTACTTAAAACAGTAACAATGGGTAACATAAAAGCGTCCAATAAAGGAGAAATGATTTCACAAATGATGCTTATCAATAGGGAACCATTAAAATTTATTTTGACGATTATTCAGTAAATATCTGTGTGAAAAATCAACAAGGCAGATTACACTGTTTTTATGAGAATCAGCGGTCTGCCAAATAAGCCCTGAAAGGCCCCTTGCCTACTTCTGTAAATAAAGTGTAACTGGCATATAGCCACACCCACTTGTTTATGCATCACCTAAGACTCCAGGGAGATACAGAGACAGAGCTTGGTAGTGGTGCCAGACCACATGACCCTCAAAATCTAAAATATTTACTATCCGGTCCTTTCCAGAAAAACTCTGCCAACAGTATAGATGTATACTATTTCGATTATATTCAAAAGGTGTGCACATGAAAAAGGACTCCAGATTAATACACAATAATAAAGTAACTTTCCCACTTTCAAATATTCCTTAATGTTGTTTTAGCCACTTTTCAATATTGGCCCCATGCATCATCACAAATGATAACACTTCTGACAGTGAAGCTGTAGTAAGCTTCCAGCAACCCTGGACACACACACACACACACACACACACACACACCCCCACCCACCCACCCACCACCCCCCATCCATAGTTTTATCCTGTAGATTAAAGGTCCCTTTTCCCTTAAATCTAACCACTCTCACACTACCTTGTCAGGGATAAAGAAATTTTCCTCTACTGTCTAGGTTCTTTGCGGCTGGTCTAAGAATTAAACGGACACAAGACAGATTAACAGGAGAAAATCAAACAAAGTTTAAAAACATGTATACACGGAAGAGACCCAGGAGAACTGAGTAACTTGCCAAATGGCCAAAACCCTCGCCTTAAATATTGTCTTCAGGTAAAGACAAAAGAAGATGCTGTAGGTAGGGGTTTGGGACTTCAAACAGGAAGAAGACAATACACATGGAGATGGAAAAGCAGATATTTGGTCAACAAGTGTTTCCTAGGCCATGTAGAGTCTATGGGACCCAGAGTAGTCTCTGGTTTCTATGCTCTGTCCCCCGACCCCACCACACCTAGCCCATATTCTTTGCAAATATCTCTGGTGACAGCTCCCTTCCAGGAACAGGCCCTCTGTCTAAATTTTTTCAGGCAATTAAGGGGAAGCTTAAAGTTTCTTCCTGAGTCTCTGGGGCCTTGACGGTTTTCAGTTTGAAATAATCTGCACATCAAAGAGACATTTTGGGGCCGCAAGTGTTGCTCCTCTATAACCTTAACACATGTCTAAATTTATGTTCATAGTCAACACTTGAACTTAATTCTTCCTGGTAATCCTCAGCAAGAGGTTCCAGTTTTTATCTACATCTCTATGAAGAATACAGCCCAGCCATCAAGGTCCTTTCAAAATAATAAGCTGCCTCTCCTCTAGGCAGCTTTCCTGATTATGCCAGCTGGAACGATTCACTGTTCTGGGACCCAACCACACTTACTTCATGCCTGTTATCACAGCACTTAACATGACAGCTTGTGTCCCAGACAGTCCAATGTGTACCCAGAGGTACACATTGCTTTGTACCCCTAGAAAATCCAGGCAAAGGAATTCTTATAATTGTGTGTATACCATTACAGGGTGGGAGGCTTCTGGCAGCCCAGAAAGAAAGGGAACATCTTAAGTTTATACCGATGGTCTACAAACTTTTTTGACTGTGTGATCCATCATTAAAGTTTTGAGCTGCTGCTGCTGCTAAGTCGCTTCAGTCGTGTCCGACTCTATGCGACCCCACAGACGGCAGCCCACCAGGCTCCCCCGTCCCTGGGATTCTCCAGGCAAGAAGACTGGAGTGGGTTGCCATTTCCTTCTCCAATGCATGAAAGTGAAAAGTGAAAGTGAAGTCGCATACCCCCATATTGGCATAATGATTTTTAAATAAATTATCTATACACATATTAGTCATGGAGTCTTTAAAATACAAAAACAAGGAAAAACAGATACTAAAAATGTTAAGGTTAAAAAAATTTACATAGAAATCTGTTTTCTTTCCATACTTCAAGGAAACATCTTTTAATACATCTCACTTTAGTGATCACTGAGATATACAATTCTCATCTAATATACCTAAACTTCCTTACACTGTTTCCTAATATAAAATTTTTAGAAAATTTATCTTCATCAAGAATGAGTGTCTGCAGTTCTATAAAAATACAGAAAAATCATGTCCACAGAAAACAAAAACCACTAATTTGAAAAGATACATGCACTCTAGTGTTCACAGCAGGATTATTTACAATTGCCAAGATACAGAAGCAACCCACGTGTCCATCAACAGATGAACAAAGGAGATGCAATACACACACACATGCATAATACATACAATGGAATACTACTCAGTCATAAAAAAGAATCAATGTGCCATTTCCAGCAACATGGACAGACTTAAAGGGCATTATACTAAGTGAAACAAGCCAGGCAGAGAAAGGCAAATACTGTATGATATCGTTTATATGTGGAATCTAAAAAATACAACAAACCAGGGAATGTAACAAAAAGAAGCAGATTCACAGATAAAGAGAACAAACTTAGTGATTACCAGTGGGGAGGGTTGGGAGGGGCAACAGGGGGGAGGGGAGTGTGAGGTACAAAATACTGTGGAGACAGGCCACAAGGATGTATTGTACAATACAGGGAATATAGCCAAAATTTTGCAGTAACTATAAATGGAGTGTAACCTTTAAAAATTGTGTAAAAAAATTTAAAAATACATACATACATACAAGAAGTCAGTATCTGGCCAATTCTTTTGTGGACCGACCCCCAAAAAAACTTGGCCTTCACAATGTTTGTGTTTTTGGTGTGCAAAGTTCAGATCATCTAATCTGATAAACAAACAAAGCTTGAGAATCTAGAGAAAGGGAAGGTTAACCAGTTCATCTGTTCTTTATCTCTTGACTATCAATTATCTGGCCTGACTTTGAGAAAAGTTTGTTACTGAAAAGAGAATATAATATCATGTTTTAAAGCACACAAAATCACTTACGATCCCACCACCCAAACACAATCTTTTCTGCATGTTAATTTCTAAGCCCACACATTCTACATAGAGCATATCTCAACAACTTGCTGCTTGTCTTCAATTCCTTCTTACCTCTCTATCTTAAGCCCCCAAAATTTGACTTTCAGTCTCTCAAATACAGGACTAAGTTAAGCATACAAACTTTTGAAAACTAGTTTTCAAACTTCCTCCAGTGTTTATATGACATTTTCTCCTTGGCTTCCAGCCACAGCCCACTACAGCCAGTGGTTCTGCTGGCACAAGCCAGCTTGGGTATAACCTGGTGAGGTATTCCAAAACAAAGCAACTGAGGTCATTCAACTAATTTATCCTATGTGTCTCTGAGCCTTCTTAGGAAGAATTCGAACATTTAGAGTTAGAATTAGCCTCACACAAATAATTGAGGATTGTGCCCCCACTCTGAGAACCATCTAGAGTTTACCCACTTCAGATAAACTTCTGCAGGAAACACTAAGCAGATGAAGCTTACCATGTTCCCCTTTATGGCAAGGCCTATACTGCAAGTAGATTTCACTGCAAATTCCATGCAGAAACACTAAAATCAGTCTAGGAGGCGTACGCTGTATTTTAAGTACACTTAATATAAATATTTGTTGGAGGCCTCACTAATAAACAGTAATTTTTTTTTTAAAAACCACCTACATCGCCATTGTGAGAGTGAAAAAGATCACGGGGGCTCCAAAGATCGTGGGCTTGGACAACTGTTAGCTTTCAACACTTACTAATTGTGCGAGGTAATCCTGTGATCTTGCGCAAGCCACTTATCCTGAGTCAACTTCATTGTTTTTAAACAAGTAGCAAACTAAGCACTTTTAAAATTCTGATAATGTATGTAACAAAGCGGGTAAAGAACCCGCCTGCAAGGCAGGAGACACAGGAGACGTGGGTTCGATCCTTGGGTCGGGAAGATCTCCTACAGAAAAGAAACAGCAACCCACTCCAGTATTTCTTGCCTGGAAAATCCCATGGACAGAGGAGCCTGGCGGGCCACAGTCCATGGGTTGCAAAGAGTCAGACACGACTGAGTGACTAACACACGGGCATGTAACAAAGCACCTAAGCTGGGCCTGGAGCACACACACTGAATGGTAGTTAAATCCTTCCCACCTTCTGACCTCTAGAGGTATCATGGGCCAGGCTAGTCCACAAGGACCACCTGCTCTTTCCTCAGGTTCCTCCTACTCAGCCACCAGCCCCCATCCTGCTGATTCCCTGAGGGAAGTAGACTCAAACCCGGGGCGGCCCTTTATCCCTTCCACTCGTTCACTCATGCAGCAAACATTTATTAAGCCCTGACGATGTGGGCCCTGCAGGGAACCCGGAGATGGAGAAGGCCCGGTTCCTGTCCTCAGGGAGCTCACCCTGCAGTGGGGAGAAAGGCTGCAAGATCGCAATACAGACAACAGAGAAAGAAGTGCTAGGCCAGAAACAAGAGTTGAAGAACCCGCCCACCTAGCCACCATGACCCCGGGTCCCTCGCTCCCGAGGGAAGGGTAGGGCCCCGGCGTGCAGACGATGCAGGGCCCAACCTGCTTCCCCCCTCCTCGTCTAGCCCTCAACCCCAGCCCCGAGGGTCCTGACCTCATGCCTACCCACCGGTCGGCCCGGGCTTTCCCTCTCGCCCCGCCCCCGGCCCGGGCCAGTCCGCCTGGTGCTCTAGGCCCCCGCCTGACTCCGCCTCGCTCCGGACTACCTGAAGTCGGACGGCTGCAGCGCGTTCAGCGCCGCTTTATCAAGGCGCTCCATGGCGTCGCCACGGCCGCAGCTCAGACGCTCAGACGCCGGCTGGGCTCCGCAGTCGCGCTCGGTCGGGTAGGCGGGCGACCGGTCCAGGCGGGCCACGCCGGAAGTGCCGGCGAGTGCCGGGCTGTGGGCTGCAGCGCGCAGGCGCGGCGCCCAGGTGACGCCCGGTGGTGGTGGCGGCGGCGGCGGCGGCGGGCGCAGGCGCGGTTGGGAGCCTGCATGTGACTTACCGGCCAGGGCTGCGGGGCGTACGCCCTGCCAGGAGCGGCCTGCGCTCTAGGAGCAGGCCGGGCGAGTAGCCCAGCCACTCCACGTTGAGCCGGGACTTGCCTCGCAGCATTGTCCTCCGGGGAGGGCGGTGCTGCGGCCGCCCCCTGAGCGCGCGCGAGCAGCTCTCGTCTCCGTTCCGGCCCCTGCCGCCGATCTGTGGTTGCGAGGCGGCTGAAACAGATGATCTGCGAGGAAGGACGACCAGGAGGACGACTGGGGTGCTAGGCAACCAAGCAGTTTCCGACGACAACAACAACACAAAAAAGCAGTGCACATTATTCCCCAGCCCTTGAGTAAACGCCTCATTAATTATTGCCCGCAGTGAAAGTCCAGCCTTGGGAAGCTGGGAGGAGTTAGTTTAGCACTCACCCGAGTCTGTCAAGCTAGGGAATGTCAGAGCTGAAAGAGCTCTTGCTGAGAGTGACTGTTCCAGGCCAGACGCTGGTGATCCTAACTTCCACCTAAAGTTAAAAACATTTTGCAGCTGCTCAGAAAGCTGCCAATGAGACAACAGGGACTCAAATAGTAAGGGACAGATGGGCCTCCAGGGCTGAACAACTGGAGAGAAGTATAAACGAAAAGGGTGCATGAGCCTAGGGTCAGGCTTGACAAAATTAGGTTGCCGCTGGCTGCTAATAAGAGGACAGCCCTTACATGGTCAACGCCTGGAAAAGGCCACTGACCACACATCTATTTTCTGCACCGAATGGATACAAAGACCGCATCTGAAATCATGACTAAACCAACAGCTTAGAGCCGCCTTAGGGGCCATGGACTGGAAAGCAGGAAACCCGGGTTTGTGTTCTAAGTACTAAAATTGTAATCACTCTGTGGGCCTCATCTAGACCCTTGGGGTTGTAAGAACCGCCTAAAGCCAGAACTACAGTAGTATTAGAGAGACTCTAGCTTGTGGGTTGGCAAACTGTGGCCAGTCTGCCAAATACCTGTAGCATGTCTGCCACCTGTTTTTCTACAAGGTGTGCGTTAAGAATGGGTTCTCCACTTTCAGATGGTTAAAAAAATCAAAAGAAGAATAGTATTTCACTACATGTTAAGATTATATGAAATTCAGATTTCGGTGTCCATTAATAAAATTTTATTGGAACTCAGCCATGCTCATTCTTTTGTATTGCCTATGGCGGCTTTCATGTTACAATGACAGCATTGTGTAATTATTTGTGACAGAGACTGGGCCACAAAGTCTAATGTATTTACTATCTGTCCCTTGCCAGGGAAAGTGTGAGGACCCTTGCTCTAGCTAATCACCTTGGGACGAGGTTCCTGAAACCCTAGGGATCCAAAATGTAGTAAAGGGGGCACTCTCCGACATAAATGACAGCAGGATCCTCTATGACCCACCTCCCAGAATATTGGAAATAAAAGCAAAAATAAACAAATGGGACCTAATTAAAATTAAAAGCTTCTGCACAACAAAGGAAACTATAACCAAGGTGAAAAGACAACCTTCAGAATGGGAGAAAATAATAGCAAATGAAGCAACTGACAAAGAATTAATCTCAAAAATATACAAGCAACTCCTGCAGCTCAACTCCAGAAAAATAAATGACCCAATCAAAAAATGAGCCAAAGAACTAAACAGACATTTCTCCAAAGAAGACATACAGATGGCTAACAAACATGTGAAAAGATGCTCAACATCACTCATTATCAGAGAAATGCAAATCAAAACCACAATGAGGTACCATTTCACACCAGTCAGAATGGCTGGGATCCAAAAGTCTACAAGCAATAAATGCCGGAGAGGGTGTGGAGAAAAGGGAACCCTCTTACACTGTTGGTGGGAATGCAAACTAGTACAGCCACTATGGAGAACAGTGTGGAGATTCCTTAAAATACTCGAAATAGAACTGCCATACGACCCAGCAATCCCACTGCTGGGCATACACACCGAGGAAACCAGAATGGAAAGAGACACATGTACCCCAGTGTTCATCGCAGCACTGTTTATAATAGCCAGGACATGGAAGCAACCTAGATGTCCATCAGCAGATGAATGGATAAGAAAGCTGTGGTACATATACACAATGGAATATTACTCAGCCATGAAAAAGAATACATTTGAATCAGTTCTAATAAGGTGGATGAAACCGGAGCCTATTATACAGAGTGAAGTAAGCCAGAAAGAAAAACACCAATACAGTATACTAACGCATATATATGCAATTTAGAAAGATGGTAATGATAACCCTGTATGTGAGACAGTAAAAGAGACACAGATGTATAGAACAGTCTTTTGGACTCTGTGGGAGAGGGTGAGGGTGGGATGATTTGGGAGAATGGCATTGAAACATGTATAATATCATATGTGAAATGACTTGCCAGTCCAGGTTTGATGCACGATACAGGATGCTCGGGACTGGTGCATTGGGATGACCCAGAGGGATGGGATGGGGAGGGAGGCAGGAGAGGGGTTCAGGATGGGGAACTCGTGTACACCCATGGCAGATTCATGTTGATGTATGGCAAAACCAATACAATATTGTAAATTAATTAGCCTCCAATTAAAATAAATAAATTTATATTTTAAATAATGTAGTAAAGGGGGTCCTGACAATTTTTAATATTTTTAAAAACCTAATGAATTAAACATATTTACTCACCATAAGAGATCAACAGCTACTTAAAAACATCACCTTCCTTTGATTTTTGGCACTAATTATATCACATTGATGAGGTAATCCTAGTTAACTCATGATTAAATGCACAAATTATTACTAAACTAAAATAAACTATGCTATATTTAGCCAACTAAATCTTTTAAAACTTAGAATGAATGCAAGGGGGAGGGATATTTGCTTTTCGACTTTGCATGTCTCCAATGCCAGGACTTCCTTGGCAGCTCAGTGATAAAGAATCCACCTGCCAATGCAGGAGACTCAGGTTCAATCCCTGGGTCGGGAAGATCCACTGAAGAAGGAAATGGCCACGCACTCCAGTATTCTTGCCTTGGAAATCCCATGGCCAGAGGAGCCTGGAGGGCCTTAGTCCATAGGATCGTAAAGAGTCAGACATGACTTATCGACTAAACAACAACAATCTACTCTGGTATGACCTAATTAAGGTATGACTCCGGTATGACCATAATTAAAAAATTACACTGACCCTATTTCCAAGTAAGGTCACATTCTGAGGGGTTAGGAGTTCAACATACAAACTTTGGGTGAAGGGGGCACACAATTCAGCCCATAACGGTATTCTAAGCTCCTCTTTGTACAGATGAGGAAACTGGTCTGGAAGGGACTTGTCAGAAGTCACACATTTATCTAATGGAACGTCACTCAAATCCTGTCTCCTAGGCTGGCACATTAGCAGCCTCTGGGGCAGTTGTGTGATAACTCAGTCAACAACCATTCATAAATACGATTTGAGGTGGGACAAAATGCATGGCTAATCTTATTAGCATATTTGTGTTTTATATAAGCTAAACCTCTGTACCTCTTTTTCTTGCTGACTTTTACACTCTACCAATATTTACTGTGAGCTCATCTCACAGTAGATGGAGAAAGAACTTGTAGCATAAACTCAGAAACTGTAAGAGAAAGATCGAAATCAGCCAGCCCTCTGGCCACTCAGGAAAGGCCTGAAACCTCCTACCTGCAGCAGTTGCTAAAGAGCTGGAGGGCAGCGGAGCCCAAACAGAGCTGTTGCCATGAGAATGAAATGGCATGTCAAGTGGTATGGTCATTACAGAGGCATCAGTAAGTAAAGCTTCCGTTGTTCCCTCTGAGAATCAGAAAATGATTCTCAAACTGAAAGAGCCCCAGTCAGGCCCTTTCATTTTAGTTGAAAAAAGTGAGAGCTGAAGTTGGGAAATGACTTACTCCAAATTCACTGAATCAGTGATGGGATTAGAGAATTCATAAATTCCTAATTCTTCAGTGTAATAATATTTTTTACACGGTATTGTTTTATATTCTGTAGTATAAAACCAGTGACATGGAAAGTGTACACAAAAAGTCCAATTTGACAACAACCTCCAGTTTGCTTTACTGACTCAAAACTATAACACTCCCCTCCCCCAACAAGTCCCCCTTTGGGTGGCCCGAACTGGGGTTGCAGAGAAATGGCCATACTTGAAACACCAACTGATACTTTCTGAAGTGGTCCTTGCATAGAGTGGCGTTTTAAAAACTAAGCCCTGAAGGAAATAGAAATAAGCTCTACCACACAATCAACAAAACTCATGCTTAAAGAGAGAGAGGGAGTAACTCTGGCTTCTTTATAATGTGGGTACAATTTGTATTTTCTTAAAAATACAAATTGGTGAAATATGCCCCCTGGTGAAAAAATATATAAATAAGGGGTTTAGGGGAGTTCTTTTAGTAACAATCTCCTCTGTCAGGACACCCTGTGCAATGAAACACACGAGTTTGTTTTTGTTGTTTTGTTTATTTGTTGCTGTCTCTGGCAACAGAGAATTAACTAATTTATTTAACAAATGAATATTCATTGGAGGGACCGGTGCTGAAGCTGAAGCTCCAATACTTCGGCCACCTGATGCAAAGAACTGACTCACTGAAAAAGAGCCTGAGGCTGGGAAAGATTGAAGGTGGGAGGAGAAGGGGACGACAGAGAATGAGATGGTCGGATGGCATCACCGACTCGATGGACATAAGTTTGAGCAAGCTCCGGGAGTTGGTGATGGACAGGGAAGCCTGGCGTGCTGCAGTCCATGGGGTCTCAAGGGGTCAGACACGACTGAGCAACTGAACTGAACTGATTTAACAAACACTTATTAATGAAATGCAAGTTTTACTCAAGAATGAGCATTTTTTCTTGAATCCTGCCTCTTTCTATTATTTCATCTCACTCTACTTCTGCCACCACCATTGCCCTAAGCAAGAGTCCAGTGGTTCCTTTTGCTGCGTGTATTCACTGATCCCTGCAATTTATATTCCCATGTCATAGGTGGAAAAACTGAGGCTAAGGAAAATTGTGGAGTTGAGTAAAGGTCTCACAGTGCCCCTTGTCCCCTACTTTCATTCCATTTCCCTAAAACGTACCTCAGGCAACTTCTTCCAGGTCTACTGCTGGAGGGCTAAGCTCAGATCCAGAGCTAGTGCAGGGACCTGCTCCTGCGGTCAAGAAATGCTTGGAGTTTGTGGCTGAGGATCCTTTTCACCCACATGACCCCACGGGATTTGGAGCCCAGGAGTTGAGACCTACATTGCACTAAGCACAGCTTGTGGACATTCTGGCAAAATGGAAGTAAACGGTGGGGATCAGTGTAACAGCCCCACGGCCTACCTAGTGTGGCGCAAGGTCAATCCAGGGAGCCGCATCCTTGGCACATCGTGTGCTTGTTACTAGGAGAGGAACCCCGGCCCGTGAGGGGCGGCAGGACTGCAATTGCCAAAGCCAAGTGAAGAATTCTGGCCCCGGGGCTTTCCAGATGAGCTTGCCACCAAAGGCTGTGCTATGGGAAAGGGGACTGGACAATGGCACCTTGAGAGTTGATGTGACAGGGTCACAACCCACAATATACACACGTTGTGCCCAATGAGTGCCAGGCTGAGAGCAGGCACTCATTGGTTGAATGAAGAAGCAACTGCTAAGACCAAGACCACCAGGCTGTGGCTCGTTGAGACTGAAGTTCAGCAATACAGTCATGGTGGAGCTCATGGGCCAAGACTTCGGGGTTGAGTTGCCACATGGTCTACTCCTGCACCAGGTGGACAGGCAGGGATGGGTGGGGCACGGCTCCCCTCCCAGCTCTGGCAACTCTGATTGGCCTGAAGTCTCCTTCTGCACCTCGCAGGAGGCCTGCTTCTGCCCGGTGGGCCAGGGCAGGCCCTGGAAGGCTGGGAAGCCCCATCCACCAGAAAACCCCACCCACTACCCCTGGAAGCCAGTGGAGTCTGGGGCAGATGCAGTGTGTATTCCAGGCGGTCAAGTAGGGACTCTGGGGTCTCTTGTTACCCCAGGCTGGCACGCCCAGCCCAAGCTGCACTCCCAATATTCATCCAATACAATTAATACATAACTGATGAATGAGTGAGTGAGAGACACCCAAGGAAAAACCAAAAGTTCTAGGCAGCTTCTCAAGGCAGAAGAGCTATAAGTTTTGTTTCAGGATTTTTCTTTTTCTTTTTTTGTTTCGTTTTCTTATTCTCCGTTTTGTTTTTCTTTTACTGAGGTTTAATAGACATGAAAGTGAAAGTCGCTCAGTCTTATCCGACTCTTTGCAACCCCATGGACTATACAGTCCATGGAATTCTCCAGGCCAGAATACTGGAGTGAGTAGCCGTTCTCTTCTCCAGGGGATCTTCCCAACCCAGGGATAGAACATAGAACATTATTTGAATTTCAGGGGTACACGTGTTCTTAATGATCCGTGTTCTTTGTTTTTACTTGTTCTTTTTCTGTGATTTGGTTGTAAAAGTTACAAAAACTAGAGAAAGGAAAAGTGCTGCAGAAGTGGGTAAATGAAGCCCAGGAGAAGCAAGACATCGAGGAGCTGGTGATTTAGGCACAGTGGAAAATACACAATAAAAGAGGAAGAAGGAGATGGATGACCACGTGTGGCCTTGGCCTTCCTGGCTGAGCCATTCTAGGCACAGTGCTGGGAAGAAGACTCTGCCTCCCAGGAGGGCAGGCTGAGGGATGTGCAGGTGTGTACGTGTCTATGGGCTGTAGGTGTGGGCATCCGTGTGTAGGCAAGCTTGTATATATTGCTGGGGAAATTGGGTTAAAAACAAACTTCCCTCCAGGCCAGGAAACATTTCCAGAAAGGTAGAAAAAGAAATATTTGTTGTCATTGAATAAGCAGGAAACCAGAGTGGGCTGCACCTCCTAGGGACTGCAAAGACAGAAACCTCAGTTGGGCTAAGTGGGCTAGGATACAAGCCATACCATTCTTAGGTTTAACAATTTGGAGTCATGTGACAGCCAAAGGCAGGATGTTATCTTCCCTGATAATTATGTTGCAAGGATTTGGCTCCAAGACCCTCAAAGAAATTCCTGAGTTGTGAGACTGCAAGAGGCATCTTTAGCCATTAAAAACATTTCCATATTAAAACCTTTACTGGCTCATTTAGCTCCCAGGTCAGGGCCAGCTCCACATAGCCCCAGGACATCCATCTCTCCAGTGTGCTTCCCTCTCCCCATTCATTTCCCCTTCTCATGCCCCCCAACTCCCTCTTGCTCCTACACCCACACCTTGGACCACTTTACAGGACATCCAAAACAACTCAGTCATGAACCGAATCCTTCTATGTCCCCACCTGAAGTGACACTGCCCCCATTTCTGCCACCTGCCAAGTCCCATTTCTCCTTTCAGTATTCCCTGTGGCACCTTCAGCCTACATGATAGTTTTCTATCTTGCTATAGACAAAAACTGTTGCCTACTATCAAGCCATCAGCCGCTACGGCCACCCCAAACGTGTGCCCTGAGGGGAATTCAGAATGGAGAATAATAGTATACAGGTCCTAGATAAGAGTGTATCTAACAAAGAATTTCAAGGAGCCCATACTTCCCATACATAGAAAAGTACTAAATGTATTAACTTGAGAGGTCTGGTTTTTGTGATTAGCACTAATCTTCTGATGTTCAACTACACTTTTTTTTTTTTTTCCCAGCAAAAATTCCTACCTATCCTGGCTCCTCCCTCACCTCTTTGGAACAGTTCCTGTGAGCTGAGAGGCTGTTTTCCAGGCTATAGTTCTCAGTAAGGCCCCAAAATAACATAACTTTGCAGCTTTTAAGTCACACTTTTTTTTTCAGTTAACATCACTTCTAGTCATCCCACTAGGCTCTATTCTAGTGGGGGAGAGGAGAACATGACTGGTGGCTTTCTCATCTCTCTACTGCCATAACCACAGGGGCTTGAACAGATGCCTGCAATCAGAGCTGCACTGAAAATCTTGCAAGGCCCACTTGTCTGGCTTCACCCCTCCTACCCTCTTTCTGCTTCTTTGCTCCCTAAACTGTGCTGTGAGAATACTACAGCCCAAAGAATAAGAATTTACAAGACGTATTCTTGAAACAATCCCCTGAGTCCTTAGAAATGTGTAAGGACCAAGTTTCGTGCCTCCCCATGCTGCCTCCCTGCCTCCCACCCTCCATGCTCTGAGCACCTCATTCTGTAAAGCCCTAGGGAATCTAGGTTTTCTTGCAAGGAATTATGTCCAGCACCCCCTTGTGGTGGGCAAGCCAGTACTTCGGGCCTGAGGAAGCCAGGAGGGGTGAGAGAAGAGCCAGCTTCCTGGAAAGGCCTATCCAGGCAGATCTGTCCATAGCCTTGTCAACAAAGAAAGCAGAAGTTTGCATTACAAAATAGCCCCTCCTTTAGAAATCCTGATTTAGACAAGCTGCATGCTCAGTCGTCTGATTTCAGGTCAGGCAGAGATCCCACTGCAGGACAAAAATAGAACTTTCGCCTGGAAAGTTCTACACCAATAAGGCAGCCCAGGCAGCAATCTGCCACTCACTTTCCAGGAGCCACTTTGGCACTGGTGTCTCCTGCTTTGTCTGGACACATTAGGCTTCCACCTGTCACAGAGCCTGGCCAAGACATCTACCCTTCCTATCTTCTCTCTCAAAAAGGCCCTGAGCTCCGTGAGACAAATTGGAGCAAACACTGCCTCTGAGAACGTGTGAGGCAATGGAGGCTCACACCACCACAAAAGCGATCCTTCTGAAACTGCTGACTGCCAAGTGCCAAGAGCTCAGTCACTATGTCATGTCCAACTATTTGACCCCATGGACTGTAGCTGCCAGGCTCCCCTGTCCATGGGATTCTGCAGGCAAGGATATTGAAGTGGGTTGTCATTTCCTCCTCCAGGGGATCTTCCCCACCCAGGGATTGAGCCCAGGTGGATTCTTACCACTGTGCCACCTGGAAAGCCAAGTGCTCATCCAGCCTGTATTTTCCCTTCCAGAAACAAGGAGCTCAGTGCTTCCTAAGATGTCCCCAGTTTTTTTCTTGCCTCCATAAGTAGCCTGTAGATGGCACAGGTCAGCCTAACCATGTCCTCCCCTGTTCCCATTAACCTTGCCAACACTTACTAGTGACCACATTTCACTGCCAAAACACAGTCATCTCACTGTCAACAGGGCCTTACATCGTCTCTCTGCAGGTCTTCTCTGTCCTGTCCCAGGTGGATTTTTAGAACCAAATGTCTGTCCCCACATTGGTCACTGTGACATCTCACCTCTGTGTCCACAAGGTAGACACAAAAGATCCAGTGGGAAAACAGCTGGGTTACAGTGGAAAGAACTAGATTTGATATGGCAGAAACCAACACAACATTGTAAAGCAGTTACCCACTCCTTCCCCAATTAAAAACACATTTTAAAAAATGAACAAGACTTGAAGCCAAGGACCTGGACTTGAATCTGAGTCCCTCTTTTACTTCTTAGCTGTGGGACCACACACATCAATGTCCCTTTCCGGACTTTCGTTTACTTCATCTGGAAATGGTTTGTGATGAGGATTTGATGACCAAGCAGGTGTAGTAGTCACTGGATAAACTGCAAAGACCTGATGTGGTACAGTTCAGTTCAGTCACTCAGTCGTGTCCAACTGTTTGTGACCTCATGGACTGCAGCACACCAGGCCTCCCTGTCCATCACCAACTCCCAGAGTTTACTCAAATGCATGTCCACTGAGTTGGTGATCCCAGCCAACCATCTCACCCTCTGTCGTCCCCTTCTCCTCCTGCCTTCAATCTTTCCCAGCATCAGGGTCTTTTCAAATGAGTCAGTTCTTTGCATCAGGTGGCCAAAGTATTGGAGTTTCAGCTCCTGAGGTGGTACAAGAGACTGATAACTGGACTGTGGGGGGGGGTGGCAAAGAGAACTGGGGACCACATGTGACTCTGTGTGGGACTCCTATGTGCCCCTGAGCAAGTCACTTCACTTCCCCATCGGTCAATGTCAGAAGGAGATGTGGGTGGGACTAAAGGCATGTCTGGTTGGCTTTCCAGGATATGTGAATAAAGGTCGGTTGAAGAATTGTCTGTTCTTTGAGAGTGGAAGTTCTTTTCTAAGAGCCGAGGCATCTCTTTGTCCCGCAGACAGCTTCGTGATCTGCCGCACGAGAAGGATTCCCAGGATGAAATGCAGGAAGCCGCCTCAAAGGAATGAGAGCAAAGAGTCAGTGCAGTGGGTGGTGCGCCTTGCACACAGGTGTCACCTGAGACACGGCTGCAGGAACAGGCCGTGGCACCCACGGCAGAGGTGGCCAGGAGGAGCTCTGTCTTCAGGTGTTTGGAGGGCTTTCACAGGTAAGGGAAAGGAAACGAGCAGTGAGTACAGATTGTAGTGGGTAGGGAATTAGGATCCCCGGGCAGAAACCACGGAAGGTCGCTTCCTTTCATTCTCAAGAATCACTTTCTGCCCGTGGGACTCTTAAAGCTGTTGCACACAAGCATCTGCCCCCTTGGTGCCCTCTCACCCTGAGAAGGAGGTGGAAGTGGAAGGTGGACGCTCTTAGAGGACTAGTCTCTTCCTCCCCACATCAGATGACTTTGTGTTGTCTGAGCCCTTGGTGAGATCAGGCATAGTTTTTATAGCACCTACTAAAGATTTGTGTACACAGTTGGGCTTAGCTAAATGAGTGAATGAATCTTTCTTTCTTCATCTAACAGGGAAGGCCTGTAATGGGGTGTTATCTTTGGCTCCTGACATCAGGGGCAATGATGGTGTCCCATAGTAAAACATTTTTGTATGTAAATATCACTTAAGTCTTCACAGTGGTTGTCAAACAGTGAGGCCCTGACAGAAGCCAGTGCACCAACCTGGAAACATTTTTATGGTAATCATTTTCCTACAGAACTCAGAGCTTCAAAAGGGCATTCAGATACTCCCCTGGAAGGTTGCAGCTGGAAGGAAATTGCAAGATCACAGAATCCAACCCTTTCATTTCCCAGATGGTGAAGCCAAGGCACCAGGCGTGGACAGAGGGGTGGGGAATGTCTTCTCTCCCCAAGGCCTGGCACACAGTGGGAATTTACCAGAGCCTCGCTGCTTGCCTGCTTGATGGCAAGCCCACCAGGGCAATGGCAGAGTGGGCCCAGAGATCAGATTTTGCCACCACCCTGACGAGGCACTGGGGCCCAATTTAGATGCAAAGGTGGCTGTAGGTAAGATGACAGTATAGACAGGAACTGGAAATGAGATTGTGTGGACAGAGGGGAGAGAGCAGGAAAGGAGGCATAAAAGAAAGGACAAGGGAGGTTCCTCTGGGGAAGATCACCCTATGGGTCCCTGTGATGTGACAGGACCAAGAACACCAGCCTGTACCTCCCTCAGGTATGATTTGGAAGCTCAAGAGGAGTCGTCATCCCTGTAGAGGAGGGAGTTCTGGCCAACACTGAACAGGTCCTTCTGTTCCAGAACTCAGAGCAGACCCTGGGCCTCCCTTCCCTGGCTGACAAGCATGGTCCACAAAGCCTAGTCTCTCCCCACCCCACCCCTGCCCTCAGCGGAAGGTGGGACCCTCCATCTCCAATTTACAATTCCAACAGCCTTGGGGGCTCAGAATGCACTTCTCACTGAGAATCTTGAAATCCCTTTCATCTTTAATAGTTGAGCCAAAATACGGCCTCTTCCGTGAAGCACTTTTCAGTGTCAATTCCTTAGATGCCCCCTTCTTCAGCACTCATCTCCATCTGCCTTCCATTCATCTGCTCCTGGATCACCCCGATATATCGGCTGTCTCTCTTCCTTGCCCAGACCTCCTGTCCCACTGTTCATTCACTGAGCAGAGAGAACCTGTTTCATGAGTACCTGTGGCGTCTCTAGTCCTTGGTGTTGTATGTGCTCAGGGAACACTGGTGGCCCACTTGAACGTCCAGAAGAAAGAATGACTGAAGAGCGGGATTGGCTGCCCATTTGTACCCACCGCAGAAAGTTGCACTTCCCCTCCAACATCCCCCAGAGGAAAGGATGGGAGGAAAGAATGCTGAGAGGGAGGGAGGGGAGAGGGAAGACTGTTGAGAAAGTACATAGGCGTTGATTATCCTGAGAGCCTCCTGAGGTGAGACACCAGTGATGGATGGCGGTGCTGGTGGAACAGCAGAGCAGATTTGCCACGTGAGGAGGAACACTGCACGGTTCCATTCATGGATTCAATCACCCATTTACTTATGGAGTGCCTACTACGTGTAAGGTGGTGTTTTGTTTTCTTCTTTGGTAGTGCACCAATTCTGTCACTAGCTATGTGATCTTGCACAAGTTACTTCTCTGTCCCTCAGTTTCTTAATCTGTAAAATGGGGATCATAATAGTTCTTGTGAGGATTGTAAATGATTGAATTGATATTGAATGTTGAAACCTGTCTTGGTACATAGTAAGCTCTATTTAAGCAGTGGCGATTAGCTTAGGCACTATAAATATATACATAAATATATACATTGGTGAAAAAACTGATGAAAATCTTTGCCCTTATGAGCTTATATCTGCATATTGAATCTGCAGCTTGGGGCTGACCATCTTGCAGGTGTTTGCTTGTTTTTGACCATGGCATGTGGCACGCAAGGTCCCCTATCAGGGACTGAACCCACACCCCCTTCAGTGGAAGGCAGAATCTTCACCACTGGATCACCAGGGAAGTCCGTCTCACACTTTTCCTAACCCTCACTAAGGCTCACAGATTGCTTGCGCTCAGAAGCATCTTTTGAGTAGGGGATCCTTCAAGAGAACTCTCAGAGACCAGGTGCCTTGAGTTGCTGTTGAGTTAGAGAAGGCGCAGAAGCAGGCAAGGAACCAGGGCCAAGGCCAACAGAGCAGCATAAACACTTGTGGCCAAGTCTGGCAGCTTCCAGGTCTCTGCGGAGCAAACACGGCCCTGGCAGCTGGCACAGAGGTGGCTGGGGAGCCAAAGTCCTTTAGCATCTTAGCTACTGAGGGCCTGCCATAGGAAGCTTGGTTCCCGCCTTGTCACTCCCATGGGACTGCATCACTTTTTTCATGTGTTGGGCTTCCTCTTACCTGGGAAGGCTGGTGGAACAAACTGGGCATATCCTGAATTTTTAATGAGGCATGATCTACAGAAGGTTTGGCTATGAGGGATTCAGAGAGAGTGTTTTCCGAATTTCTTGGAGAAATGACTCCTGAGAAAGCTGTAAAATCAAGGCATATTCTGATGGCAGGATTTGTCGTGAGTCTTCCCAGTTGGCATCCCCACCACCTGTCACACAAGGGCTAACCTGAAAGGTCACTTTACCAATCCCAAGTCCTCTCTTTGCTTCCTGACTCGACGCTTCCCCCTTGTTCTGTTCCAGTGCTGCTTGTGGTGACTCAAGTGGTGGCCGGTTCACTTTTGGATTGCGTCCCTGCAATTGGACTGTAAGTTCCTTAAGATCGTGAACATTTTGGAAGAGATGACAGATTTTAGAAGGGTCACTTTGAAAGATGTATTTAGCTAACTATTCAATAAATATTTGTTGAGCACCTACTAAGTACCTGAATTGTTCTCATTGCAAGTGAAGCAGCAATGAAGAAAACAAACCAAAGTTCTTCCCTCACAGAGCTCATATTCTAGTGAGACAGGCACATAATAGGCATAATACATATATGAGACAATGTTGGGCAGTGAGAGCTGCCATGAAGAAGATAGAAAACAGCACACAGGGACTCAAAGTGATGGGTGCTTTTTCAGTCAAGATGGACAGAGAAAGCTCCTCTGAGGTGCTGAGACTTGAGTCAGTGCTGAATGAAGCTGTAAGTCAAGCCGTGTCCCAGGCAAATGCAACAGTGAGGGAAGAGTAGCAAACTCAAGGGCCCTGAAACAGAAATGTGTTAGTACAGTTTTGTCACTTCACTCTTGCAAAAATCAAGGTCAAAAGAGGGAAAATGTCTTTTCCAAGGCCAAGTATCAAGGAGGAAGTGTATAAAGGAGAGATCCTGGTGCCCACGGATGACCACAATTGATATTTTTATGCATTTTCTTCCAGGCATATAAACATATGCACATGTATATGCATGTGTGTAACCACAAACAGCGTTTTTTTCTTGTTATTTTTCAAACTTTTCCCCCCACTTAAACATATTCAAGGACAATTTCCAATGTCCATAAATATTTATCTACATTGTCATTTTTCTCAGCTTAGTGCTTGTACCAATTTGAAATGTCTTTTTGCTTGTGTGTGTGCTCAGTCACTCAGTCATGTTAGATTCTTTGGGATCCCATGAACTGTAGCCCACCAGGCTCCTCTCTCCATGGGATTCGCTAGGCAAGAATACTGGAGTGGGTTGCCATTTCCTCCTCCAAGCGATTACATTCTTTTTCTAAAATACTCTTTTCCTTTATGGTTTATCATAGGATATTGAATATAATTCTCTGTGCTATACAGTAAGAACTTGTTGTTTATCCAATCTATATATAAAAGCTTACAACAATAGAAATTAATTCTCATACAATTATGGAAGCCAGAAGTCTAAACAGTGTTCTGGGGTATCAAGGTGTCAATCAAAGTGCCAGCAGAGTGGGTTCTTTCTGGAGGCACAAGGGGAAAATCCACTCCTTGCCTCTCTGGTAGCTGCCTGTAATCTATGGCTTGTGACTACAATGCTCCATTGTCTGCCTCCGTAGACACATTGTGTTCTCCTTTTCTGTAGTCAAACCTCCTTCTGCTGCTGCTGCTAAGTCGCTTCAGTTGTGTCCAACTCTGTGTGACCCCATAGACGGCAGCCCACCAGGCTCCCCCGTCCCTGGGATCCTCCAGGCAAGAACACTGGAGCCTCGCTCTTACTTGGACACTTCTGATTACATTTAAGTGAAAGTGTTAGTCGCTCAATTGTGTCCGACTCTTGGCAACCCAATGGACTGTAGCCTGCCAGGTTCCTCTGTCCATGGAATTTTCCAGGCAAGAATACTGGAGTGGGTTGCCATGCCCTTCTCCACGGGATCTTCCTGACCCAGGGATCGAACCCAGGTCTCCCACATTGCAGGCAAATTCTTTACCATCTGAGTCACCAGGGAAGCCCCAATTATATTTAGGGCCCATCCAAATAATCCAGGATAATCTCTCCATCTCAAGATCCTTAATTTAATCACATCTGCAAAGTTCCTTTTTGTCATATAAGATGACATTCATAGATTCCAGGAATTAAGCCCCAGATAACTTTGGGAGACATCATTCAGCCTACCACAGGAACTCAGAGAGTTCTTCATAGATTTTGATTCATTGTCCTTGATCAGATATGTGCTTTGCAAATATTTTCTCCCTGTCCATCACTTGTCTTTTCATTTTCTCAACATTATCTCTGGAAGAACACAATTTTAAAAATTTTGTTTTAAGGAAGTCCAATTTATAAATTACATCAATTTTTTTCAATTGTGGTTTGTACTTTGTGTGTCCTATCTAAATGATCTTTGCACAAGCCAAGGTCACAAAGATTTTCTCCTATATCAGCTTCCAGGTATTTTATAGTTTTGGGTTTTACATTTGAGACTACAAGAATTTTGAGTTAATTTTTGTTAAGTAGTGTAAGATATGGGTTCAAGTTCATAACTCTGCATGTGGACAGCCAATTGTTCCAGCACTATTTGTTAAGAAGACTACTTTGTCCATTGAATTGCCTTTGAACCTTGTAAAAATCAGTTGACTGTATCTAGTTACTTCTGAACTCTGTTACATTCAAATTATTTGTGCCAGTCCTTTCACCAACGCTACATTATCTTGATTACCATTGCTTTATATTAAGTCTTAATATTTGTTGGTGTGAGTAATCCAATTTTGTACTTTTTAAAACTAATACCTTTGTTATTTCTTATTGTTTTTGTCTTATATTTTATACAAATACAATTGACTTTTTGTATATTGGCTTTATATCCTCTTCTAGAAGCTTTTATTGTAGATTCCTTGGGATTTTCTACATAGACAATAATGTTGCCTGTGAATATAGGCAGCTTTATTTTTTCCATCCCCATCTGAAGGCTTCTATACATTTCTTTGCCTTATTGCATTGACTAAGACTCAAATATGATGCTGAATGGGAGTAATTAGACTAAACATCCTTATTGTGCTCCCAATCTTAGGGGGCAGCATTTAGTCTTTTATAATTAATTATGATGTTATGGTGGGCTTCTCTGGGGGCTCAGTGGTAAAGAATCACTTGCTAAGTCAGGAGACTCGAATTCGATCCCTGGATCAGGAAGATCCCCTGGAGAAGGAAATGACAGCCCACTCCAGTATTCTTGTCTGGACAGAGGAGCTTGACAGGCTGCAGTCCATGGGGTCACAAAAGAATTGGACACGACTAAGTGACTAAACAACAACAACCACCATGAGGTTAGGAACCTTTTTTCTGTTATTGTTGGTTTTGTAAATGCCTTTTTCAAGAACAGAAAGTTCCTTTTTAGTCTTAGCTTGTTGAGAGTTTTATTATGAACCAATGTGTGACAATGTGGTTTTGCTTCTTTAGACTTTTAATTTGATGGATAACATTGATTTATTTTTGAATGTGAGACAACTTTGCATTGCCAGAATAAGCCTCACTTGGTTTCTTTAAATATTGCTTGATCAATTGCTAATATTTTGTTGAATATTTTTCACACTGTATTCATGAAGAATATTGGATTTTAGTTTAAAGTTTTTTTTTTTTTTATACTGTTTTGTCTGGATTTGGTGTCAGGGTAGTGCTGGCTGGCATTATTAAATAATTTAAGAAGTATCCCCTCATTTTCTATTTTCTGGAAGAATTTCTGTAGAATTGGTATTACATATTCCTTAAACTTTAGATAAAAGTTGAAAATGAATTCATGTGGCTTTAATTTGTGGGAAGATTTTCAAGTCAGAATTCCATTCAATTAATTTTAATAAATGTAGGACTTCTGGTTATTTCTCTTTTGAGTGAATGTTGGTAATTTGTCTTTCAAGAAATATGTCTATTTCAGCTAAGAAGTAAAATTTATGGGCATGGTGTGTTATGTATTGTGCCTTATTATCCTGTTAATATCATCATTTTTCATATTTGCCTGATATTACATTATATAAACTATCAAAATTTATTTAACTATTCTGTTTTTGTTGAACTTTTAGGTTACTTTTGTTTTTCCATCATTATGAATATAATCAGTACATATATATATATATACAACTTTGTAGGAATGTCTGACTTTTTTAGATAAGTCTTAGAGCTTATATTTGCATTTATCGTACCATAAAAATTACCCCCAAACTCAGTGGTCTAAAGCAACAAACATTTTGTCTCCTTATTTCACTTCACAGAATGTTTGTTTGAGAGCTGTTTGTAAAAAATAGAACTATCATATGATCCAGCAATCCTACTCCTGGGCATATATTTGGAGAAAACCATAATTTGAAAAGATACATGCACCCCAATGCACTGCAACACTATTTACAATAACCAAGACATGGAAGCAACCTAAATGTCATTGACAGAGGAATGGATAAGGAAGTTGTGGTACATATATACAATGGAATATTACTCAGCTATTAAGAAGAATGAAATAATGCCATCTGCAACAATGTGGATGGATCTAGAGATTATCATGCATACTAACTGAAGTAAATTGGACACAGAAAGGCAAATATTGTACATATCACTTATATGTGAAATCTAAAAAAAAAAAAAATACTAATGAACTTATTTACAAAATGAAAACAGACTCACAGACTTGTGATTACCAAAGGAGAAAGGTGGGGTGAGAGATAAATTAGGAGTTTGGGATTAACAGATATATATATGCTATGCTATGCTAAGTCACTTCAGTTGTGTCCGACTCTGTGCGACCCCATAGACGGCAGCCCACCAGGCTTCCCTATCCCTGGGATTCTCCAGGCAAGAACACTGGAGTGGGTTGCCATTTCCTTCTCCAATGCATGAAAGTGAAAAGTGAAAGTGAAGTCACCTAGTCGTGTCCGACACCTAGCGACCCCATGGACTACAGCCCACCAGGCTCCTCCATCCATGGGATTTTCCAGGCAAGAGTACTGGAGTGGGGTGCCATTGCCTTCTCCAAGATATATATATACCACTACATAAAATAGATAACCAACAGGGAGCTACCGTATAGTACAGGGAACTCTACTCAATATTCTGTAAAAACCTATATAGGAAAAAGATCTGAAAAATAATGGACACACAGATACATGTATATATAATGTATATATAAATATATATATATATATACATATGTATGTGAAACTGAATCACTCTGCTGTATACTTGAAACTAACACAACACTGTAAATCAACTATAATATAAAAGCTAAATTAAAGAAAAGGAGATCTGTTTGGCTTATAGAATCTCCCTGAAGTTCTGGTTTGAAAGAAATGGTGGCAGTAAAGATTCTTGAAGATGAAAGAAGTAGCCAACATTTACTATCTCACAGTTTGTGGAGGTCTAGAATCTGGACGTAGCTGAGCTGCACTATCTGGCTCACAGTCTCTCCCTGGCTGCAATCAGCATGTTGTCTGGAGCTACAGTTACCTTAAGGCTTGACTTGGGGAGGATTTGCATCCAGTTCACTTACATGATTGAAAAATTTCATTCCTTCTAGGCCATGGACTGAAGGCCTCAGCTCCTTACTGGCTGGCCATTGACCAGAGGCCACTCTCAATTCCCGTTAAGGCAATTCACAATACGGCAGCTTACTTCTATCAGCAAAGCAAAGAAGTAAGAGATCAGGAGAGGACCAGCAAGGCAGAAGCCACCAGATTTTTGTAACTTACTCTTGGAAGTGGCATCCCATCACTCTTGTTGTATTCTATTTATTAGGAATGGGTCTCCTTCTGACTTACTTTACTCTCTAAGACAGTCTCTAGAGATGATCCTATTTCATTATTCTTGTTGTTGCTATTGTTCAGTCATTAAGTGGTGGCCAACGCTTTTGCGACCCCACCAGGCTCCTCTGACCCCACCATGGACTAGCCCACCAGGCTCCTCTGTCCATGGGATTTCCCAGGCAAGAATACAGAAGTGGGTTGCCATTTCCTTCTCCAGGGGATCTTCCCAACCCAAGGATTAAATTTGCACCTCCTGAACTGGCAGGCAGTTTCTTTACCACTGAGCCACCAGGGAAGCCCTCATTCCTTTTAGTGGCTGAGTAATATTCCATTATATATATACCACATCTTCTTTATCCATTCCTCTGTCACTGGACATTTAGGTTGTTTCCATGTCCTGACTATCTTAAATAGCACTGCTATGAACATTGGGGTGGATTATCTTTTTGAATTATGGGCTTCCCAGGTGGCACAGTGGTAAAGTGACCAATGCAGGAGACATAGGAGATGCAGGATTGATCCCTGGGTCAGGAAGATCCCCTGGACAAGGAAATGGCAAGCCAATCCAGTATTTTTGCCTGGGAAATCCCATGGACAGAGGAGCCTGGCAAGCTATAATCCATGTGGTCTCAAGAGTCAGACACAACTGAGCAGCTGAGCACATTTCTCAGGGTACATACCCAGTAGTAAGATTGCTGTGTCATTGGTAGTTCTATGTTCAGTCTTGTTTTTTTTTTTTGTTTTTTTGTTTTGTTTTGTTTTGTTTTTTTAAGAAAGCATGTGTAAAATCCAAAAAAAATGATACAGAGGAACCCACTTTCAAGGCCAGAATAGAGACGCATACATAGAGAACAGAGTTGTGGACACAGTTGGGGAAGGACAGGGTGGAACAGATAGAGAAATTAGCACTGACATATCTACAGTGAAAATGAAGTGAAAGCGTAAGTCTCTCAGTCAACTTTTTGTGACCCCACAGACTATTATAGTCCATGGAATTTTCCAGGCCAGAATACTGGAGTGGGTAACTGTTCCCTTCTCTAGGGGATCTTCCCAACCCAGGGACTGAACCCAGGTCTCCTGCATTGCAGGTGGATTCTTTACCAGATGAGATACCAGGGAAGCCCTACTATATATATATATACACACACACCTACTATGTGTAAAATAGATAACTAGTGGAAAGCTGCTGATAGCACAGGGAGCTCAGCTAGGTGCTCTGTGATGAGCTAGAGGGGTAGGAATTTCAAGAGGAAGGGGATATATGTATACATAATAAGTGATTTACTACTTTGTTGTATAGGAAAAACCTGACACAACATTGTAAAACAATTATATAACAATTTAAAGAAAAAGAAATGGGTCTCTAGGCCTGGGCCACACTCATGGAGGGAAGATTACATAAGGACACAAATAAAAGGAGGTGAGGATGTTTAGAGAGCATTTTAGAGGGTGCCTAGCAAGGAATATTGGTTGAGAGGGTATGTAGAATCCTTTCATTATTGGTTTGTTTGCAAAGAAGTGTCATCATGGGCTCAATTCTAGCTCTTCTTTTCCATAAAATTCTTCAACTGCATAATTCTTGAACATATTTTAAAAATAAAACAATGAGTAAATAGAAAATATTTTAAAAGTATGTACAAGATTTTAAAAAATAATGACTCAACAAACACCCACATAATTACCACTCAGTTTATTTTTATTTTATTTTAATTTTTTGAGGCAAGAAATATGACTTTATTCAGAAAGCCAGCAGACCAAATAGATGACAGACTAATGTCTCAAAAAGTCCAGCTTCTTTTTTTTAAATTAATTTATTTTTATTTTTAAAATATGTATCCTTTTCCCTTCCTTCTGAAGGCTAACTACTATTTTATTTTGTGGCTATTGTTTATTCCCTTAATTTTCTTTAAATTTAACACTGTATTTATATCTAACCAACATATTGTTTACTTTCATTTGCTTTTGAATTTTGTACTGTGCTGCATACATTATTGTGATTTCTTTTTTGTTGTTGTTGTTGTTGTTTGCCAGAAGGGATACTTCTGAGATTATGTTGCTGCATGTAACTGCATCATACATTTTCTCTGCTATATATAATCCAATGTATGCATCTACTATAATTTATTAATGCTTTCTACTAGTGGTAGACATTTGCAATAACTGAAATGTGCTTATGAATATTCCTATACATCTATATGTCTCCAGGTGCACATATGTGCACAGGTTCTCCTTGGAGACAGATGTGGCCATCAGTGGGTGTATGTTATGGGCTGAACTGTGTCATCCTCAAGTTCATGTATTAAAGTCTTAACCTCACAGTGTTTCCCAACCTTTTTGGTCCCAGGGACTGATTTAGTGGAAGACAATTTTTCCATGGACCGGGGATGTGGAGATGGTTTTGGAATGATTCAAGTGCATTACATTTATTGTGCACTTTATTTCTGTTATTATTACATCAGGTCCACCTCAAGTCATCAGGCATTAGATCCTGGATGTTGGGGACCCTTTCTCTGGCACTTCAGAATGTGACTGTATTTGGAGATAGAATCTTAAGGAGATGGATGTGACAAAATAAGGTCACTATGGTGCGCCCTCGGAAAAGGCGATGGCACCCTACTCCAGTACTCTTGCCTGGAAAATTCCATGGACAGAGGGGCCTGGTAGGCTGCAGTCCATGGGGTCGGTGAGGGTCGGACACGACTGAGCGACTTCCCTTTCACTTTTCACTTTTCATGAATTGGAGAAGGAAATGGCAACCCACTCCAGTGTTCTTGCCAGGAGAATCCCAGGGACAGGGGAGCCTGGTGGGCTGCCGTCTATGGGGTTGCACAGAGTCGGACACGACTGATTGGACTTAGCAACAGCAGCAGCAGCAGCACGGTGGGCCCTAATCCAATATGACTATTGTCTTTATAAGAGAAGGAGATTAGGACACAGACAACAGACAGACTGAAGAGCAGCCATGTGAGAATGCAGGGAGAAGGTAGACACCTGAAGCCAAGGAGAAGCCTCAGAAGAAACTGAACTTGCTAGAACCTTGATACTAAACTTCCAGCCTCCAGAACTATGAAAGAGGAGCTTTCTGTTGTAGAAGCCACTCAACCTGTGGTATTTTGTTATGGTAGCCCTAGGCAACTAGTAGACTTTCCTGGTGGCGCAGATAGTAAAGAATCTGTCTGCAATGCGGGAGACCTGGGTTGAGTCTCTAGGTCAGAAAAATCCCCTGGAGAAGGAAATGGCAACCCACTCCAGTATTTTTGTCTAGAGAATCCCATGGACCGAGGAGCCTGGCAGGCTAGGCTACAGTCTATGGGGTTGCAAAGAGTCGGACACGACTGAGAGACTAATACACACTGGCAGGCAGCTAGTAGGGTGCGTGTTTTGCTGCACTTGAAATTTGCATGTATTGAGCTTGAGCATCTTTTCATATGTGGATGAGCTATTTGGTTTCCTCATCTGTGAAAAATGCCTAGTAATGCCATTTGCACATGTGTTGTTGTTACTGTTGTTGGGTTATTTGTCTTTTTCTTGTTAGTTTGCCTTCCACCTCTCTATATATCCCAGACATTAATCATTTGGCCATGTATGTATTGCAAGTATTGCATGTATATTTTCTCAATGTGTGGCGTCTCTTTTCACTCAACTTTATACTATCCTCACTGGTATATGCTGGCAGATCATGTGTTTTATTTTTTAATAATACAATGAATATTTGTGAACTTGCTGCCAACTCAAAAATTACAACATTAATAAATAATGTAAGTTCTTCTATGGCCTTATCACCTTTTCATTTCATCCCTCTGCCATTCATTTGCTCAAAGTAGTGATAATGGCTAACACTCGCATGGTTCTCAAAGGGCATGGAAACCCATTCTAGTATTCTTGCCTGGAGAATCCCACGGATAGAGGAGCCTGGCAGACGGCAATTCAGTGGGTCACAATGAGTCGGACACAACTAAAGTGACTTAGCATGCACACACCTGCCAGGCATTATTTTACACACTTTCATATGTATTAACTCATTTCAACCTTACTATAACCCTTTGAATTAGCCATGTTTCTACACACAAGATCACTGAAGCAAAGAGAGGTTAAGTTTCTTGCCAAGGTTATGGCAGCATTTGACTAAGTCAGAGTTTGAACCCAGTCTTCTCCTTAACCATTTTGCTATACTGCTTATTGTTAATCATTATATAAAAATTTGTGTTTCTCATTTAATTGCATTAAAATTTTTATTGCATATTTATGTATGTCTAAATAATATACTGTTTAGTTTTACTTTTTTATTAGCTATATTTAAAAGGCACCATACCATATGCTGTCTCAGGCGACAGCATATGGGGTTATTTTGATGAACAGAAGTTTTTAATAGTAGCATATTTTAAATTATTAGCCTTTGCCCTTATGCTTTGTACTTTTTTGTATCTTGTTTAAGAAATGTTTCCCTATTGCAAGGTTATAAAGATCTCATCTTGCATTACCTTCTAAAACATCTATAGCTTTGTCTTTCATTTTAGTGTTTTTTAAAGCTTGTGTTTTGAGGCAAACTTAGACTCATAAAAATTGAAAAAAATAGTATGAAGAGTTCCTGTACTCTTTACTCAGCTTCCTCAAATGGTAATAGTTATCTAGCCATAGGAAATTATTAAAACTTGGCAACTGACACTGGTATGATACTATTAACTGAACTACAGACCATATTCTATATGTGCAGGCCTTTTCATTTTGGTGTATAGTTCTATGAAATTTGACCCGTATATAGATGTGCTTAACCACCATCACAGTTGTTATGTGTATCAATAGTTTGTCTCTTTTTATTGCCGAGAAGTGTTCCATTGTATGGACTTACCACATCTTCTTTTTCCATTCACCTACTGAGTGACGTTTACATTGTTGTAAACTTTTGACTATTACCAAAAAAGCTAATATGAACATTCATGTGCAGGTTTATATGTAAACATGAAGCTTCATTTTTCTGGGATGAATATACAAGGGTGGGATGACTGGTCATGTGGTAAATGTACATTTAACTTTACAAAGAACTGCCAAAATGTTTTCCGAAGTGGCTGCACCATTTTACATTCCCACTAGCATAACAAAGAGTGACTGATACACTTTCTCCATATTCTTACCAGCATTTAGTGTTATCACAAAATTTTATTAATTTTTAATTTATGGTTTTTATTTTAGCCACCAGGTGAGTGTGGACTGATGTTTAATTGTGTTTTTGATTTGTGTTTTCTGAATGACTAATGATGTTGAACAGCTTTTCATGTGCTTACTTGCCAGCTGTATTTCCTCTGCAGTGACATGTCAGTTTAAATCTCTTTGCCCATCCAAATTGTTCGTTGCTTTTTTCTTTTCTTCAACTGTTGAGTTCAGAGAGTTCTTTATATTTTCTGGAGATAAGTCCTTTGTCAGATTTGTGATTTGAAAGTATTTTCTCCTAGTCTATAGTTGGTCTTTTTATTCTCTTAATAGTGTCTTTAACAGAGCAAACATTTAAAATTTAGAAATCCAGTTTATCACCTTTTTATTCATTATGTTTTTGGTGAAGTAGAACAGGGTTTATCAGAAGGGCTCTGTCCTGCAGATCTACTCTCTTCCCAGTCCTGATCAGAAGGAATAGGCTTTTCTTACAACCGCTTTTGTCTTCATTTCGGGGTGGTGGCCTCTTCTGAGGAGAAACAAACAAACATCCAGAAAACTCACTGCTCGGTCATCCCTTGAATCCTAAGATTCCAGGCCAGGCTTCTCTGTGCTCCTCACCTCTCAGTCTGCTGATATTTACCCATAATTTCCGTTGTACTTAGTGGGAGGAATAGGGTAGATAGACTGCATTTAATCCATGTTGTCTGCACCTGGAGACCCATATTTAAATCTTTAATTCACATAGAATTTATTTTTGTGTATGGTGAATGATAGGGATCCAATTTCATTATTTTAGTATACAGAATCAATTGTTTTGTGACCATTTCACAAATAGTTCACTTTCTGCATTCTAGTGATCTATTAAGACAGCTCTGCTATCTGGTAAGATCATGTCCCTCACCTAGTTCCCTTCTTCAGAAATGCTTGGATTTTTTTTCAATTTTCATTGATATATAGTTGATATACAATGTTGTGTTAGTTTCAGATGTACAGCAAAGTGATTGTTTATATATATACACATACATACTATTTTTTAGATTCTCTTCCATTATAGGTTATTACAAGATATTAAGTATAGTTCCCTGTGCTATAGAGTAGGTCCCTGTTGTTGTTGTTTAGTCACTAAGTCATATCTGACTCTTCTTCGAGCCTGTAGACTGTAGCCCGCCAGGCTTCTCTGTCCATGAGATATCCCAGGCAAGAACACTGGAGTGGGTTGCCATTTCCTTCTCCAGGAGATCTTCCTGATCCTGGGATTGAACCAGCATCTCCTTGGCAGGTGGATTCTTTACCACAGAATCATGGGGAATGTAGAGTAGGTCCTTATTGATTATCTATTTTATGTATAGTAGTGTATATCTGTTAATCCTAAACTTCTAATTTACCCCTCTCCTCCTTTCCCCTTTGGTAACCACATGCTTGTTTTCTATGTCTGTGAGTCTATTTCTATTTTTTAAATAAGTTTATTTGTATCATGTTTTTAGATTCCACATATAAATGATATCCTGTGATATTTGTCTTTCTCTATTTGACTTACTTCACATACAATAATCTCTAGGTCTATCCATGTTGCTGAAAAAGGCATTCATTATTTCATCCTTTTTATGGCTGAGTAATATACAATGGAATATTACTCAGCCATAAACACACACACACACATATATGCTTTATCCATATATATATTGATGAAATTTAGGTTGCTTCCATAGCTTGACTACTGTACTGGCTACTGTAAACAGTGCTGCAATGAACAGTGGGGTACTGTATCTTTTCAAATTACAGTTTTCTCCAAATATATGCCCAGGAGTGGGATTGCTGGATCATACGGTAGTTCTATTTTTAGTTTTTTAACTCCTTGGAGGCTTCCCCATAAGCTCAATGGTAAAGAATTTGCCTGCAATGTTGGAGACACAGAGACGCAGGTTCGATTCCTAGGTGGGGAAGATCCCTTCGAGGAGGAAATGGCAACCCACTCCAGTATTCTTGCCTGGGAAATCCCATGGACAGAGAAGCCTGGTGGGCTACAGTCTATGGGGTTGCCAAGAGCTGGACATGACTGAGTGACTAAACAACAACAAAGAGCCTCCATGTTGTTCTCCATAGCAGCTGTGCCAATCTACATTCCCACCAACAGTGTAAGAGGGTTCCCCCTTTTCTACACCTTATCCAGCAAGAAATGCCTTGGTTTTTCTTGACCATTTATTCTCTCATCTCAAGTTTTGAATCAGCTTGTCAAGTACCATGAGAAAAATGTGTTGAAATTTTTAATAGAAATGCATTGAATCTTCAGATTAATTTGGAAGAGAATGGTCATCTTTGTGTGGCTGAGATTTCCAAAACATGGACAAAGTATATTTTTAAATTTGTCTAGGCATTCTTTAATGTCCTTGTATATCTCTTGTCAAATTTATTTCTATTTGCTTTCAAATTTTAATGTAGAAAACTCTGAATAGTTTGGAAAATTGGAAAATTATTAGCACCAGTGAAAAGATTCAGTAAAGTGATGGGGCACAGACTAAATATGCAAAAGACCAAAGCTTCCTGGTAAGCTGGCAATAATTCATTTGAACACATAAACAAAGCTCCTATTCACAAATATAATATAAAATATATAAGATTTCCAGGAACGAATCTTACCTGAAAGATATATTTGGCAGTAAACTTTTGCAACAAACATTAGGACCAAGGGCTAATCCCCTTAGCCTAAAACATTATTACTAGTCAACAAGAAAAGTACTAATTCTCACAGGAGGAAAGTGGGTAAAAGTTTTGACTAGGATATGCCCACAAGAAGTAATGTAAATGGGGATAGTAAACATTAAAAAAGTCCAACTTTGCTTGATAAGAAATAGAATAAAGCAATGACATATTTTTTACCCATTAAGTCTGGTAAACATATCTTTGGGATTTCACAGTGCAAGGAGGGAAGAAAAATATCTGTCTCCCATGCCACTGATGGGAGTATAAATGCCCATGTTTCTGTAGGACACTTGGCCACGTATACGGAACAGTTCTATTTCTAGACATTAGTTCTAAAGAGGTCATCAGATTAGCATGCCTCATTCCCTTATCTGAAAAACGCGGTAATAGTGCCTTTCTCACAGACTCCGTTATGAGTATTCATGAGACCATGCCCTTGGGGCTGGTAACCTGTGTGACCCACACTCTGGGAATGAACTTTGTCTTTTTGAGGTAGATGTCCAGGGCTTGGCTAACGTACGTGGTTTTGTGGGAAGAAAAAAGTGCCTCTTGCTCCAGGGGTAGGCAGGCCTGCTGCAGGATACTTTGCTTGCGGAGTGGGGAAAGGGCTTGATGCAAGCACCTACTCTACCCCTGGCTGGTGCCTGTGTTCTGTGCACTCCTATAGGATAGCTCTAATGTTGCTTTTAACAAAATGCCTAGAATTTAATGATCACCACATACCATCTATTAGTATTAAGGACATCTATTAGTTTAAGGACATTCAACTCAGTAGTATTATAATGTGAGAAATTGAAAACAACACAAACAATATGGGAACAGCTACATTAATTTGGCACATTCATATAATGGAGCTGTTTTAATTCATATTTTTGAAGAATGTTGAATAATATTAGGAAATTCTCAAAAAATATTAAGATAGCAAGATCCAAGCTGGATAATAAGCATGATCTGATTGTGTAAACATCCTAATAAATTTACACACACACACACACACACACACACACACGATGTTTACAATGGTTCATACTGGTTGGAAGGGTTAGGGCTGAATTTTGTTTCGTATTTTACCCTTCCTCATGATTTTACAACTTGTCTAGGATGTGTGGGAAAAGTCAGTGAAGAGACCTCTTCCCTCCCCAACCCCCTTTCTTGTCCTGTGACCCTAGTCCTGCAGTGCTCCTGGAGCGCCCTGTGCATGGCTGGGGGCAGAGCCGGGGCTGGTTTGTTCCTCGGCTCTGAGCCCTCTTTAACCTCACGCAGTCCAAGGTCAACTGGGCCACTCCACACATTCCCACATCAGCAACTCCAAAGCCAGCAGAAGTGTGGCCTCAGCATGTGTCTTGGCGCGGGAACAGGCTCGGGAAGGCCACTAGGGGCTCAGCCCCTCTTCAGGGCCCCTTCTTCCCTCTGGGTTGTTCGAGGCCATAAAAAGGAAGAAAAATTAAATCCTAACTCAGCTATCTCATTTACTTGGGAGGCAGGTATCTAGGTGCTACTCTAGGCACTCTGCAAAGCCTGCAGAGACGAACGTGGATAGAATCCATTCATGGAACAATCCTGTCCCAATGTATATGAACAGAAGCGGGACATTCTTCCTAGTATATAAGGGGAGACAGGTTTGGGTAAAATCAAATGAATGGACTGGGGCAGCTGTCTGGGAATGATAGATGGATTCAAAGAGCAATTTCCCAGCCATCAGTGGGTGGATAGAAATAATGGCCCACCTCAAATAAGAGCATTGAAAACAGAAGCAGTTCCTTTCTTTATGTATTCATCACAATGAAAAACATCTAGCCAGTAGGCAAAAGAACAAGGAGACTTAAAGAGAACATTCTAGAATGAGACCAGGTGCATTCAGATCACTTCAGACTTGCTAGCTGTGTGACTTCAGACAAGATACTTGACCTCTCTGTGCCTCTGCATTATCATCTGTGAAATGGGCAGAATAAAAAGACCCTATGTACCCCTGAAGTTGATATGAGAGTAATACACACTTCTGCCCATGGTGAAGTGCTGGCACCACGTCTGTGCTGGGATCCGCAGGGCGTCCGTGGAGTTGGCTTACACAGGACAAGTGCCCTCCCTCCTCTCCACCCCTGCCCACGGCCGGTTCCCAAGGCATTGATCCCAGTGCTTCCCACTGGAAACCAAGCACAGCTTTCTCATCTCACAACTGACTCAGCTCAGAGGCAGACTCCTGAGTGAGGTAGAAAATCCAGTGGTGTGGAGAGCCAAGCCCTGGGTTCCAGATCCAGCCCTGTCACACTCTTCTCTTGATGTTTCTTTGACAGTAATAGCTGCAATCAATTTGCCCATCTCCCAGACGGGGATAATCACCCTGCCCATCATCCTTCATAGGGCTACTGTGAGGATCAAATGAGATAATGGAAGGGAAATAATTCTGTAAAGAAGGAGTGATTAGTCTATGAAAGGCCCAGTGAATATTTTCACATAAAAATGACCTCAATTAGGTACTCAGAGGGTGTTCTTTTCTGTGTAATCTCCCAGAGTACTTATTTGGTTTTGAAGCACTGTAATACCTAGTCACACAGATTTTTAATCATCTGTGATTGGTTTTCTTTTTTAACTGAAAAAATGTGTTTTTTTTTTTTTTCAGAAACAGATTCTTTTTAAAAATTGAAGTATAGTTGCTTTACAGTGTTGTGTTAATTTCTACTGTACAGCAAAGTGAATCAGCTATATGTATACACTGGTCTTCCCAGTTGGGTCAGTGGTAAAAGACTCCATCTACCAATGCAGGAGAGGCAGGAGATGTGGGTTCAATCCCTGGGTCAGGAAGATCCCCTGGAGGAGGAAATGGCAACACACTCCAGTATTCTTGCCTAGAAAATCTCATGGACAGAGGAGCCTGGTGGCCTACAGTACATGGGATCAAAAAGAGTCAAACATGACTGAGCATGCTTGCACAATAGATACATATACATATATCCCCTCTTTTTAAAATTTCCTTCCCATTTAGGTCACCACAGAGCACTGAGCAGAGTTCCCTGAGCTGTACGGTAGATTCTTATTAATTATCTATTTTATACATAGTATCAATATATTTATTAATATGTTAATCCCAATTTCCTAATCCATCCCACTCCCCCTCCTGCCCTTGGTATCCATATGTTTGTTCTCTACATCTGTGTCTCTATTTCAGAAGCAGATCTTTGTTGCATTCAGACTGTATTTCTACCCTAAATCTCTCTGTCCTTGAAATTATCTGGGGTAGCAGACTTCATTTCTTGCCCTATCTTGTCTTCCACCAGAAACCCAGTTGGTGAAACAAATAGAGGATCTAATCCACATGCACAATGAGACACTAAGCCCTGCTGAATGGGGCCCACAGGTAAAGCTGATGCTCCTGCCTAGGTTGCCACAGGGATGAAGCAAGGTAATGAATGGGCAGGACGGTGCCAGTCACTGAGTGGAAAGTCAAGAACAGTATGCTGGCAATACAGCTGCTCAACCTGAGGGTGGCGCTCTGTACACTTTCTGTAATTTGATCAAGTTGTCTTTGCACCAGTATTTCAGTTTTGTCCTTTATGTTCTACAGTTTAATGGCCATCTCCTTTAAACAAATTACTACTGACAGCTTCTTTGAAGACATATCCTGGGGCCAACAGTGTTAGCTTTCTTTGTGGGCCCCATACTTTTCCCAAAGGTTCCCTTATTTTTACTGGAAATTGTGTCTGGCATCTTTCCCATGTTAGTAAAGTGAATTTGCTATTACAAAACAGGAAGTGCGGTCACCCCTAGAGACCACCTGAGTGGCACAGATTCACTGAAATGAAATGAAAGTTATTCAGTCATGTCCAACTCTTTGTGACCCCATGGATTGTAGCCTGCCAGGCTCCTCTGTCCATGAAATTCTCCAGGCAAGAATACTGGAGTGGATTGCCATTCCTTTCTCCGGGGGATCTTCCTGACCCAAGGATTGAACCTGGGTCTCCTGCATTGCAGGCAGATTCTTTACCATCTGAGCTACCAAAGAACCCAGTCACAGATTCATTGGGTCAGACTTTTCTGATAATCTGCACTTCCCAGGACAGACATACAGCCCTGAGATATGTATTGGTTATGCCACAACTGGAGTGATGGCACATTTGGGGCAGAAGCTGCTTCTGGCCTTTTCATTTTCTGGGTGGGGCCATCAGGATCACAGAGCCTGTCCCTAAGCCACCACTTTTGGCTGCTAGGAATCATTTTGTGACTGTTTCAAGAAGACTTGTAGTGTTTTAAATGAAGTGACTGTGTGAGATTGTGACTTGGCAGTAAGCCAACAAATAGAACACTGCATTTTTTATTGAACTTGGTGTCTCAGTCACACTGAATGGGGACACCTGTTCAATGTAGCGATTTAAATATTGAATTTAAGAAACAGACTGCTTAGTCTGAGTAGGGACTGTTCTGGATGGTCTATGGGCAGGAGGCACCCACTGAATTTAAGTCACCTTCAGTGATGAGAGGGGAGCGCCTGCCCTGCCCACTGTGGAGCCCTGCCATACTTGGGCAGTAATGACAACTTGATGAGGAAGCTTAGGGTCAGAGTGGGGAAGTCATCAGTGCTACATCTTCTGACTCCAGACTATATGCTCTTAGCCACCATCAAAGGGGCACACTGCTGTCCTGGGAGGTGCCAGGACAGATCAGGGACCAAGAGCGCCCACAGAAAAGCTTTACCTTGGCATCCACCAAGCTCCACAGGTGGTGGGCACATCTGTGTCCCACAGAGCCTGCCTATGGGACGTGATCAGTAAATGCTCATGGCATGCAGGAGGGCCTTTGCTATTTCCCTAGGCATGCAGGAATTTCACAACTTAAAGTATCTGAGCTGGAAGGGCCCTTGCACATCATTTAATCTACTCTTGTCAGTTACAGAGGGGAAGACTGATGGAGGGACCCATCCGTGGACAGGCTGCAACTGAGGGGAAGAACTTGGGCTGTCCTCACTCATGCTCAATCCAGGACACATGGAGGGGGCACAAGGCCTTGGTCCTGGTCCTGGGCAAAGACAGAGGACAGCAGTGGTGGGTAAGAAACATTGGTGGCTATTGGGGAGCCAGCCCGCTTTCTGTAATGACAGTGAACACGCCATTCATCATCTCAACCAGGATACTTTCAAGCATGGAAGGGGAAGCTGTTTAATAATTACACTGGGACAGCAGCACATGTAGGCCTATCCCTAGCAACCAGGACATATGCTCGTCCTAATTAAAATTAATAAGCATGACAGCAATGGTAAGAAGATCAACTGCTGCAAAAATTCTCCCTGACTTCCAGCTCTGGGCTGAGCTCTTTGCATCCACCAGCTCATTTCATCCTCCCATACACCTGAGAGGCAGGATCTGCTCTTCACACTTGAGGAAACTGAGGCTCCGAGAGGTTGAGTCACCTGCCCAAGGTCACACAGGGAATGAGGGCTGAGCCTGGACGGGAACCCAGGTCTTGCCCAAGTCCCAAGCTGGTACTCCTCTCACCATACTGGGTCACCTTCCCCCTTTGCTCATCCTTTCTGCTCATGAAACATTTCCACACTAGCTCTGTGCAGTGGGGAGGGGGTCTGCAGCCTGATGGGTAGTGGAAAACCACCAACATGGGAGTCTGGTGAGCTGGGCTCTGACTGGTGTTTTCCTCTATGTCTCTTTACAAGCTTGGGCAAGTCCCCGTCTCACTGGGCTACACACTCCTACTCCCAGGCCTCAGCTTCCTTTTCTAGGCCTCTCATTCAAGGCCTTCTACAGGCAGGACCCTGGGGATCTTTCCAGCTTTATTTCTATCTCCACTTTCAGGGTCTCTGCTGTTCAGCTGAACTAGCCCTGTAATCTTCCCCCACGAACACTGTGGGCTCCTGGACACTGTGCCTAGACTCATGGGTTGCTCCACATGCCCCCCCCCCAACATATAATGTGGTGCAAAGCCAGCCTCTTCCCCCATGAATACTTCCCAGACTCCTCCAGGAGGATGGCATCTGTCCATTCTCTGAATTCTCATGGCCACGCCCATGCGTGGTCTTTGTCCCTTGTCTCAGAGTCAGCTGTTCGCTTTTGCCCTTGCTTAGTCTACATACTCCTTGAGGATAAGTTCCATATCTGATTCTTGTGTCCCTCTCTCCCCCTCTGCCTGTACCTGTACTTCTGATCCATTGTGGCCATTCATCCATGCACCTTGAATGAATAAATCAACAAATGAATGCTGTTTCCCCTCCATGCCCTTCTCCCCACCCCTCACCATGGCCCCTGGCTTCTTGAGACAGAGTTTGGCATTCCCAGGAGTTGTCCCCACCTGAAAAACCATCTGCACTTTACAGGGTCATGGGGAAAAATGACTTAGTGCACGTAATAGCCTTACAGCAGTGCCTTGCACACAATAAGGGCCCACTCTCATGATCTTCTTTTTAAAATTTTTATTTCTTGATTTGCTTGACTTGAGCTGACCTGCCTACCCTTGCTCTCCCCCATTAAAAGAATCTACCCTAGGGGCCTCTGCCTCCACTCAGGGCAAACTTCAGAGTCCCCGGAGGACCTCTCCTAACGTTGGGGAGCACTTTGTTTACCAAAGAGGCCATGTGGTTGCAGCAATCACCCCTCTACCAGGAGGCTTTATTCTTCTGGTGCTCAGAGCCACAGAATTCAGTCCAAACAAGAAGCAGGATTCGAATGATACAACGAACATGCCCAATACTTCAATATTACCCCCGGGGCCAGAATTGAGCCACAAACCTCTTGGTAATCAAGTGTGTCATCCCTGGAACAAAATCTGGCCCTGGGGCTGCGGTGGAAACGATGCCAGACAAAACGCTGGCTGAGACAGGCCAACTGCACACACTGCAGGGAACTCCTGCTCCAAACCACAAGCACAGGCGTCCAGGGACAGAGACAAGGATGCCTGGACCCAGAAGCCTGCTTGAAAAATATGAAGAGCAGCTCTCAGCACAGCCTGGGTGGAAAGATGGCCAAAGACAGATGACAGACGAGAGCCACAGAGAGACTGAGGGACGTTTTGCCACAGAAAGGGGGTGCTTTGGGGTCTTTTCCTTACTTCTGCTTTGGTATTTACTGTCTACATTTTACATAATTAGTCTGTACACGTGTTATGATAGACATAGTCTCAGGAACTAGAAAAAGAAAAGGAAAAAAAGAGGGAAAGGTAAGGTATGAAGGAGTCAGAATCAGACATGCTGGGTCTTAGGCACCTATCCCCGGTTCCCTGCTGGCCTTGGCCTTGACCCTTCTCTTCTCTGGGTCTTCTCCCCCACCTCTGTAGATGAAGGCAGGTGAACTGGGCCACTATCCAGCAAGCTTCTGGTTGTCATACCCAGAGGTAAGATCACTGGAGGGATACAGGGAACATGCCCTGTATCTCTGCATGGATGGGTGGAGAGAGGGCTTCGGCCGACATCCTGGCAAGTGTCCAAATGGCAGTTCGCTTGCTGTCGTAACTGTTCTGATGATTGATTTTGTTTCCAGTGTGATTGCTGTCTTCTCTAAATGTCACTGGAGTCCCAGCTAGACCTTCTGGTCAGACACTGGCCTTCTCTCCAAGCCCACTCAAAATCCCAGAGTCCCTGAATCTCTTTTCTTTACTTATGGAGTAACGGCATCTTTTCTTCTGGACCTCGTCAAACCCCAATGGCTCCCTAGAATCAAAGCTATCTCCCCAGTACTAGGGAGCCCAGATCCACATGAAAGTGAAAGTGAACAGACAAAATCATCTCCCTTCCTCCCTCCGTCCTTTCCTCCCCTTCTTGTTCTTTTTTTTAATATTTTTTCAAGAAAACATTTTTTATTATATTTCCATTGCACGTGTAATACATATCTGTTGTAGAGCAATCAGAAAACAAAGATTTGAGTATATCTGCACATGATAATAACCTGCAGCTGTTGAAAGGCATGTGTTTTTTTGAAGCTTAAGGTAGGTCCATATGTCTTGACATGGAACGATGTCCATGACATATTGTTTAGTGGAAAAAGCAAGTTACAGCACAGTGTATATATTGTGATCCCATTTGTATTAAAATACACATATATCTGTTTATAGGCACATACATAATGTCTGGAAAAATATATACCAACATGTCCACAATGGTCCTCTCTGGGGAATGGAGTGGTGACAGGGAGAGCCTCTATATACTTCTATAGGGCTATAATTCTTTTTTACAACAAGCCTGTATTACTCTTATAAATTTTTTAAAAATCTAAGGAAGTAAAAGCAAAATAAAGGCCTGAAAAGAGCTAGTATGGATATTTCTAATTGAAATACAAAGAAAATATCAAAAGCCAAAAGGAAAAACATCATATATAATTCTTCCTTCTCCACCTTGAGGCAATCACTGTTAATATTTTCTTGCATAGCTTAATCTATTCTTCTTCCATATTAAACACACATTACTTTTATTTACATAAAAGGGATTAGATTACACCTACTATTCCCTTTTGACATGCTTTTCTCACCTAATATTATAGTCTGAACATCTTTCTAAGTTAAAAAAGACTCCATCTTTCTTCATTTTCAATGGTTACTATATTTTGGTTGTTTTAATTTTATGACTGTATTTTTTTTTAAAGGCTACTGTCAGCACCCCTGGACAGTTAAATCTTTGCATGCATCTAGTATTATGTCCTTATGATAAATTCCTAAAAATGAAACTGCTGGGTACAGGAATAGGTAATGCTTGTTAAGGATTTTAATCAATGACAACAAATTGCTTTCCAGAAAAGTCTTGCCATTTCTCCAGCTCTCAGCAACATGTGGGCTGTGTTCTCCACAATATCTATTCCCTCCATGAGTGAATTCCATTCTTTGAACTTTTTGTTCATGTGGCAGCTGAAAGAAAAAATCTCTGTGTTGTTTTAATGATCATTCCCATGATTACTCCTAGAGCTTGTCATTTTTTAATGTTTCTCAGTCATCTGTTTGTCTTTTGATAAGTTGCTTGTCATGTATTTTTCCATTTTTCCCATTGGAATATTTGTGTTTTTCCTTGATATATAAAAGCTCCTTATATATTAAAGATATTTATCACTGGTTTTCATATATATCATCTCCAAGTATGTTATTTTGGTTGCTAACTTTATGATTTTTTTGGAAGCACAGAAGTTTTTAAATTTTGAATTAAATATATCAGTCTTTGCCTTTATAGTTTCTGTGTTTGGTGTTCTATTTCGATTATCTTCCATTAAAATAAATACACTAGTAAAAATAAAATAAATAAAAAAGTCCTTCCACTTCAAATCTATAGAAATATTTACCAATAATTTCTCCTATTGTGACATTAAACTCTTCAGTCCTTCAATCTGGATGTTACCTGAATGAGCAGTGTGAGATGGAGGTACAAACTGCCTTTTTTGAAATGGCTACCTCACTGTCCGAAACACCCCAACTGGCAGGCCTTCCGCTTAGGTTCCTGGCAACCGCTGTCTTTCTCTCATTCGCTGAACAACTCGTGTGTGGGGGTGACTTGCAGGACATGCTCTCCTGTTTCTACTTGCTCAAGACTAGAGGTTTGGAGGTAGCGCCTGGCTTTCTCTGGAGCTTTCTGTGTCACGGTGACCATAAGAGGATGCCTTGGCAGTGGGGTGGCAGTTCCAGGAGACAGGCTCCGAGGGGACTGAATGTCCAGCTACACACCTAGAAAGGACCTTCTCCAGATACAGTTCAGTCAGACACTCTTTCAAACCTCCCAAGTACCAGCCACTGCCCAGCAATCCCCCAGAGCCCACATTCTGAGACGAAACCTCGAATTTCTTTCTACGGACGGCGCCGGCAGCCTCTAGGTGGCACTGTAGAGCCGTTCTGCGTCGCCTGGAGGGCGCAAGCCAGAGGAAAATGATCCCGCGCTCCCAGGTCCGGGGCTCCAGGAGTTCGGGCGATGGGAGGCAGCGAAAAGCCGCGCTCCCCATTGCCGCCAGCTCAGGTTCGCCACCGTCCTTGGCAAAGGATGTGTCCTTGTCCATGCTGCTTCTTAAAAAGATCAGGCATGACCGAGCCTCCAGAGGCAACGGCATTACAGAGGCATTAACCCCCGAGACCCGTTATAAAGCGCCCAGCAACAGCAGCAGTAGGCAACTCACTGGCCAGTGTGCTTACCTCAAGGCCCAGGCCGGATCCGGGGAGGGCAGGGGGCCAGAAAGGGGTGGGACCGCTAGGAACACTGGCAGACGCTCAATGAGATGCTCATTGCAATACTTCCATCTTCACAGTTCTGGGTTACTTTCCAGGGTCTTTCACAGCCAAGACCTCCTTTAGGGAAGGAAGCTCTAGGTTAAATCATCCCTGTTTTCTGAGTGTCTAAGAACAGGGCTTGGTACACAGCTCAAGAAACGTTGTTAGATGAATAAGTGGAAAAACCCCTTTCTGGGAACCTAAGCAAGTACTCTCTGATGGACAGCTGTCAAGTTGTGCCAAGCCTGAAGATTTAAAAACATAACTGTGCTGTGAGTTCATCAAGTTGAGATCCATGGGAAGAACTTTCTAGATGGGATGGTCCAGCACGTTCTCAGGAGTGTTGGGAGGATGTCTGTGTATCTAGGCACAGGTTACAACATGGTAACCATCTAGGGTGGAGAAGGCTGGAACCAGGCCATGCTAGAGGTGGGAGCGTTCCCACCAGGCAAGAGAGCAGATCACTGCTGCCTTTGGAAAGTGCTTTGAGAAGCTCTGACTGGCTGCAGCAGGGAGTCTGCTCTGGGAGACACAGGAGTGGATGAATTGAGGGCTGCTGAGGGCTGTTGCAATCGTCCAGGCAGGAGCCAAGGCAGCCACGCTGAGATTTGGGATATGCTTTGGTAGTATTCCCAGGACTTATTGATGGATGGAATTTGTAGAGAGAGGAAAAGAGAAGACTCAAGGGTGGGATTTGGCCTTTCTCTTGAATACAACCAAGGAATACCTGGGGAAGAGCGGGTCTGAGGGTGGTACTGAAACAAATTGTAGTGCTTTATCTGTGCCAAGCATTGTTTACATGCTTTTTGTACAGTAGTGGGTTTTATCCTCTTAACCACATGAAGAGGTAGGGATCACTGCTATCAAGCCCATTTTACAAATGAGAAATTAAGACACAGAGAAAAATTTGCCAACGTCATACAGTAAGTTAACAGAGATGGGACATGAAGCCAACTGATTTGCTCGGTTCAGTGTTCTTGACTACCAGGCTATACTGCCTCTCCATACTAAGGTGCTTGGGAATGAGGACTTGGGTTTTGATCAAGGTAAATTTCAGATTCCTGTTAGACATTGAAATGGAGAGGTCCAGAAAGCAGATAGATAACAGGAGTACCTGAAATAGTGACTGTAATGGGTATCTATGTCTCCTGGAGCCAAAAGAGGCTTCAGTAAAGGTTTATTATTCTTTATTTATTGAAGTATACTTGATTTACAATGTGTTAGTTTCAGGTGTACAGCAAAGTGATTCAGTCATATATACATATAGATCTTTTTTTTTTTTCAGATTCTTTTCCCTTGTAGCTTATTACAAGACATTGAGCATAGTTCCTTGTGCTATAATAGGATCTTGTTGCTTCCATGCCTTGGCTATTATAGAAAGTGCTGCAATGAACATTGGGGTACATGTATCTTTTTGAATTATGGAGAAAAGAGAACCTTCTACACTCTTAGTGAGAATGTAGATTGGTGCAACCATTATGGAGAACAGCATGGAGGTTCCTTAAAAAGCTAAAGATAGAGGCTGGGCTTTTGAATAGTCACTTTCCATGCATGCAAATGATAAGTTCTTTGATCAGGGAACTCCAGGGAGTTGTGGGAGCAGAGAGGAGCAGACTGGTTCAGGAAGGCTTTCTGGAATAAGTGACAGATAAGCTGAGTCTTGAATGATCGATGAGAGGCCAGCAAAGAAAGAGAAGAAAGAAATTCCAGCATGTGAAAAGGCACGACGGAGAGAGAGACCAAGGTACGATCAGGGGGCTTGTTGCACAAAGGATCAACGGTGTGAGGTTGATGAAGCCCACAGGGCCAGGTTGTGTCCGTCCTTGTTGCCCTTGGTAAGGAGTTTGGATTTTATCCTCAGGATCACAGAAGAACTTCGGACAGCGGACAGATATGGTCACATTTGTCTTTTTAAAAGGTTCATTCTAAAATAGCATAATCCCTGTGGAGAAGGATTTGGCAGTATTTAGCAAAATTGCATATTCATTTATCCTTTGAGCCAACAACCTTACATGTATGATTCTATCACAAAGGTACACTGACAAAAATACGAAATTATATGTGCACAGGCTCTTTATTGCAGTCCTGTTTGTAATATCAAATATTTGGCAACAACCTAATGTCCATTAGTGGGGGAGTGGTTGAATAAACTAAAGTCCATCTACATAAAGCTGCCCTGAAGAAGAATAAGGAAGGTCTTGATATACTACTATAGAGCTATCTACAGAGGATATATAGCTGAGGAAAGAAAGCAAGGTGAAGAAGAACGTACATAGTATGAAATCTTTCATGTGAAGAAAATTAGGATTTGCAGATTTATCTACATATCTTCAAAATACATCTCTATATATCTCCAAGTCCCCCTATATGCTGCTGCTGCTAAGTCGCTTCAGTCGTGTCCGACTCTGTGTGACCCCACAGATGGCAGGCCACCAGGCTCCTCTGACCCTGGGATTCTCCAGGCAAGAATACTGGAGTGAGTTGCCATTTCCTTCTCCACCCCATATATACACATACACATTTATATAGTATATACATATATATACATATGCATACATACATACATATACATATGCATACATATGCATACATATATACACATATACATATATACACATGCATATATACATATACATATAATATATACATATTATATATTATATATTACATATACGCATATATACATATATACACACATATACATACATATATACGTGTATATGTATATGTGTGTATATATGTATACACACATATACATATATATATATATATATAATACAGCAGTAAAAGCATACACACACACTGCACACACGGTAGTGAAAGAGTGAAAGAATAAATGAAAAAGTAAGAAAAAGCTGTTGCCTGTAGGTGAAGAGAACAAATGAGGAGAGGAGACAGTGGTGAAAGTGAAATCTCTGTAAATCTAACTTAGTTTACAGTCTCAGATTGAGAATCGTTTAATATTTCATATAATTTTAATACAAAATTAAATCAAAGAGAAAAAATAAATCCCTTAAAATTGAAAACAGATTGAATAAACCTGTCTGTATATCAAGTTGATAGCATAATCATACGAAACAGAATAATTTGAGGATTGTGAGACACAGTATGTTGACGGCATATCCCTGGTGGAATATATATAGAAGACAAATAAACAGAAAGAGGTGTTCAGTTGCATTCAATCTTTTGTTAGTGGTTATGATGCCTGGTATTGTTATTTTAGCACAGACATACATATTAAAATGAAACACATTATGTATATGTAGACAAATTATATATATATATGTGTGTGTGTGTGTGTATTGATATATATACATATATAAAACAAATAAGTAAAATATTCATGTTCTTAGGAGCTATGAGATTCAGCATAAGAAAAGAGATCTTATAAAATCAAAGAACTTAAGAAAAATTCACTATAATTAAAGAACTTAAGAAAAATTTATTATAATCTTTCTCAGCAATTGAAATTATCAATATGAACTCTAGATTTGCTTTTGACAAGGAGCATGTTTCCTAATTCTATCCACTGAAAAGGCAAAAAAATAATGCAGCCTAGTAGTAAAGAATATTCTTAATGTCCAACTTCTGGTCTTTAAGTAATTTTTTGCAATGAAACATGCCAGGGATCCTTCAAGAAATGGTTGATTTCAGGACTCTGGCAGAAAATATACAGGGTGAGCTGAAAACCTTTTGTGGTGCCTAAAATTAACAAACATTGTCAGTCAGGGCCCTCAAGGAGAAGTCTGGTAAAAACACTCCAAGTTGTGGTCCCCAAATGGCTAAAACTAGGAATAGGAGTGAAAAAGAATGTTACCAATCCTCACAAATATTGAAGGCCAGCTTTGAGTTGGGTCAATTCCTCTTTAGTCTTAGGGGATCTGCTCCTAGCCATACTACCCTCAAGAAGTCAAAGTAAATCTCTCTTCAGAAAGATGACATCATCTGGCTTCTCAGATTATCTAGCATTCAGTAAAAAATTATCAAGCATGCAAGGAGACATAAATCACATGACTAAGAGGAAAGTGAAAAAATAAACAATAGATATTAATCCAAGGAGGATGCAAATTTCAGAGCTACCAGACATAGACTTTAAATAAACTGTGACTAATAGGTCCAAGAAATCACATGGCTAAACGTTATCACATGGCTTAAAATTATCAACAGAGAACTGAAAATTGCATGCAGGAATTAAATGGAAATTCTAGTATCAAAAAATACAGTAATAGAAAATTAGTAGTGCAATCTATGGGTTTAGCAGCAGATTAGATATAGCTGAAGGAAGGTCAGTAAACTGGAAGACAAAAGAAAAAATGCATACTGAAACATACACAAAAAATGAAAGGGTGAGGAATACAGAAAAGTGTGTAAAAAATATACAAGGGCATGGTCAAAAGGCTCTATGCATTATTTCCCAGAAAGAGACAATGGAACATAAAAAGAATTTGAAGAAATAATACCCAAGAATTTTCTAAAACTGACAAAAGGCATCAAGCTGCAGATTCAAGGAGCACCACTGACCCCAGGAAAAACACAAAGAAAACCACATCAAGGTACATCATAATAAAACTTGAAACCAAGTTTTCTTTTTGCTGAATGCCTAAGACAAACTGAAATATTAAAAAATGATCAAAAAAGATATCATTGCCTGAAAGAAACAATCATAAGCCTCATAGCTGACTTCTCAACAGAAATACTGAAAGCCCAGCAGAAAAGGGAATGACATCTTCACAGCCTTGGAAGAAAAAAAGGGGTCAACCTCAAATTTGATGTCAACCTCAAATCAGTTTCCTTCAAAAATGAAGGTGAAATGGAGACTTTAAAAAAAAAAACTGAGAACATTTATTACAAACAAAAATACACCAAAGAAAAGACAGAAAGGAAATATTTTAGGCAGAAAAGTACTGAACACAGATGGAAGCATGGAGATACAGGAAGGAATAAAGGTCAATAGGAAAGGTAAATGTATGGGTAAATCAAAATTAAGACCAACTATAAAACGGTAGTAGTAAAATCTTAGAGCATTTAAAACACATACCTGCTTAAAATATAGGACAGTGGTAGCACAAAAGGTAGGACAAGAGTAAACAAAATTAATGTGTTCTAAGGGCTTCCCAGGTGGCACTAGTGGTAAAGAACCCAACTGCCACTGCAAGAGATATTAAGAGATGTGGGCTCGATCCCTGAGTCAGGAGGATCCCCTGGAGCAGGAAATGGCAACCTACTCCAATATCTTTGCTTGAAAACTCCCGTGGATCACTGCTTCCAAGACTTCAGAATTTCAAAAGCATATTCTTATAATATACCCAGAGGCTATTTTTGGAGAAGGCAATGTCACCCCACTCCAGTACTCTTGCCTGGAAAATCCCATGGACTGAGGAGCTTGGTAGGCTGCAGTCCATGCTAAAGGTGAGACACAACTGAGCGACTTCGCTTTCACTTTTCACTTCATGCATTGGAGAAGGAAATGGCAACCCACTCCAGTGTTCTTGCCTGGAGAATCCCAGGGATGGGGGAGCCTGGTGGGCTGCCGTCTATGGGGTTGCACAGAGTTGGACACGACTAAAGTGACTTAGCAGCAGCATTGGTATATATAGCAATGAAAATGAATAAACTGTGGCATCACAGAACAGTATGGCTGAACCCACAAATATCAGCAATTACTGTAAATATAATTTAGTTGGTCTAGATACCCCAATTAAAAGATGAAAGTTGTCAGAATGGGAGAAAATTTGCTCCCAAAAGGCACTTTAAAATGAAGGATATATTAAAATTGAAAATAAAAGAATGGCAAAAGAAACACTGTGCAGAACATAGTCAAAAGAAAACTAGTATAGTTGTGCTACTATTATTTAAGGTAGACTTTAAGATAAGAAAAATCCCTGGAAATAGAGTAGACATTACATAATAAAGTTTTATCTAGCAGAAAACACATAAGAGTTCTAAACTCACATATACTTATTAACGTAGCCTCAAATATATACAAAGCAAAAGCTATAGAACTGTAAGGAGATAAAGACAAATCCACAGTAATAGCAGAATTTAATATAGCTCTCAGAAACTGATGGAACAAGAAAATAAAATCAGTAAAAGTATATTAGATTTGAACAACATGGTTAAAAACTTGACATGATTGTCATATGTGGAACAATTTGCACAATTTCAGAATGTACATTCTTTTCAGGTGCACATGACACATTTGCCAAAATATACCATATGCAGATGATGCTTTTGAACTGTGGTGTTGGAGAAGACTCTTGAGAGTCCCTTGGACAGCAAGGAGATCCAACCAGTCCATCATAAAGGAAATCAGTCCTGAATGTTCACTGGAAAGACAGATGCTGAAGCTCAAACTCCAATACTTTGGCCACCTGATGCGAAGAACTGACTCATTTGAAAAGACCCTGATGCTGGGAAAATTGAAGGCGAGAGGAGAAGGGGATGACAGAGGATGAGATGGTTTGATGGTGTCACCAACTCAATGGCCATGAGTTTGAGTAGGCTCCGAGAATTGGTGATGGACTGTACTCTTGCCTGGAAAATCCCATGGACAGAGGAGCCTGGTAGGCTGCAGACCATGGGGTCGTGAAAAGTCGGACACGACTGAGTGACTTCACTCTCACTTTTCCCTTTCATGCATTGGAGAAGGAAATGGCAACCCACTCCAGTGTTCTTGCCTGGAGAATCCCAGGGACGGGGAAGCCTGGTGGGCCACCGTCTACAGGGTCGCACAGAGTTGGACACGACTGAAGCAACTTAGCAGCAGCAGCAGCAGGGAAGCCTGGCCAGCTGCCGTCCATGGGGTCATAGAGAGTCAGACACGACTGAGCAACTGAACTGAACTGAACTGAACCATATGTAGAACTATAAAGCAAGGCTCAAAAAATTTCAAAAGCTGGAAATAATATTGAATATGGTCTCTTAGTATGATGGAATTAAGCTATGCATACATGCATGCTCAGTTGCTTCAGTCGTATCTGATTCTTTGTGACCCCATGGACTGTAACCCACCAGGCTCCTCTGTCCATGGGATTTTCCAGGCAAGAATACTGGAGTGGGTTGCCATTCCCTTCTCCAGGGGATCTTTCCAACTCAGGGATCAAACCCACCTCTCTTACGTCTCCTGCATTGGCAGGCAGGTTCTTTACTGCCAGGGCCACCTAGGAAGCCCCAGAATTAAGCCAAGTATCAATTAAAAAAAAGAGAAGTTTTAAAAATAAAAAAAAAGTAAGTCCCCATATGATTAGAAATAAGAAACACAATTCTAAATAACCTGAATTTTAAAGTGACATAATGAGGGAAATTAGAAAATATTTAAGTGAGTGATTATTAAAACTTGGCATAGTAAAACTTGTGAGATAAAGCTAAGGCCATGCTTAGAAGGAAATTACAACCTTAAATGCACATACTACAAAAGAAGTCTAGAAATTAAATATGCATCAAAGCCAGAAAATAAAGAGAAAATCAAGTACAAAGAAAATAGAAGGAAGCAATAAGAAAGTTGAACAGAAATTAACGAAGCAGAAAGCAAACATACAGTGGACAAAATGAACAAAGACTGATCAAGGGAAAAAGAGAGAAGGCACAAATAACCTATATCAGGAATGAAAAGGGGAACATTATAAATTCTACAGACATTCAACTTGAGGAGGCTCCCATTGGCCAAAAAAATGACACTTTTAGTGTAAGAAAAGAATAATTACTACAGTGGATTGAAACATAAGTAATAAAACCTCACAAATTTATAATAAAATCTCCTAAATATTCTTGAGAAAGATAATGAAGACCAGTCATGCCTCTGGCTTTATCACTAATTTATAGGAAGTAAAAAAATTAAAACCTTAAATGTATGGTCTGCCAAATCCAGAAAGCAGGAAATTCTATAAGATAAATGATCCATTTCACATATATATTATCATATGTGAAATAGATTGCCAGTCCAGGTTCTATGCATGAGACAGGGTGCTCAGGGCTGGTGCACTGGGATGACCCCGAGGAATGGGATGGGGAGGGAAGTGGGAGGGGGGTTCAGGATGGGGGACACATGTATATCCATGGCTGATTCATGTCAATGTATTGCAAAAACCACCACAATATTGTAAAGTAATTAGCCTCCAATTAAAATAAATAAATTAATTTTAAAAAAAGAAACACAAAGGGTTATTGTGGAATTATATGAAATCATGTGTGTGAAACTTTTGAAAATTGTAAGGTACTATAGAATTTAATGAAACTTTCATTCAATAAAATGTATCATATAATAAAAAAATGATAAATGATCCAATTTTTTCAATAAGTGAATAGTATTAAAAAAGGAGAGATAGCTGTTATAGATTAAAAGAGACTTAAGAATATCAACCAAATGTAAAATAGTTGGATTGTGATTTGAACAAGCAGACTGTAAAAAAGACATTTAGACAATGAAGGAAAAAGGAACATCAACTGAGTATTATATAATAATAAGGAATTATTGCTAATTTTATTAGCTGTGATCACAGGATTGTGATTATGTTTTTCAAAGTTCTTATCTGTGAGATAGCATCTTAAAGTACTTACAAGTGAAATGATATGTCAGAGATTTGCTTTAAAATACTCCAGCCAAACAACAATACCAATAGCAACTACAACAAAAAAAAATGTGTGTATGTGTTTGTGAGAGAGGGACAGAGAGAAAGAGTGTAGACAGAGAGACACACACGATAAGAAACAGACCAAGAAAGAAGCACACAGAGAGAAAGGTGTCTGCAAACAAGAACAAGAAGTTAATAATTGTTAAAGCTGGGTAATGGATAGTTGAGGGTTCATTATATGTTTGAAAATGTAACAAAACATAAAATAAATAGGTAAGTAGGTAAATTGTTCTGGCTGCTGTGTAATGAAGAGGCTGATGGGGGCAAGGATGGAAACAGGGAGAGCAGTTAGGAGACTACTGCAATAATCAAACTATAAAAGACTAACTAAAAGTCATATTCATGATAGTGATTGATTTAGGCCACTTACTATTTGTGCTTATAAAAGTGGCCTCAGTAACTGCTCATTAATCACTGAATACATGCCACATTAACTTTGTAAGTATCATGTAATTATAACAGTGAAACCTACAAATGAATGCTCAGTCTTCAGGGTTTGGTGATAATTAGGTGTTTGGACAAGTCAGGTTCTCAAACTTTTTCGACCCCAATTGTGGTAGCCATCTCCAAGATGGCCTGTAGTTAGTCTCACCCCTACATAGTTGCTTCCTACTGGTCTGTATTAACCAGCCAATTATGGCAAAAATGATGGAAAGTGATTTGTGAGGCTCAATCGTAAAAGACATTGCCATTTCTACCTTGCCTATCTTGAGCTGCTTCTTCTAAGGAAGCCAGTACCATATTGCCAGGGCACTAAGGCAACTTTATAGTAAGGACCACCTGGCAAAGAATGAGGCCTTTGGCCAATTAACCATCACCAACTTTCTAGCCGTGTGAGTGAGCCATCCTGGAAGCAAATCCTCCAGTCCCAGTCAAGCTTACAGATGATTGCAGCCCTGACTGACAACTTAACTGTAACCTCATGAGAGATTCTGAATGAGAGCCATCTAATCTGTTATTCCTGAATTTCTAACCCTCAGAAATGGTGAGATAACAAAAGCTTGTTAAATTTTTATGCAGCAGAAGATAACTGATACACCACTCACTGTAAGAAATAAATTGTACACCCTGACCCCCAATATACACATACATCTATGTAGGTGATTTATAATCAATTCCAAGAAACTGAATAAGGTCAATCTGATATGTTAGTTATATTTTACTTTTTAAAGATTGCTGATTGTTGCCCACTAATTTAATTTAATGATCCTTTGATGGGTCATCACACAACATTGGAAAGACACTGGAGGAGAGGGCATTATCCCTCGAGTTCTGAAATTCTGCAGTTTCATGTAGCATGGGTATATGCTTATAACATGGACAAAATAGAACATTGGCTTCAAGGGGTAGAACATATGGACATTTGAATAAGAGTCTGTGGAACAAGTGGTAGAGAGAGGTGCTTACCACTCACAGACACTGTTCTATTCTCTCTACTGTGCTTCACATTGCCTCAATCTTTTGGACCTAAATCTCTCCATGTTAGTTTTAGATCCTTCCCTAAGGAATAACTTAGAATCCTCATACTGGTGTGTCTTTCCTGATTGGACATATAATTTCTCATCTGCACCATCGGAGAAATATCAGTTATCTACTGGGTTGTTGTTGTTGTTTTTTTGTCTTGCCCTTGGCTTATTACTGGCATATTTCAGGCGATGATAGCTTTCATTCACCCACCCTTCAATCAATTAGGGGGAATTTCTTGAAGGAGGCAAGGCTCTCCTTCCAATGCAATATCTTAAAGGAAAACATGAAATTAAAATGGGAAACCAATTGTTGACATCCAAAGGAAATAGTGATCTTCAGAGAAAGAAAAGGGGAGACAGAGAAAGAGAGGGAGAAAGAGATGAAGAGCGAGAGATGGGACGAGGGTAGGGGGAATGAAGGGAGGAAACAAGCAAACCAATTTGTTACAGCATAGCATCAATCAGCTGAAACACAGGAACAGACGTATTTTAAGATTTGTGTTATAACCAGGCAGAACCATACAGCTGCTGAGAACTTGAAACCCTGAGAAAGTTTTTAAACATATAGAAGCACAGAGTGACAAAGCTGAAGGGGATATGCCCAGTTTACAGATGGAAAACTTGTGGCACAGCTCTCCAGTTTTCCCTGTCAAATGGATTTTTCCTCTGGAAGAACTCCTGGGCAGAAGGCCAGCAGCAGGCCCAAGAGACGGAGGAGTAGTTGGGGAGCCCAGGCCTCAAGGGACAGTTAATCCTAAAGCCAGCACCCAATTTTCTAATTTCCTGCTCCTGGGAGATGAACTGCCTCCCTGGCTCCCATCTTCAGCCAAATAAAAAGGACACAAACAAGCACACAATATTAAAAAGAAAAGGCCCTAGAAGTGAGATCCCAAAGGATTTAAGGCCTAAGCCACACAAGAATGCCCCTATTTGTCTAATTGCTCCCAGAAGCCCTGTTTCAATTTGTGTCTGAACCTGGAAAAGAAATAACTAATAATCATTTTACAGGCCCTCTTCTTAAGAGGAGGAGATTTTCACAAGTGTGCAATTGACTGTTAGAAACTAATGCAGTCACATAATTGCACAGTCTTATGTAAATAAAAGATCATACCCTTCAGTTGCTTGAGAACCCACCTAAGATTCCTACCATGTGGTCTCCAGCCTGGGCTTGAACTATTTAATGGAAGAGAACTCACCACCCCCAGAGTTAGCTAGCCAGCTAAGTTTAGACTTTGGGTATCATTGATAAGGAAAGAACTGGAGTCATTTGTTGTGTATTCATCCAACAGCAAAATGACCAGTCTCTTCTTCTCCAAAGAAAATGCTATGGACTTTCTTGGCCTTTGAGGCTCATCTATATGTGTAACAACAATGTACCTCTAAAGCAGTGTCCATCTGTCTCATCAACCAGCTGAATAGCAATCAGTTACAGGTTGGGCTCAAGTCAGTTCCTTGAAAAATAGCAGATGGCATGATGGAATTCAAAGAATTAAAAAATATTTGCCCCTGGTTTATGCCTTATCATTGTGCCTGAGACCATAACCATCACTGTAAAAGATAAGGCAGCTTTACATACTTATTGAAAATGAAAGTGAAAGTCACTCAGTCGTGTCCAACTCTTTGGGACCCCATGGACTATACAGTCCATGGAATTCTCCAGGCCAGAATACTGGAGTGGATAGCCTTTCCCTTCACCAGGGAATCTTCCCAACCCAGGGATCGAACCCAGGTCTCCCACATTACAGGCAGATTCTTTACCAGCTGAGCCACCAGGGAAGCCCAAGAATGCTGGAGTGGGTAGCCTCTCCCTTCTCCAGCAGATCTTCAAGACCCAGGAATCAAACCAGGGTCTCTTGCTTTGCAGACAGAGTCTTTACTAATTGAGCTATCAGGGAAGCTGTGGTAAACACAGGCTGTTTGTTCTTCACTTTATAAATGAGGTTCATTGAAACAGAACCCAACTTCCATTATTATTTCTTTTCAAACGGGGTCCTCATTTCAGCAAGGATTATCAAGTGTTCATCATGGATGGTGTTCTATGCTCCCTGATGAGGAAAAGCAGCATTCAGGGGTTCTTAATGTGGACAAGGTGTTTCTATTCACTTCACTATCATTAGACCATGTAGGGGAGTTGATGGTATGGTCCATGAGGTCCTTAGGTGATGAATCATACTTGGGGAGGCACTGGTTCATTTCAGTCTGGTCCCAGCCATCCAAGCAGCAGTCTGTGATTTTATGCAGCTTTCAGACATCTGGATGTGGAGACAGTTCTCAGAAACTAGGTATTTACTAGAGGGTGAAACAGGACATTAAGAAGGAAGATTTGGAGATACATGACCAAAACCGGCTCCTTACTGCACATCATGAAGCTTTCTTGCCTCCATAAACTTGTCTTTCACTTCAGTGGTTTTCCTTTCCTCTCACCAGATCTAAATTAAATCACATCTTCATTTGAAGTTTAATTCATAACTCACTTCCTTTTTGAACTCTCTCTTAATTGCCTCAGTGAAAAGTGAGGTTTAAAAAAAAAATACAACCTACTGACTGGAGGAAAATATTTGCAAATGATGTAATTGACAAGGGCTTAATTTCCAAAATATACAAACAGCACATACAACTCAATATAAAAAAAAAACCAAACAGCTCAGTCAAAAAATGGGCCAAAGACCTAAATAGCTCCAGAGAAAATATACAGATGGCCAACAGGCCAACAATGTTGAAAAGATGTTCAATATGGTTAATTACTAGAGAAATGGATATCAAAACTACAATGAGGAAAAAAATTTAAATATATTTTAAAAAGGACTTTCCTAGTTGTCCTGTGGTTAGGACTCCACACTTCCACTGCAAGAGACTTGGATTCAACCTCTGGTTGAGGAAATAAGATCCCACATGCCACAAAGCATGGCTAAAAAAATGTTTTTAATAATTTACAAAAAAAAAAACTATAATGAAATGTCACCTAACAGCAGAATGGGTGGCCATCATCAAAAAGTCTACAAATAATTAATGCTGGAGGGATTGTGGAGAAAAGGGAAGCCTCCTAACACTACTGGTGGGAATGTAAATTGGTGCAGCTGCTACAGAGAACAGTATGAAATTTCCTTAAAAAACTAAAAATAGAGGGGCCATATGATCCAGTAATCACATTCCAGAATATATATCTGGAAAAGATGAAAACACTAATTAGAAGAGGAAAACTATAATTCAAAAAGGTATATGCACACCAATGTTCATGACAGCACTATTTACAATAGCCAAGACATTGAAGCAACCTAAGTGTCCATCAACAGATGAATGGATAAAGAAGATGTGATACACATATACAATGGAATATTTCTCAGCCATCAAAAAGAATGAAATCATGCCATTTGCAGTAATATGGTTGGACTAGTCAGACAGAGAAAGACAAATATCACATGGCATCACTTATATGTAGAATTTTTAACAATGATACAAATGAACTTATTTACAAAACAGAAATAGACCCACAGACACAGGAAACAATCTTATGGTTACCAAAGAGGAAAGGGGAGAGGGATAAATTAGGAATTTGAGGTTAACAGATAGATACTACTATACATAAAATAAATGACAAGGTCCTATGTATAGCACAGGGAACCATATTCAATATCTTGTAATAATTTATAATGGAAAATAATCAGAAATATAATAATATGTATAGCCAAATCACTTTGCTGTAACCTGGAACATTGTAAATCAACTATAATTCAATAAAAAAAAATTTAAAGTGAGGTTTCCCCTAGTAACTGAAAATTCCTTGAGTAGTGCTCAGCTTTGAACACATGAAGTACTTGAGGTACTTAAGGGACACATGAGTTAAGATGGCCAGAAGGCAGCTAAGTATATGGATTTGGATTCTTAGAAGAGAGATCTGGACTGAAAATAAAGATCTGAGAATCACTAACATAAAGATGGTAGTTGAAACCATGAGAGTAGATGAGAGAGACTGCCCAGGGAGAATATGTAGACCAAGAAGAGGAATACATGTCATGTAAAAGTTGTATTCGTAGTACAAGAAAGGTTTGTTGGCTAGCTCGGGACAACGTGAGAATTGAGTAAGTAAAAATGCATGCAACTGCACCCTGGATTGTGAATGATACTAATAATGATACCACTAGCTTGTGTACACTTTATATTAAGAACTCTACTAAAGATTTTGCACCCATATCTCAGAGAATTTTGCAAATATTTTCTAAGATAGATACTAATATCCCCTTTTGATGGATGAAGAAAGAGAGAGGTCAGGTAACTTACACAAGGTCACACAGCCAGCCAGAGATGAAACGGATGTGGCCAAGGTCTGTGGGATTCAGAAGACTAGTACCTTGACAACTGAAGCATACTGCTCCTCACCATGCCAGCTGCCTGTTTTCAGGTTAATTATGTTATTATTGCATCGGACCAAGACAGGCATCTGCCACTGAGATGCATCTCAGGGATAAGACAATGACAAGAAACCAAGAAATGCTACTTGACAGTTTAGTAACAGAGAGAAGTCCCATTCTCAAGATTATCCCTGTAGCAAGGCTTCAACTACTCTGAGAGTCACTTCCAGGCTACCCCAATCCCCATACATGAATTGCTATGAGAAGATGGCTCTCAGGCTCCCTCAATTCTCACAGCTTAGCTTACCCCCCATTTGCAGACAGGAGTGAGCTGATGGCAGCAGAAGAGAAAGTGAAGAATAATGTTCCCTGAAAATGACCCACAAAGGCTTTCTTAAATCAAGTACATTTTGTCATTTCTTCCAGACTTTGCTGAATTTTGAAAAAAAAAAAAAAAGATGTATGTCAATATCAAAAGAGAAAGTGCCAATATGCTATGGACAACATACTTCCCATTTCTCCCAAGTAGTACTGAACAACTGCTTTCTCTGGGTTCCATGGCACACTGTTTGTGTCCCTATTAATGGCCCTTCCCACAGTCTGCCAGGGATCCCAGTTATTTGTGGCCCTGGTGATCCCCCCCAAAAGCTTATGAACCGCAAGAAGTCTACCTTAGTCACCTTGGCAGCTCCACGGAAGCTATGGCTATGCCCTTTGCATGGTGGGCAGGGAGAGGCACTGACAAATGCTTGTTGAAGTAGGAAAAATGTGGTTGATGACTGGAGTGCTTGTTCTTCCCCAGAGAAACCAATGGAAAATCTATCCTTACTAGTGAGGATTTCTAACCCCCATCTACTCTCCACTAGCTGCCTTTGCTTCCCCCATTCACAGTTTTACCATATCACATCCTCACTATTTCCTTGTTTGTTTATCCCATAGACTAAAAGCAAATTAAGGGCAGGGACCCTGTCTGATCCACTTCTGTACCTCTAGTACCTTCAACATGGTACCTAATGAGTGTGTGATGAATGAATTAATCAAAGGAAGACGGGAAGGAAGGAGGGATGGGAAGAAAGGGCGAGGAGGAAGAAGATAGGGAAGAAAGAAAGGTGAATGAAGGGAAAAAGATTATCTGAGGATTGTGTCATTTGGATTGGGGGAAGGACACCAATCACATCCTTCCCCAAAACAGGGGAACTAAAAAAAGGAACTAGTTTAGGTGAGAGAAGGAAGAAGTGACTAATTCTTGAAAGAGTGCCAGTTTACAAGTAGAAGTGACTGTGAATCCTTGGTTATTCAATGGGAACATCATACAGCATGGTTTGCTGCCCCATTTATGTAACAACTGGGATCCAACTTTGTCCAACTTAGGGTCCCCAGCTTGGGGAGAGATTTTGTCCCACACAGAGGACCTGGAATTGATCTAGAGTATGTGGTGACATGTGTTACCACTTATCTAATTCTTACTGCCACTTAACGGTAAGTCAATTTCCTTTTTGGGAATGTGGAGCATTAAGCATAGTGAATATTTCAGAAATATTTAAGGATTGATTGGTTGATGTGCACAAATTGATCCAGGAAAGAATATGTCAAACCCTGAACTTACAGAAGGATGACAAGGGGGAGGAGTGCCTTGGAAGTCAGTTTAAAAAGAAAGTGTGGATTCAAAGGGAAGAAAGTCAATGAGCTAACAAGAGAAACAGTCCCCTTGAGACCATGGATGCTTCATTTTTCCTGCAACTGGATAGAAGGACAATCCTGATCAAGGTGTTCCCTCCATTAATGAAAAATCAAAGAAGAGGAAATGAGCTTTCACTGAAGCAGTCCTCATTTTGATTAGACATAAAGGAGAACTTCCTCCAGGAACTCTGAAAAGATCCACTAAAGAGATCATGAATTCTTCAGCTATGGACATCTTCAAAACAGAAATAACCTTTCACACGTTCTTACTCATTCAGCGTGTCACTTTCCTGAAGTGGTGTTTGTTTGGGAGGGCGCACCTTAACACACTGCCGGGGGTCATGTAAAATGTCAGAGTCTAGGACAAAATCACCTGCTTACAAATTGTGTCCTCAACCAAATCCTCTAACTTCGCCAAACCTCTGTTCATTCACCACAAAAATGAAAACTCTACATCTCACCACATTGCTGTGAGATCAAGAAAGAGACCATGTACGTGGTGTTTTGTAAACTCTAAAGCAATGTGTGTGTTCATTATTATTTTGAATTGCAGAGGTCAGAATAATAATCACCACCCTTATCTCAAATTCACAAAAATAGACAGTCAAAACAGTCCTTTCAGGCTAAAGATTAAAGGCCAGCTCCCTTATCTTGACACAGAATGTGTCCCATGCTACAGCCTCTTACTTCCTGTGCAGAATCATCTCTTCTCCAGCCGCTACTATCATCAAACCTGATGTTCCAGCTGTATCCAAAAACCCTAAGGTTCCCTAAGTGCACTGACGCATCAGCATCTTCATGAAGCCCTCCCTGGAGGTGCCCTCCCAGGTGCTCAGACCCTCGTCTCCTGTGGGCTCTCTATGTGTATGTAGAGGTCGACCAGAGCACCTCCAATGGACTTCTCTGTTTATCTGTTTATCTCCCCTGCTGGACAAGAATCCCTTTTTGGCCTCCCATCCTTGAATCTCCCCCAGTTTATTTCTGGACCTGCCCAATGTAGGATCCGAGGTATGAATGCAACACAATTAGTTTTCATTTGCTATTACTCTGTGTAGTCTGTGGACTTCCCAGCCTGCCAATGCAGGAGACATAAGAGACACAGGTTCAGTCCTTGAGTTGGGAAGATCCCCTGGAGGAGGAAATGGCAACCCACTCCAATTTTCTTGCGTGGACAGTCCCGTGGACAGAGGAGCCTAGCGGGCTACAGGCCATGAGGTTGCAGAGAGTCGGATACGACTAAAGCAACTTAGCACGCTCGCACACTGTGTAGTCTTATACCAAAGACTATACTTATATGCCCTTATACCAAAATGTTTACCAATTTCTTGGCTTATCATTGCTTCTATTCTAACTTCCCTACCTAACATGGGTGTGTCTTCTTGGCCATGTGTCTCCTCTATGCCTGGGACTTTTTAACCAGCCCCTGGGACCTGTATCAGGTTCAAGTTCTCTGAGGACTACTGCAGGATCAGCTTATCCTTACTACTCTGGGTTTGATATTTCTGTATATTTGGGGTGTTTGGAGATTTCTGTGTACTTTTCAAATTTTACATCTATTCTGTTATTTTTTTTAGAGAAGTAGAAAGAATAGAATGATAAACACCCAAAGACCTGCACCCTAGATTTAAGAGTATGTGGGTTTTGGCAGTCATCATGATGCCTCCCTCTGAATTACTTCATTTCACATCTCCTAAAAAGAAAGACATTGTCCTACATAATAATACCATCATCACACTTAAGAAAATCAACCTATTATCAAATCGTAATTAAATTTCACAAATTATTTCCAAGCTATGTTCTATGGCTTTTTTTTTTTTTTTAAGAGTCAAGATCCTCTTACGCAATTCAGGTGTATCATCCACTGATGTGTAAATACAATTGAAATTTGTGGGGAAAAAATCAAGATCCTGTCAAGAATCACATATTATATTTTGAAGACTCATTATTCTGTTTGAATCTGGGTCTAACCCTATAACACAAAGATACCAGGATAGTTGTGTCGTGGATTGTTTAATATTCTGGCTTTGTCTGATTATTTCCTTGTGGTTTTTTTAACTCAATCCTCTGCTTCCTTATTTTCTGTAAATTGAAAGCCAGTTTTAATAGCTTGTTTTTGGCAAGAATATTTCATAGGAGATACTGTATTCTTCCTATTGCATCACATTAGAAGGAACATAAGGTCTGATTGTCCCATTATTAGGGGTCTGGGTTAAGGTAAGGAGAACCTGGGGCTTCCCAGGTGGTGCTAATGATAAAGAACCTACCTGCCAATGCAGGAGACATAAATGATACGGATTTAATCCCTGGGTCTGGAAGATCCCCTGGAGGAGAGCGTGGCAGCCCACTCCACTATTCGTGCCTGGAAAATCCAATGGACAGAGGAGCCTGGTAGGCTATAGTCCATGGGGTCACAAAGAGTCAGACATGACTGGAGCAACTTAGCATGCAGGGAGAACCTGATGCTTCTATTTTAAAGATATATTTTTTTCTCTTGTGATAAACTAGTAATCTGTGAGCTGCTGACTGTGTATTAAATGCAAAATTTGGTTCTGTTTTGTCTTTGTTTCTCTGAATTTGTGGGAAGTGGAGGGATGCTATTGGCTTGTTTGTCCATGTTGGAGAACGCCTGACCTGGGCAGGCACAAGTCTGGGCACTTAGGAAGTTTAGAGAGAAAAGAGTAGGATTGTCCCTAAAGGGGCTGATGGTCCAATTGGGGCCCAAGGACACTCAGACACTTCTCTCTGCTTCTAGGGCTGGAATGAATCACCTCCCTTCTTGCAGAGAAAACCAAAGTGCTGCTTTTTCAGCAAAGCTTTCCTGAGACCCTTCTGTGTGCAGAGACTGTGTCTGGCCCTGGGAATGGGGATTTGAACAAAGCGTGCCCCTTGCCCTCTCAGGGCTTGAGGTCTAATTGGAGAGACAGACACATAAACAGACAATTGCAGGTCCAGCTCGCTGAGCACTCGAGCAGAGGGGTAAACAATATGCTGTGGGAGGTCAGAGAGGAGAGCAATTATCTAAGCCCCTTCTCCGCGCAGCTGGCCAGGCCCCCAGCCCTGGGACCCCAGGTGGAAGTGAGTGCCCCTCTCTGAATACACCCAGCACTTGGCCTGGTCCCCTCCTTGGACTACTCAGTTTTACTATGCTGTGTTCCTGGAACTCCTGAACAAATTATGAGCTCTTTAGGTAGAAAGATGGGTGGAAATCAACCTGGGGTTTCCCACTGAATCTGTCCCTCTTTTTGCCACGTTCAGTAACACTTTCTCGGACCCTGTTGCAGTTTGGCTGCTCCCCAGCCTGGGAGGGTGGCCCACAGAACACCCTACAACCTTGCAAATGGATTTTGGCCAGTGCAGAGGGCATAGCCTTCCCCTGACTGGATGCTCCATGTCATCAAGAGCAAAACAGCCAGAGTGTGTCCACTCCAGGGTGACCACCTGGCTTTGTCGCTTCAGGTTACACAGGCTGTGAACTGAGCCCCTTCAGCTATGTTGCTGCTGCTGTTGTTTGCATCTCAGCCACTGTGAATACCCCTCATTGTAGTGGCTCCAGCCTTCATCTTCGAACCTCTGGAGTGATTCAATCCACTTCTGATTAGGAATTAAACATTTTCTACTCTGGCCCAGCTCTGCTAATCCAGGGCAGTGTTTAGTTTTATTGCCTTTCAGGCTTCATGTTTTTCTGAGTGGCTGAGTGGGCAGACATGTCCATTCACTGCAGGGAATTGCCTGGAATTAGTACAGTAAAGAAAAACCTTGGTGTAAAAGCATTAAGGCAACTACAGCTGAAAAATAAATTTCAGCCATGAGATAAAAGCAAATGGTTAATTCCAATTTGCAATTAATTTCAGCATGTGATCAATTCCTCCTGAGAGTAAAGCACAGGAGCAATATAATCTCCAAACGATTAATTCATAGCCAAAGGTCAGTGCTTTGAGGTATGAGCAGTGTCTGCAATCTCCCTCTCCTTACGGCTCTCGACAGGGCTACCTCAAGCACGTCCTCCTCCCACTATTTGCCCTGTTTTCCTGCATATGTCTCCATTTTAATCAGGGGATCACAATCTATTATTTATACTTCACCCAGAAGAAAAACAAGTATAAATATATGTGCCTGGTGTCACTCGTAGATCAATTAGGAAAAGGAAAAACCTAACAGATTCCTCCAAGCTATGTAGTCATCCTACAGTTTGGGCTAACTTCAACACAGCCCAAATGTTTATTTAATAATAAAATGGGCACTTTTAGGAGAACTGTCTTGGCTAACTAGAAAAGTACCCCTTGAGCTGGTATATCATGTTCTGTGCTGATTTCAGAATAAAACTGATGAAGCAAGTGCTCTGATAACACCTCTGTTCTACCCATCTCCCTGCACACCTACTCCGGGCCCAAAGGGCAGAGAAAGGGAGAGGTGGGAAGAGAAAAGGGCCTCTGGCACAGAGAGGTACAGAAGCTGCGTGGCTGGGAGCAGTACCTTTCCACTGGGCTGCCTTCCCGTCTAAGTGAGGCAATCTCTGGGCCAGTTTCAGGGCTCCCCCTGAGGAGAGTGGCAGCACTTTTGAAGATGGCCCTTGCTGTACTTAGGGCTTCCCTGGTTGCTCAGATGCTAAAGGATCTGCCTGTAAGGTGGGAGACCTGGGTTCGATCCCTGGGTTGGAAAGATGCCCTGGAGAAAGGCAAGGCAACCCACCCCTACACACTCCAGTAGCCTTGCCTGGAGAATCCCATGGATAGAGGAGTCTGGCGGGCTACAGTCCATGGGCTCACAAAGAGTCGGACATGACTGAGCGACTAATGCTTTCACTTTTAATACTCACTGTGCTTGCTATGGGGGTTGCTGCTGAGCTGGGGTGTGATGGTGCTGGGTGCCAGTTTGCCAGTGGAAACCAAGAATTTTGAGGTGGTTCCGACACATGAGTCAGGCCCAGGTGCTCTGGAATAAATGGCTGGCCTCAGTGCTCCCGTTGCCTCGTGTGGCCCTCTGCTGCTGCTGCTAAGTTGCTTCAGTTGTGTCCGACTCTGTGCGACCCCATAGACGGCAGCCCACCAGGCTCCCCCATCCCTGGGATTCTCCAGACAAGAACACTGGAGTGGGTTGCCATTTCCCTTTCCAATGCATGAAAATGAAAAGTGAAAGTGAAGTCGCTCAGTCGTGTCCGACTTTTCACGACCCCATGGACTGCAGCCTACCAGGCTCCTGTGTCCATGGGATTTTCAAGGCAAGAGTACTGGAGTGGGGTGCCATCACCTTCTCCGGGTGTGGCCCCCTAGGCTGCTTGTATTTAGAACCACCACTGCCTCAGAGCACATCCCATGCCCCTCTCCTCCCCCTTCCCCACTAACAAAGAGCAAAAATGGGAAAATCTTCCCTTTAGTAGAACTCCCTTTTAGGAGAACTTTTGTTTTAAGTGTTCATGTGTGGATATTTTTGTTTATTTTGTTTCAGTGGGCAGAATTAGAGCTGGGCTTAAGGTTAGGGTTAGGCTTAGGGAACAGAAAAAGGTACTCTCCATCTGTACTTTACTGTGTATGAGAAACATCCTTTCCATTGATCACAGGCAATTTAGGGAGCACCCATGAGTTCCCATGTTGCTGTTTGCCCGCCTTGCCTCATAAGCTTTCAAGAAGCCTCCAGTTGAAAACCAAAGAGGAGCTGTTTCTGAAATGAGAATGTGTGCTGTCCCCATGAAACTGGTGGCCCGGCAAGGGGATGAGGGCACCTGACAAGCCAGAGACAGACCAGAGACTGTTCTGCCGGAAATGATGCTTCCCTTAGACTTCATGAAAGAGAAGGTGAGGAAGGAGACTAAAGGCTTTTCAAAGTCTGGAAAAGCCAAAGAATCTACCTAGGGCTGTACAAGTTTGCTTCGCAGCTGGAATTGGAAATCAGTCCTGCAGACTCCCGGTTCAGTGGTCCCTTGTGCCAGGGCCCTTGTGCCAGGGCCAACCTCCTCACTTCTCTGTGACTCTTCTTGAGCACTCTAAATTCTCTTAACCCAGATTCTTCTCCCACCCCCCAAAAGAAAACATCCATCTTAGACATCCTGAAATGGGAGGAGCGTGGTACATTTCTCATAAACACCTTTTTAAGAAAAACTTCCCATTAATTTCCAGTGCAGGTATCTCTATGGGCTGTAGCAGGAGACCGTGTCTTTGTTGGGAAACTTTAATTAAACTTTGCACAGGGACTCAGTGAAAAAACCCAGCCTTCTGCAACCTGAGACTACCAGCCTGAAGACCAAAGCTGTTATGTGATACAGAATGTGACATTCGTGACGAATCCAGGTTTCTTTCACCTGGGTACCCTGAAGGGTGGCTGGGCCTCATCTCTGAGCACAGAACACAGTTGCCATGTCCTGGCAAGAGTGAACTCTGAGGGGATGGCATGGGAGAAAAAGGAAGACTATATTTTATCTTGTTAACAACTGAGGTAAAAAGGCTTTCATTATGAATGTCATACAGATCTCTGTTCATATCACCAGAACATGGCATTCAGTGGAGACTGGGGTTTGCTTAGTTTTCTGTATTTTGGGGCATGCGTTCCAAGGGATTCTGACACACAGCCAGTTTGGGGAACCATTCACTCACTGGGCTGTCAGTCGCCCCCAACTCTGCTTGGGGCAGAGGTCAGGTAAGAAGAATGGATCTTGGGTGGGAAACCCTGAGCCTATGAGGTCGATGTGTCCGGGCCTTTGGGAGCCACTGTCAGGTGGTAGAACAACAGGGAAAGAGTCACTGTCTCTAGAAGAGTCATAGCAGAGACATGGCTGCCTCAGGAGAGAGTGCCTGTCTCCTCCAGGTGACACTGGGCACACAGAGAACTTTCCAGGCTGCTGGAAGAGTAGGCATGGATTGCTGTCACTAGAGGAAAACACAGAAAGGTTATGCTAGAAGCATCCCTGGGGCCATAGGATGCCATAACTGAGGAAACTGAGGCCCAGACAGGCTCGGCTCAAAGTCACATGAACAACAAGCACCACAGTCAGTGTTAAACTTGCCACACCAGCTGGGGAGCCCTGCACATAGCGCGGTTCACATTCATGGATGCTAAATCACTTCAGTTGTGTTCAATTCTTTGCAACCTTATGGACTTCCCTGGTGGCTAAGATAGTAAAGAATCCATCTGCAATGTGGGATACCTGGGTTCAATTCCTGGGTCGGGAAGATCCCCTGGAGAAGGGAGTGGCTAGCCACTCCAGTATTCTTGCCTGGAGAATTCCATGTACAGAGGAGCCTGATGGGCTATAGTCCATGGGGTCGCAAAGAGTTGGACATGACTAAGTGACTAATACTGTGCTACTGTGGACCATAGCCTGCCAGGCTCCTCTGTGCTTGGGATTTCCCAGGCAAGAATACTGAAGTGGATTGCCACTTCCTACTCCAGGGGATCTTCCCAAGCCAGGGACTGAACGTGTGTCTTTTGTGTTTCCTGCACTGGCAGGCAGATTCTTTACCACTGTGCCCCCAGGGAAGCCCATGGCACAGTTTAGGCTGGTGCAACACACCCTCTGCCTTGCTCATTCAGTCATTTATGCCACAGATGTTTATCAAGTACTCAGGAGACAGTGAAGGCAGAGAGAGGAGTCAGACCATCCCTTACTGCCAGAGACTTTCAAAGGACTAGAATTGATGCCTGGGACACGTACAGGGAGCAAGGGAACAGTCCACCAAAGCATGTGGTCAGTCCGGATGGGAGACACCTTCCTCCCAGAAGGTAACTGAATGGCTCCATCCCCACAATCCCCAACATAAGAGCTAAGTGTGAAGTTCAAGCTCTACTTAATGTGGGGCATAGAGGTGTAGAGAACGGAGACAATTGGCTCAAGGTCACAAAGCCATTAAGTGGTGGAGCCAGGACTCAACCTCAATTGTCTCACTCGTGGGCAACCTAGTTTTTCTCACCTCATTTCCACAGGGTTGGCAGATTTAAGAAGAATAAATCACTCTGAGAACTCAGCTGAGACTTAAAAACTCCAGATAAAAGGAAAGAGTTGTAGTTCCTTGTATTAACTAAGTTTGTGTCCTTGACTAAGGGAACACTCATGACCCTATATGTCTCAGATGGATGGGAGCAGGACAGGCAAGGTGTCTCCTTGGGCACAATGGTTCCCAGTGGCAGCCTCCCACTGACTTGCTCTATTCCTCTCTGCAGGATAAGGATCTGAAGCAGCCCCTCCTGCCCGTTTCCTTTCTAATGGGTGGTTTTCATTGTCAATGACCAAAGAACAAAAAGCAAGACAGAAGGCATCTGTGTGTCTAGGTGATCTGTGTCTGCTTGCAGTGGAGACTGGGACACTTGCAGATACTTTAACAAGCTGTTTGATTAGATCTAATGACACCAATTTGCTCCACTTCCCATAGCCCTGAGTTTTTCCTGAGAATTTCCACTTTTCTTTCCCACCTCTCATCCCAAGGGCAATAATAGTAATAATGGCATATATTTATACAACACTTAACATGGGCTAGACATTGTTCTAAGCACCTTGAAAATAGTAACCGATATAATTCTCCTTACAACCTGATGAGATGGCTACTGTTATAAACCCCACTTTACACATGAGAAAACAGAGGCAGAGAGAGGGTAAGTAAGCTGCCTGAGATCACACAGCTAGGAAGTAGTAGAGCTGAGATTTTAATCCAGACAGTTTGAGTCCAGAGTCTGTGCTCTTAGTCACAGTTAGGAGAGGCTCTCAGAGAGAAAAGAAGAGAGGATAAAAAATTAGGAGAGAATCCTTCCTTGGCAGACAGATTTTGATGTTATCCTAAAACAAAGTCCTGAAACTGAGTAAAAGACTATATGCTGGGGATAAAAAGCAAACCTGACATCTTATTTGGTTGACCTCCATTTTAAATGAAGACGTTCAAGGCTGCACCTGGCACAGCAGAAGCTTCTAGTTACTTTTTATTGAATAAATGAATGAATAAACATATGGGAAAAGTTTCCTTTCAGTTTACATGTGAAAAACTGCATCATCCACACATTTGTCCTTGATAATGCCAAACCCCAAACTTACTTGGATCATGGGAAGAGCTTCCAGAAGCCTGAACACTTGGGTGTAAGCTCCATATCTGTCACTTATAAGCTGTACACTTTGGATAAGTAATTCAACTTCTCTGATCCTTACTTTCCTCTTCTGGAAAATGGAGATACTAATGATAATATTATCTGCCTTGCAGAATTCCTGGGTAGATAAAATAATTGATCTGAAGCCACTTTACAGACAGCCAAAGCCATCCAAGAGTCAGACCCCCTCAGGCCAATCATACCGTTTCTTCCTCCACACGGCCAGGAGCCCCAGAAGCAGCTCAGTCCACATCAAACTGGGATACGGGCCAGGCCTCTTCCCAGGGGTGCATATCCACAGGCTCACACCGTATTTGATGTGAATGGTGTCCTTGAGCCAGGTGCCTCAGAGGCCATGCCAAACACCCTCCTTTTGAGGACTGTAGCACAGAGTACTAGTGACGGACCTTTGACACAGTGATTCCCTTGTGGTGGCCTTGTTCTCTAATGGTCCCAGTGGCCCCGTGATTGGACAGGTATCCAGGCCAGGTATGCCATGACCCTGACTTCAGAGAAGAGAACTAAAGCTCAAAGATGGGAAAGGATTTGCCCAAACTCCAGAAGTCAGTAAGGGTGGGAGCTGATGTGGAAGCCAACAGGCTTCAGCCACTGTTTCCTCACGCAGTGCCCTCTGGATTTGTGGAAGAGGATGCACCTGCCACGTGGAAAGGCCCATGGGAAGGATGCTATCAATGCAGTGGGTAAAATGTCATTCTTTAAAGCTGCATTGATAGCACTGCAGATGGTGACTGCAGCCATGAAATTAAAAGACACTTACTCCTTGGAAGGAAAGTTATGACTAACCTAGACAGCATATTAAAAAGCAGAGACATTACTTTGTCAACAAAGGTCCGTCTAGTCAAGGCTATGGTTTTTCCAGTGGTCATGTATGTATGTGAGAGTTGGACTATAAAGAAAGCTGAGCACCGAAGAATTGATGCTTTTGAACTGTGGTGTTGGAGAAGACTCTTGAGAGTCCCTTGGACTGCAAGGAGATCCAACCAATCCATCTAAAGGAGATCAGTCCTGGGTGTTCATTGGAAGGACTGATGCTGAAGCTGAAACTCCAATATTTTGACCACCTGATGCGAAGAGCTGACTCATTTGAAAAGACCTTAATGCTGGGCAAGATTGAGGGCAGGAGGAGAAGGGGACAACAGAGGATAAGATGGTTGGATGGCATCACCGACTCAATGGACATGGGTTTGGGTGGACTCCGGGAGTTGGTGATGGACAGAGAGGCCTGGCATGCTGCGGTTCATGGAGTTGCAAAGAATCGGACATGACTGAGCAACTGAACTGAACTGAACTATACATAAAATATTGACAAAACCTTGATTCTTTCTCATCTATTAATATATTCATTGAAGTAATTTGGAGGAGTTTATAGAGGTACATTTTATTTCCCTCTTTGGTGAACATATATTACTAACTTCAATTTGGAAAGAATGGGGGCTTCCCAAGTGACACAGTGGTAAAGAATCCACCTGCAAGTGCAGAAGACGCAGGAGACATGGGTTCAATCCCTGGGTGTCAGGAAGGTCTCCTGGAGGAGTAAATGGCAGCCCACTCCAGTATTCTTGCCTGGAGTATCCCATGGACAGAGGAGCCTGGTGGGCTACAGTCCATGGGGTCACAAAGAGTCAGACATGACTGAAGCGACTTAGCACACAGACACGCACTCACAAAAATAAGCCATAAGAAAGCAGCTATTGATTTTTAAAAATATGAATCAAGCTCAGATAACCAGATAAACAATTATAAACCATCTCCAGGATTTGGCTCCATAAAAGAGCATGCATGTGGTCTGTGTGTGGCTATGTGTTAAGGTCTAGAATGTAGAAAGGACCACTGGATTCACACACATGGCTCTTGTGTCCTGAGTCTCTTTCTCTCCCAGAGGGAAGGTCTGATCAGCAAGCAAGGCTATTGGAGTCCTGGGGCTGAGGCTTAAGGCAGTCAACTGTGGAGTGTCACTTCATCTGGGGGCTAGAGTAGGAGAGTGGAGTGAGGTCAGCAAATCCTGGTGTAGGAGACATTGAAATTCCCATCTTTGTTTCAATTCAGCTTGGTTTTGACCCATACAAAGTATTTTTCTCCAGAAGCATCACCAATGGGGAAGAGCTTCAGTTGTAGAAAAAGCCTCAGAAATCCCTTTGTCTAATCTTCTATTTTACCTTCAAGAAAACTGGAGCCCAGAGAGGGAAAGGGTTTGGTCAAGATCACATCCCTTGGTAGTGACCCAGCTGGAAGTAGAATCTAGATCTGCTTGCTCCCAAGCCAAGGCTCTTTATACTGAATGTATTTGGTACAAGAAAACAAGAAAGCACTCAGTTATGAGTCAAGGGAGGATTCTTCTTCTACAACACAACTGCAAAGCCATCTGAAAAGCATTCAGCATGATTCATATGAGTTATAGCAAACACATCAGTTGCAGCATGATGAGACTGTCAGAGCTATGGTCTGGGAGGGACCTGTACTAGGAAGGACCTGTACTTGAAGGGTTGATGGTGGGAGGGACAAATGGAGACTGCCCATCTTCCTATCTGCCTTCTTTCTTCCCTTTCTTCAGTTCTTCATTCTATGTTCCACAAGCATTTCTTGATGCTTGCTCTGTGCCAGTCTCTGTGAGCATGGCTGAAGGACCAGGACACCACTCATAAGAGATATGCTCTGATCCATGGGGACTGGTCTCCTAAAACTGATCCCCCAGGAAAAAGTCAGCTGAATCTCGGAAAGGTGGCTGAAGCAAGTCCTTTGTGAAAACTCAGATATAAAGACAAATGGAAGGAAGACAAATGTGCTGACCTTCACGTAAAGGTTAATTGTCTTGCAAGGTCTGAGCACTTGGCCTCTTTTCACATCATAAGCCATGGAGCAGTGCTCACGATTCTCCACAAGGCTTTTCAGCTTTTTCTTTTCCATAGGGCTTCCTGGGTGGCGCTAGTAGTAAAGAACCTGCCTGCCAATGCAGGAGACGTAAGAGACACAGATTCGATCCCTGGGTTGGGAAGATCCCCTAGAGGAAGTCATGGCAACCCACTCCAGTATTCTTGTCTGGAGAATCCCATGAACAGAGGAGCTTGGAAGGCTACAGTACATAGGGTTGCAAAGAGTTGGACATGACTGAAGTAGCTTAGCATGCAAAACTGATTAACTATGTTGTGATAGTTTTAGGTGAAGAGTGAAGGGACTCAGTCATACATATACATGTATCCATCCTCCCCCAAACTCCCCTCCCATCCAGGCTGCCATATAACATTAGGAAGAGTTCCCTGTGCTACACAGAAGCTCCTTCCACAAGGCTTTTGAACACTCTACAAGGGTCTGTGTTGCTTTACTACACTACACTGATTCATCCTCCCCACAGAGAAATGTGTGATTATCGGGGGACTCAAAATCTAGGGTGGAGTGAATTAAATTGTGGCCCTCTAAAAGAGAGAGTTTCCCTGGTGGCTCAGTGTAAAAAATCCACCTGCCAGTGCAGGGCACTCAGGTTTGATCACTGGGTCGAGAAGATCCCCTGGAAAAGGAAATGGCAACCTACTCCAGTATTATTGCCTAGGAAATCCCATGGACAGAGGAGCTTGGTGGGCTACAGTCCATGGGGTCACAAAGAATTGGATATGACTTAGTGACTAAACAACAACAACCAAAAGGTCACATTCACCCAAACTCATGAATGTGACCTTATTCAGGAAAAGAAGGTGTGATTGAGGACCTCAGAATAAGATCATCTTGGATTTAGGATGTCCTTGTAAGAGACAGAAGAGAAAAAGGCACACACAGGAGAAGATGTTGGGAAGATGGAAGTGGAGACTGGAGTGATGTAGCCACAAGCCACATACTGCCCCGGGGCCACAGAAGGGGGAAGAGGCCAGAAAAGATTGTACCCTCGAGCTCTCAGAGGGAACATGGCTCTGCTGACACCTTGACTTAAGACTTCTAGCCTCCAGAACCGAGTCAATAAAGCTCCATCGTTTTAAACCACAAGTGGAACTACTTTACGGCAGTCACAGCGAACTGAGGGAACTGACTCACAGGGACAGGTGCCTGTCTGGCAGCCTCAGAAGCAATACTCTGCTTCCCCAGTGTACATGGCCTGATGGTCTCCTTGAGCCAGGCTCCGTCTTTCTAAGTGTTTCTGAGATATTCCCCAAGCCTGGCCCATGCATGGATGAAGCTTGTCCTTGTCCTCCTTCCCTGGGGCCTGAAACCCCAGTGAACCCCACTGGCCCTGGTTCTGGGAGCCGTCAGAAGGCATGACATCCCCTGATGCTACTGCACCCAGTTTGCAGCTAGAGTTTTACTGTGAGGAAGGACAAAGACATAATGAGATTGTTGGGGGAGGAGCTGCCAACAATTCATTTAGTAGGTTTTCTTCTGCTGGTGTATTTTAATCACATGCTGCGTTTCCACAGCACCCAGCCGACCCTGCTCATTAGATAAGTTGCTTAAATAAATTTTAAAAAAGCTCCTCTTATGTAGTCTACTTAGTAGACTGCTGCTGCTAAGTCACTTCAGTCGTGTCCGACTCTGTGTGACCCCATAGACGGCAGCCCACCAGGCTCCCCCGTCCCTGGGATTCTCCAGGCAAGAACACTGGAGCGGGTTGCCATTTCCTTCTCCAATGCATCAAAGTGAAAAGTGAAAGTGAAGTCGCTCAGTCGTGTCCGACCCTCAGAGACCCCATGGACTGCAGCCTTCCAGGCTCCTCCATCCATGGGATTTTCCTGGCAGGAGTACCAATGGCACTAAGGAAATCATTCAAGCTGATAAAGCAATTGTGTGCCTTCTGAAAAGGATGTATCTCCATCACTGCAAATATTATCAGGCACCTTTTTTTCCTTTCTAATCTATTTTTTAAATTAGTTTATTTATTTTAATTGGAAGCTGACATTTTAAAGATCTCTCTAGATGTCTTAGGAGACCCATCAGCTCTTTCGTGTATGGGATGCACCAATGGTCCTAACCTCATTATGCCACTGTTCTCATAGCAAGGGATGTGAAAATCCTCTAACTCTAGCTCCAAGGCCTTGCTTTGGTACAACATGGGTTAATGAAAATTGAGCTGTATGGGAGTTGAATGTAGGTTTTTATTGCTAGAACCATACTTTCAGGAGGCCCAATCTCTTTAGAAAATAATCAGATACCATAAATTCAAAAATTTTGACATAGAGATGGGATTTCACCTGAGCTTTAAGCTAGTTTGTGCCAAAAAGCTAGGTGGGGATACATCTGTATATACGCACATACTACTCAAATTGTCCCATTTGTCTATCTCTCAGGTTGGATTTAATGTGTATGTCATAATTTAGTTAAGCTTTGATCTAGGTATTTAATGGCTTGGAAGTCCAAATTTTAATTTCAGCTGGGACTTGGCTATAACAAAGGAAAAAGGAAAGATTGATGGATGGATAGTAAGAGTAACATATGCAGGCAAGAGTCATAATCCAATACTCTGCTCACTTAGCTGTTTCTGAAGAGGGGTTAATTTGTGCCTTTTAATTATGGGTCAGGGAAAGCCCATGGTTTTGACTAAGGAGGTTCGTGCCTGTAGCCCCCTTTTTACATGATCATGTGGCTTGCAGAAAGGGAGGGAAGACTTTGGATTAAGGTGGGGTGACTGAAGCACTCTCCTGAGGTGCAAAATTTAAAAGTGCACCCAAAGCCTCCAGAATCCAGATAAATAATATTTTAATGCAGTGTGCTGAAAATGAAAATGAATGCAAAAAATGCATGATGAGCAAAACACCAAAGTTTAAGATAATAACAGGATCTAATCCTGCACTTGCAGAATCATGCCTCACTTGGTTCACACTAACCCTGGCCTTGTGTCCAATAAAATATCATTTACAAAAATAGGCAGCCAGTTCACAGGTATAGTTTGGCTTGCTGCCTTGAACTTTTAAAAATATTGCATTACAAATAAAAACTACAATGAGGTATCACTTCACATTGGTCAGAATGGCCATCATCAAAAAATCTATAAACAGTGAATGCTGGAGAGGGTCTGGACAAGAGGAACCCTCTGACACTATTGATGGGAATGTAAATTGGTGCAACCACTATGGAGAACACTATGGAAGTTCCTCAAAAGACTAAAAATAGAACTACCATATGGCCCAACAATCCCACTCCTGGGCATATATCTGCTGCTGTTGCTGCTGCTAAGTCCCTTCAGTCATGTCCGACTCTTTGCGACCCCATAGACGGAAGCCCACCAGGCTCCGCCATCCCTGGGATTCTCCAGGCAAGAACACCAGAGTGGGTTGCCATTTCCTTCTCCAATGCATGAAAGTGAAAAGTGAAAGTGAAGTCGCTCAGTCGTGTCCGACTTTTTGCAACCCCATGGACTGTAGCCTTCCAGGCTCCTCCATCCATGGGATTTTCCAGCCAAGAGTACTGGAGTGGGTTGCCATTGCCTTCTCTGGAGCATATATCTGGGCAGTACTGTAATTCAAAAAAAATACATATTCCATGTCCAGTTCTAACTGTTGCTTCCTGATCTGCATACAGGTTTCTCAAGAGGCAGGTCAGGTGGTCTGGTATTCCCTTCTCTTTCACAATTTTCCACAGTTCATTGTGATCCACACAGTCAAAGGCTTTGGCATAGTCAGCAAAGCAGAAATAGATGATTTTCTGGAACTCTTTTGCTTTTTCAATGATCCAGAGGATGTTGGAAATTTGATCTCTGGTTCTTCTGCCTTTTCTAAAACCAGCTTGAACATCTGGAAGTTCATGGTTCATGTATTGCTGAAGCCTGGTTTGGAGAATTTTGAGCATTATTTTACTAGCGTGTGAGATGAGTGCAATTGTGTGGTAGTTTGAGCATTCTTTGGCATTGCCTTTCTTTGGGATTGGGATGAAAACTAACCTTTTCCAGTCCTGTGGCCACTGCTGAGTTTTCCAAATTTGCTGGCATATTGAGTGCAACACTTTTGCAGCATCATCTTTTAAGATTTGAAATAGCTCAACTGGAATTCCATCATCTTCACTAGCTTTGTTCATAGTGATGCTTTCTAAGGCCCACTTGACTTCACATTCCAGGATGTCTGGCTCTAGGTCAGTGATCACACCATCGTGATTTTCTGGGTCATGAAGATCTTTTTTGTACAGTTCTTCTGTATATTCTTGCCACCTCTTCTTAATATCTTCTGCTTCTGTTAGGTCCATACCATTTCTGTCCTTTATTGAGCCCATCTTTGCATGAAATGTTCCCTTGGTATCTCTAATTTTCTTGAAGAGATCTCTAGTCTTTCCCATTCTATTGTTTTCCTCTATTTCTTTGCATTGATCACTGAGGAAGGCTTTCTTATCTCTCCTTGCTGTTTCTCAGCCATTAAGAAGAATGAAGCGTCGCCATGTGCAGTAACATGGATGGACCTAGAGCTTATCATACTAAGTGAAGTCAGTCAGAGAAAGACAAACATCATATGATATCACTTACCTGTGAAATATTTTTAAAATAATACAAATGAACTTACATACAAAGCAGAAATAAACCCACAGATATAGAAAACAAACCTATGGTTACCAAAGTGGAGAGGGATAGAAGAGGGATAAATTAGGAAGTTGGGATCAGCATATACACCCTACTATATATAAAATAGATAATTAACAGGGTCATACTTTATAGCACAGGGAACTATACTCAACATTTTTTAATAATCCATAAAGGGAAATCATCTGAAAAGAGTTTGTATGTGTGTGTGTATAACTGAATCACTATGCTATACACCTGAAACTAACACAACATTGTAAATCAACTCTACTTCAATATAAAAATTAAATTCAAAAAATTTATGTTGGTCATGTCTGAAATGCTGTGTTATGTTATGTTTAATCCACAAGTGAAAGTTGCTCGGTCGTGTCCGACTCTTTGTGATCCCATGGACTATACAGTTCATGGAATTCTCCAGGCCAGAATACTGGAGTGGGTAGCCTTTGCCTTCTCCAGGGGCTCTTCCCAACCCAAGGATCGAACCCAGGTCTCCCACATTGCAGGTGAATTTATTACCAGATGAGTCACAAAGGAATCCGCAAGATTCAGGAATTAAAAAAGAACTGAATGGGCCTGTTCACATGGCTGCTGCCAATGCCTAATAGTCTCACTTTGCAGTGAAGACAACATACAATGTATGTATCGTTCCTGCTGCCTTTTATACCATTTCTCTAATTTCATGGCTATCTGTTCAACAAAGCAATCCTAAATGGAGATATTGTCAGGAAAAAAAAAAGCTTTTCAATGTCAAATTTCAAGTAAGCAAAGGCAGCAGATTATGGCTTGATTAATTCAACCAGGCGCATCAAAGCAGACAGAAGCTCCTGTTCCAGAACTGATGGTCCAGCTAGTATTGTAACTGGAGCTCAAACCACACCAGCCTCTAGGCGCTCCTGGTCCCTGAATACATGTGTTGCAGAGCACAGTACAGAACTGGCCCTCCTGGACATCATCCCATCTTACCAAGCCCCTCATGACCAACTTTGAGGTTGTCAAAGGCAGGTCATCATAGGGAACTAGTAGAGCACCAGCCCTCCACAATCTAGGTTTTCGGCAAACACCATCCTGTTACATAGCTTCCAGATCTGACTAATGCGGCTCCCTCTGTCTGAAATGCTTTCCTTTTGGCTTCTGTTGTTTGGCTTCTGTTAGCCAGGTCCTAGTTAGCTCAGGCTTCAGGTAAAGATGGTGGAATAGTCAGGAACATCAATCTCACTGTTGCCTTTGGTTGCAGGGAGAAGTCAATTCTGACTTGTGTTGGAACTGTTTCTTTGACTTGCTTTCCATTACTTTTGTTATTATAATCATACATAATGGCCTGCCTCAGAGAATCCTACCCCTCTGCCTGAATGTTAAACTAAAGCACCTTTTTTCAGGGCCTTGTTTACCTGTGGATGCCAGGAAGGAAGAAATTAACCCAACCCCTGACTGAGGCTTGACATTCTAGGAGATATTTACAAGATTAATGGCCTTTTTACTTTGCTTCCTCACCTCTCCCCCACCTCTGTTCTATAAAAGAACCTGCCATCCAGACTCCCATAAAATGCTTATTTTGAGACATTACTCTGCCATCTTCTCTGTCAGCCAATATTCTTTGCCTCAACACCTCATCTCCCAGATTTATTGGCCTGTTGTGTGGCAAGCAGAGAGAGCTTGGACTCGATAACACTTTCAACAATAAATTCAAAATGGCAGGAAGAACAGAAAGGGAGACCAGCATAGCAACTGAGAGATGTACCAGGGGTAGCTGACTAAGCAGAGTGGAGGAGGCTGAATCCAGGCCACCGTGGGGAGACTGAGACCCAGTTTATTACGTCACAGAATCCTCATTCAGCTCAAAAACAGGCTTTCCTCGGTACCTCTGCAAGTGAAGCATGGAGAAACTGTGCTCTGGAGAGGATTAAAGAGAGGATTTCTGGGCCAAGAGATACCAGGGACAATTGAGGAAAGTAGTCACTACCCAAAACAGGGGCTTCTGTGAGTGTACACAACATCAATGCTGAGAGCAGGGGCTTCAGCTCCACAACAATGGCCCCCAAACCCTCACCTTCCTAGGCAGGGGCCTGCTGCTGCCGCTGCTGCTAAGTTACTTCAGTCGTGTCCGACTCTGTGCGACCCCATAGACTGCAGCCTACCAGGCTTCTCCGTCCATGGGATTCTCCAGGCAAGAACACTGGAGTAGGTTGCCATTTCCTTCTCCAATGCATGAAAGTGGAAAGTGAAAGTGAAGTCGCTCAGTCGTGTCTGACTCTTAGCGACCCCATGGACTGCAGCCTACCAGGCTCCTCCATCCATGGGATTTTCCGGGCAACAGTACTGGAGTGGGGTGCCATTGCCTTCTCCCAGGCAGGGGCCTAGAAAAGGCAAATGGTCTGGATGCACAAAACAGAAAAGAGGTGGGGAAGTCTGTAGACTGAGCTGAGAGGTGTGGCCTTTATTTTCTGTGAAGTGAATTGCCACTGAATGTTTTGAACAGGGAGTGATATAAGAGTAAGAAGAAAGAGATGTGGACACTCAGTGTGTATTTTAGGCTCATTAAGTATGTTCATATCACTGTGCAACCAACCTCCAGATCTCTTTTCATCTTCCTAAACTGAAATCTGTACTCATTAAACACCAACTCCCTCAGCTCCTGACACCGACACCATTCTACTTTCTGTCTTCTATGAATCTGACAACGCTAGAGACCTCTATGTGGTTGCACAGAGTCGGACACGACTGAAGCGACTTAGCAGCAGCAGCAGCAGCAGCAGCAGCAGGGACCTCATGTTAGTGGAATCATATAGTATTTGTCTTTTTGTGCCTGACATTTCATTTAGCATAATGCTTTCAAGAATCACCCATGTTGTAGCAGTCATCATTTCCTTCATTTTCAAGGTCAAATAATATTCTACTGTATGGCTAGACCACTTTCTGTTTACCCATTCATCTGTCATTGGGCACCTGAGTTGCTTCTACCTTCTGGCTATTGTACATCATGCTGCTATGAACACAGGTCTGAAAATTTCAGTGTGAAGATATCAAGGCATTGTTTTAGCATGTAGTATTCACTGGGATTCCAAGGACACCTTGATCACAGTAACAACAACAAAAGATGAGTCATTTGGAATCTCCATGTGGTTCTAGCATTCCCAAGAATGCAGGATGCTGCTGGAAGCTGGACTTCTATATTCTCCCCCTACACAGAGTGCTTTGGTGCTCTTTCATCTTCCTAAGTCTTAATTTCCTCCTCTGTAAACTGAGACTGATGAGTCCCACTCTGTCACCCACCCCAGGCTGTGGAGAGATCACATGACCTAGTATGTACAAAACCTTGTAAAATCGAAGCGTGGCGATCATGGAGACACTGCTGCTGCTGCTTCCCAAGGAAGGTACCAAGACAGCCCAAGTAGCAGGTTGTGGAGCTGGGAGCATCTCTGGGCAGGGGACACCAGCCTAAGAAGGATCTGTGGAAATCTTTCTGAAAGCAGGTCCCTGGGGCACAGGGACCTTTGAGGTTAAGGATACAAATGGAGGAAGACATGTAGATTGGAATTGATTATCTTAACTGCTCCATACCTAGTTTGTTTCTTTATTTATTAAACAAAAAAAGCCAATAAATATGCATTTATGATCATTGAGACCAAAATCCAACACTATCCAGACAAAGGACAGTTGGGATTCTGGGCGTCACATAGTGGGGTTTGCATGACACAGTGACATTCCTCTCTGAGGGCCGAGACTCAGGAAATAAGAGCTTTGCAGTTGAGCTGCCTGTGCCCGTTGTCTGTCACAGGATGCTGTCATCTTGGACATGTCCTTTCCTCTCAGCTAAGAAGGTGGGGTCAAGTCTATGTCTCCAGTGGGAGTAAGACTGCACACTTGACCATGTCTTGAAGTCTTTTCTTTCCTTCAATTCAAAAGAAAGTAGCCACTCCTTTACTTCCTGAAGACCATTGAATGTTTTGGAGCCTGAAATAGGTAATTGAAGCCCAGTTCTCTCATTTCCATCCCTGGCAGGGAAAGGAAGTTTGTTGGCAGTGGCTGTTTATTTCTTGGGAGCAGCTGCCCTGGCAACACCCTAGCTGCCCAGCCCCACCCTGGCTCTGCATTCTCAGGGCTACTCAAAGGCCTCCAGAGCCCAGGGCTCTGCTCAATGTCCCCAGGCATTGGACACCCAGCCCAGGTTCATGTGTCCACATCCAGCCTCTGACTTCCTTCATGAGCCTGGGCAAGTGCCTCCCAGGCTGGACTTCAATTTCCCCACCTCCCTGGAGCCAGGAGCTCTAAAGGCCCTGCCCCAGTACTCTTTAAGCCCAAAGGGACTTCAACACGTTTTCTCCTGTCCTTATAACAACCCTAAGGGGTGGGCATGACTGTCCCATTTGACGAGGAGGAAAGGGATGCTTGGAGGTGTTAGGTCACAATGGCAACCAAAGGCTCAGCGACTGGACTAGAATTGGACTGCAGGGCTCTGGTCCTCCTCTCCTAGCTGGGATCCCTCTCATCCTACTCTTGGGAAAAAAAGTGAGAGGACAGAGCTGTTGAGGCAAGGCTATTGGGCAAATGGTTTTCAAGCAAAAATAAGAAAATAGTTTGCTTTCTTCTTTCCAAAGTCTTTTGTCCAGTATGTTCAGATTCTCCATAGTCTCAGACCATGGATGCCCACTGGATGGACCCTGGCCCTGTGGTCCTGCCCTTCTCCTTGCACTTACCTTGAATGTGACATCCTACACCTCTGAGCAAGGCTTTTCGTTTCTCAACAAATAGGTAAAATGTTCCAAGCTTGCAATCTGTGCTTCCACCTACCCCAAATAAACACAGAGGAGACACTTAGAAGCCCTGTACCAGGCCTCTCTGCTCAGATTCTCTTCTCAGGTCGCCAGAGGTTCGATGTCCTGAGCCCGCAGTTAGCCCAAAGGGGGCAGCTCAGAACAGCCCTGTTTCTTCAAGAGATGCCTCCGGGGCTCCTTCAGTCCCTGGGGAATTGTGCTTTCTGTCTGAGGGAACCCACACTGCAACCTTAGTTCCAGTCTAGGCCCAGGAGAACTCAAGTTTGGATCTGGGTCAGTTCTCCCTTTGTGTGTGTGTGTGTGTGTGTGTGTGTGTGTGTGTGTGTGTGTGTGGTTATGGTGGGGTAGGCTTGGAGTGAGGAGACTTGAATACATCCCCTCCCTAGGCTATGCTTTGGTGAGTGGTTAATTATGTGAGTGCATGTGTGGTTCCTCTCAGGGTCAATTCATTTTGAGATAAGTGTGTGTGCAGGGGAAGGGTTGACGCACTCAGATTTCTGACGGAAAGCCATGTTACCATTCTCAGTTTGTCCACCTGTAAAATGGGGGCAGACAGTTTGCTCACCACCTCTTGGAGAGTTAAGGGGACCTAACAGTTACTGATTTAGGGAGTGGAGTGTGAAACCTCTTTGCAACTTCCAGACCTTATCCCAGTGTGCAGCCTCCCCCCAATGCCTGGCACAGTGGCTCACCCTTCCCATCTCTGAAAGATAAGTGATTCCCACCTGCTAGACCCACCATTATCCCCAGTGCCTTGCACAGGGCTCAATGCCTTTTCACTGCTGTGACCCCATGCTTCAACAGACTGCCTTTGGGTACCCTCTCTTTTGCTATAGATTCTTCATCTTTCTTGATTTCTCCCCAAGCTCTAAAGCTAGATGATTTGACATTTACTCACTCACTTTCACATTCAACACACACTGTGACACCTTCCTCCATCCTCCAGAGTCCTCACGCATCTGTTTGAGAGTCTTCCTGGTGTCTACTTCTCAATGGTAACAACTCTTAGCCCATCTCTGCCTTCCCTCTCCCTGCTCCTACCCCCTTTATTTCTTTTCCTTTTCTTTAGGGCTTCTCTGCCTCTCCTATGCAATGATTTCTTTTCATCTTTGCTTTATATTCTTTCCCATCCCATTTCTATAATAATTACACTGATTACTTTTATTCTAATTCTTTTCTTCGTATGAAAAAAGAGACAAAATATTGTTCTTGTGTACTTGATAGCTTGATGTTTTTCATATCATTTTCTTGAACTCTTATTTCTCAAGAGTTGCACACAAGAGTCCATATTTACATAAAGTCTTCAAGGTATATTTCGAATTGCCTTGTACTTTTCCATGGTAACTAAAAACCACAGGCTGGAAACTGGGGATTTATGAATGGCACTGGCACAGGCTACCACAACAAATTGAGCTTCTAAGATCAGTTTGAAAAATGACCTGTTTTGGCAGATATCTGTAAACCATATAGGTTGCTTTTTTCATATTTTATTTTCTAAATTTTAATAAAGTTTATTTTATCCATAGTTACAGTAACAAATGCTCATTATAGAACATTTGAAAAATACAGAAACATAGGACCAAAAGCATCTCTAGTTAAAAGAATCCATAATTAATCCACAAGGTTGTGAACCCTGTGGAGGTAGAAATGATGTCTTATTCATCTGGAATACTGCATGGTACAAACAAGGAACACCATCAATGTCTATTGAATGGTAAATCTTGGTTTTATACATTTGAATTAATATGTTTGTAAATTATGAGAACTGTTCCTGGTATCTTGTGTGTGTTTATGTTAAGTTTATATGGAATGCCAGGAGGGACAAACCGAATCTCTCTGGCAGGGATGAGGGGCTATCCTACTTTCTGTTGAGCTGGGCTGGGAGACCATCAGGGCAGTTTTCATCAGCAGTCATCTCCAGCCCCTTCATCGTTCTCCCATAGCATCCTGTACACCTCTCTACACAACTCTCACTAGTTTCACATTTACTTTTTTACTTTCTTTTCAAATGGTGAGGCCCAAGAAGGTAGGGATTTTTGTCTGACTTGGTCACTGTGATATCCCCAACACTGATCTTAGTGGCATGTGGTGAGCACTTGATAAAGATTTGTTGGCTAATGGACAGAATAAATGAAAGTAAGAAGCCATGTTAACATAAGCAAAAGTGGAACATGGAAGTCGAATTACAGGGAACATGGAAGAGTTTTAATCAGGAAAGTATCATCATAGTGCATTTTAGAATGTTCACTTTGACTGCTGTATTAAAGTGCAATGTGCTGAAATGAAGGGGATGGAGGAGATGAGAATGACTTCGGAGTTTCTGGTTTGAGCACCTGAGTGACTGGTAAAATTATTCACTGATGTTGGAAACACAAGAAGAAAGGCAGATTGAGAGGACAGGTGTGGAGTTCAGTTTTGGATATGTTGAATGATTCCAATAGGTGATTGAATCTATGGGTCTGGATCTCAGGATAGAGGTTTAAGATGAAGTTTATATAGACTTACTTCATAGATAGAGTCATAGACACCATGGGAGATGATCAGCTCTCCCATGATCAGAGAAAAGAGTGTAGCCCACCAGGCTCCTCTGTCCATGGGCTTCTCCAGGCAAGAATACTGGAATGGGTTGCCGTTTCCTTCTCCAGGGGATCGTCCCAGCCTAGGGATTGAACCTGCATCTCCAGCGTCTCTTGCACTGGCAGGTTGATTCTTTGCCACTGGTGCCACCTGCGAACTCTAACAGAAGCCTAGAAGACAAAAATTCAGCATGAAATGTAAGGACTTATATAGGAGACTGACCAAAAATTGGAAGAAAAAACCAGGAACATGGTTTTATGAGGCAAAGGAGGAAAGAGTTGTTTCAAGAACAAGGAAGTGGTCAAGAATATTTGAAAGCACAAATATTAAGGCTTGAAATGTGTCCATTTGAGTTTTTGAGTTAGGAGCTGTAAGTGAGAGTGATGTTAGCAGAATAATAAATGTAAGAGCCTGATGACGAGGTTAGAAAGCAAATGATGGCAGCATACAATTAGGAAATATAATTTAAAAATATACCATTTACAATTGCAAAACATGAGAGATATTTATAGATAGGAGTCTACAACATTATTTAAAAACCCATAAAAGATTACCTAAATAATAGGAATCTATACTATGCTCATGAAGGCAAAACCTCAATATAATAAAGATATAAATTCTCCAGATTACTCTATATATTCAATGGGCTTTCATTCAAAATAGCAATTGTTTTTTATGACACTTAGGGAGCTTATTTTTAAAATTCATGTGGAAGAGCAAAGGGCTGAAAATAAACATCAAAATATTGGGGAAAAAAAGATGGGAGGTTTTCCCTACTAGATATCAAGTCTTATTATTAAGCTGTAAGGCAATGTGATATTTCACAGGGATAGACAAATAGATCAATGGAACAGTAGAATGAGTTCAGACCAGATCGAACTGTGTATGGAAACTTGACATACAGCAGAGATAGCACTACAGATCAATGAGGAAAGGAAGAACCACTCAGTAAATGATATGGACAAAATTGGTTATCCACATAAAAACAAATATAAATATAAATGTATATATCTCTATCTCAAACCAAGTACAAAAATAAATATCAAGTGAGTTACAGTTCTAAATATAAAAATTTTTTAATTTTAAATCTTCATGAGAAAAAATAGGGACTATTACTATGGCCTCAAATGAAGGAAGGGATTCTTAATCAAGTCACAAAAACACAAACCATAAAAAAACGATAATTTTTATCACAATAAAATGTAAAATATCTATTCAATATAAGACAACAAAAACATAATGAAAAGCTACAGATCAGCAGAAGGTATGTACAATGCATATAACTTCTAAATATTAATATCCAGAATTAATAAAGAACTCATAATATCAATAAGACAAAGAACTTAAAAATGGGCAACAAATATTAACAGATAATTACCAATAGTAGAAACTTAATGAAGCCACTGGTGGCTCAGACGGTAGAGAATTTGTCTGCAATGCAGGAGACCTGGGTTCGATCCTTGGGTTGGGAAGATCCCCTGGAGAAGGAAATGGCTACCCACTCTAGTATTCTTGTCTGGAGAACTCTATGGGCAGAGGAGCCTGGCAGGCTACAGTCCATGAGGTCGCAAAGAATCAGACTGACTGCATAACACTCACTTTCAGAAACTTAATGGCTACTGAATTTATGAAAATATGTTCAACCCACCAGTAATCAGAGAAATGCAAAGTAAAACAACAATAAAATGCCATTTCACACTTCTATAACTGACACATATTTCAATACCAAAGTCAAGAAAGCAGAAGAACAGGAGTTTTCGTAAACCTCTGGTAAGAATATAAAATGGCACAACCTAGGAGAGCAGTATGGTAATATCTGGTAAAGCTGAAAAGTAACATATAGCAATTCCATATCTAAAAAAGAAATACTTTAGAAAAACCTCTTAGCTGTAGTGCACAAGGAGACTTGTGCATGCATTTTCATTGCAAATTTCTGCACAAGCAAAAATTTGGAAATAAGAAACAGGAGAATTAGATAAATAAATTGAGGCACATTTAGAAAACATAATACTTTAAGACAATAAAATGAATAAACTATAAAGTGGTAACATGATTTTTTTTTCTGTTGATAGAACAGAACAGTATCCCAAATTTGGTGATCATGAATCTATGCATGTTATATAAAATTTCATAGAGCTATACACTCTTCTTCCCAACAAATGATGAATTATAAATAATCTCTGCATTGAAGTTAATAGTATTCCACCAATATCAGCTTACTTATTTTAACAGTATGCTATGGTTATGAACATATTATCTTTGGGAGAAGTCAGGTGAATGGTACAGGGAACTCTATTATCTCTGTAAATGTTTGCAAATTTTAATCTATATAAAAACAAAAAAGATATTAAATAAACACACGGTATTGACATATAAATTATCTGAAAGATTAACTAAAATTCAGAAATATTCAGTACAAAAAATGATGAACTATATATAGGCTACATATATCAGCACAAAAAATCAGAACATAACATTGAGTAAAGAAAGTGCATTCCAAAGGCTAGAGTGTGTTGCCATTTCCATAAGGTTTTAAAACACACAACATAGTATGTAGCTTATAGGTATGTCATCTTGTAGTAAAATTAGGAACACATACATGGGAATTATAAAATCCAAATAGATCCTAATTATTCCCACCACACACACACAAAAAGAAATGATAACCAAATTGCAATGTTTCAAACCAGCATGCTGTACACCTGAAATTTATACACTGTTATATGTCTAATGGACTTCCTTGGTGGCTCAGACAGTAAAGCGTCTGTCTACCATGCAGGAGACCCGGGTTCGATCCCTGGGTTGGGAAGATCCCTTGGAGAAGGAAATGGCAATCCACTCCAGTACTATTGCCTGGAAAATCCCATGGACAGAGGACCCTGGTAGGCTACAGTCCATGGGGTCGCAAAGAGTTGGACACGACTGAGCGACTTCACATTATATGTCTAATATATTTCAATTAAAAAATAAGATAGTAGTTAGCTCTTGGGAGAGAGATGAATTGGAATAAGAGGGAATTCCCAGTGCTTCAACTGGGTCTCTAATATTTTGTATCTCAAAAAAGGATATGAAGCAAACATATTAAAATCTTAGGATCTGAAAAAGCCAGATGGAGCGCACATGGTTCTTTTCCATGTATGTCTCCATATTTTTCTATATACTTGATATATCTCGTATTTATAAAATGAGTTAAGAAAGTTGAGTAGTGAGAGACAGTTTAGGGAAATAACTGGGAATGAAAACTAGAAGAGTTTAGACAATTTCGTAGCACATGGGGAGTGATCAGAAGAGCACTAGGATCAAAACTCTGCTTTTGAAGGAGTTCCATAAGAAGAGTAGTTAGGACGCTACTGCAATGGTCTAGATATGATATGGCAAAGCTCTGAGCATGAGTAGAGGCACTGAAATTGGAGAAGAGAGGATAATGAATTCGGGAGACCCTACAGATAGAAGAAACGGGATTTGGCTTTCAAATCAGACCTAAGAGAGCCTGCCGAAAGTTTTTATATCTTGAAAACCATAGCAGAGAGTTAGAAAGCAAACATCATCATAAATTATAGAACCAAGCCCTGGGTCTCTGGTAGTTGCAGTAATAAAAAGAAATATTTATTGAACAGCCTAATTTTAGCCGGAAAATTTATTATACAGAAGTAGGAAGAAGAAAAACACATGCTTCCTTTGCTGCACAGGTAAGAGAGTCTGCAAACAGCCTGTGTAGGAACACAGGGAGCTGTCTGTCTCCCCTGGGTGGGGTTCCAGGCTGAGCGCACCCAGATATCACTTGCGCATGGGAAGGAGCGCCTATTAGAAAATTGTTGGCCCAAAGAGCTGGTTCTTCTGGCTACTTACCTACCCGGGGCAGAACACTGGTTGTATTTTGTCTTGTCAGATACCAAAACCACTTTGGCTTTCAGTATTTTATAATGACTAGATTTATCCAAATGAGTCTTGGCCCAGGGCCAGAGTTGCCGGACATGATTTGTAAGGACTCTTCCACAGTTTGGGGATGGACCAGGGTTTTGTGAATATATTGAGCATTGGAGATGCAGAGATAAATTAAATCCATTGATTAGCTCCTTCGGATTAGGGGTGGGGTAGGCTTTAAGCAAACAAGTAAACTGACATGATGTCATAGAGATTTTTAGAAATATTTGGGAGGAAAAGTTATAAAAAAGGAGAAAGCAATTATTGATACAGAGAAGGTCTTTGAGCAAGACCTTAAGGGATGCACAGGAGGTGGCAGGGTGGAAAGGAGTGTAATCAGAGGCACCAGCGTGAGCAAAGACACAGAGGCCTGAAAGTGCCTGGGGACAATGCCATTCAGGGAAGCGGAAGTGGCCAGCATGACCAAAGCATGGAGTCTGCTGGGGCAAGTGATAGGAAGTAAGGCTAGAACATTTGGGTGAGAGGAATTAGGAAGAGCTTTGACTAGAAGGCTAAGAACTTTGAAAATTATTCTGGAGGAAAATGGGGGAACCATTCAAAATTTAAAATATGCAAATTAGGAAAATAGCATGGTGTTTGGTAATTGGTGGTAGTGTGGTAGGTGGTTTATATGCAGGAGAGTTTGCTGATGGGAGCCCAGTGAGGAACACTGCAGCAATTCAAGAGACAGATGACGCAGCTGGGACTAATGCTAGGCATGGCAGAGAGCAGAAGCAAGGCCAAGACATATTTAGGTGCAGCACTCGCAGAACGTGGTGAAGAGTTAGATGTAGGGAATGAGAGAGAGTTGGCCTTAGTGTTCTGGTTTGACAGATCTGTCTAATCCTGTTTGGATGTCAAGTGCCCAGGCCAGTGCCAAGCACTGAGTTGGTCCTTACTAAATACCTGTTGAATAGATGAATGAATGAATAATGGTGACTTTGGAAGAACAGTCTGAGGGTGGAAGCAAGTCAGGTCAGATTGCATGAATGAAGACATGAGGGACAGGTGAGGAACTGAAGCTCACTCCTGCTGCCATAGCCCTGTCTTTGCATTGCCTGGTGGTTTCTATAAGAAACTTCACAGAGGACTCCTTCCCTTTCGGTACAGGCAGAACTGCAGTTCAGCTTTGCTTCCTCCTTTCCTTTTCTACAATATCCTTGGCCTTACTGTCGAATTGGGCTGCTGACACACTCATACATTTCTGAATATCAGTATTTGAAATCATTTTCTCTAACAGTCTCACTCTTTTATCTTTATCATTTTAATTCCTTTCAATATGTTCTTTGCACAGAGGACTTACCCTCTCTTTCTGTGGTATGAACTTCATCTACCAGCCCCCAAGTCTCTAAGAGAGCAAAGGTTGAGGCATATTTCTGGTGCCTTTCTTTGGGGGGAAGAATTATTTCTTCTATCAGGAAACTTAGGATTAGTACCCAGTGACTGGGTCTGTAAGACATTTCCCAGCATATTTCTGCTTTGGTCTAATACTAATTCTATGGAATTACCTTCATGCTTCTCAGTTCCCAACTTCCTTGTTTGCCCATGATTCCTTTTTCCATTTCACTGCATGATCTTTCACAGTTTTGCATTTCTGTGTCCTCATCCCTCTTCTCCACTCTGCCAAATTCCATTCCACATCTTTACTAAGCATTGATGTCTGTTCTTGACTGGTCAAACTCCACTCAGCCATAGAACTGAAGACTTTCCACACTTTGGTTTTACCCCACTCAGTCCGTGGACCCTAGAGCCAAGCCTGACATGGGGATAGGTGCTCTAATCATCTACTTCCTCCACCTCCCCCTGTCCCTGCAGCCAGTAAGCTCTGGAACTATAGGACTCCCTGTGAATACCAAAATCCAGGGATACTCAAGTCCATTATATGAATATAAAATCGTGGAGTACAGTCAGCCCTCTGTATCCATGGATATGAAACCCAAGAACATGGAGGGCTGACTGTATATTTATTGGGAAAAAATCCATGTGTAAGTGGAACTATGCAGTTCAAAACCCTGTTGTTCAAGGGTCAACTGATGTCTTGTTGCCCCTTTCATTGCACCCCTCAGGCCCCATATGCCTGGCTTAAGAACTCCATTGACTCGACTCTCAGCAGCACAACTACTGTTTGAGGTCCTACTTCCATAGTAAAAATCCCCATGCTATGCAACAGCGGTCCCATATCAGTACTTTTACCTTGTTTTTGAAAGAGTCCTTCTGAGGTGTTCAAAATCATAAGCCAGGGAGGTCTATACTCACAAGGATGTGAATATTATGAAATATAGGAAATAAAGAAACTCTTCCTCTAAGTATGAATTTCAGCTTTTGAAAAGATAGGGAAAATAGAACAGTGTTACTAATGAGGTCATTTTTGATACTTAATCAACCTGGGATTTCTTTGGAAGGAATGATGCTAAAGCTGAAACTCCAGTACTTTGGCCACCTCATGAGAAGAGTTGACTCATTGGAAAAGACCCTGATGCTGGGGGGGATTGGGGGTGGGAGGAGAAGGGGATGACAGAGGATGAGATGGCTGGGTGGAATCACTGACTCGATGGACATGAGTCTGAGTGAACTCTGGGAGTTGGTGATGGACAGGGAGGCCTGGCGTGCTGCAATTCATGGGGTCACAAAGAATCGGACACGACTGAGTGACTGAAATGAACTGAACTGAACTGAATCAACGTTCATGAAGAATGAAAATAATAGAATGTCAAATCTTAGTTCACTACACCCATTTGCTTAATCAAATGTACCTAGATTAGCCTATGTGTCTTCAGGGCCACAGCTTGCCATGACCATCACTCCCAAGTTTCCAGAAAATGTCTGCACTTGACAGGAGAGTGATGTTGCCCAGGGTTTGGTATGGGGGTGGGTATTTGAGCTGCACTGATTGAACTCCTGCCAAAGTTTGTATATTTATTCCAAGAAAAGGCTATTCCAGACCCAGAGCTGGTTTCGATCACTAACAGATCTGAGTTTCTCATGGCAAGCAGGCTGTGTGTATGTATGGGTGTGGTGGAGTAGGGGTGGGAATAGGGGTGGGGTGGGGAAGAGGAAGTCCTGATGGTAATAGTATTTTGATATTTTTTGTATTATTTTAACTGAATAATAGCTATAATCTGAATCATTTTGGTTTTAGTACTCCCCTTTTTTTGCTTTAAACAGAAGCATAGATCCATCTTTCTTTTTACTTTTTACCTTTCTCTTCCACTGAGGTATTGTCTTGATTATGAATAAATGATACAAAGTACAATAAAAAAGGGACTTGGAGCCAGGACACCTAAATTTTCATTTTACCCTTGTACTAACTTTCTGTGAGAATTTGGGCAAGTCACTTCACCTTGCTATACCTCGGTTTCCATGTATGTAAAGTAAACAGTGTTAAACTAAATGATCATCAAGAGCTTTTCCAGATCAAAAAAATTCATGCGTCAATAGAATGTCTAACCTGGCTCCTTTCTCAAAGATGCTCCTGCTTAAGGTTTGGGGTGATCCACTTTTGAGAATATGGAGCAGTAATAAAAAGATGTCTTCAGAAACACTGTATTGATACAACCCAATTCTGTTAAAAAAAAAAAAAAAAGTTTCTGCCTATATGAACTGAACTGAAGATCTCAGTGTTCGATTCTGTCCCATCATTTTTCTTTATTTTCAATCTCTGGAGTTGTCTAAGAGAAAGACATCCAATGCTATCTCCTCCAAAGACCATTCACTGACTAGGTGCATTGTCCCTCTAATTCATCATTGCTGGGTGTCCTGCCCTCCACCATGACAATCTTGACAACATGCATGGTAATGGACACATCACTTTTTTAAGTGCACACCACAGAGAGGTATTCTGCAGAGCTCAGTTGACATGAAAGACCTTGTAGCAAAAGGATAGAACCAGGGATTTGACTTCATTGGATTTGTAGAACTGGCCAAGTCATTCCTTCCACCCACCACAGCCCCAGTTTAGCTTGAAAAGTAAGGATGATAATATCTACCTCAGAGGTATTCTTTCAAAAATGGAGATAATCCATGTAAAAACAGTGTATAATCTGTACAAAGGAGAATGTTAGTTATCCTCAGTGAACTTTACCTCTGAGGAGGACCTTTGAGATCCTCTGGTGAGGCCTCACTTAATAGATGAGGAAACCGAGACCCAGAAAGGGCAAGGGGCATGCGTGGGATAATCACCACAAGAAAGTGCCTTCAATACCAATGATAATCACTGAGTGAAGGAGAGACAGTTTGGGGATCAATATGGCTTTGGTCTTGCCTTCCCCAGATGTAGTCTCTGGCAGCACCGAGGGGGGTAGGCAAACACTGACAGCCCTGATAGCTTAAGTAGAATTATCACTGGAAACTCACCCCTCATAGGACAGAGAGGGAGAAAATGTCAGAGCTATAGATAAACAAAAAAATTGGCAAAGAGTTCAGTTTCATAAATAAAAATACTGAAGGGACACTAGCATACTAAGAGGATCCCTTTTGCCTCATAGCTGAGGTGATCCTGTGATATATTACACCTTCAAATCTAGAGGACCCATCAAACATTCCTAAAGTCTTCTCCACCCAGTCAGCATTCAGCAAATGCTCCCTGTGCAATCACTGTGTTGGGTGTTGTGCCAGGTGCTAAGGAGGGGACACAGGCACAAATAAATACTCAGAGTGCAAGAGGGCACACAGCAAAAACTGCATCTGAATAAAAGGGCCTACAGGAATACAAAGGCGAGAACAAGCAGACGATGACAGCAGTAGCCAAGAAAAGCTCACAAAGGAGGTGGTACTTAACGTGGGTCTTAGTTAGGCAGTCACTCAGCAGAGAAAACAGAGATTGGTCATAAGCACTTTGTGGATACTATCACATTTATTCCTGTGCGTTATGCCCCTCTATCCATGGGATTCCCAGGGAGAATACTGGAGAGGGCTGCTATTTCCTCCTCCAGGGTATCTTCCTGACCCAGGGATCGAACTTGCTTCTACTGCATCTCCTATATTGTCAGGTGGATTCTTTACAACTGTGCCACCTGTGAAGCTAGATTCCTCTATTCTTACCAATTAAAAGATGATGAAATTGGGGTTCAGAGAGGTTAGGTAACTTCACACAGCTAGTTCAAGTACAAACAAGGCCAGGTTTTGAATCTAGATATATCTAATGCCAAAGCCTATTATCTTAGCTACTACTAGAGTATATCAGGAATTTGGTCAGAGGATCCTATAGCACAGAAGTGCAAAAGAAGCAGGATGATTTGCTCCAGAAATAAGAAGTCTCCCAGTGTTGGGGGCAAAATTGAGCTTGAGTCTATAATCAGCAAGGAAGCAATGCATGTTTATAAAGAAGGGATGATATGATCAGATTGTGTTTCTGTTTTTTTATGAACACTGTTCTGGGTGCAGCGTGGAGAATAGATCATAAGGGGCTGAGGAGAAAGTGCTGATCCAGGCAAGAGACAGGGTGCTTGGATGAAAAGTAGCAGCAGTAGAGAAATAGAGAAATTAACAGATTAGACAGCCTGCTCTGAAGATAGAATCAATAAGAGCTGATGATAAATTGCATGTGTTTGTGGGAGAAAGAGAGAAGACTAGGAGGACTCCTAGGTTTCTGGCTGAGGTGATTAGCAAAGGAAGATGCCATTAATCAGGGTAAGAAATACAGAAACATTTAGGGGAAAACATGCTGAGTTTGTAGGACAAATGGCCAAAGATTGTAAGTTGGCAGTTGGGTACACAGGGTCATACAGGCAGTTCATAACTGAAGTTATAAAACTGAGCTCGCCTTGTAAAGTGTATGGTCTGGGGAAAGAAGATAGTCTAGGGCAGAAGAATCCTAAAAACATTGGCATTTAGGGTAACCAACAAGGACCTACTGTACAGCACAGGGGACTCTGTTCCATGTCATGTAGCAACCTGGATGGGAGGGGAGTTTGGGGGAGAATGCATACCTGTATATGTATGGCTGAATCCCTTTGCTGTCCACCTGAAACTATCACAACACTGCTCTTTGGCTATAACCCAATGCAAAATAAAAAGTTCTGAAACAACAGAAAAATAAATAAAATAAAATAAATAAATAAATAAATAAAAATAAATAAATAAAATAAAAATAAAATAAAATAAAAAAATAAAATAAAAACCACATTGGCATTTAAGAGTTAAGCAGAGGAGAAGAAGCCTGCATTTACTATGGACCCTTCTGTTCCTACCTCCACATCCTATGGCAAGAGCAGAGCATACGTTCTGAGATCAACAGTTGTTGTTGTTGTTGTTTAGTAAGGAGCCACTGAATGCTACCACAAATGCTACCCAGGTGAAGAGCTGCGTGGACAATAGGTTTGCTGCTGCTGCTAAGTCGCTTCAGTCGTGTCCGACTCTGTGCGACCCCATAGACGGCAGCCCACCAGCCTTCCCGTCCCTGGGATTCTCCAGGCAAGAACACTGGAGTGGGTTGCCATTTCCTTCTCCAATGCATGAAAGTGAAAAGTGAAAGTGAAGTCGCTCAGTCGTGTCCGACTCTAGCGACCCCATGGACTGCAGCTTACCAGGCTCCTCCATCCATGGGATTTTCTAGGCAAAAGCACTGGAGTGGGGTGCCATTGCCTGCTCCGGTCAATAGGTTTAGGAATGGCGTATCCAGTAAAATCCCCCATCCCATGCATCTACCCCAGACATATGCTGTCAATATTGTTACCAAAACATATTTTACATTCATCTAATATTGTTTCTGTTGGTGGGCCACCAGGGAAGGTTTGATGAAAACTTTGATTAAACATTTGATTTAAAAATTTCATTCCTTCTGTTGACTCAAACTATCTTATTGGTTCTCTCCAATATTATTTCTGCACAATTCTGATATTCTGTGTTAACAAACTGGAAAACAAAAGTGATTTCAGCTAATGAATTTGAGGATTCACTTGCCTTCAACAATTTTCTACATTTTTAAAGCCAATACAAGTTTCTTTTTTAAAATTACAGTTTAATTTGGAAGCACATTGACCATTTAGTATATAGCACCTTTGCCCTATTCTAAGAAACAAAAGTTTTCTCTCCAGAAAAAGAAACAAAAAACTGAATACAATATAGAGGTTAAGAAAGTCGAAAGAATCTAGGTTGGAGCTGAACTCACATTGCTGTAGGGGGTAGCTTTGGGGTTTATTTGTCATTTGGACAACTAGCTCTGTTCCTATGCAAGACAAATCAATACTGAGTCACACTTAGTCATCATTGATCAATTGTTCCATTATCAATTCAGCCTTGTTCTCTTGAGACTTTTTAAATAAGTTTAGCTAAAAGGGAGCTTGTTGCCTGTCTGCATTAGCTTTTGCAGAACAATCTTTCTCCCTCTCTCTGTGACATGGTGTTGATATATGACAATAACCAGAGACTGCTTATTGTGAAATCAGAAACCCTAGAGAGTAGCTTTTCATTTCAGCAGCCTTGTTATGATAAATTCATTTCAACAGAAACTTTCTTGGCCATGTCAAACTTTTCATCACCTCTGGGAGAAGACTCATTTTTCCAATGAGCCTGCTGAAGGGAGGGGGTCGGGGCAACACACCACAGGACTGGGATTACATGCTTGCCACCAATCCCACTTTTTCCCATCTTGAATGATATTGGGTCAACTGCTAGGCCTATCAGCTTATGTAGGGTCAGTGAGATCAAGGTCAGTCATGGTTACTCTCTCTTGCATGCAAGCACGTGCTCGTGTGAGATATATATATAGATATAGATATAGATACAGATATACACACACACACAGCCTGCATGTGTGCCAAGTCCCTTCAGTCATGTCTGACTCTTTGTGACTCTATGGACTGTAGCCCACCAGGCTCCTCTGTCCATGGAATTCTCCAGGCAAGAACATAAGAGTGGATTGCCATGCCCTCCTCCAGGGAATCTTCTATATAGAGAGGAACAGAGAGAGAGAGAGAGAGAGAGAGAAACGAGGATACAATGGATGGATCGGGCCAAATCCAGTCCCTGACTTACAAATGATCACCTGAATGCCTCCCCACTCCATATTTGCCCCTGAGCCTTGGCTGCAGTGCCATTCAACTGCAGTGAAAATTTTTGTGAAAATTACTTGATGCTTTCTTAGAGCAAGGAGATTTGGCAGGTTTATAGAAGACCATCTTCAGAGCTCCAAATATGGGCTATATCAGTAAGCTTTTGGTGCACAGCCTGTTTATTAGCAAATCGGGGATGACTTGTGTTCTTCTGACATTTTTACTTAGGAAAAATACTCCAGTTTTTATTATCTACCTAATTAAGCTGTGAGCAGTTAAGAAGTAGAGAGTTTATTACCTCAGAATGTGATACAAGCAAAACATAAGTGAGTTTTGACTACTGTATGTATGACATAAAAATAATGCCAGACACATAGAGAGTGCTTCTTAATTGGCATGTGCTGTCTGATTTGTTTCCTGTATATGAACATATTCAGTTGTCTTTGTAATGACTTCATAAGGGAAATAGTATCATTATCCCAATTTTACAGTTGAAATACTGTGGCGGATAGAGGCTAAGCAATTTGCTAAAACTTATAGCTACTAGGTGGCCAAGCTGCGATGCAAATCCAGGCTGCCTGACTTCCAGTTGGCACTAGTGTCCCCAGTTTCCCACCTCATAATCTTTGCTCAAACTGCTCCCTACTCCTCGAATGCTTCCCCCATTTGTCAAAATTCCTCTCATCTCTTGAGCTCAAGGAATGCCTCCTCCAACATGAAGCCTTCCCAGATCCTCCCCGTTGGACTCACCCTCCCTTTGCTACACCCCCAGAGCTTCGTAAACTGCTTTCATGGCACTTTTCTCACTTTGCCTTTGATTCTTGCTGTTTACAAGCTTTCATGGAGTGTGCTGACCACTTCCTCCCATAGGCCTTAGTGACTTTGGGGGCAGACTTTTCTCACCTTTGTATCCCCTTTAAGAGCCCAGTGGAGTGTCTTACACAAAGTAGATGAATAAGACATGGTCAGGGTGGGGGGATAAGTTAAGAGTTTGCGATTAACATATATATACTACTATATATTAATACAAAATAGGTAACCAACAAGGACCTACTGTATAGCACAGGGAACTCTACTCAATATTATGTAATAAGCTATAATGGAAAAGAATCTGAAAAAGAGTCTATATATATATCTCCCTGAATAACTGTGCTATACACCTGAAACTAAGACAACATCATAAATCAACTACACTCCAATTTATACAAAGGCTTGGTCCCTTGCTTCTCCAGTGGCTCAGCTGGTAAAGAACCCGCCTGACAGTGCAGGAGACTCAAGAGGCATGGGCTTGATCCCTGGGTTGGGAAGATCACCTGGAGAAGGAAACAGCAATGTGCTCCAATATTCTTGCCTGGAAAATCCCATGGGCAGAGAAGCCTGGCGAGCTACAGTCCATGGGGTCACAAAGAGTTGGACATGACTGAGCACACATGCATGCACATGGTTCCTTACCTCAAAAACTTTACAATCACCAACCTAAATACATCATTTCTCTTCAAGGAGAAACTCAGGCCCTATTTACACAGAACACAGCATTTACCATTCGTGAGACCAGTTCCACATCTTGGAACCCTCATAATGGTCTTTTCTTGGGCAATCCTTGGGTAGAGGATAAACTGGTGTGGCTCAGTAGTCATAGTAATTGTAGGAAACTTGAGAAAGCAGAACTCAGCTCAGCCTCCCACCTGAAATTACAATCTCCTCCTTAGAGTCCTCACCAAAGGGGCCAGCATCTATAAGCACTTCCTGAGATGTGGAAGATGCCTCTTCTCTCAGGACCTCAGTCTGAACCTGTGTCTGCAACCCTATTGGTAGAATCTTTCCAGGATCAAGCTAGAATATGTCTTCCTCATGTCTCTGCAACCTTGTTCCCTCTTCTGTACCCCAAAGTCACACCACAACAAATCTGTCTTCTTCGGTAAATTATTTTGGCAGTTTGGTCCTCATCAGCTCTTCAATACATGATGTAAAAGATTCAGACAACTGTACTTCGTCATCATCCCCACCAAATTGGATTCCCCTTTCAGTCATTCAATGGATTATATAGCAAACAGTCCCAAGAAGCTGGAGTGATTGATTCTTATGTCCACATATTGATGTTGTCAACAAGAGAGCAGTGGCTTGTTAAATGCCTAAATGGCAGGATAACACCAATCAGTTACAGTGCAGAATTGGGACCATCAGTTTCTTCCACACTACGGGTCTTGATGTGAGCGTTACCTTCTCCCCCTCATATCATACAGGTTCTGGGAACACATTTTTTCCTTCTTCTCTATATTCCTCTGGAGTTTTCCATGACTTGGCAAATCTTACATTTCAGGTATATAGAACAAGAGCTTGCCTGGAGGCCATGGTCAAACAGAATTTCCTACCAAGACAGCCACCCTGCTCCCTGGGGCCTCTGCACCTCACACATCTAGGTCTCCCCACTCCATGCCCATGGAACACAGAAGAGTCTATGCAGGTCTGGCCTTCTCATCAGCCCTGGGGTCCCAGGTTCTCCAAGGCTCAGCTACCTCCCAGTGGACCCATCGAATTTACAGAGCTTTCACAATTTTTCTGGCTATTGACAAAGAAAGCCCTCAAAGCCAGGAAAACAACCATAACACTAAGATTAAGGCCTAGAAAGAAGATGCCCAATTTAAAATTTTGAACCAAGAGTTGTAGGATGAGTGCATCTGGACAGTTTATCAGTGCACTCAATGTAAGAGTTATCTTACCATCTCACACCACTCAGAATGGCCCTCATGAAAAAGTCTGCAAATAACAATTGCTGGTGTAGGGAAAAGGGAACCCGCCTACACTGTTGGTAAGAACATAAGCTGGTGCAGCCTTTATGGAAAACAGTATGGAGGTTCCTTGAAAAACTAAAAACAAAGTTGCCATATGACCTAGCAATTCCACTCTTGAGCATATATCCCAGAGAAAGCTACAATTCAAAAAGACACACATACCCCTATGTTCACAGCAGCCACTGTTCACAATAGCCAAGATGTGGAAGCCGCCTACAAGTCCATCGACAGAGGAATGGATAAAGAGAACATGGTCCATGGTACCTATAAACAATTGAATACTACTCAGGCATAAAAAAACAAATGAAATAGTGTCATTTGCAGCAACATGGATGGACCTAGAGATGATTATACTAAGTGAAGTAAGTCAGAAAGGGAAAGACAGATACTGTATGATATCACTTATATGTGGAATTTAAAATATGACGCAAATGACCTTATCTACAAAACAGAAACAGACTTACAGACATAGAAAACAGACTTCTGGCCACCAAAGGAGAGGGATGGATTGGGAGTTTGGGATTAACAGATGCAAACTAGTATATACAAAATGGATAAACAACAAGGCCCTACTGTAGAGCACAGGGAACTATATTCAATATCCTGTGATAAACCATAATGGAAAAGAATATGAAAAAGAATGCATTTATGTGTGTAACTGGATCACTTTGCTGGACAGCAGAAATGAACACAATATTGTGAATCAACTATACTTCAATAAAAAAATAAAATTAAACAAGAGTTATCTTGAGAGAGGTCATAAGGCCATTGATTCCATTTTATTGCTGCAGTATTTTGTGTCTGAGGCCAAGGATGAAGCAGATCAACCTGGGAAAATGGATCAATTGCATGAACTACTGTCAAGGAAAGAGTGAAATCAGAACCACTTACAAATTCAGCTGTCACCACTCACTGTTTTGTCTTGGGTAAATCACTTAACCTCTCTGAGGCTCAATGCATCACGTGAAAACTCAGGAGAGGATTCTCCCCCTGTCTACCTTAGGGGTGGCCTAAGGATGCTGGGACACAAAATATGGGAAGACTCTGATTTGTTTTCCCTGAGAAATTACATAGAGGCTTCTTCCTGGGGCTGCCAATGAGTTAATGCTAAGCAACAAGAAGAAGCCCAGCTCCCAAATGCCCCAAGTCACCCTGAAGAAATGTGGGGTGGGGAGGCTCTGGCATCTGCAGACCCTCTTTCTTCACAGTCATTTAAACATTAAGTATTTGTTTACGTCTGTCTTCCTGAGTAGTACCTTTATCCTTAAAACTAGACTTGAGCTACTGGCATGTGGCAAGAGTCACCAACTTCTCACCTCACTGACACATGCAGTTTCTTCTGTCTTAAAAGGGATGGAGGCAGGTAAAAGGGGGCTGCAAAAAGCCATGTATTTCTATGAGTTTTTGCTTTAATTGTGTGTTGTTGTTGTTTCATTCCTACGTCGTTTCTGACTTTGCAACCCCACAGACTGTAGCCCACCGGACTCTTCTGTCCATGGGATTTCCCATGCAAGAATACTGGGGTAGGTTGCCATTTCCTTCTCCAAAGGACCTTCCCAAACCAGAGATTGAACCTGCGTCTCCTGCATTGCAGGCAGATTCTTTGCCACTGAGCCACCAGGGAAGATGACAAACAATTTCTGTTCTGTTTAAACTGTTGTGTGAAAGTATGTTGCCCTAGGCCTAGGGATTTGCTAAAGTCTTTCGAAGTCACATTTTCTTGTATTCTCGCATTCTCTGCCTTAAATACTTTCTTCTCTATCTTGTGGTAGATTAGTCCATTTGAAGCACATTTCATGCAATAATTGGCAAAACTTTCTCAGTTTAATGAGGCTTCAGGATAATTCCAGAACATATACATCCTCCTTCCTTCAACGTGTGTGTTGCTCAATAGTAACTGGGATGTAAATCCTGCTGCTTCTCCTGAAATATCATCACTAGTTACTTTTTTGTTTAACTATTAGAGGTCTTTGAATAAAGATTGAATTAACACAATGGCAACGAATATCCATAAGTCATTAAGCCCATCAAAAAAGCCCAAAATTAAATGTTTATTTTTGCATGCCAAACAATTTGATTAATATTTATTTGATTGATATATCTGGTATTGTCATAGAGTTGTGTGAAAGGAAAAATATCTTTCTAGGATTCTATCACATTATATTATATTTTAGTTCAGTTCAGTTGCTCAGTCATGTCCGACTCTTTGGGATCCCAAAAACTGCAACATACCAGGCTACCCTGTCCATCACCAACTCCTGGAGCTTGCTCAAACTCACGTCCATCGAGTTGGTGATGCCACCCAACCATCTCATCCTCTGTCATCCCCTTCTCCTCCTGCCTTCAATCTTTCCCAGCATCAGGATCTTTTCCAATAAGGCAGTTCTTGCCATCAGGTGGCCAAAGTATTGGAGCTTCAGCTTCAGCATCAGTCCTTCCAATGAATATTCAGGACTGATTTCCTTTAGGATTGACTGGTTTGATCTCCTTGTAGTCCAAGGGACTCTCAAGAGTCTTCTCCAACACCACAGTTCAAAAGCATCAGCTCTTCAGTGCTCAGTTTTCTCATAGTCCAACTCTCACATCCATACATGACTACTGGAAAAACCATAGCTTTGACTAGACAGAGCTTTCAGACCTTTGTTAGCAAAGTAATATCTCTGCTTTTTCATATGATATTAAAATAAATATTATATTTATATTATATCATATTTTCCCATTGTGTAACAGTACAAAAAATAGATAAGTATTCCTGATGGAAAAGAAACAATTTATTCTCAAAAGCACATTTTAGAATGCAACAAGATTTTTTATAGATTATGTATTTAATACATTTGCTAATTTTATTAGCAATAAGTTCTAAAATAACATTGGAAACAATGTGCTAGATATGATGAACTCATTCTGTTATAGGTACTTGGAGGAATTTTCCTCCTCGCACTGACCCCTAAGTGAGCTATTCAGAATGCCTCCTGGTTCAACTAGGAAATCTCCCAGGGCTTCTGGAGTGTTAAACAAAATACTTTTCCACAAGGATTTAGAAATCATGTCTGACTCTTTGCAGCCCCATGGACTGTATCCCACCAAGCTCCTCTGTTCATAGAATTTCCCAGGCAAGAATACTGGAGTGGCTTGCCATTTCTTTCTAGAGGGGATCTTTCTGACCCAGGAATCAAACTCGCATCTCCTGCATTGAGACAGATTCTTTAACCACTGATCCACTAGGGATTCCCATTTACAATATCATATGAATGCTTAAATACACTTTAAAGCAAGAGTACTTGCACAAGCAAGGTAAAGAGGAAGCAGGAGAGGACAGGGCAGGCCTGGGGCAGAAGAAAGGTCAGGATGCAGGACTCTATCATGCTTCCGTGTCATTTTCAGTAAGTGTTTCTGTCCAACCCTTGCAGATGGGAATAAAGAATTTGAGAAGAATCTTATAAATTTTTCTTGAGAAATCACTGAATGTACCCAAATAGCTTTACCACCAGGATCTCTGAAGAGCAGAGGGAGAGTCCTCCTATCCAGCCTCCTCCTCAGGGGGACCCAAACTGGTGAGAGACGTGGAAAAAGGCATAGAGGGCTGCTGAGAGATCCCAGACAGAACCAACACTGGGCAGGAGATGGGCCCAAAGTATCAACAAACAGAGAAAGAGTGGGAAGAGATGAAGGAGTCTTTTGCTGTAGGGCAGAGAGACTGACAGACAGGAACCCCACTCCAAAACATGGAGAAATGGGACATAATGCTTTTAGAAAGATTTATAAAAATGATACCTATTGGAACATTCAAGGCCTCATTTTACTCTCTCAAGTATGGCTCCCTTTTGCTCAAGAACCCTCCTTAGCTCTGTAGAGTTAAGACAGACAGGAACCCCACTTCAGGGGTGAAGTGTGTTGGAAGCTGGCCCTTTGAATGACTAGCAAGAGTGAAAAACCTGGCTTAAAACTCAACATTCAGAAAACTAAGATCATGGCATCCGGTCCCATCACTTTGTGGCAAGTAGATGGGGAAATAATGGAAACAGTGACAGACTTTATTTTCTTGGACTCCAAAATCACTGCAGATGGTGACTGCAGCCACGAAATTAAAAGACACTTGCTCCTTGGAAGGAAAGCTATGGCAAACCTAGATAGCATATTAAAAAGCAGAGACATTACTTTGCCGACAAAGGTCCATATAGTCAAAGCCATGGTTTTTCCAGTAGTCATGTATGGATGTGAGAGTTGGACCATAAAGAAAGCTAAATGCCAAAGAATTGATGCTTTTGAACTGTGGTGTTGGAGAAGACTCTTGAGAGTCCCTTGGACTGCAAGGAAATCAAACCAGTCAATCCTAAAGGAAATGAGTCCTGAATATTCATTGGAAAGACGGATGCTAAAGCTGAAGCTCCAGTCCTTTGGCCACCTGATATGTCGAGCCGACTCATCAGGAAAAGACCCTAATGCTGGGAAAGACTGAAGGCAGGGGGAGAAGGGGACGACAGAGGATGAGGTGATGGATAGCATCACCAACTTGGTGGACATGATTTTGAGCAAGCTCCAGGAGTTCATGATGGACAGAGAAGCCTGGTGTGCTGCAGTCCATGGGGTCGCAAAGAGTTGGACACAACTGAGTGACTGAACTAATGTGTTTTACATGCATTGTTTCTTATCATCTCCATCTTGACCCTTTAATGTAGGGACTTGGGTACAGAGAGGTTTTCTTGTCTCTGAAGCCTAGCCCTTTAAACTACTATGTTCTACTAGCACTGACCAAGGATCTAAGGAGCAAGACGAGGATGTCCTCAGCTTTCCTTCTTAGTTACCATCTTGTCTTATTTCCTGGGATAGGAAAGGAGGCAGAAAGACAGGGCAAAATCCCTGGGCAGGAATAAAAAGATGAACTGAGTTGGCTCTCCATAGAAAACCCAGAATAGAAAGAAGGATACACAGAGAGAAGGACACAGAGATACTGGGAGGTTCCTGACACTATTTCATGAAAAGTTTTCTATGTTGGAAGCCAAGTCACTAGACTCAGAAGTTGAATACAATAAAAGCTGAACATAGTTCCTACATAGTTGGACAGTAAGCATAGTTCAGTTTTAGTGAGCTATTGAATGTGTCAAATTGAGCAGAGATTATAGATTTTGATTCTGTACATGGGTTTCAGAACCTCGAAGAAAAATAGCTACTCAGACTAAGAAGGTAGATTCCTTGACACAAATGTAGGACCACATTGGACACAATTTTTGAAAGTGTCACACTAGAAAAGCACCAAACTGATTTTAACTTTGCTGCTCCCTCGTTCTAGGACCTTTAGCAAGTCTGCCCTCATCTCTGGGCCTCAGTTATCTTCTTTGTAAAGTAGAGGGGGGGTCTATTGGAGAGCTTTTTCTCCTTTTTTTGCCTGAACATTCAGGGAGCCAGCGATTCCAAGAGACTTGACCAGAATCACACAAAAGGAGATATGGTTGATTAAGAAGCTGTTGAAAAAGGTGATTGAAAAGAAAAAGAATAGGGCATGAAGGTTGTGGCAATGCAGCACAATGCCTGAGAGGGCATCTGGTCCTCTGAGAAACAGACGAGAGATGGAGTTAGGAGTGTAAGGCCTGAGAATGATAAAGGTGGGCAGAAACAGGGTGGGCAGGGGGAGCCTTCCCAGGGTGTTGCAGAACTGACCTTGAAGAAAAGAATGGGGAATGAAGCAGAATAGAGAAGGGGAAACCACAAATTGTACTGCAGAGCTAACAAACTCTCCATCGAAACTGCCTCTCGAAGGGTACCACACTGGGAAGGACTGGCCAGGCACTGGTGCCTTCACTGGGTATAGTCACTGCTTGGGAGCTGCCCAGGAAGAATATGGCCATGGCTCACAAGCTGTCAGCTCACTGCACTCCTTGCAGCTTAAAGGCACATCCTTCCTTGAAGGGGGATCCAAGGGAAACAAAGAGAGTGGCATTTGGCTCTGGACATAAAAGCCCAGTGAGTGAGATATCTCAATTTCAACTACTGAATACTTTCCTATGAACTTGACTTTACCAAATTATTCTCTTAGGTTCAGATCTTGATCAGTCCTTAACTATTAGAATTGAACAGAGTTAATTCAATAAAAATAAGATTAGGAGAACTTTGCCTGAAAAATATCACAGGCTGTGTTAACTATTCACATTATCCAATCATTTACTGAGTTTGTGTTCCTGTGTAGATCTGCTGTTAGAGAAATATGTTAAGTCCTAAACTTTTAAGGCTGCTTGAGATTTTAAACAGCCATCAAGCTCAAACCTCTGTCACTCTGAACTTCTGACAACATTCCAACCAAGAGGTCATCCAGTCCCTACTTGACTGTCCCCAGAGATCCTTCAGTTCAGTTCAGTTCAGTTCAGTCACTCAGTCATGTCCGACTCTTTGCGACCCCATGAATCACAGCACGCCAGGCCTCCCTGTCCATCACCAACTCCTGGAGTTCACCCAGACTCATGTCCGTTGAGTCAGTGATGCCATCCAGCCATATCATCCTCTGTCGTCCCCTTCTCCTCCTGCCCCCAGTCCCTCCCAGCATCAGAGTCTTTTCCAATGAGTCAACTCTTCGCATGAGGTGGCCAAAGTAGGAGTTTCAGCTTCAACATCATTCCTTCCAAAGAAATCCCAGGACCTCATTATTTCATAAAACAGTCCCCTTGATTGGGGTACAAAAGCTCTGACTGCTATGGAGCTCTTCCTCACACAAAACCGGACTCTATAATCCTGTTGCTAATTGCAATAGTCTTTCCAAAACCACAATTTGTGGGTAAGTGGAACTTTGACATTCTGATAACTGCAACAGTTTTGCTTTGAGGAAGAAAAAAAACTGAGTTCACCTACTAAGTTTACAACCTGGATAGCCAAGCTCATAGAAGGCTCCACACACAGGCCTTTGACAGCTCTTTCTGTTTTTAGGTTTGGATTTTCAAAAGCTAATTTTGAGTCGTCTCTACCAAAACTCACCAGGGGAGTTTGCAGCTTTCTCGGGGAAAACTCACCAGGACAAAGAGAGAAGCCACAGAATCAAAATGGTGCCAAGGTCTGTTTTGAGGAGGTGCAAGGAGGAATAAGGACACTCCAACAACTCAAGCAGCTTACTTCAGAAGGCTAAGATATTTCCTGAATATAATGCAGTGAATGATTTCAAAGTCTTAATGATGCAGTGTCCTAAGGGTATGTACTGAAGGATCTCAGAGGCAGTGACTCTGATTAATTTTCAGTGCCGAAATTTTAACTAGAGAAGCTGCACCAACTGGCCTTAGGCATACAACTCTCAGAGTCTTGATCTCTCCACACAGATTTCAAGTTGTATTTGAAAACTCCAAATATGCTGATGTGAAAAAACAAGTACAAAACTGCAGTGGGGAAAAGAAAGGGCACCCTGGAAATCCAAATATTACAATTTGTCTTTGAGAAACTGGGAAATGAGAAATGACACTAAATCAGTACTTTGACAGACAGAGACCCTCACTGCTAGGACCTGACACAGATAAAGCGTCAGTAGCTTCATTAGCTGAGTATCTTTTATCTTATTAGTCAAGTGTCTCTTACTGGATGTCCATGGAATTCTGCAGGCAAGAATACTGGGGTAGGTTGCCATTCCCTTCTCCAGAGAATCTTCCCAACCTAAGGATCGAACCCTGGTTTCCCACTTTGCAGACAGATTCTTTACCATCTGAGCCACCAGGGAAACCCTTACTAGATGCCAAGTATCTTGCAAATAAACACACCATGGGTAATGGTGCAGCATGGCCACAGGCATGTCTGAAATGAATGATCAAGATGACTTCATCTTTAATATCTTTGAAATACTTGGTTGGAGTCCTTTTAGCCACAGACTATGCTGTTGTTGTTGTTGTTTAAAAAAAAAAAAAAAAACCCTTTAGCAATTGTTGGAGAGCTGGTTTGGTGGTGCTGAATTCTCTCAGCTTTTGCTTGTCTGTAAAGCTTTTGATTTCTCCTTCATATTTGAATGAGATCCTTTCTGGGTACAGTAATCTGGGCTGTAGGTTATTTTCTTCCATCACTTTAAGTATGTCTTGCCATTCCCTCCTGGCCTGAAGAGTTTCTATTGAAAGATCAGCTGTTATCCTTATGGGAATCCCCTTGTGTGTTATTTGTTGTTTTTCCCTTGCTGTACAGCCACTATGGAGAACAGTGTGGAGATTCCTTAAAAAACCGGAAATAGAACTGCCTTATGACCCAGCAATCCCACTGCTGGGCATACACACCGAGGAAACCAGAATGGAAAGAGACACGTCTACCCCAATGTTCATCGCAGCACTGTTTATAATAGCCAGGACATGGAAGCAACCTAGATGTCCATCAGCAGACAAATGGATAAGAAAGCTGTGGTACATATACACAATGGAGTATTACTCAGCCATTAAAAAGAATACATTTGAATCAGTTTTAATGAGGTGGATGAACCTGGAGCCTATTATACAGAGTGAAGTAAGCCAGAAAGAAAAACACCAATACAGTATACTAACGCATATATATGGAATTTAGAAAGATGGTAACAATAACCCTGTGTACGAGACAGCAAAAGAGACACAGATGTATAGAACAGTCTTTTGGACTCTGTGGGAGAGGGAGAGGGTGGGATGATTTGGGAGAATGGTATTGAAACATGTATAATATCATATATGAAACGAATCACCAGTCCAAGTTCGATGCAGGATACTGGTTGCTTGGGGCTGGTGCACTGGGATGACCCAGAGGGATGGTGTGGGGAGGGAGGTGGGAGGGGGGTTTGGGATGGGGAACATGTATACACCCGTGGCGGATTCATGTTGATGTATGGCAAACCAATATAATATTGTAAAGTAATTAGCCTCCCATTAAAATAAATAAACTTATATTAAAAAAAAAAAAAAAACCTTTCCTTACATGGGGACCTGCAAAATCATTCAATAAACATGCAACAGTCTGATATAGGTGAGGGTTAGGGCATCTCTCAGCAGTACTGATTTAGGATTCTGTGAGAAACCAACTACTGAAAACATCGACTAAAACACCAGTTTTTCTAGAAGATTTTCATCATGGACATAATGATTTTATGATTTAGACATTCCTCTGTCCTCAAAATGAAAGCAAAGGCAGCCAAGGAGGTGAGGGAAGAGGAGATTGCCCATAAGTTCAACCAAAAAGGCAGCAATGTGCAGGGGAAAGATATATGGCTGGAGTTGGGTAATCCCTATCACTGATAGCTGGGCAATCTTAACTAAGATATTTATGCTATTTTATTCAATCTATAAAAATGAGTCAGATGTGAGGCTTATATGAGATAATATTAAGTAAATATTCTGCAAGTTGTAGAAGTGTTCTTCAGAGGAGCAGGGCCCTTATCACAATTTACCATGGCCCAGCCTATCCCTGATAGAGCAGAGAATTAAGTGTACAGGCTAGGAGGCAGGCTGCCTGAACTCAGACCCAGTTCTGATGTAGGTCAAGTTGCTCTACCCTTCTCTGTGTTTCAGTTGCCTTATCTACAAAATATGGGAAATGCAAACACTTACCTTATAGGATTGTTCTGGGGCTTTTAGGAGATGAAACATGGAAGGCACTTAGCATAGTACCTGGCACACAGTAAACGCTCATCAAGTGTTAGGCATTGTTATTACTGCTGTCACACTTGGAATTGTGGGCTTGTGTACTGACAGCCTTGGGAGACTTTCTTCCTGTTGAACACCTGGGCATCCACTGATGATAATGGTGCTGGTAGTGCTGGCAGTGGCAACGATGACATGACACTGCTGAGTATCCTGGTGCTTCTATTTACATTGGGTTCCAGAGCTTACACACTAACCATATGCAGTGGCTAAAGCAAGCATCCATATCCCTGCTTTATAGATGAGGAAACTGAGGGAAAGAGAGATGAAGGTGTCATGCAAAGTCACACAGCTAATTGAGGGTGGCAGGAATTATGGCACCCAGGGCTTTGGATTCTGAATCCAGGGCTCTTTTCAGTGTACCTTGTTTTTGCCCAGGGAGACAGAGTACCTACACATCTCATCAACAAAGAAAATATGCTTTCCTGGCAAGATCTAACTCTTTAGCTCGCTAATAGAGTACAATGATTTCAGTGCACGGAAACAGCCCCTGCTCTTCCCTGAGGACATGAAATTGGTCGCTGATATCATTATAGCAACAAAAATGAATATCATTTACAAATCTCACGAACCTGCAAGAGATGCAAATTAAATTTGTATGAAGATATAACTATCCACTAAAATTCTTGCACCAATATGGAAATGTACTGGTAATAAATTCTGGAAAGCCTATAGGTGAGGAAGGACTTTATTTCTCAGCTGGAAGACATGTAAAACAGCAGGACCCTTCCAGAAGAGTATATGGGCAGCCATCGTGAAGTTCACAGATCCCCATTGCCCTTTTCCGCCTATGCCGGTTCCTGAGGGGGTGATTCTTAAGGAAGTTCAAAAGAGGAAAAATAAGCAAATAACATTAAGAATGACTTCAGCAGCTGAAAGCTTTGCTGTATCACCTTGAAAAAAAGAGGGGACCTCTATTTTTACATGGCTTAATACAGTCTGTTTCTAATGACCATGGAAAAATATACTTCAATCACAGCTCATGTGTATGAAACTACACCAGTATACAGAATCCCACGTACAATGGAAAGGAAAATGAGCACCCAGAGAAATGAAAAGTGCAAAATTCAGCTCTCAAAGGCATAAGACATAAAGTAAATAAAAGTCATAAGAGTTCCATTTCTCAAGATGCAAAAAATAAATCGAAAGTCTTGCAACAGGAAAGTGAGAAAACAGAGTAATCAAGTACCTTGAACCAGAAAGAAAAATAAAGGTTAAGATAAAAGAAGACAGGAGAAGAGCATTGGAATAGTGCTGACAAAGTATGTAATAATCAGGCTATGGGTCACAGTCGAAAAGCCATTTTTCTAAAGTGTATGTGGTTTCAGATCAGATCAGATCAGATCAGTCGCTCAGTCGTGTCCGACTCTTTGCGACCCCATGAATCGCAGCAGGCCAGGCCTCCCTGTCCATCACCAACTCCCGGAGTTCACCCAGACTCACGTCCATCGAGTCAGTGATGCCATCCAGCCATCTCATCCTCTGTCGTCCCCTTCTCCTCCTGCCCCCAATCCCTCCCAGCATCAGAGGCTTTTCCAATGAGTCAACTCTTCGCATCAGGTGGCCAAAGTACTGGAGTTTCAGCTTTAGCATCATTCCTTCCAAAGAAATCCCAGGGCTGATCTTCAGGATGGACTGGTTGGATCTCCTTGCAGTCCAAGGGACTCTCAAGAGTCTTCTCCAACACCACAGTTCAAAAGCATCAATTCTTCGGTGCTCAGCCTTCTTCACAGTCCAACTCTCACATCCATACATGACCACAGGAAAAACCATAGCCTTGACTAGACGAAACTTTGTTGGCAAAGTAATGTCTCTGCTTTTGAATATGCTATCTAGGTTGGTCATAACTTTCCTTCCAAGGAGTAAGCATCTTTTAATTAAGCTTTAATAAAGAATAAAAGATAAACAATGGGCCTTAGCAAAATCTGAAAGGCATCCATATCAGTCACTCCCTACAGTAGCTGGACCATCCTGTTACATTCTGTCTGTCAATCTTTCAGTCATCAACACTTTTTTTTTCCATTCAAGCACTGGATAGTGAAGAGGCAGATATATATATATATATATATAGGCAAGAATACTGGAGTGGGTAGCTACTCCCTTCTCCAGGGGATCTTCCCAATCCAGGGATCAAACCCAGGTCTCCTGCACTGCAGGCAGATTCTTTACCATCTGAGCCACCAGGGAAGCCTTTATATAGTTGTAAAAAGTAAAGAAAGTGAAAGTTGCTCAGTTCAGTTCAGTCGCTCATTTGTGTCTGACTCTTTGCGGCCCCATGGACTGCAGCACTCCAGGCCTCCCCATTCATCACCAACTCCCGGAGTTTACTCAAACTCATGTCCATTGAGTCGGTGATGCCATGTCCAACTCTTTGCGACCCCATGGACTGTGGCCTGCCAGGCTCCTCTGTCCATGCAATTCTCCAGGCCAGAATACTGCAGTGGGTAGCCATTCCCTCCTCCAGGGGATCTTCCCAACCAGGTGTCTCACATTGCAGGCAGGTTCTTTACTGTCTGAGCCACCAGGGAGGCCCATATATAGGTATACATGTGTTAAAAACTATTGTTGTTGTTGTCCAGCCTCCCAGTCATGTCTGACTCTTTGTGACCCCGTGGACCGCAGCACGCCAGGCCTTCTTGTCCCTCACCATCTCCTGGAGTTTGCCGAAGTTCATGTCCATTGCATCAGTGTTGCCATCCAGCCATCTCATCCTCTGACACTCTCTTCTCCTTCTGCTCTCAATCTTTCCCAGTATCAAGGACTTTTTCAATGAGTCGGCTGTTCGCATCAGGTGACCAAAATACTGGAGCTTCAGAGTCAGTTTTTCCAATGAGTATTCAGGGTTGATATCCTTTAAGATTGACTGGTTTCATCTCCTTGCTGTCCAAAGGACTTTCAGGAGTCTTCTTCAGGACCACAGTTAAAACGTACATATAAAGGTATATAGGTATACATATCAAGGATACAGAGGTGCATTTTCACCACCATGACTACACTTACAAACAGGATTGAAAGGCATGGGGACAGTCAAGCTGAGCCTGAGGCCTTAACAATAATCCTAGCTCTCCCTTACTCAAGCCAAATATGTATGCTGGGCCTCCAGCTGAGCCCTTTACATCTGTCTTCTCATTTAATTCTCACATTGGCCTCATGGGATGAGTATATCCTTACTCTTATTTTCAGACGAGGAAATGGAGATTCAAGGTGGTCGAGGAACTTGCCCTAGGTTCTACATCTTCTATGTGGAAGAACTGAGATTTAAAACTAGGATTGTTTGACTTGATTTCTCTGTCAAATCTGAATGACAACTTTGTTTGGTAGAGTACTCTTTGTTGTAGGTTTTTCCCTTTCATCACTTTAAATATATCATGTCACTCCCTTCTGGCTTGCAGAGTTTCTGCTGAAAAATCATCTGATAACCTCATAGGGATTCCCTTGTGTATGTGTTGCTTTTACCTTATTGTTTTTAATATTTTTCCTTTGTCTTTGATTTTTTTTTTCAGTTTGATTACTATGAATGTCAGCATGTTCCTTTTTAGGTTTATCCTGCCTGAAACTCTCTGCACTTCCTGGACTTGGGTGACTGCTTCCTTTCCTATGTTAGGGAAATTTTCAGCTATTATGTCTTCAATTTTTTTCTCAGCTTCTTTTTTTTCTCCTTCTGGGACCCCTATAATGTGAATGTTGGTCCATTTAATATTGTCCCAGAGGTCTCTTAGGCTGTCTTCACTTTTTTAAATTCTTTTTTCTTTATTCTGTTCCACAGCAATGAGTTCCACCATTCTGTCTTCCACTTACTCATTCTTCTGTCTCAGATATTACATTATTGTTTCCTTCTAGTATATTTTTCACTTTTGTTATTGCATTATTCATCTCTGTTCTTTAGTTCTTCTAAATCTTTGTTAAACATTTCTCACATCTTCTCAATCTTTGCTTCCATTCTTTTTCCTAGATCCTGGATCATCTTCACAATCATTATTCTGAATTCTTTTTCTGGAAGGTTGCCTATCTCCACTTCATTTGATTGTTTGTTTTTTTCCCCGCCTTGGGAGAGGGGTGGTTTTCTTGTTACTTCATATGCGACATAATCATCTGCTTTTTCATTTCATCTAGTTTTCTGTGATTGTGGTTTTCATTCAGCTGGCTGCAGGATTGTAGTTCTTTTAGCTTCTACTGTCTGCTCTCTGGTGAATGAGGCTAAGAGGCTTGTGCAAGCTTCCTGAAAAGAGGGACCAGTAGTGGGTGGAGGTGTGCCTTGTCCCTCTGGTGGGCAGGGCCATGCTTAGGGGGAGCTTAACCCACTTGTCTGCTAATGAGTGGGGCCATGTCCCCTCTCTGTTATTTGTTTGGGCTAAAGCAACCCAGCACTGGAGCCTATAGTTTGTTTGATAGGGCTAATGATGGCCTTCAGGAGAGCACACACCAATAAGTAATTCTCAGAATTGCTGTTGCCAGTGTCTTTGTCCTCACAGTGATTCATTGCCACCCCTCACCTCTGCAGGAAACCCTCCAACATTAGCAGGCAGGTCTGGTTCAGTTTCCTGTGGGGTCACTGCTCCTTTCCCCTGGGTCCTGGTATGTGTGTGTCCTGGTATAATTTTGTTTGTGCCCTCCAAGCAAGTAGTCTCTGTTTGCCCCAGTTCTGTGGAAGTCCAGCAGTCAAATCCTGCTGGCCTTCAAAGTCAGATTCCTTGGGGATTCCTAGTTCCATTACCAGACCCCCAGGCTGGGAATCCTGACATGTGGCTAAGAACCTTAATTCCAGTGGGAGAACTTCTAAGGTATAATTGTTTTCCACTTTGTAGGTTGTCCACCTGGTGGGTACAGGGCTTTATTTTATCATAATTGTGCCCCTTCTACCATTTTGTTGTGGCTTCTCATTTGTTTTTGAATGTAGGGTATCTTTTTTGGTAGTCACCAGCATTTTTTGGTCAACGGTTGTTCAGCAATTAGTTATGATTCCAGTCTTCTCTAAAAAGGAATGAGCACACGTCCAACTCCACCATCTTGAGCTAATCTATCATACTGAGTGAAGTAAGTCAGAAAGAGAAATATCATATGACATCCTTTATATGCAGAATCTAAAAAATAAAATTAAAATGGTACATATGAACTGATATACAAAATAGAAACAAACTCCCTGATTTAGAGAATGAGCTTATTGTTATGGGTAGGGGAGGGATAGTTAGGAAGTTTGGGAATTGGCATATACACACTGCTGCTATATTTTTTTTTTTTTCAAGAAAATCAAACACTTTATTTTCTACTGTAAAATTACTTCTAAAATGTCTTAACAACATGTACATTAAGGCTTTTTATTTTTTTAACTGTAGAACAACAAAAAGATTTCTTAAGTAAACTCAGTATTTACTCAGTAAACTGAGTATTAAATAAACTCATTTTTATTTAAACATGAGTATTTATTCACGTGTATGTGAAGTTGTTGATCAACCCCTGCTTGTCCATATCTTACCCTAACTCCCCATGTTTATCATCTTCTCCCTTGATCTTTTTGCCTTCACGCTATATTTTAAATGGATAACCAATGAAGACCTACCATATACAGAGTTCCATGCATAACACATGGAACTCTGCTCAATGTTATTTAATGACCTAGATGGGAAATGAATTTGAAAAATAATAGATACATGTATATGTATAACTGAATCACTTTGCTGTACACCTGAAGCTATCACAATATTGTTAATCAACTATACTCCAATATAAAATAAAAAGTTAAAATTATTTGGAATTTAGAAAGATGGTAATGATAACCCTGTATGTGAGACAGCAAAAGAGACACAGATGTATAGAACAGTCTTTTGGACTCTGTGGGAGAGGGCGAGGGTGGGATGATTTGGGAGAATGGCATTGAAACATGTAAATTATCATACGTGAAATGAATCACCAGTCCAGGTTCAATACATGATACAGGGTGCTTGGGGCTGGTGCACTGGGATGACCCAGAGGGATGGTACGGGGAGGGAGGTGGGAGGGGGGTTCAGGATGGGGAACATATGTACACCCATGGCGGATTCATGTCCATGTATGGCAAAACCAATACAATATTGTAAAGTTTAAAAAAATAATAATAATAATAAATAAAAATCCTTTCATATTCATTTCCTGATTCCCTGGTGGCTCAGACATTAAAGCATCTGCCCACGATGTGGGAGACCTGGGTTCTATCCCTGGGTCTGAAAGATCCCTTGGAGAAGGAAAGGGCAACCCACTCCAGTACTCTTGCCTAGAAAATTCCATGGGCGGAGGAGCTTGGTGGGTTACAGTCCATGGGGTCTCAAAGAGTCAGACACGACTGAGTGACTTCACTTTCACTTTCACAGTCATAGAAAAAAGTCAAAGTTAGTAGAAGGAAAGAAATCATGAAGATCAGAGCAGAAATAAACGAATGGCACTACATCAAACTAACAAAATAAAGTCTGTCTTATTTGCCATGAAGTGATGGGACCAAATGCCATGATAGTAGTTTTTTGAATGTTGAGTTTTAAGCCAGCTTTTTCACTCCTCTTTCACCTTCATCAAGAGATTTTTTAGTTTCCCTTTACTTCCTCTTAAGTGGCAGTCTTTATTTTATTGAGCTCCAAAATCACTGCAGATGGTGACTGCAGCCATGAAATTAAAAGACGCTTGCTCCTTGGGAGAAAAGCTATGACCAACCTAGACAGCGTATTAAAAAGCCGAGACATTACTTTGCCGACAACGGTCCATATAGTCAAAGCTATGGTTTTTCTAGTAGTCATGTATGGATGTGAGATTATATGGATGGATTATAGAGAAAGCTGAGTGCCAAAGAATTGATGCTTTTGAACTATGGTATTGGAGAAGACTCTTGAAAGTCCCTTGGACTGCAAGGAGATCAAACCAGTCCATCCTAAAGGAAATCAGTCTGGAATATTCACTGGAAGGATTGATGTGGAAGCTGAAGCTCCAATACTTTGGCCACCTGATGCAAAGAGCTGATTCATTGGAAAAGACCCTGATGCTGGGAAGGTTGAAGGTGGGAGGAGAAGGGGACGACAGAGGACAAGATGGTTGAATGGCATCACCAACTCGATGGGCATGATTTTGAGCAAGCTCCAGGAGATGGTGAACGACAGGGAAGCCTGTTGTGCTGCCATCCATGGGGTCGCAAAGAGTTGGACACGACTGAGTGACTGAACAACAACCTCAAACTTAAAAGCTTTTGCAGATTGAGGGAAACTATCAGTAAAATGAAAAAGCCAACTATTTAATAGGAGAAGATATTTGCAAATGGTATATATCATAAGGGCTTGATATCTAAAACATATAAGGAGCTAACACAAGTCCACATCAAAAAAAATCTGATTAAAAAACTGGCAGAACCATGGAGAACAGTGTGGAGATTCCTTAAAAAACTGGAAATAGAACTGCCATATGACCCAGCAATTCCACTGCTGGGCATACACACCGAGGAAACCAGAATGGAAAGAGACACGTCTACCCCAATGTTCCTCGCAGCACTGTTTATAATAGCCAGGACATGGAAGCAACCTAGATGTCCATCAGCAGATGAATGGATAAGAAAGCTGTGGTACATATACACAATGGAATATTACTCAGCCATTAAAAAGAATACATTTGAATCAGTTCTAATGAGGTGGATTAACCTGGAGCCTATTATACAGAGTGAAGTAAGCCAGGAAGAAAATCACCAATGCAGTATACTAAGGCATACATATGGAATTTAGAAAGATGGTAACGCTAACCCTGTATGCGAGACAGCAAATGAGACACAGATATATAGTACATTCTTTTGGACTATGTGGGTGAGGGCAAGGGTGGGATGGTATGGGAGAAGGGCATTGAAACATGTAAATTATTATATGTGTAACAAATCGCCAGTCCAGGTTCGATGCATGATACAGGGTGCTTGGGGCTGGTGCACTGGAATGACCCAGAGGGATGGGATGGGAGGAAGATGGGAGGGGGGTTCAGGATGGGGAACACATGTACACCCATGGCAGATTCATGTCAATGTATGGCAAAACCAATACAATATTGTAAAGTAAAATAAATAAACAGAAAAAAATAAATAAATAAAAGAAGCTTGCTCCTTGGAAGAAAAGCTGTGACCAACCTAGACAGTATATTAAAAAGCAGAGACATTACTTTGCCAACAAAAGTCCATCTAGTCAAAACTATGATTTTTCCAGTAGTCATATATTGATGTGAGAGTTGGACTATAAAGAAAGCTGAGCACCGAAGAATACATGCTTCTGAACTGTGGTGTTGGAGAAGTCTCTTGAGAATCCCTTGGATTGCAAGGAGATCCAATCAGTCCATCCTAAAGGAAATCAGTCCTGAATATTCATTGGAAGGACTGATGCTGAGGCTGAAACTCCAATGCTTTGGCCACCTGATACGAAGAGCTGACTCATTTGCAAAGACCCTGGTGCTGGGAAAGATTGAGGGCAGGAGGAGAAGGAGACGACAGAGGATGAGATGGTTGGATGGCATCACTGACTTGATGGGCATGTGTTTGAGTAAGCTCTGGGAGTTGGTGATGGACAGGGAGGCCTGGCATGCTGCAGTCCATGGGGTCGCAAACAGTTGGATATGACTGAGCGACTGAACTGAACTGAATATATATATACACACACACATAATGGAATATTACTCAGCCATAAAATGGAACAAAATTAGGTCATTTGTAGAGATGTGGATTGTTATAGCAGTGAAATAAATGAAAGAGATAAAAACTATCCTATATAATGAATATAGGTGGAATATAGAAAAATGATATAAATGATCTTATTTGCAAAGCAGAAATAAACACAGATGTAGAGAACAAATGAATGAATACCAGTGGGAAAGGGAAAGGGTGGGAGGAACTGGGAGATTGGGATTGGCACATATACACTATGTTTTAAACAACTTTATTGAGGCATAATGTAAATAACATAAAATTCACTTATTTTAAGTGTACAATTCAGTATTTTTGATGAATTTACTGAGTTGTACAAACATCATCATAATCTGGTTTTAGAATGTTATTCATCACCCCAGTAAAATTCCCAATAAATCCTTATCCAAACCTCAATCACTAATCCACTATTTGTCTCTGTAGGTTTGTCTTTTGGAACATTTCCTATAAGTAGAATCCTACAGTTAGACACATATACACTATGATACTACATATAAGATAGATAAATGTATAAAATAGCTAATGAGACCATACTGTACAGCACAGGAAACTCTACTCCATGCTCTGCAGGGACCTAAATGGGAAGGAAATTCAAAAAAAGAGAGGATATATGTATATGTATAGCTGATTCACTTTGCTGTGTAGTAGAAACTAACACAACATTGTAAAACAACTATACTCCAATAAAAATTAATTTAAAAATATAAAAAATGGGCAGAGCATCTGCACAGACATTTCTCAAAAAAAACATACAGATGGCCAACAGGCACATGAAAAGAAGCTCAACATCACTAATTATCAGGGAAATGCAAATTAAAAGCACAATGAGATACCTCTTCACACCTGTCAGAATTGGTATTATCAAAAAGATAAGAAATAATAAATGTTGGCGAGGATGTGGAGAAAAGGGAACCCTCATGCACTGTGTGGGGGATGTAAATTGGTGCAGGCACTGTGGAAAACAGTATGGTAATTCCTCCAAAAATCAAAAATAAAACTACATATGATAGATCAATTGTACTCTTGGGTATTTATATGAAGAAAATGAAAATTTCAATCAGAAAAGGTATGCACCATTATGTTCACTGCAGCATTATTTACAATAGCCAAGATGTGGAAGCAACATAAATGCCCATCAATAGATGAATGGATAAAGAAGATAAGGTAAAAAATCACATATACAATGCAATTTTTTTCAGCCATAAAAAAGAATGAAAATCTGGACATTTACAACAACATAGATGAGCCTAGAGGATATTATGCTAAGTGAAATAAGTCAGACAAAGACAAATACTGTATAATTTCACTTACACGTGGAATCTGAAAAACAAAACAAATGAACAAGCATAACAAAACAGAACAGTTATAGACACAGAGAATAAACAGATGGTTGTCAGAAGGGAGGGTGGTGGGGGTAGGGAAGAAATAGGTGAAGGAGATTAAGAAGCACAAACTTCCAGTTGCAAAACAAATGAGTCACAGGTATGAAATGTACAATGTGGGAAATACAGTCAACAACTGTGTAATATCTTTGTAATGTGACAGATGGTAACTAGACTAATTGTGATGATCATTTTGAAATGTATAGAAATATCAAATCAGTAAATTGTGTACCAGGAACTAACATAGTGTTTTAGGTCAATTATACTTCGAAAATAAACAAACTCATAGAAAAAGAGATCAGTTTTGTGGCTACCAGAGGCAGGGCCTGGGGGAGGGGGAGCTGGATGAAGGCAGTCAAAAAGTATAAACTTCCAGCTATAAACAAATAAGTACCAGGGATATAATGTACAACGTGATAAATATTACTAACACTGCTGTATGTTATATATGAAAGCTGTTAAGAGAATAAATCTTAAGAGTTCTCATCATATGAAAAGTGTTTTTCCTATTTCTGTAATTTTTTATCTATGAGATGATAGATGTTCACTAAACTTATTACAGTGATCATTTCATGATGTATCTAAGTCAAATCATTGTGCTGTACACCTGAAACTTACATGCTGCTGTATGTCAAGAATATATAACTCAATATAATTGGAAGAAGAATAATAACAAAATAAAAACAAACTCCTGCATAGTCTGAGGATGATGAAGTGTCATGGAAAAAGATATAATTAACACAATTAATACAATTTGTATACCTGAGGCCCAGAAAGAAGAAAGGTCAACATTTTGAGTACTGATTTCTGATTTATCATGAAAATACAATCAGAGTATAGTTTTTTAATCCATCATATTTCGAGGAATACATCCCATCATAAGAAATATCAAACTTTCTGCAGTTAGAAATTGTTGACATTGTTCCAAGACGTAATCACATTTTTGCCTTGAAGAGGAAAGTTGGTGGATAACAGCCTTGACAGATGTGCTGAGGACACTGGCCTGTAGCTACCTGGGCAATGGTTTGACATTTAATTAGAGGATTAAAACACATCTTTCTCTTTTTCCTTCACTATGCGGAACATACTGGGGAGGGAAGGGAAGGGAAAGAGAAATTAGATACACAAATTATGTGGTTTTATCTATTAGAGTAATGTTTCATTTATCCCCCAGCATTGCTGGAGATGAGCTATTACTCAGATGTGAACTTTGCATATAATATAACCCCTTTTATTTTAATTTTTAATATAAATTTATTTATTTTAATTGGAGGCTAATTACTTTACGATATTGTACTGGTTTTGCTATACATTGACATGAATCCACCACAGGTGTACACGAGTTCCCCATCCTGAACCCCCCTCCCACCTCCCTCCCCATACCATCCCTCTGGGTCATCCCAGTGCACCAGCCCCGAGCATCCTGTATCATACATTGAACCTGGACTGGCGATTTGTTCCACATATGATAATATACATGTTTCAATGCCATTCTCCCAAATCATCCCACCCTTGCCCTCTCCCACAGAGTCCAAAAGACTGTTCTGTACATCTGTGTCTCTTTTGCTGTCTCACATACAGGGTTATCATTACCATCTTTCTAAATTCCATATATATGGATTAATATACTGCATTGGTGTTTTTCTTTCTGGCTTACTTCACTCTGTATAATAGGCTTATAACCCCTTTTAAAACCAAGAACACTTTAAAAATCATATTAATCATTTTTTATGAAATCCTGCAAGAAGGCTTACAAACTTGCCTTTTATTTAAAGATAATGGTATTAAAAGTCCCACTTTCTGCAGTGATCAAGGTTCATCATTCTGAAATAAAATTTTTGCATTGGGCAGTACACAGGGCAGTAGTCAGGACCTATTTGTCCCATATTCTTGATGGTCCTAAACTAGTTTCTAAGCTTTTGCATCAGTTTTGTGTAAGTTTTCTGTAACTTTCCTCCTAACTAGAACATCAGTCACACCAACTCTCATCCTGTTTGCCTCCTCAACATGGTCCTTTGCTTCTAAAGTGGCATAGATGGGAAAACAGAGAAACAAGCCTCATTCACTCATTCATTTACTCATTCATTAAGTACTTTGAAAGCCCAGTATGCACAAACTGGGGACCACAGAAGGGAATCAGACACTGATCCCATTCCTGAGGTGCTTCTGACACAGTGGTGAAAAATTGCTGTGTGCATGTATACAATGCAAAGTAGAACCCTTTGTAAGAGCAATACAGGTTATGTGTCAAGGGCATTCTGAGAAGAGATAAATCATGTAACGGCTGGGGAATTAGAGAACACTGCTTGGGAGTGGAGGCTTTTGAGCTAGGTCTTGAAAAATATTTGCCACCAAAATAAATGTAAGCAGTAGGTAATGGGGGGATTAAATGAAAAAGGAATGTTGGACTGAACTGTGGCAGCCCTTGAATGGCAGACTGAAGAATTAAGACTATTTTTGTAGCAGATAGAGAGACACTGAAGATTTTGACCAAGAGATGGCAATCAAAATGATTATTTCAACTGGCAATAAGATATGAACAATGGCCTTGGCATCAAAATTGAGAGTAGAGATATTAAGGAAGTGGAATTGACAGATGTCCATGAATTGTACAGAGAGAACAAGGCAGAGAGAGTAACCAAAGACAGCATTTGATACTGAGTTTTCTTCTCTTGTTTGCAGATTTCAAGGTGTCACTTCTTTATTTTCGATTCTGTCTTCATCTCTTACAGTTCGTAAGAGACAATACAGCAGTCCTCCCTTTCCAAGGTTTCACTGTCCATGGTTTCAACTCCCCATGCACAACCATAGTTCAAAAACATTAAATGCAAAATTCTAGAAATATGCAACTTAAAAGTTTATGTTGCGTGCCATTCTGAGTAGCATGATGAAATCACACCCTGTCCTGCTCCCTCCCACTTGAGACATGAATCATCCCTTTGTCCATTTATTTCTGCCCATTAGTCACATGGTACCCATCTCAGTTATCAGATCTACTGTCATGGTATCACAATACTTGTATTCAAGTAACCCTTATTTTACTTAATAATAGCCCCAAAATGCTTTCTTTAAATGAAAAGGTACAAGTTCTCAATTTAATAAAGAAATACTGAATTTTCAAAGTTCATTTATCTATAACAAAAAATAGAGATGTTATTAGGTAGCAGGTTGGCAGGAAGAGGTGTGAAAAAAAGGAGATGAATCAGCTTCAATTTGAATACATTGAATTTGAGAGTTTAAGGTGGACATGTGGGTGGCATTTTCTGCCCAGTAGGCAATAGGAGCTCCTTAGAGGTATTGTGGCTGCCTAAAAGATTTGTTAATGAGTACTGTAGAGATGATCATTGAAGCCCTGTGCTACTGTCAAGAGAAAGAGTATAAAAAGAGAAGAGTGCCAAGGAGAGAAAGTTGGGGGAAAAAATCTTTATTTAGGAGATGGGGAGAAGGAGCCAACAATGACTTCAGAGAGAGTATTGTTAACTTTTTAGAATTGTGTCCAGAGAATCTTAATCTATGAGTAAAATATCGGCGCTCAATTATATGAACATTGTGACTACTCCTTCAGCCATGACAAAATCTTTTTAAAATTTATTCCTGCAATAAACATTGGGGTGCCTACTATATAGCTCAGGGAACTCTACTCAGTGCTCTTTGGTAACCTAAATGGGAAGGAAATCTTAAAAAAGAGGATTTATATGTGTAGAGAGAGTTGATTCACTTTGCTGTATAGCAGAAACTAACACAACATTGTAAAGCAAGTATGAAAAGTGAAAGTGTTAGTTGCTCAGTTGGGTTCAACTCTTTGTGACTTCAAGGACTGTAGCTTGCCAGGATCCTCTGTCCATATGATTCTCCAGGCAAGAATACTGGAGTGGGTAGCCATTCCCTTCTCCAGGGGATCTTCTCAACCTAGGGATTGAATTCGGATCTCTTGCATCTCAGGCAGATTCTTTACTGTCTGAGCCACCAGGGAAGCACAAAGCAACTATACTCCAATGAAAATTAATTTAAAAGCTTAAATTAAATTTCTTCTTGGACCTCATGCATATTTTCACATTCACATTATCAGGATAACCACCAGGCACTTTCTCTTTGGGGAAGGAAGAAAGTGTTGCTTTGAGTTTTCCTTGTCTGTTTGCCCAAAGGAAGCAAAGACAAGAGAGTTGTGGAGACACTGATGATGTCAGTGATGGCAATGGAGTTGGTGAAGGCAGTGGCATTAGTGACAAGAACTCGGTAACAGCACAATGCTCAGTTATTCATGCATGCACACATTAATGCAACAAGCCTACACTGAGAAGCTGCTATGTGTCACTATTCCACTGACGGGGGTGGAGAAATGAAGAAAACAAACAAAGCTGCCATTTAAGTCAAGGTAGACAGCTCCAAGACATAAACATAATCAAGGGAGATAATTTCAAATAGTTCTAAGTGCCATGCAGGGTACAAAAATGACATCACTGAAAGTGACTGGATGGTCATAGAAGTTTTCTCAGCAGAGGGGACATTTGACATGAGATCTGAATGACAAGATAGCACAAGTTAGGCACAAGATGAGTGGGGAAGGCACTCCAGTCGGAGGGTATAGCAAATTCAGAAGAAAAAGTAAGCTTGGTATATTTGAGGGACAGCAAGGCCAGTGAGGCTGAGGTGTGATGAGAATGGCAGGATATGAGGTTGCAAAGGCCCGATGATGAAGGACCTTTTGGGCCAGGGGAATTCATATAGCGTCTATTTTAAGTTATAGGGATCTGTTTGAAAAGTTTTAAGCAGAGAATGATGTAAGCATGATGTAATTCAAGTTTTGTTTTTAACTAAGTTGTACTAAGACTTTGCTGGAGGAGAACATGGCAACCCACTCCAGTATTCTTGCCTGGAGAATCCCCATGGACAGAGGAGCTTGGTGTGTTACAGTCCATGAGGTCTCAAAGAGTCAGCATGACTGAGCAACTAAGCACAGCACTAAGACTTTGTTTTCAGATGGCAATAGGCCACATAAGGAAACAGCCAAGAAGATCATCGGCAATCAGAAGAAGAGGAAAGACTGAAGAGAACCCTAACTGGGGTTACAGTTCTACTTAAGGTTCAGCATTCTTTTGGAAGCACTTGACCCAAAAGAAGTACATGAAGGACCAAAGGATCACATGTCTATGAAGATTCTCAAGATAAGTCCCTGAGAAGTCTCTGTCCTTGGAACATCATGTGATTGTTAAGTTGACAGGACGAAGGCACCAGCATGACTTCTGTATGACCCTGGCCCCCCACTTGGTAGGGTGTTCCTTGAGAATAGAGATCCTATCTGATTCATTTTCAATTTTCCATTGCTTATTGTTGTTGTTCATCGCTCAGTCGTGTCCAGTTCTTTGTGACCCCATGGACTGCAGCACACCAGGCTTCCCTGTCCTTCACCACCTCCTGGAGTTTGCTCAAATTCATGTCCATTGAGTCAGTAATACCATCCAACCATCTCATCCTCTGTCATCCCCTTTTCCTCCTTTTGAACTGTGGTGTTGGAGAGGCCTCCTGAGAGACCCTTGGACTGCAAGGAGATCCAATCAGTCAATCCTAAAGGAAATTAGTCCAGAATATTCATTGGAAGGACTGATGCTGAAGCTGAAACTCCAATACTTTAGCCCCCTGATGCAAAGAACTGACTTAAGGGAAAAGACCCTTAAGCCAGGAAAGATTGAAGGCAGGGGCGAAGGGGACAACAGAGGATGAGACAGTTGTGTGTCATCACTGACTCAATGGACTTGAGTTTGAGCAAGCTCCGGGAGTTGGTGATGGACAGGGAAGCCTGGCATGCTACAGTCCATGGGGTCACAAAGAGTTGGACACAACTGAGTGACTGAAATGAACTGAACTCTAGCCCATATAAGGCCAGATTCTTATTGAAGGGTATGAAAAGCTGAATCGACCTAGCCTCTGTTTCCCTATGAGATCAGAAGACAGGCTAAGAACTACTACCATTTTTCTGAGGAGAGTGGGAAGTGCTGCCAGGAAAATGGGTCAACTGCTGGCTCCAGGAATAAGCAGCAATTGAGATTTAGTTTTGCCTTTTGCCTTTACAGTGCTATCTATTAATTAAGTGAATTTGGAGACAGTGATGTAGCATAATATTTGATTTTGCTCTTTATAACTCATATGTTTTATGTGGTCTTGGGAACATCATATTTAATATAAAACATATTAAATTGCAGCAATGAAACGAATTTGAATATGTCACCCATCTGTTATAGTCTCATTTTTCAGTTGATTGTATCATATACTATTTATGTGCATATTGGGAATCCACTGGAGCCCAGAATCTGTTCATTGTTCTTAAGCAATTGTAAAACTGAAGCAACTACTAAACTTTGGGCTGGTCAAGATAAGCAAAAATCACAGCTTCCCTGGCAGTCTAGTGATTAAGAATCCGCCTGCCAATGCAGGGGACAAGGTTTTGATCTCTGGTCTGGGAAGATTCCACATGCCACAGGGCAACTAAGCCTGTGTGCCACAACTATTGAAGTCTGTGCTCTAGAACCCGGGAACCACAGCTACTGAGCCCACCCACGTGCTGCAACTACAGAAGCGCCCAAGCTCTAGAGCCCATGTTCCCCAGTAAGAGAAGTCACCACAATGAGAAGCCACAATTAGAGAGTGGGCCCTGCTTGCCACAACTAGAGAAAGCCAGTGCAGCAATGAAGACTCAAGGAAGCCAAAAATAAATAAATTAATCAAGAGAATTCTAAGGGGAAAATGTCACCATTTACAAGGCCTAGTTTTTAAGATTTATTTTTGGTGCTGTGGTAGTTGTTCTTCTTCCTATAAATGCCCTTGGAGTGCCTCCCATTTTCTTCCAAACCTGAAACTTAATAAGGATTTTTATGAAATACCAGCTGGGTTTTCACAGCTCTGGGGGTATAGCAAGTTAAAGATTTGCTGGTTAGACTGATATGATATGGCCTGAACAACAAGTCAAAACAGACTTGATAGAAGTCAGTCACTGGGATGGTGACCTTAGTTGACCTATGGGGGACCCAACAGAGAGCAGAGGGCCCATCAGTGAGGCATTTTTGGATATATTTCTCCTCTGCAAAGGTTCTCTTGACCTGCCACCTCCACCCTGAGGCTCACTTGAGATCCCAGTTCTGATGATGTAAAGGGGATCATGAACAGAGTTGGTTGATCCTCTTTCACAAATAGTCACAGGACCCCCACAAGAGAAATCGATGGAATCAAGGCTGTGGAGAGAGCATTTAAAAGATTTGGAGAATAGAAAGGCAATGGTCTGTGTGGAAACTGCAAATAGTGTAGTAAGTACAGACACAGAGACATAAAGAGAGAAACAGAGACAGAGAGAGGCAGACAGAGAGAAAAGGGATGAGGATGGATATTTAGGGAGGGAGCATACAGTGAACTGCATTATAAGCAAGGATAATGGTATTGCTTTTATTCTGCAGGCAGTGGGAAGCCATTGAAAGGCATTAAGTTAGAGGAATGATTTGTTCAGAGGCACACACCTCATAGTCAACAACAAAGACTCAGGTGTAACCCAACACTGTTGACTTCAAATGCTGTCAGCTTCACTGGTTCACAACACGTTCCTCTTCCAATCCACCTAGGGTCCATATTCTATGTATTGATGCAATCCTCCTATATATTGATCTGATCTTCTCAGAGCATTGCTCAGCTCTCCCATAAGATCTGCGTCTCAGACCTAACCCTCTTGTTTGACATTAGAATCTTGCACTGTTTGGGATAGTATGTTGGGCTCTGGCTATGCTAACCCTGGTCCACTGAACATCTACTGGCTCCACTTGAAGGCACCAGGAAAGATAGATTCAAAGGCAGGACAACTTCCCAGAGTCTGTGTAAAGATGATGGAGGTTTGACAACTGTGTAGTACTGTTTAGCAACAGAGCAGCAGGGACTTGCAGAATTTTAGAATTCTCAAAGTGAAAATGCCATACTACAGGGTCACAAATTCAAAACTATTTCCATGTGACTCTGGAGCCAGTAGCCCTCAGACCACACTTTGAGAAACACTGAACAGGGTGCTTGTGGGAAAGGAAGGCACATTGGGACCCAAGAGGGGTCCAAGTCACTGAGAGCCTTCAATGTCAGGTTGAATTATCTGGACCTTAGACTTTCTACTCTAGGTGATTGTTGGAAAGCTGGGGGAGGCTGTGTGACCCAAGAGAGACCCACCATAAGAGAGAACTCGGGTCTGGTGGGAACACTCACCTTGGCAAAGAGAGGAGGCAGAACCAGAATGGAGTCTGGGAGCCCAGCAGGGGCACTGGTGGGAGAGTCCCAGGGAAGGAGTGGTGATGAATGAGGGCCTAGACTAGGGACACTCTCCATCTAAATGCATTCCTTCTGGATGCACTCGGAAAGGAGAGAGTCACTTCCAAAAACCTGGGCCAAGAAGGAAGAAAAGAAGTTGTTCTTTCCCCGATTCATGTCGAATTTTGCTGGTGATTTATTGGAATTCTTTCCAAAGCTGGAATTATCCAAGTAACTCACTGAGGCCACTCGAAAGCAATCTGACGTGGTAGTATCCCAGTTTCTAAGATTAAAACTGAACACCTTTGTGGAGGGGCATTATGTTGCCTACCACAGCCACTTCCCTAGTGGTTTTCATAGTAGCTCAGCTGGTAAAGAATCCCCCTGAAATGCCGGAGAGCCCAGTTCAATCCCTGGGTTGGGAAGATCCCCTGGAGAAGGGAAAGGCTACCCACTCCAATATTCTGGCCTGGAGAATTCCATGGACTGTGTAGTCCATGGGGTCACAAAGAGTCAGACATGACTGAGTGGCTTTCACTTTCACTTCTTCACCACAGCCACTAGTGGGAGAAAGATGAAAGGGGGTCTTATTTTACTTCTAAGCTGAAGTGCCATGTCGGAATTAATAGTCCAGGGTGGTTGTGCAACAGCACAATCTCTGCTTCCTAGGAGGGAGTTGCCTGCAGAGGCTAGTAGTTTGTCACCTCCAAGATAGATTTTTCTTTCATATCCTTCATCTTGCTGCAGTCCATGGGGTTGCAAAGTGTCAGACACTACTAAGCAACTGAACTGATCATTCACCAGCTCAGTCAACTAACACCATGTTTGAGTACTGACAGAATGTACTGTGGAGAGAGAGTCCAGTGTAGAGCTTCTTGCTAGAGTGGAAGTACAGGTCATCCAAAAAAAAAAAAAAAAAAAAGCTAGTTATTGAGGGAAATTCCCAACAAGTACAGAAATAGAGAGAACAACATAACGATTATGCAGGTACTGATCACCCAGCCACGACAATGATCAGTGTCTGTGCCAAACTTGTTTAACCTCTATCTTCAACTTACTTCTTGACCTCTCTCTTTTTGCCTTGAATTATTTTGAAGCCAACCCCAAAGCATCATATCATTTCATCTGGAAATATTTCAGTTTGCATTTTTAACAGATGAGTCTCTGCCCTACATTTTGTGAGGCCTGACTTTGCCATCAACCACTTGTATTGTTTTAGACAAGAGGCACCCCCTTAAAGCCTCAGTTTCACTTTTCTATACAATGAACACTTGGGACTAGATGAGTCTGAAATTCTTACAAGTTTTTTTTTTTTCTGGAAGTCCAGAGTCCAGAGTTATTATTTTTAAGTTTGTAATATAATTTTCATTATTAAATATAAAAGAGATTAAATATAAAGATATTGGAAGAATAGCTTTCTATATTTGAAAAGGGAGACATCATACATGCATGTACCACAACATATGCCTAAAGTTACATAATGGGATGAGTCTTTTCCATCTGTTCTGCAACTTCTTGTAGAGAAATAGATTTGAACACTTTAAGTTATAGAGAATAGTAACAGGTCAATGCTGTATACTCTGCCTTTCTGAAATCAAGTGAGAAATAATTCCTATGGTAAAGTGTCAAATATTTTAAGTTAAAACTTTAAAGAAAAAAATCCGTTATTTAAATGATTTGACTTTAAGAATCATTGTTTCATTGTTTCAATGAAACAAGCTAAAAAAACTAGCTGAAGTGAGCCCGTTTTATCTAGGTAACACTTCACTTAATCTTTGATCCAATAACCTCAACTTTCCAGAACATAGTCAAGAAAAAACAAATAAGTAGAAAGGAAAATATTTTCCAACCTCCTCCATCTTTCAAAATCAAATATCTATTAGTCATGAAAATGCATGCTGCACATTTCACACACGAAGACGTATTTTTCTTCCAGGAGTGCCACAGAGGCTGTGGGTAATGGCTTGGCTTTCTCCATTTTTTCCATAGACCCCAAAAGTGGACCCAGCATCCCAGGCTGTGGGATTAACTCAAAACCCAGGAACAATCTACTTGGGGACCACTCAGAAGCCTACTCAAGAGGCTACATGGCAAGGCCCCAAACACCAGCTGAAAGGCTGGCAGAAAGGCAAATTAATCACACACACACACATTTGATCTCTTGACTTTAGCTGGGTTACTATTATGTACTACTGGCTTCTGTAGTTACAACTACTGTGAAGGGCTCATTTACCCATCACTAGGGAAGGTTTGGTTAATGAGCTCAAGAAGAATCTTCTTCTCCACGGGTCTGGACGTGAGAGGAAGCTCTGAGGATCCAAGTGCTTGTATAATGAAAGTGAAGGCTTATCTGGAGCCAGAGACACATATCTGAAGAGCAGATCTCAGTGAAATTTCAGAGAAGAACTGACTGATGAGCCCACTATACCTGATGGCTGCCTAACCTGAATCTGTCCTAGGTGGCAAGCCCAAGTATTTTGGTCCGTCATCTGTCCCCCAGCAGACAACCCTAAGGAAAGGGCCGAAGAGGTTGGGCACCTTCATAAACTCTTCCAGAAAGAGAATCAGGGACAAGGTGCTAAAGTTAGGATCAGACACCTGCCTTCCGTGAATTCCACTGTTTCTCAGTTCTTCAATTGGTGTCTGCATGATTTTCTGTTTCAGCCTCCTTCTCTGCAAAACACCTAGATTCCTTCAAATGACCATCAGTCAGGATGGTAAGAGAGATCAGTCCATTGCTGAGACACTGGCAATGGATTGGATCATTCCTCAGTCAAAGTCCAGGCACCTTGGAAACTCAGGCTCAACTCTCCCAGAAGGTCAGGGAATAGCCCCAGGTGGTAGAAGAGGAGTCCTGTACGTGACAGCATAGGGCATGAGGCAAGGTGGGAAAGTCTATGGGAGTCAGTTTCAGAAAGCCCTCTGTGCCAGGGTAAGAGACTTATATATCATTCTCTAGGCAATGAAGAGCCATTAAAAGTTATACTTGGGAAGTAGATCAAGTGGCCTGCGCCAGGTGGATGGGGGAGGGGCCAAGAATAGAGAAGGGTAGCCCAGTTCTGAGGCTACTGCAGCAGACGGGCCACAAACACGTCACTAAAGAGTGTCAAGACTCTGCTTATTCAAATAAACCCCCATCGCCCCAGGAAAATTCTTTGTAAATCCACTTGGGAAGTGACACTGGAGTGTAACTTTGAAGGTTAAGAAAAGAACTCATCTATTTGGAAGGACAGCAACAAATGTGAAGAATTTTGTACCTAAAGCAAACAGAAATATCGGAACAAGGTATGGATGAATCATTTGCTTTCATAGGATATTCATTACTGGGAAACAGAACAAGCAGAGATTGCCTTACTGAGACGTGAACAGTGCAGTGGCCCACCCGCCTCATAGCTCTTAAGGAATTCCAGAGTCTATTATCAGCACGATTTAAAGGCTAATGAAGAAACAATCTTTTTGTAAAGCAACAAAGAACAGAGTTTGAAAGCAGGTCCAGGAGAATGCAAGAGGAAACACTTGGTTCAGTGAAAGGCAAACTTTCCTATGGACATGCAATTTTTTTTTTTAAATACCATACGTTGCTGCGCAACCTCTAAAGCCTGTGCTTTCAATGCCTGTTTGGTGGGCAGCACTTGGCTAAATGCACCAAGTGTGGTTAACTGGGGTGATTTAACGGAAAAAAGTCCTAAGAGAAAAATGAAACTCAAAGCAGGAGAGTTCAGAGCAGTTTTGCTACGTGTTTTCTAGACTTTCCAATGGATGCTGAGGTTACTGTAAAATGGAACATACTCATTTGTTTAAAACCTGCTGGATGAAGGTACTATGGGAAGTATTCAAGGGAATTGCTTTATAGAGAAAAAGAGGAGAAGGAACCCAAATCTACACAGCCTGCCCAAAAGTGTGATGTTAGTGTCATTTAAAATAGATATTTCATCGGGTGACAAAGTGATGTCAATTAGGCAAGTGGAAGGAAGAGAGGACACTTGGAATCCTGCCTGTGATGCTTATAAACTCTTGTGGCTTTGGGCAACTCATTTTATGATTCTGAATTTTTATAATATTCCTTGTCTACAGAACAGGATGATTGACAAGCTCCCTTGATATAATGTAGGGGAACACACTCTGCTTATGCTAAGGTTTTAATAAATATGAACTGTCATTTTTTTCTCCCCTACAAAACTCTGAGTGGCTTGCATCTTATTCATATTTTTTTAGATTGCCTGCACCAATAATCAGTCTGATGTTTGTTTAGTCATTCAACAAACATTTAATTAGCCACCAGCACTTAACAAGTACTAAATCAGATGGGAAAGAAATGGTAGTGCTTTGTTTATATATTATATCTCAGGCACTTCATAACTGCTTGTTAAATAAGAGGATGAAAGAGTTTATTTTTTCTGTAGAACCATTAACCTGGAGCTATAGAATGCAGAAGCCCTGCTGCCATTCTTGGTGGTGCCTCTTATATCCTAGCAAGTCTGGCCCCTCTCTTATAGTCTTCCTCTCCTTTCTAAATGTCGCTGTCATCTTGACTGACCTTGTCATCTATGACAATGATCCACCCAGCACCCAGGCCCCAGCTTCCTGACCTCCTTATCTGCAGTCCTGCATTCACTCCATCACAGCCATGATGACTCTGGAAGTTATCGTCACACATCTATTCCGTGTTTGGAAGCAAATATGTATGGCTTACTACCTGACCTCCTCTACTTCCAGCTTGCTAATTCATTTACTTCCAGAATGTTGATTATTCAACTATCGTAGTACTTCCAAGCAATGATGCTTCAGTTTTCTTATCCACTGGCTCTCTCTTATCATCTTCACTTCCCCTTCCCCAATTTAGCCCCCCCACACTCCATCACATCTTTCAATACTGTTCTTAGTCCAGGGCAAACAGAGCCTTGTTCTGACTTAATGCCCCAAGAAGCTACATGCTTTGGAATACTTTCATGATGTTTTCTAATTCTCCCTTTAGTGTCTGGGATCAGGCAGGGCCAGCAAGGCTATCTAGACAGAGCATCCTGAACCTAAACCTGAGCCTAAACCTAAACTGTCAGGGGCCTCAATCTGCGTTAATTCTTTCAAGAGCATTCTCTGACCCTATATCCCACTCATGAGGCAGACCAAATGCCGCAAGAAGTCCAGAGTATTAGGCTTACAGGGTTTCCCTAGGGTCCTCAGGCTGGGCCTTGGTAATAGGAGGGAGGCCTGGTGAGAAGATGCCTCCCCCTAAGTGAGCATTGAGCAAGACAGAGTAGCCATAATGGTGCTGATATGTTGATTTGCCTGATATTCATTCACGATGGCATAGGGTGAGTTCAGGGTTCTGGGCTCCTGATGAGCCACCACTGATGGGGCCTCTGCAGTGTGTGTACACTCAGACCAGGGTGATGCATTTCTGTTTATTGTGCTCAATGGTGGGGGAAGGTGGTGGCAGGTGTCATTTATTCTGTGCACCTCCTCTACCTTCACCAACCACTGCTGGCACCCAGAGCATCACTGCATCCCTTCTGCAGGCTTCATGCCATTTGTCAAGCTGTCTTCTAGGGACAGCTCTACCTCTCTTTTCTGAACGCTTTTGAGACCATTGCTCTGTGCCACTGGGCAGAACTTTCCAATTAATATCCTCTTATTCCTAATCAATATGGCTATATCTACTCTACCAGGTTAGTATTAAACTCTGCCAGAAGATGGACAGACATTTCCTACATGTATGGGACCACTCTTCATTTTCATGCTTTGCCACTGTGCCCCTTGCCTCTGATGGCGGTATGTGGAATGCAGGGTGTAGTCAACATGGAGAAAGTTCCCATTCTAGGAATGCAGTGATTACATTCTAGGGAGTTCAAGAGAGGACATAGTTGGAAGATGTGCTGTTCTCCATTTACACAACAAAATTCAAAGAAATTCAAAAAAAACAACTTATCACTCACACTTTCCTGCATAGTCTGGGGAAGGCTTGTGTTTGTGGTCATCTTCCACGAATCATAGTCACCATGTTTGAGGTCATTTCAGAGCAGTGTCCACAGGTGGCCCAATGGATCATGGCAGCATCACCATGAATGGTGTAGCCAGCATTGAGCTGATGACATAAGGGAGCTGCAGAGCCATGGCATGTGAGTAACAACAGCAATACTTCGTTTTCTTCTCAGTGGGAGATGCTGAATTATCCAGGCACCATGCCCTGGACAATAAGGAACATGAAGAGGTGGTTCCTGGACATGAAAAGAAAGATGTGAAGCCTGAACCCTACATGGACCCCACATGTACTGACGGGACAACAAGCACACAGGGAACTCCCTCCTCTCTCCCTGTTGTCCTAACTCTTCAAAACCCTATACATCACATGAACCTGAAAATTTTGTTACATATGTTTATAAGGGCGCATAAAAAATATTGCTGGATGATACTAAAGAAAAAACCCACATCATATAAAGATGGGTACAGGCATACTTCATTTTACTGTGCTTCATTTTTTTCACTTCACAGATACTGTATTTTTACTAATTAAAAGTTTGTGGCAACCCCGGGTTGAGCAAGTCTAAGTACCGTTTTTCCAACAGCATTTGCTCATTTCTTGATTCTGCATCACATTTTGGTAACTCTCATAATGTTTCTAAAATATTTCATTGCTATATATTTGTTATGGTGATCTTTAATGTTACTATTGTAATTATTTTGGGGTGCCAGGAAAGGTACCCATATAAGACAGAGAAGTTAATCGATGCATGTGTGTGTTCTGACAGCTCTACCCAACAGCCATTCCCTCATCTCTCACCCTCTCCTCAGCCTCCTTAGTCCCTGAGACACAACAATATTGAAAATAGGCCAGTTAATAACCCTACAGCAGCCTCTAAGTGTTCAAGAGAAAGGAAGAGTCATGTCTCTCAATTTCAATCAAAAGCTAGAAATGATGAAGCTTAGTGAGGACAGCACGTCTGAAAGCTGCAACAGGCTGAAAGCTAGGCCTCTTGCATCAGTTAACCAAGTTGTGAATACAAAGGAAAAGTTCTTGAAGGAAATTTAACACATGAGTGATAAGAAAATGAAACAGCCTTATTGTTGATATGGAGAAAGTTTTAGTGATCTGAAGAGAGAATATAAAGAAAGCTTAGCACTGAAGAATTGAAGCTTTTGCATTGAAACATGTATATTATCATATGTGAAATAGATCGCCAGTCCAGGTTCATTGCATGAGACAGGGTGCTCAGGGCTGGTGCACTGGGATGACCCTGAGGGATGGGATGGGGAGGGAGGTAGGAGGGGGGTTCAGGATGGGGAACACATGTACACCCATGGCTGATTCATGTCAATGTATGGCAAAAACCACCACAATATTGTAAAGTAATTAGCCTCCAATTAAAATAAATAAATTTTTAAAAATTAAAAAAAAAAGCTGAGCACTGAAGAATGGAAGCTTTTGAACTGTGGTATTGGAAAAGACTCTTGAGAGTCCCTTGTACTGCAAGGAGATCAAACCAGTCAATCCTAAAGGAAATGAGTACTGAATATTCATTGGAAGGACTGATGCTGAACCTGAAATGCCAGTACTTTGGCCACCTGATGCGAAGAATTGACACATTGGAAAAGACCCTGATTCTGGGAAAGATTGAACGCAGGAGAAGGGGGTGACAGAGGATGAGATGACAGAGGTTGGATGGCATCACCGACTGGATGGATATGAGTTTGAGGAAGCTTCGGGAGTTGGTGATGGACAAGGAGGCCTGGTGTGCTGTAGTCCATGGGGCTGCAAAGAGTTGGACACGACTGAGCGACTGAACTGAACTGTATATGAAACACCCCCCACAACCACCACCTAGCTTTTAAAAATGGTTTGCTGAAACTCTTTGGGGAGCTCAAAGCTTTTCAGGGCTTGAGCCACCTTGTCTCCTTGCAGGACCTTGAAACAAACATTTCTCTGCTAAAATAAATGAATAAATAAAAACATATACACAATGGAATATTACTAAGCTATAAAAAGATTGCATTTGAGTCAGTTCTAATGAGGTGAATAAACCTGGAGCCTATTATACAGACTGGAGTAAGCCAGAAAGAGAAACATTAATACAGTATATTAACACATATATATGGAATTTAGAAATATGGTAATGGCCACCCTATATGCAAGACAGCAAAAGAGACAGATGTAAAGAATAGACTTTTGGACTCTATTGGAGAAGGCGAGGGTGGGATGATTTGAGAGAATAGCACTGAAACATGTATATTACCATATGTGAAATAGACAATCAGTGCAAGTTCGATACCTGAAGCAAGGCACTCAAAGCTGGTGCTCTGGGACAACCCAGAGGAATGGGATGGGGAGGGAAGTGGGAGGGGGGTTCAGGATGGGGGGACACATGTACACCCATGGCTGATTCATGTCAATATATGGCAAAAGCCACAATATTATAAAGTAATTATCCTCCAATTTAAATAAATAAATTTTTTTTTTTAAAGAAATGGCCACATCCACTCCAGCTTTCAGGAACCGACACCCTGATCAGTCAGTAGCGATTCACATTGAGGCAAGAGCCCCTAGCCTACCAGCACAAAGATTGCAACTTTCTGAAACCTCAGATGATGGTTAGCATTTTTAGCAATACTGTATTTTTAATTAAAGTGTCTTCATTATTTTTTAGACATAATACTATTTTCCACTTAATAGACTACACTATAGTGTAAACATAACCTTTATAGGAACTGGGAAGTCAAAAAAGTTGTGTGATTCGTTTTATTGTGATATTTGCTATATTGCACTGGTCTTAAATCAAACCTGCAATATCTCCAAGGTGTGTTTCTACTGCTATATATTCACTCACTTCGACTGGGTCTGCTATTATCCTAAAGTGCTTTGTTTTTCAATTCTTCATAATTATTTCTTTGAACATCCATCTTTTGCAAGCCTTCAACCACCCGCCACTACTCCCCCTACATTTTAGAATGAACAGCTTAACAGAGACAATCAACTCCACCAGATGAGAATGTCAGTTTCCAGCCACCAAGCCTGCCACCATGAGCACCCATCTTCCTTCCACTTCCAGCGGAAGTTTCCCTTCTTCCTAATCCCATCCTGGGACCAGGTCCCCAGATCCCAGTCCTCAAGGAATCACTCATTGAGTTATTTTGTACTCTTGGATTGTCTATCCTTTCTATCTACATGGTTCTCCCAAACAGCATTTAAATATCCTCAAGTCTCCTCTATCTTAGAAAAAAATCCTCCCCTAAACCTCATACTCCCTTTAAACAATTACACAAGCTCTCCCCTTCCCATTCACAAACATTTCAAAAGAGTCATCTACAAAGTTGCCCAGTAATTCTTAGGAAAAAATTATTGGACGGGGGGTAGAGAACAAAACATACAGTCTCAAATATCAATATACTGATGGAGTATGGGACATGAAAACAGTGGCATTGATACTTGAACACAAGGAGGGAAATACAAGCTCAAAAGTATCACCATGATTTGCAAGGATGTGATTCATAGCTGGAAGCCACTCTGAAAATGCATACTTTGTCCAAAAGGAGCAGCTCTGGTAGGCAAAGAGGTGAGATAGCATTTAAAGCAAGCACATAGCCAGAGCCCTAATGTTGTAGTTCCATGAAAGGCCGACTGAAGTGAAGTGAAAGTCGCTCAGTTGTGTCCAATTCTTTGCAACCCCATGGACCATAGCCCATCAGGCTCCTCTGTCCATGGATTTTTTCAGGCAAGAATACTGGAGTGGGTTGCCTGCCATTCCTTTCTCCAGGGGATTTTCCCAACCCAGGGACTGAACCCAGGTCTCCTACATTGCAAGTGGATACTTTACCATCTGAGCCACCTGGGTTTGAAAGGCCATTGGGCAGGGACAAAAGCCAGTGCCTTGCACATACTACCTCAGTCAGTGTTTACTTCATGAATGAATGAGTGAATAAGTGATGAAATCCTCCTGTATGGACAGAGCACCAAGCATTTAGCCTGGTTGAGAGATGATGGTCTTTATGTGAATTTCAAAACAGACCTAGAGACAAGATCTACCAGTGATGAGTGACTGGCAGATCCTCAAGCCCTATATGCTGCATGTTTCATATGACTCTGCAACACTTGACCCAACTGACTGCTTCTTTCCATCCCACCAAATTCCTCCTCACATCTAGCTACCTTCTTGGATCTGATGATCCTCTCCAAAACCAGAAAGTTCCAGAAGGTCCAGCTGGAAATTTTAATGCTCCTTACTATACTTTAGCTGAACAGGAAGAAAGTAGAGTGAGCTAAGTCTCTAGAGTTGTGTCTAGCTCCTAACTGCCATTCAATAAATGTTGACCAAATTGAGTCTAATTCATCCACCCCACCCCAACCGCCCTCTCACACTCACACTTTACAGGTAGAGAAATCAATACCTAGAGAGGAGACGGCACTTGTCTAAGTTCCACGTGAAAAACCTGACACCAGAGTCCCAGGGTCCCAACTCCTGGGTTCGTACTTTTTATCATCTCTAAGTCATTGCTTTTGGCGATTGTTAGTCTTCTCCATTTATTCTGGTTTCTGGTCCCTGAAGGTAGATTTTTTAAAGTTCTGTCACTTGTCACTCATTTCCTCCTTGCTACCTACCCATATCAAATTTGTAATGGATTCTCCTTAGCCATATTCTTTGTGCCTGTCTTATTTCTGTCTTTCCCCCATGGAATATTTTCCTTGTAATAAAAAGGTTTAGTATCCTCAGTAGGAATGATGAGCAAAGTCAGAAAAAAATCTCCAAGTTAATGAAACTCTATACAAAGGTGGTGAGCAGGCTGGACTTTGTGTGCCAGACTGGAAAAAGTAGTGCAGGTCTCTAGAAGGCAGGCTAAGATGCTAGTCAAGTTTTATATTACATTTTTCCTTCAGAGATAGAGAAATCCTCATTCCTACTCTTTCAAGAATTGAGTATGTTAGAAATTGAATGCCAAAGATTTGAAGAGCTGACTTAAATCCTCTGGAAATATACCAGAGCAAATTACAGGTTGGTCAGAGGTTTAAATGTGAAAAAGAAAACTATAAATATGCAAAATAACATACAGGTGGAATATTTTTATACTCTTAAAGTACAGAAGGCAACCTTTTCTAGCATGAGTTTAAAGACAGGAAACATAAAGTAAAAGATTGATAGATTTTATTACTTTTAAATTGAATTCTTTTGCACAACACACAGAAACAACAAGTTGTGAAAAAATTTTCAATATACATAACAAAGAAGTTAACGGTCATACTATTTAAAAACTCTTAAAAATCTATAAGAACATAAATAACTTGACAGAAAAATGAGCAAAGAACACAAATGAAAAAGTCACCAAAAGTTAATTAAGATTTGAAAAGATGTTTGATCAAACTATTAATAGTGGAAATGTACTGTTGATGTGAATGCAGATTAGTGCAAGCTTTCAGAAGGGCGATCTGGAGAAGTGCGTGAATCAGACAAGAATGGAGCATATTAGAAAAATGTTCACTAGTAGGATTTAATCAGTTAAGTTCTTTGTGTACCAATGCAAAGGAATATTATGAATGTGCTAAAAATGATGATGCAAATCTGTATTTACTGACATTAAATGGGGTCATCAGCCCATCATTAAGTGAGAAGCTCAGGTTACAAGACAATGTACATCAAATAATTTTTCTTTTTCATGAATAAAGTTTTCTTTTCACATGATAAAAGCCTGCACCAACATCAAAATGTTAATTATGGCTTCTCTAGTGTGGGACTAAATGTGATTTTCAGTCTTATATGGCTTATATATGTCAGGCATTGTTCTAAGAACTTTATAAATATTACCTCGTTTTTCCCAGAACAGAAAATATTTTCATGTGGAGGGTAGAGTCGAGGGGGAGCCTCTCAGAAGTGAGAGGATGCTGGATAATATGAGACTCTTATAGAAGAAAACCACCATGTTTTGACTCAAAGCTACCTCCTTTTAATGACACAACAAGGTCAGCAGGTCATGGGATCCCCATTCCTTTGCCTTTCTCTGATTCCTTTTAATGATGGGACAACTAATTAGTCATTAAGGATTAGCCAAAGAGAGCTTAAGCAGAGGTGCAGGCTGGAGCTGGGGGAGGGGGAGTTTCCAGTCACACAGACCCAGCTTTGATTCTGGGCTCCACTACTTGGAAGCTGTATAATTCTGTTCAAGTTGCTTCATTGTTCAGAATCTCAGTTTCCTTATCTGTGAGGTGAGGAAAGAAAGAAAGTAAAAATGAAGTCACTCAGTTGTGTCCGACTCTTTGCAACCCCATGAACTGTAGCCTACCAGGCTCCTCTGCCCATGGAATTTTTCAGGCAAGAGTACTGGAGTGGGTTGCCATTTCCTTCTCCAGGGGATCTTCCTGATCCAGGGATCAAACCCAGGTCTCCCGCATTGCAGGAAGACACTTTACCATCTGAGCCACCAGGGAAGCCCAGGTGGGGAGGGCAGCTAGAATGTTTATATCAAAAGACCATTATCTCCTAAATTTGTGCTCCACCATCACTTCTTCTTCTTCTTTAAAGACCTAGGAAGGCTGGCTTCCATCCTTCTGAAAGCATCCCAGGACTCTCTGGTCTGGGCCACCTGGACTGTAGAAAATGTTACATTCATCTGATGACTGGATTATCTTCAGAACAAGCTGTTAAGGCAAGCTTGGCTTGTCTGCTGGGATCTGGAATTATTGATTCTTGGTCTTGGAGTTCTGAATGTTTTGTGTTTTCAAATGTGTTTGCTGTCTTGTTAAACCTGCCCTGGAAAAAACAGAGTGTTTGATTCCACATAGACGGCCTGAGTGTATTTTAAGTCATTTCAGTTGTGTCTGACTCTCTGCGACCCCATGGACTGTAGCCCACCAGGCTCCTCTGCCCATGGGATTTTCCAAGCAAGAATACTGGAGTGGGTTGCCATTTCCCCCTCCAAGGAATCTTCCTGACCCAGGAACCTGCATCTCTTATGTCTCCTGCATTGGCAGGAGGGTTCTTTACCACTAGTGCCACCTGGGAAGCCCACATAGATGGCCTACTTGATATATTTATTCTCTGACTAGAACCACCTCTAAGGATGGCTCACTTTTGCAAATTACATGCAAACACCAACTTTTTCTCGGTCCTCTCCATTTCAGCTCCAAACTACCCAAGAATATTTCCTCCCCAACTTCCAAATGTTTAACTCTTCCCCTTTTTACCAGCCCTGACTTATTATTTCATACTTCTGAACATAACACCAAGATTTGGAGCATAAATGACAAGGCTTAGGGCCAGGGGTGAGGTCATGCCATAGATTTGGCCTGACCCTCCCAGGAGCCTTGGATTTGGTGATGGTGGAGGCTTCTAAACTGTCACACATGTCAGGTCTCTTAGAGTGTACCACCTTCATTCTGTAGAAAGCAAGACCAAAGTCCAGAAAAGGGCAGGTCTTAACAAAGGTCATGGGAATTAATGGTGGAAACAGGACTGGTTCTAAAGACAGCACTGAACGATTTTATCAGTGTCAGCTCAGCCCAACTCTATTTATTCCTTCATCAAAAAAATATTTACTGAATGTCTACTTTGTATTCAGTACTGAGGATACAGCAGTTACCAAGACAGACATGGTTCCTGACCTCCATGGAGCTCACAGTCTGGTAGAGGAGACAGACTTGAGTCCCAGAACAGCTCCAGGAGGGTGTGCAGCATGGTATGTAGAGGCACAAGCTCTACTGCTCTGCCCTGCATTCTGATCATACTTCTGACATTCAATAGCCGTGTGAACTGGGGCGATTTCTTTAACTTCTCTGGATCTTGGTCTCTTCATCTCTAAAATAGATATACAAATAGGGTTTTGCAGATAAAAGCTAATTTGAAAGTGAAGCCTGCCACATAGTAAGTGCTAGCCAGTACAGTATCATCACTAGGAAACCACATAGGGAAATGTGCTAAGAAGAAGTCCATTTTGAGTGCCCAGAGTAGGCATTCAGCATCCTGACTGGAGCCACCAGAAGGTGATGGAGAGCCAGGGGCTAGTAGGAACAGGGTCCATTAAAGGACCTTCCTCCATGACCTAGAGGAATTTGTAAAGGGCTCCAGCACTGACTCCAAACACCACGTGACCTGCTCAAGGGCTTTCACCTCTCAGGCTCTAATTGCCTTAGCTGCAAGGGGAGGAAGCTGGGTGACCTTGGTGATTGCTGACAGCTAGGTCAAGGAGAATTATCACTCCCCAGTGTTAAAATGTTCTGGAAGGAAACACTACACAGATTTACTCTCCAAGTTGTCTGGGGCTGTTGTTCTTTCTTATTTACTGAGTTCTCTTATACAGCTTGATGCTTTTCAAAGGATGCCTATGAAAGGCACTCCTAAGGCATAGTCTTCATGGCTTTCAACAATTCAGTCTTGTTACTTCTTTACTTCCAGACCACCTCTGCAGCTGATCTCATAAAAGCAACTGGATTAGTAAATAAGCCCGCTCCATTGCTGGAAACATCCCAGCATTATTTTTCTGCCCCTTTCAGGATTATTTGTCAATCTCTCCCCTGAAATCCAGTTTTGTGCTTAGGTGGCTTGCCTTGGAGACTGTGAGCCCCTTGGGGATTAGAGACTCAGCTTCTTTCCTTGTGAACCCCTCAAAGTGCTTAATGCAGAGCCTTAAAATGGCAAAACCAAGATAACTGCATGATAACAGATAAAAGTTCTCTATGGCAATGATTCTTGAAGTGTGGATGTTGACCACTTGCAGTAGAGTCACCTAGAGAAACTGATTTAGAGGTGTAGATTCAAGGCCTCCTCCTCATCTGAATGAATCAGGATCTTAGAAGAGAAGCAGTAATGTACATTTTTTAACAGTTAAAATGGTTTGAATCCATCCAACAGTCTGAAGACCACTGGGTTAGATGTTCTATTTAGTTGAATGCTCAGTGGGACAGCAATTCATTTTCCCAGTTGTCAGCCAGAGAACTGATCTGAGTTTTAAAGAATGGCATTGAAACATGTATAATATCATATATGAAACGAATCGCCAGTCCAGGTTTGATGCATGATACTGGTTGCTTGGGGCTGGTGCACTGGGACGACCCAGAGGGAGGGTACAGGGAGGGAGGAGGGAGGGGGGTTCAGGATGGGAAACACGTGTACACCCATGGCAGATTCATGTTGATGTATGGCAAAACCAATGCAATATTGTAAAGTAATTAGCCTCCAATTAAAATAAATAAATTTATATTAAAAATAAAATAAAATAAAGTCCAGTTCAGCTTTAATGTGTTCAGCTTCCAAGAATAAAATTTTCTTTGTTTTTTCCCCCGACTACGACAGATTACCTCCACGTACATCTCTGCTGCTGCTGCTGCTAAGTCGCTTCAGTCGTGACCAACTCTGTGCGACCCCATAGACGGCAGCCCACCAGGCTCCCCCGTCCCTGGGATTCTCCAGGCAAGAACACTGGAGTGGGTTGCCATTTCCTTCTCCAATGCATGAAAGTGAAAAGTGAAAGTGAAGTTGCTCAGTCGTGTCCGACTCTTAGCAACCCCATGGACTGTAGCCCACCAGGCTCCTCCATCCATGGGATTTTCCAGGCAAGAGTACTGGAGTGGGGTGCCATTGCCTTCTCCTTATATCTCTGCAGAGTTGACTTATTAAAGCAAACTACGACATCAGATCCCTTTCGGGTGGCCTCAGTGAGTTACTTGGGTAATTCCAGCTTTGGAAAGAATTCCAGTAAATCGCCAGCAAAATTCGACATGCCATAGGGGAAAAAACAACTTCTTTTCTTCCTTCTTGGCCCAGGTTTTTGGAAGTGACTCTCTCCTTTCTAAGTGCATCCAGAAGGAATGCATTTGGATGGAGAGTGTCCCTAGTCCAGGCCCTCATTCATCACCACTCCTTCCCTGGGACTCTCCCGCCAGTGCCCCTGCTGGGCTCCCAGACTCCATGCTGGTTCTGCCTCCCCTCTTTGCTAAGGTGAGTGTTCCCACCAGACCCGAGTTCTCTCTAATGGTGGGTCTCTCTTGGGTCACACAGCCTCCCCCAGCTTTCCATCAATCACCTAGAGTAGAAAGTCTAAAGTCCAGATAATTCAACCTGACATTGAAGGCTCTCAGTGACTTGGCCCTGCCCTCTCGGATCCTAATGTGCCTTTCTTTCCCACAAGCACCATGTACTCTAGTTCAGTGTATCTCAAAGTGCAGTCCAATGGCTACTGGCTTCCTACTGAATCGAATTATTCAGGGTGAAATTTTGAAATATGTGCTTTAAACCAGCATCCTGGGGGATTCTTAAACGTGTTAAAGTTGGTGAACCACTCCTCTTAACCACCTACTTCTCTAATCCTCTACTACCAACATTTAAGTCAGTGCTACTTCAATTCCTTTCTTGGATTCATGGACCACCACTAAGCTTCACTGCCCCCTAAGTTGGAAAACCACTGGTCTAAAGAGCAGGCGGACAGTTTGGAAACAACCTAAATAAAACTCTCAAGGGAAATTTTCAGTCTAATTGAAAGGGAACAATAGGCATGATGACTCTCAAAAGCCTTGGAAAAGGGGCTGAGAAAATGGCTAGTACCACAAAGAAAGGAGTATTCATAAAGCTGTTTTTCAGAGAGGGGAGAAGAGATATTAGAAATTGGAAGTCATTGGAATTACCAAACGCTGGTAGATGATTGGGCTGTGAAATCTGGCCAGATCCAGATGAGGAAACAGAAGCCCTAGAAAACGAACCAACTTCTGATGGGTATACTGGGCTTAAGAAATTGCATATCCCTCAATTGTAACTCATTCCTGTGGGGGCAGCAGTTGTGGCTGGTCACCACTGTGCTCGCAGCGCCAACCTAGAACCTGGCATATAAAAGTTCTCAATAAATATTGGTTAAACAGGGGAGTGAATGACTGAGTGGTTGCCCAGAAATGAAATGGGAAATGTATCCTTTTTCTATTGGATAAAATAAAATCTTTGGATCACTGATAAAATGTTTTCTTCTAGGCCATATAATACAAACAAGAGACCTATGCTTTATACAGTTTCTCTAGAAAGACTTGGATTAAGAGACTACAAAATTAGAAAGTAAGAGAGAAAAAATAAATGTGTCCTCAAGTCACTGTGCCTTGTCCACTTTTCTAGAAAGGGAACACACAGGGGTATGCTGTTCTAAGGAGGCTGATTTGGGATTTTCACAAGTAACTACTTTAGGAATGATAATCCACTCAAAAAAAAAAAAAAGAAGTCCTTATATCCTTGAAGGCATCTGATTAACATTTATGGGTGCCAACTGTTGTAGGTTGAGCTCTGTCCCCTCCAAAAAGACATGTTGCAATCCTAACCCTTAATACCTCAGAAAGTAAGCTTAGCTGCAAATATGATCTTTACAGAGGTAATCAAGTTAAAATGAGGCGATTCTGATGAACCCTAACCAATATGATTGGTGTACTTATGAAAAGGTGAAATTTAGACACAGATACCTACAGAGGAAGCACAGTGTGAAGACAAAGGAAGAGGAGTTACTTATAAGCCAAGAAATGTCTGAGGCTACAGAAGCTAAGAGACAAGGCCTAGGATAGATTCTCCCTCACAGCCCTCAGAAGGAACCAACCCTGTTGACATGTTGATTTCAGACTTCCAGCTTCCAGAACTGGAGCTTCCCAGGGGACGTTAGTGGTAAAGAATCCGCCTGCCAATGCAGAAGACACAGATTCGATCCCTGGGTCAGGAAGATCCCCTGGAGGAGAGCATGGCAACCCACTCCAGTATTCTTGCCTGAAGAGTCCCATGGACAGAGGAGCCTGGTGGGCTAGAGTCCATGGGGTCACAAAGAGTCAGACACGACTGAAGTGACTTAGCACAGCACAGCACAGCACACAGCCTCCAGAACTAGGAGACAATGCATTCCTGCAGTTAGTACTGTTTGTGGTACTTCGTTACAGCAGCCTGAGGAAACTGATACACTCAGCATTATGGGCAACAGGATACATAGAAAGAAATGACGTCTTAGCCTGGGTAGTAGTAGTAGGTACAGAAGTGAACAGGAGAGTTTAAGAGAAGGGTTGAGACAAGAACACAAAGTCCAGGAGAATGCAAAGAGCTGTATAAGAGGTATAAGAAGGGTTATGGGAATTCAGAGGACTGGGGATGTTTATAGGTGTTGAGGGATGGGGAAAGGCTCTAAGGGAGAACTTTCTGGAGAACGTGTCATTGGAGCTACATTTTGAAGAGAAACAGAATTTGGACAGGTAGGGAATGTGGAAGAAGGAGAGGAATCCTTTCATTTACAAAAAACTTAAGTAAGAAATTCCTTTAAATAACTATTAATGGTTCCTTTATTATATTAATAATATAACTTGAGGTACAAATGCAAAATCTTGTTAAGTGCTGAAGCTGAAGGATGAACATGTGGGGAGTCATTGCATTATGCATGTTTGAATATTTTCATATGGAAATTAATATGTATATTAAGTATGTATGTATTTCAGAGCAATCAAATTTTTCTTAACACTCTCTAATGCAGCAGAATAGCTTTTGGACCAAAAATTATTTGGGTGTTAAAAACAAAATATTTTTCACTTTGAGTATTAAAAGGAAAGCGATTTCTTCTTATAGGTCAGCAGTGAATGTGTCCTCAGAGAAGTTATAGTACACTTACCAGCTCCTTAATTTGAAATTGATAAAGCCCTAAATCCACAGGGAATTTGAGGAGACTAGTGGAAAGCATGGGACTAGTGGCATCCAAGTCTTGACTCTTAGACTCTAGTTTTCACGCTGTTCTATGCCTGTATCTTCTGGATGTTCCTAATTTTCATAATGGTTCTACTTTGGTTGCTTTCAACCAAAGGACCATAATATTTCATTGGTCATCTCTAAAGATATTTGGAGAGTCTCAGGGGGAAATTTGCCTTAACTCCGAGGCACTGCTGCCCTATTCATCACTTGTTTCCATGGAATCTACATCCATTAAGCAGAATGAGGATAAAGAGTTTGACTTTATTATCTAGAAATTGAGTTTAATATTGAGATATGCAGAGAAGTGTGCCTTAAAAAATAAAACTGTCTTTAGAAATTTACTCTGAGTTTGTTTGCTAGAGGAAATACATTTTTTCCTTAATAGTGTGCTGGTGCATGTCTGTACATATGACACAAATGATGTGCAGCACACAATTTACAAACAATAAGAAAATATATTGAATATTGAACATACCATAAGATGTTATGGAAAGACTCAAATGAATTTTTTGGCCAACCTGATACAATATTCTTTTCTTATAAATTCCATATGTCCAGTTGATTTTCCCTGAATACTTTTTTTCATTTTTGCCAAGCTATTGCATTCATAGACTATCTATGGCTGCAATCAGAGTGAACCATGATTTGACAAATGTAACTGTCATGAACTCTGATATATGATTACAAGCAAGCTACATTTTACCCTCATAGAAATTATATTCATTAAACTAAAGCATCTTTCAGTTTCTGCATTACGGATGGTAGAAATTCACTTGTTTATCAGTGATATGAGTGATTTTTGCTAAATCAGAAAATAGTTTTCAAATACTGGAAGACTATTTCCTTATTTTTTGAACTGTTCATAAATGTCATGGTTACAAACACAACACATTTTTAAGTTTCATTTGCATTATTAATATTTTCACCACCCCTTTCTTAAGTCTTGACAATCATCCAAGCCTTTAATTATAGTGTTTTCGGACTCTCATGGTATACATACTCTCACTACAGCAGATTTCAAACTAACAATAAGATGTCACTAAATATGATGTTGGAAAGAGATGTACAGTGGCACACAACTGTACATATACAATTTCCATCATGCAGATACAATAGAGGTAAATAATATTAGGATCACACATAATATAAAACCTAGTGAACAAATAGGCAATGAGGAGTTTAAAATATCCATTTCTTCAGGAAGTCTGCCTCTGTACATCTGGAGGGGGCCCAGGATGGCATCATCGACTCAATGGACATGAGTTTGAGCAAGCTGCAGGAGACAGTGAAGGACAGAGGAGCCTGGCAGGCTACAGTCCACGGGGTCACAAAAGAGTCAGACACAACTGAGCGACTAACAGTTGCAAAACACTTTCTTATGATGGACCTCTCTCCTGTTGTTTTCAGCCCATCTTTGCAGTGTAGGTACGGTGGAAATATCCTTTCACTCCTATATTTCATCTTTTGGGGAGGGAAAGTGGAGTTTGCTTTAAATAATGTTTCCTTTGAAATTTATTTTGCTTTTCATCTTCACAATGCTGCCCGCTGTCTCCCAAATTCACCTTCAGAATCCTATATCTTGAAACCCTCCTTTTGCAGTTCCTAGAAAATGCAAACTGCGTGAGAAACTCAGCCTTCCCTTCTGGCTTTCCTCCCCGCTGCCCCTTGTGAAGAGCCCCCAGCCCCCTTGGCCTCCCCAACAATACACTATCCTTTTTGTCTTGAGCCTTGTCCTTATACTGAAGTGACATCCCTTTTCTCTTCTCCCAGGGCCCCAGCGGCTACCTCTCTGGCCTTATGCATTCTTAGGCCACTTGTTGTACATGTTCCTATGCTAAGTTGTGATTTGTGTTTGTGTCATTTTAATGAGTCCTTCGAGGCTGCCTTTGAACTTTCTGGCCTATCCCCCTCCCCCTTCAGCTCTTTGCTTTCCCCTATCACAGGCTGGAGGCGACCTCTGTATTCTCACTCCATCTATGCTGGGTCTGCTGAGCTCATTCTCTTTGCTCCTTCCCTTCAATGGACCTTGGAAGCCCTCCTCCCTACCTCCACCACCCCCTCTATCCTGGCTTTTCCTGCTCAGCGGATTCCTGCACAACAGCCTCTTTTGAGGAGCCAAGGGGATGAGGCTCCTGGCTCCAGGGCAGGGACCGTTTCCTGGGAGCCATGTGGCCACCATAGCTCCTTTTCCAGTTGCATTCTGTTTCCCGCTGTAACTTGAAACGCAGCCTCTTCCTCCTTGTCTGTCTTCTCCTTCTCAGAAATGCCTCAGCCACTTTGTTCTTCCTTTTCTCCTTTCCCTCTGCCATTCAAGCCTGGGCATGCCTCTTTCCCTAGACAAAGTGCATGCCCAATGTCCTTCTGCCAATGACACAGCCAAGTTACCAAGGCTCATTGCTCCACCAGTGATTGCTGGTACAACATCCATGTCCTGTCTTTGGGTCTCCCCAGTACCTGCACACAAAACAATTTCCAAACCAAAACTGGAACCATGACAGCCTTCTTCTGACTTCAGTTCAGTTGCTCAGTCGTGTCCAGCTCTTTGCTACCCCATGGACTGCAGCATGCCAGTCCTTCCTGTCCATCACCAACTCCCAGAGCTTGCTCAAACTCTTCTGACTGAGGCTTCGCAATTATTAGAGTCTCCCCTAAAGCAAGAGTCCTTACAATGTCTTCCCTGTGTATGTTCTGGGAAATAAACCCCAAAGAAGCAGAGTTCCTATCCCAGATTCAACTCTTGCCTGATTCAAGCTGGAGAGTTCCCACTTGTCCCTCCAGCTCTTTGGGTCACATTTGCAGGCTCAGCCAGGTCTCCAGACTGTCAGCTCCTTGTCCTGCAACTGTCTCCTGCAACTGTCTACATCTCCAATGGCTGGCTCATCGGGTCAGTGTTTTATTCCTGCAAAAAGTGAACAGCTTCCCTGGCTATAGGCTGCCAAGTAGAATCATCCCCGCTGCCACTCTGGCCCCTTCTCTCCTGATACGATCTCCACCACAGATTACATTTCTCAGCCCAGCTGAAGATGCCATCAAACCTCTCACTCCCCAGGATGTGAATTACTGTTAATCATCTCATGGGTCAGTTGCAATCAGATTAATAAGTAAAGTCCCCACCAGATCATTTCTGACTGCACAGCAGCTCTTGTCCTCCCTGTGGACCAATATTCCCCCTGCAGAGGTCTCCAGCTTTTCTCACCCCTGGCCTTCCCTTCCTCTCAATGCCTCTAGTCAGGACACTGCAGGCACAGCAATGTTATCCTGGAAATTCATCACATCTACCTCCCTCCTCTCACCTACCCTAGTTCTTGGGGTTTTCCTTATCTTACCTTTAAAGGGTTCTTGCTTACGGCTGGCTCCAAAGCATGTGTCATGGTCAAGGTTCCTTTCCCATCATGATCAATGCCCACCCTGTCATCCTCTTCTTTCTCTGGATCTAGCTGAACTGCTACTTCTTCAGAGCTCCACACACCCTTTTTCATGGTGACCATGTTGTCTTCTTCCCTGCATTCATTGTTTACTTACAGGTTGACCCTGGTTCTAACCTACCAATGCCCCTTTAGGTAAATAGGGCAGGATCAGGTAGCATCTCAGTGCTGCATTAGGGAAAGGTGAAGCCCAGAGAGATTTCGTGATTGGCCCAAACTCCCTTGGTGAGTTCATGTTTGGGGCTTCCTGGCTCTTAGCTGGGTAATCTGTCTAGTAGAGGCTGCTGCTCACGATGCATTATCTAAATAACTTCTGACTTAGTCCAACCATCTATGAATAACCCTTGTTTCCCAGACCACTGAGAAATGGAGGGTCTGGTTATAGTTAACAGTATCTAAATGACTTGAGCTCCCACCCAGAGTTTCTGATCTTCTAATGACAGACTTACTCAAATAATTGTGTATTAAGCACACTATACACATTCTGTACCCTCTTGACAGTAAGTTCTGTGAGCAGAAGAGGGGCACAATGGTCCCCCACTCTTTGCCCTTACCACTCCTTCCACCCACTTTGTGGGTGTATCATAGTTCCTCCCTTTGCAAAGATAATTTACCTTCTGTGCAAAATATCAGTTTCTCCCTATTTTTCTCTCGCCATCTCTGTCTCTACCATCAGCCTAGCCCCATCATTAATTTGCTGTGTGACTCTGAGACAATCATTCCCTTCCTTGTCCCTGATCTGCATATCCAATTCCTAATTAAGAAAAATCTACTTTATCCAGATTGGCCCAAATGTCAGAACAGAGGCTTGATGAACAGCAAATCTAGAAGGATTTAGAAGAACCCAAATAGTATCAAAGGACACACAATAAGATCCAAATGGATGGGACATGCCTGATTCCTACAGAGAAAGACAGTATCATCAAGAGGCAGATATTTTGCAAATTATTATAAAAATATGACTCCAATCAAAGAATCAGTGGTAATTTTTTTGAACATTATAAGTTGATTCTGAGTTTCTTCTGGAAGATTTAATGTAATTATAAATAAGAACATTTTTAGATAAGAAGAATAAAGGAGAACATAGGTACTAAGTATCAAAATATACTATAAATATAAAAATCTATTAAACTAGCCTATTACCAGCACAGAAAGAATCAGGTAGATCAAATAAACAGAATAAGTATTCTAGAAACAGACATATATACCTGCCTATATACGTAATGTATAATAAGGTTTATGATATTTATGAATCATTGGGGAAAGTAAACATTATTCAACAAATAGCAGATAGGGACCATTATCTATTTGGAATAAAATATGCAACTTTATTTCACACATATACAAAAAATATTCAGGTAAGTTAAAAAGCAACATGTAAAAACTTAAGTTTTACAAGAAAGTAGAAAGTAATATATAAGTAAAATATTCAAACCGAAAAACCATAAAGCAAAATATTGACAATATCAGTACCTAGAAGATTTAAAATTATATGGCAAACTATATATATAAAGTTAAAGGACAAGCAATAGATTAGGAAAAATATTTGCAGCATATCTGACAAAACATTAATAGTTCTGCTAAGCAAAGTATTTCTACAAACAATCCAATTAAAAAATGATTGAAAGGGACTTCCCTGGTGTTATAGTGGTTATGACTGCACTTCCGCAGGGGGCTCAGGTTAGATCCCTGGTTCCGGGAACAAAGATCCTGCATGCCACCTGGCATGGCCAAAAATAAAAATTAATTAATTAAAAAATGATCAAAGAATACCAGATGTTATTCACAGATTTTTTTTAAATAATACAAACTGCCAATTAATGTATTAAAATATGTTCATTTTTACTAAATAAGAGTATAAAAATTAAAATAATACACTGTTTTTCCAGTCAGATCAGTAAGCATTAAAAGGTTGGTAATATCATATATTACTGGGTGTAAAAGGAACTAGATATGCATGGACTGTTAAATAGAATGAGCACATATAAATACATGTACATATATATATGTATTGATACATGCATTTATATATGTATAATACTAGGCAATATGTAATAAAATTTTGTATCTATATGCTTCACAACACTAAAATTCCATTTCAAAGAATCTATAATTCCTTCTACAAAAATATTTACTTAGGTAAACAACCTAAGTTTTTATCAATAAGGAATGCTTCAATTTATTACAGTATGTCCACACAATGGGGCTCTATGTAGCCATAGAAAAAGCAGGGACAGATTTACGTGTCCTGTAAAGACATCCATGATATCTTGTTAGGTGAAAGAATAAATTGCAGTCTCATATGTCTAATATGATTGCAATTTACAATGTATATACATATATATGTATATATAACTGAATCTCTTTGCTATACACTTGAAACTAACACAATTTTGTACATCAACTGTACTTCTATTAAAAAGGACATATTTATATGTATATACATTTAACCATGTACTTACAAGTATAATCAAGGTCAAGATGTTTATGCAGCAAAATGTTGTAGGGCTCAGCCTTTAATGTGACTGGAGGGACTAAAGTGGGCACTCTCATTTTTTACTTGATATTATTCCCACAAAAGATGGCAGAAGGAAAGCAATTTTTACATTTTTCTCTCTTTGCTTTAAAAATACAAGCAAAATCAGTGAAAGAGTCAAAAGAATTAATGTGAATAAAGAGTCAATAATTTCATTCATTCATTTAATCAATATTTAAGCACCTACTTGGGTACCAGGCACTACACAAGGTGCTGTGTGTACACTGATGACTAAGCCATGGTGCCTGCTGTTAAGGAGGTTAAATGTGCATGCATGTTCTTAGTGGGTAGTGAGGGAATAAGGATAAGGGTGAGAGAGAGAAGGAGAAAGAGAAATAAGCATACAAGGACATTCCTACTGAAAGACTGGTGATGCCACCAAGTGAAACAGTAAATACTGCACTGAGGGACATCCAGATGGAAATATCCGACAGACAGACAGACACAGTTCTGAAGTTTGAAGGGAGAGATCTGGGCAAAAGGTAGGAATCACAAGAGTACTCTGCCCAAGGTAATAATGAAAATCCTGAGAGTGGATAAGATCGCCTAGGAAGAGAGTGAATAGTCAGAAGATTTCCGCTTGGGAACCTAGTCTTAAAAGGACACATGGAAGAAGACAAACCAGCCCTGACCAGTGTGGAGACCTGCAATGGATCTTCCACACTAGTAACAGAGATGTCATTTGTGTTAGTTTCTGGGAGCAGATTCAGGGCTAGAATCCAAATCATGACACTTTAAGAATGAAAAAGAGGTGAGTTTGTGGACTACTCTTATGAAAAATTTGGATGCAAATAGAAGAAAAGGAATCTTGGTCAGGTAGTTAGAAGAGAATGAAGTGTCAGGGAGACTTCTTTTTAAGATGAAACTACTTAGAGGAGAGAGTAATCTTGATTCCTCCTTTATGTATTATTTTTCCATTTCTGGAGAATGAGCATTTCCTCATATCAGTAGTCTGTTAAAATACTTTAAAATTTTTTATGTAACATTCATATAGCAATAGCATAATTGTTTGACTAATAATTACTTAACTAATATATTGAACTAAATGGCAATCCATGAACATTTAGGTTAGTCACAATTTGAGGCTATTATGAGTAAAAATCTTTATAGGTAAATCTTCGAACATTGAACCTCTGCAGGAGCTTAGGATGTGTGTCAATAAAAATAGAATTCCTGGGCCAAAGTCTATGAAACATTCTAAGGCTCTTGATATACATTGCCAATTGCCTTCCAGATGTGTAGATGAATGTTCTTCTCACATCTCTGCCACAACTTGGCATTAGCACTAAAAGAAAAGCTTCCTAATTTGATAGATAATAAAGATAGCATTTTTAAATTTGTGGTTTTTACTGCTATTATGGTTTTCATGTTTATTGGCTTTTGTATTTCTTTATTGTGAACTGTCTGTTCATATCCATGGCCTGTGTTTCTATTGAGCAGATTCATCTTTTCTTATTGACTTGTCAGAATACTTGATATATATATATATTCATTGCAAATATTGTTCTGACTCTGTCATTGGCCCTTTAATTTTATTTTTCGTGATTTTCTTGACTTGTAGTTCTTTTTTAAAATCAAGTTTATCAGAGTTTCTCTTTATGGTTTCTTCCTCCACTTTCAAGCTGAAAATGTTTTATTTACCCCCAAATCACATTATTATTCAGCTCATTGCCCCCTTCATTATTTCTTTTTGTATAGATAACTCTTTTTGCTTTTCTTTATTTTTTTAAATCAAAGTGTATTTCATGCTTATTCCAAAACACCCAGAGATTCTGTTGGGGGGGGGTTGTTTTGCTTTTATGAGTATATGTCAAAGTGTCATTGTAGTATGTCATGCAAGGGAAAAGCTTCTCTCTGATAAACTAAGCAATTATTTTACCAGGGACATTTTTATATAGAGTTTTCTCAAAAGAGATTTGAATTCTCAAAAGAGAATTGAATTCTGCAATTGGATTTTTAAAACTAATAATATCTCATGTCTAGCCATCTATGTTTATGCATATGTGTCTATCTCATTTCATTTTAAATGGCCACATATCAAACTTTTTTTTAATTGAAGGATAATTGCTTTACAGAATTTTACAGGTTTTCTGTCATACATCAACAAGAATCAGATGTAAGTACACCCATGTCCACTCTCTCCCAGACCTCCCTCCCAACTCCCTCCCCCACCCCACCCTTCAACCTGTTGCAGAGCCCCTGTTTGAGTTCCCTGAGTCATACATCAAATTCCCATTGGCTATCTATTTTACATGGAGGAGGGAGAAGGGGAGATGTATGGAGAGAGTAACACATATCAAACTTTTTAAACAATCAGAATTTGTTTAGGAGTATCCTGTGAGCTCTATCTTTAATAATAAATGTTTATATTAAATAGTTAACCAATTCTTCCAGTGCCTGTTATGGATCAAGTTGTCCTTTTCCCCAGATCAGAAAGAATACCCTTAATGCATAATAAATTATTATATACCAGGGCCAGTTTCTAGACTTTTTATTTTGTTCCATCAATCTATGTCTATTTCTTTTAGTGATACTGCAATTTTGTTGTATCTTTTTTGTATAATGCTTTTGAAGGTCTAGAAACACAGGTTTTAGAGGGAGGGAGAGAAAAGGAGGAAAATGAAATCCTCCTCTTAGGTACAATTCAGTGAACTTCTAAGCATCCCAGGGATCCAGCCACACCAGCCCAGCTGCTTTTAACTGCACGGGATTTGTTTGTTCTTTTAGTTTGGCTTGGTCTTTTGGTCCATTCAGCAGACTTCCTGGTAGGACTTGAAGGCATAAATCAGTGTCCAAATGTCAGCTCTGCCGGGACAGAGGAGACACACCCCCACTGCACTGTGCAGTAAGAGCAGGTATTCTCAGTTTGATGGCAGTGCCCTAGGTTCTGAAGCTGACTTTGGGAAAGTAGTGACTCTTCTTGCTTTTCTGTATTAGGGGAAGTTTTTCTGTATTAGGGGAAGGTGTGCGTGTGTCTGTCTATCTATTGGAAGTGGACATAGACCCACGCATTTGCTCATGGTCAACCCGCACCACCTCACATGTTGAAGAAGGCACCTGTGGGGCTTTCAAGGACTTCAGGTCAAAGCAGCCTAAATTGAATTTTATAAAACCCAGAGAAATGTTCACTTCCCACAAATTCAAATCAGGGCTCTCCTCTTCCCAATACACCAAACCTACATCAAGCTTCCCAGGCTCTTCATCATTATTAGTTTATAAAGATTCATTGATATTCAATTAAGTAGTTCTAATGTTCTCAATGCCGCCCTAGACAGCACTTTATAAAAGAATACATCCGCCCTCTGGAGACAGCTGGGGAAGCCAATTAGTGGGGGTAAATTTGCATATCAATCCAGCTGTGGAATGAAGTCAGCCTTGTTCACCAGTCCCGATGTGAAGAGCACAGGGAAGAATCCAAGTGCTCCCTTGTCCTTTATTCCCTCACCTCAAGTGAGCCACTGCTTTCATTGAAAGGCTGTGAATAGTGGGAGAGAAAACCCATAAATGCTCCCATTCCTTGCCAAGTATACACTATCACTCAGAAGCCGTTATTAATGGGGAATGTTTAATGCCACCCCAAAGGTTGGTGCTAATTCACATAAATATTGTATCACTTAACAAAGAATTTTTGTTTCAGCGGTTGAAAAATTAGGTAATAATTCCATTGTCAAGTTAAACTCCAATATAGTTGAGGTTCAATTTTCTAATGATTCCATTATATTTATAGCAAGCGTTCTGTTAAACTCAAGAAACAATTAATGAGTTAGTACTATGCTCAGGTCCTGTGCAAAGTACTAGAATAGGAAAACACACTTTGTTAAGGCACAGACCACAACTTCCAATGACCACAAATTCGTGGACTATGAGAGCTGAAAATGTCCCTGAGCTCAATGAGCCAAACCCTAGATACTTTTTTACCAAGTTCTGCCACTAGAAGCTTCCCAAGACAGCCTTTCCTATCTCTGAGGCTATTTGTTTTTTCTCCCCTGGTTTCTCCCTTCCTAGGCTAAACTGAAGCTCTTCCACATTGCACAGAACTGTAGGAAGCTTCTACACCAGCATCAGCTCTCTGCTGAACATGATGGTAAAGTCTGTTCCCAAGCCCTCTAAGAGCATATTTCCCACAACTGGGCACAATACCTGAGTAGAGTTCTGATAGGCCAGAGGAGGGCAGATTTCCTATCTCCCTCTTTTTAAGTTCAGTTCAGTTCAGTTGCTCAGTTGTGTCCGACTCTTTGTGACCCCATGGACTGCACCATGCCAGGGTTCCGTGTCCATCACCAACTCCTGGAACCTACTCAAACTCATGTCCATCATGTCGGTGATGTCATCCAACCATCTCATCCTCTGTCATTCCCCTTCTCCTCCTGCCTTCAATCTTTCCCAGCATCAGGGTCTTTTCCAATGAGTCAGTTCTTCTCATCAGGTGGCCAAAGGATTGGAGTTTCAGCTTCAGCATCAGTCTTTCCAATGAATATTCAGTACTGATTTCCTTTAGAATTGACTGGTTGGATCTCCTTGCAGGTGGGAGACCTGGGTTCCATCCCTGGGTTGGGAAGATCCCCTGAAAACAGAAAGGCTAGCCACTCCAATATTCTGGCCTAGAGAATTCCATGAACTGCATAGTCCCTGGGGTCGCAAAGAGTCGGACACGACTGAGTGACTTTCACCCTCTTTCTAAACAGCAAACCAATTAGGATCATCTTTTAGCAGCCACACGACACTGGAGTCACACCGAATTTTCACTGAAAATCCTAAAATTAGCAATCTGGCATCAGAGAAAGCACAGAGGCTTGTGAATCAGATCCAGGTTTCAGTCACACCTGCAAAGTGAGCTGTAACCTTGTATGAGTTAATTAATCTCTCTAAACATAAGTTTCCCCATTTGTCCATATTAATCTTTATTTAGCGTCCTTTGAGAAGGCTCACTCTACTACTAGTAAGAGTGTATCTCAGAGCAAGGTGAGTTCAGGTTGGTTGTTAGATAAATCTAACAAATTCCCAATTAAAATCTCAACAGGATTTTCTGCAGAAATCGACAAGATGATACTAAAATTTATTAAACCATCTTTAACAAGCACAAAGTTGAAGGATTCACACTACTTAATTTTGAGGCAATACAGAACGATATTATCAAGACAGCATGGTATACCTGCAACTAACACAACATTGCTAATCAACTATGCTCCAATATAGAATAAAACTTTTTTAAAGAAACAAAAAATTAAAAAGACAGCATAGTATTGAAGGACAGAGAGAAATATAGATCTATGTAAAAAAATGGAGAGTTCAGAAATACATGAAAACATCTTTGATCACTTGCTTTTTAAAACTGAGATACAATTCACATACTATAAAATTCACTATTTTAAAGCTCACAATATGCTTTAGCATATTCATTAGATTCTGCATTCATCATCACTAATTCCTGAGCATTTTTATCATTTCAAGAAGAAACTGTACTCATTGGTAGTCATTCCACATTCCCTACTATCTCAGTCCCTTGTTACCATTAGCCTACTTTCTGTCTCTATGGATTTGCCTTTTCTGGACATTTCACATAAATAGAATCATACAATATGTAACATTTTGTGTCTGGTTTGTTTCACTTAGCATAATGTTTTCAAGCTTCATCCACATTGTAGTATGTATTAATAATTCATTCTTTTTATGTCTGAAAATAATATTCCACTATATGGATGTACTACATTTTGTTTATCCACTTATTTGTTGATGGATATTTAAATGGTCAAAGCTATTAAATAACTATTTCTCCAAATAAGATATACAGATACTCAGTAAGCACATGAAAAAGTCATGAGGGAAATGCAAATTGAACACTTTATACTCACTAGAATGGCTATGAGCAAAAAGACTGTTGTGACAAGGATGCAGAGAAACTGGAGGCTTCATTGACTGCTAGTGGATTGTGAAATAGTGCAGCCACCTTTGAAAACAATCTGGCAGTTTCTCAAAAGTTTAAACACAGAGTTACAACATGACCAAGCAATTTTAACTCCAAGGTATATACATAAGAGAAATAAAAACATACATCCACACAAAAACTTATACATGAATGGAATGGTCAGTTGCTTTTTTGAAGTGCTTGGTCCAGGGTCTGCCCCAGCAGAAACCCAGCCCAGACAACAGAGACTGTTGTCTGTCCTTTATTTCCTATGCCCGGGATGGATCCATATGTACAAATATAATGATGAGCATTGCCGAAGTTTATCCCTGTTTTACTAATCAAACTCCTTTCATCCTAAACCTCAAGTTGACCAGGCTAAATTACTACATGAATGGAAAATAATAAAAATCAAATGTAACAAAGTATTCTGTGTATACTATGTAAGCCAGTAAAATCATGTGTGATATGACAAGAACAACTTTGTTTTCAGTGACCTCAGAAGGTCAGATTTCATCCAATAGTCTTGTGACTTTAGAAAGATAATCTTCACTATACTTGAAATATTTGCACCTAGGACACAGCCCCACAGTTTTCAAGTCTTTCCACACTACACCATGCATCTAACATGAAATTCCACAACAAGAACCTTTAGACTACATGTTTTGAGTTTCTAGTAATATCATCTTGAAAAATGAAGTTTATTTCCCCTGAACCTCAGCTAACTCATTTGTAAAATGATGATACTAACTACTGCCCTCACTTCATAGTGTGTTTGAGGATCCAGATAAATAATGGACATGAAGATATTTGGAGAGAGACCCATTGTTCTCAGATGATGCTGGATTGTGGTAATGTGGTAAATCATGCCAAATAGACATTAATGTTTTTAATCCTAATTTTATTTTAGATACTACACCAATGTAAAGTTAAAAGTTTTCTTTCTTGGGGAGGATTATCCTACATTCTCATAAAAGACATTTCTATTTCTAAATGAAATGATGTAAGAAAGTATTTGTTTCAGATGTCCCTATTTTGAAAATAAAATATTGACCACTCTGTATTGTTTTCCCAATTTTTGGAAAAATAATTTCATCTAACCTAAGATGTCATCAATTTTAGGATGCATTTCAATCTCAGAGATGTTAAAACATGAAAAAGAGACTGTGTGTTTGAGTCTATGAAATAGTATATCTCCTTTATTTTTTAAATTTAAATTTATTTATTTTAATTGGAGGCTAAGTACAATATTGTATTGGTTTTGCCATACATCAATATGAATCTGCCATGGGTGTACACATGTTCCCCATCCTGAACCCCCCTCCCACTTCCCTCCCCATACCATCCCTCTGGGTCATCCCAGTGCACCAGCCCTAAGCTTCCTGTATCCTGCATCAAACCTGGACTAGCGATTCGTTTCTTATATGATATTATACATGTTTCAATGCCATTCTCCCAAATCATCCCACCCTCTCCCTCTCCCATAGAGTCCAAAAGACTGTTCTATACATCTGTGTCTCTTTTGCTGTCTCACATACAGGGTTATCATTACCATCTTTCTAAATTGCATATATATGCGTTAGTATACTGTATTGGTCATTTTCTTTCTGGCTTACTTCACTCTGTAAAATAGGCTCCAGATTCATTCAGCTCATTAGAACGGATTCAAATGTATTCTTTTTAATGGCTGAGTAATACTCCATTGTGTATATGTACCACAGCTTTCTTATCCATGCATCTGCTGATGGACATCTAGGTTGCTTCCATGTCCTGGCTATTGTAAACAGTGCTGTGATGAACACTGGGGTCCATGTGTCTCTTTCAGTTCTGGTTTCCTCAGTGTGTATGCCCAGCAGTGGGATTGCTGGATCATAAGGCAGTTCTATTTCCAGTTTTTTAAGGAATCTCCACACTGTTCTCCATAGTGGCTGTACTAGTTTGCATTCCCACCAACAGTGTAAGAGGGTTCCCTTTTCTCCACACCCTCTCCAGCATTTATTGCTTGTAGACTTTTGGATTGCAGCCATTCTGACTGGCGTGAAATGGTACCTCATTGTGGTTTTGATTTGCATTTCTCTGGTATGCTTTACAAATGCAAGTGACTAGTCTTAAGGGCTAACAATAGTGCTAGGTTTACTAGCCATAGAGACTTGGTAGCATTCATAGTCAGTTGTTGTGCATCTCTCATGTTGCTCAGGAAGGAAACTGAGGATCTGAGCAGGAAAAGATTTTTCTATGACCTCAAGGCCAAATACATATCTGCTTCCCCTAGAGAATTTCTCTCTGACATTGTCTTGCCCTAAATGGAGTAAAAGAAGGCTCAGGACACAGAAGACTTGGCACACAGTCTGCATGGTGAGAGAATTAATGTTTTCAAAGATCAAGATGATGTCCCTCTTCATCATCCCTTCCCAAGATATCTTCAGCCACCATAATAGCTACAATACATTATCTCAGATTCAGGATTAAATGAACATCCTGGCCAGATCATAATTTTGAGAGGTCCAGAATCCCAAGATAAATGGAGTTTGAGTAACAAACCCAAGAAGTACAGCTCATCTTGGGTTTGAGTCAAGAACAGAAATGGAAAGTAAAGAAAAATACTTTTAATTCTATCTTTGATGTATTTCACTTTTTTCTGAATTATACCTTTGTACTAACTAAATAAACTTTTTCCAGTTATCCTAACAGGTGTTCATAGAACATTTAGGCAAAATTAAAAACTCCAAGTCACACATGAGTTTGAGAACATCCTTGAGAGAATTTCCTAGAAAGCAAGATTATCTCTTTTGTTCCAAATGCATCAATTGTTTCAATGCATCAGGTTGGGAACCAAGCAGGAGTTCCATGTAAGGGCTGATGACCAGCGGTCCAAGAGCAGTGGTTGTCATATGAAGGTGGAGGGGGCAATTTTGCCCCCCAGAAGACTTCTGGCAATGTTTGGAGACCTGGGAGGTGTGCTACTGGCATCTAGTGGGTAGAGGCCAGAGATACTACTAAACATCCCCCAATTCACAGGCAACCCTCCATCATACACAAAAGTTTCCAGCCCAGAATGTTAATAGTGCTGAAATTGAGAAACCTTGTCCTGGTGGGATGATTCACAAATCTTACTGTGAGTCTTACCTTGTCACTTACTAGCAGGGCAACTGCAGATCTGTATGCCAATTTTCAGCATCTGTAAACTGGGAAAGATGGGAACAGTAGCTATGTTACAGAGTAAGTGCTCAGTGTTAGTCATTCTCTCATCCCTCATCTGTGCTGTTTACTACGTCTATGGCTTTGGGCAAGTTACTTAACCTTTCTGAGCTTTCACGTCTTTATTTGTAAACCAGAGTTGTATGAAATACTGTGGGGTCTCACAAGAGATGGCACTTGAGCTGGGCTTCAAATAGGCTGGTTTTGACCATTATGAGATGAAGTGGGAAGTATCAAAATAAGAGAAATTATCCTTGTATGGACAGGGGCTTGGAGGAAGAAGTTGTTCTTCTAACAGTTTTTTTTTTTTTTTTTGAAGTATAGTTGATTTACAATGTTGTGTTATTTTCTGGTGTACAGCAAAGTGATTTAGAAACATATATATCTTTGTATATATATAAATATTTATACATATAAATGTATTTATATATATACAATTATATATGTATATATTCTTTTTCACATTCTTTTCCATTAAAAGTTATTACAAGACACTGAATATAGTTCCATGCACTATACAATAGGTCCCTGTTGGTTATCTATTTTATACACAGTAGTGTGCTTCTGTTCATCCCAAACTTCTAATTTATCCCTCCCCCTCCCCACCTATCCCCTTTGATAACCATAAGTTTGTTTTCTATGTTTGTGAATCTCTTTCTGTTTTGTAAATAAGTTGGTATCTTTGTTTATATTCCATATATAAGTGATATCATGTGATATTTGTCTTTCTCTGACTGCTTCACCTGGTATGATAATCTCTAAGTCCATCTATGTTGCTGCAAATAGCATCATTTCATTTTTTATGGCTGAGTAATGCTTCATTGTATATATGTACCACTTCTTCTTTATCCATTTATCTGTAGATAGACATTTAGGTTGCTTCCATGTCTTGGTTATTGTAAATAATGCTGCTATGAATAGGGGTGCATGTATCTTTTTGAATTATAGCTTGATCAAGATACATGTCTTCTGGCAGTTTTGTTTTCATCCCCACTCCCTCCAGCTTCCTCCACCCTGCAATGGTCTCATGGCAAGTAAGAGTGCCAAGGAGCAGATATGCCAGTGTTCAGACACTTGTGCATGTGCATGTGTAAGCGTGTTTAGTTGTTCATTCGTGTCCAACTCTTTATGACTCCATGGACTGTGGCCCACCAGGCTCCTCTGTCCATGGAAGTTTCCAGTCAAGAATACCGGAGTGGGTTGCCATTTCCTCCTCCACTGGATCTTACCTACCCAGGGATCAAACCCAAGTTCCTTGAGTTGTCCTTAAAGCATTGCATCACATCAAGGTGACAGCCAATCACCAAATATTGTGAAAGTCCCTATTATGTACTAATGCTAAGTCACTTCAGTTGTGTCTGACTCTGTGCGACCCCATAGACGGCAGCCCACCAGGCTCCCCGTTCCCTGGGATTATGTACTAGCCACCAGGCTAATCAAAAAGGAAAACAAGGGGAAGAGAAGAAGAAGAAATTCACACTCACTGAGCACCTACTCTGTCCCAGATACTGGAGAAGGGGTTATGTTAGTCCATTTGGTGCTCACAATTCCCTATGGAGTGAGAATTACTGTTTGTATTACTTATACCCAATTTCAGGTAAAAAAATAAGCTTAGTAAAATAAGTCCCTTGCCAAATTCACACAGCTGCAAAATCAGAACATACAACTAATTCTGTGACTCTGGAATAAGACATGTTCTGCTCAATTACTCTCTCTGCTCTCAGACCATTAAAATATACAGATGTGACCCTGAACAAGTCCCTTCATCTCTCTGGGCCTCAGTTTTCATGTGAAAATTGATGGTTTTGGACTAGATCATCTCAAAGTTTCCTTTTCTCTCTTTTGCTGATTTTACTTAAATTGAATTAAAAGAAAAATCTCTGGAATTACTATTTCTTCAGTGAGTTGCCCAGAAGTCATTCTGACAGAATCTCTCTTTCCAGTTTGGTTAATTTGCAGTGAAAAGTGCTTTTTCCAAGCTGAAATGGAAAACCAGGAAATTCGTCAATTACCTAATGGCAAGAGGAATAAGCCTGTGAACATGCATTCAGGCATGTTTGTGTGGTGAGTGCAAATAGATCTTTTTTTGTTTTGTTTTATTTATTTTTAATTTATTTATTTTAATTGGATGCTAATTACTTTACAATATTGTATTGATTTTGCCATACATCGATATGAATCCGCCATGAGTGTACACATGTTCTCCATCCTGAACCCCCTCCCACCTCCCTCCCCATACCATTCCTCTGGGTCATCCCAGTGCACCAGCCCCGAGCATCCTGTATCATACATCAAACCTGGACTGGCGATTTGTTTCACATATGATAATATACATGTTTCAATGCCATTCTCCCAAATCATCCCACCCTTACCCTCTCCCACAGAGTCCAAAAGACTGTTCTATACATCTGTGTCTCTTTTGCTGTCTCGTACACAGGGTTATCGTTACCATCTTTCTAAATTCCATATATATGCCTTAGTATACTGTATTGGTGGTTTTCTTTCTGGCTTACCTCACTCTGTATAATAGGCTCCAGTTTCATCCACCTCATTAGAACTGATTTAAATGTATTCTTTTTAATGGCTGAGTAATACTCCATTGTGTATATGTACCACAGCTTTCTTATCCATTCGCCTGCTGATGGACACCTAGGTTGCTTCCATGTCCTGGCTATTATAAACGGTGCTGCAATGAACATTGGGGTACATGTTTCTCTTTCCCTTCTGGTTTCCTCAGTGTGTATGCCCAGCAGTGGGATTTCTGGGAATGACAAAATCAGACAAATAAATTACTTCTTCTAACCCTTTATGAAAAATATATTTGTGCATGATATTTTGTCCACAATTTGTTTGATGGAAACAGAGATCCTCTAATACATCTGATTTAGTCTTCATGGAGGCAAATCCTTGGACAAATGACTATTAGTTTCTGGATAATTCGGGCTTCCCTGATAGCTCAGTTGGTAAAGAATCTGCCTGCAATTCAGGAGACCCAGGTAGGGAAGATCCCCTGGAGAAGGGAAAGTCTACCCATTCCAGTATTCTAGCCTAGAGAGTTCCATGGACTGTATAGTCCATGGGGTTGCAAAGAGTCAGACATGACTGCGTGACTTTCACTTCACTTTCTGGATAATTCGTTCATTGAATGGAGATACAGTAAGCACAAACTACATGCCAGACACTGTTCTACATGTTCACAGGATAAAGGATAAACATGAGATGAGATACTAGCCCTCTGTCAAGGAGGTCATGGTGTAGTAACCTACTCTGAGATGGGAACAGAGTCAAGCTCTTTGCTTTCAGAGACTCCAGCTAACCCATCGTGGCATCCACTGCTTTAGAGGTTCCAAAACACTCTAACATCTACCATCTCACTTTGATGCTTTCAATAGCCTCTTGAGGTGGATAGGGAGAATGTCTGAGCCACATTTTATAGATGAGGAAATGGAAACTTATTAGAAATTGTGTCTCAGATGCTAGTTATGAGTAGTGAAACCAGGAATACATCATGCAAAATACCAGGCTGGATGAAGCACAAGCTGGAATCAAGATTGTTGGGAGAAATATCAATAATCTCAGACATGCAGATGACACAACCCTTATGGCAGAAAGCAAAGAACTAAAGAGCGTCTTGATGAGGGTGAAAGAGGAGAGTGAAAAAGATGGCTTAAAACTCAACATTCAAAAAACTAAGATCACGGCATCCAGTCCCATCAATTCATGGCAAATAGATGGGGAAATGATGGAAACAGTGTTAGACTTTATTTTCTTGGGCTCCAAAATCACTGCAGATGGTGACTGCAGCCGTGAAATTAAGATGCTTGCTCCTTGGAAGAAAAGCTATGGCAAACCTAGACAGCATATTAAAAAGCAGAAACATCATTTTGCCAACAATGGTCCATATAGTCAAAGCTATGGTTTTTCCATTAGTCATGTATGGATGTGAAAGTTGGACCATAAAGAAAGCTGAGCACTGAAGAATTGATGCTTTTGAACTGTGGTGTTAGAGAAGACTCTTGAGAGTCCCTTGGACTGCAAGGAGATCAAATCGGTCAATCCTAAAAGAAATCAGTCCTGAATATTCATTGGGAGGATTGATGCTGAAGCTGAAGCTCCAATACTTTGGCCACCATTCTGACTCATTAGAAAAGACCCTGATGCTGGGCGAGATTAAAGGCAGGAGGAGAAGGGGACGACAGAGGATGAGATGGTTGGATGGTATCACTGACTCAATGGATATGAGTTAGAGCAAGCTCCAGGAGTTGGTGATGGACAAGGAAGCTTGGTGTGCTGCAGCCCATGGAGTTGCAAAGAGTCAAATACGACTGAGTGACTGAACTGAACTGGAAGCCAGGAATACATTCTTGGGTTCTCTTGACCCAGGGGTCAAATGCTCCCTTCCCTTTACCATTGTCTTCATTTCTTTAGGCCAAGGCTTCCTTCAAATGTTTGGTAGCTGAATAAAGGTTTTCCTTGAAAATACAATATTCTCTGGGAAACATTTCACTTAGATCTTTTCCTAAAGAGCAATTCAATTGGACAGTCCTGTCTCTAATTTTTACAAAAGATTATGGGAGAGGGGTTCAGGATGGGGAACATGTGTACACCCGTGGCAGATTCATGTTGATCTATGGCAAAACTAATACAATATTGTAAAGTAATTAGCCTCCAATTAAAATAAATGAATTTATATTAAAATAAATAAATAAATAATGAGGGGAAAAAAAAGATTATATTCTTTCACTTCAGTAGAATCTCATAGAAATCCTACTGAAGGTGCCAGCACAGAGGAGTAAGTAGGGAGAAGTTCTCGCATTGACTTTGTGTACCTTCGACTCTCTTACTGCTTTGTTTTCTTGCCGGGTCAAAGTCAAAATGCTGGCAAGAATGGACCATAAGTGGTGTGCCATTTGCTGTTCCTGAAGCAGCACTTTTTCAATGCACTTTAATCCCTCACTCATGTGAGTTCGATCCATGCCCCTGATGAACTGGGCATCTGGTACTGGCTTCTTGCTGCTTCTTACTAGCTGGGTGGCTGTCTTGCTTCGCTCTCTGAGATACAGTTTCCTTATCTATAAAATGGGAGAATAGGATTAAAATACATGAAGCATAATCTAGCAGAGTAAATGAGCATAGGATTGAGAGACACTGGGGTGTTCAAGAATGAGAAAGGGACCTAATAGCTCTTCTTGGTTCCTCTAATAAAGCATTAGCTGTGTAGTCTTGGTAACCCAGAATCTCTGCAGCCTTGGTTTCTCCATTTGTAAAATGGCACTGTAGGACAAAAGTCTCTCCAAGACCCACAATACACAGAGATTCCACATCTGTTAACTGCCCACTTCTACATTAGGAGACCCCAGGGACAACAGCGTGGAAGAGGAGGATGAAGAATCAGGGGGCAGGAAGAGGCAGGAAGAGCATTTTCTTCCTTGGGAGGATAAACAGACTGAAAACACAGGAGCTAAATTATTTAAACTAAAGCCAATCGATTCTTAAAAGTGTTATATGTTGGCAAATCAAAAGATAAGGTCTCTTTAGCACTGCAACTGTCAGAACACATCCAAGATCCAGAATTCCTGGATGGAGAACTAGAAGAGCACTCAGTGAAACCACAATTGACCAGGTCAAGTTGCTGTTGCAGGAGTGGATTCAAAAGGCCAGATTCTTAAGGGGAAGGTGCCTATATCATCATGCCCTTCTGCAAGAGCGTTTCGTCTCTGTTTTCTAGAGACTCCAGGCAGCAAAACCAGGTAAATTTGCCCAGTTTCCATGAGGATTGTGGGAGATAGATTTTGGAGTAGGCATGGCCCCCGAGATTATGAGTTGATCCATATCAGACTTTTTTATATTCAGCTGCATTATTTATAATAGTGAAAAATTAAAATTAATCCAATTATCATCAATAAGGAAATGACTACATATATTATGATATCCATCAGCAAAAGACCTCTGAGATGGTGGAGTGATATGGGTGGGGTAGATTGGCCTTCCTGTAATAACAGGCTCTGGTGAAGTAGCTGACAGCTAATGCAGCTTGCACAGGGGTAGACTCCAGTGGTGGTTAGTATGCCCAATATGGCTTATTAGTGGACCCATATCTGCGCATTCTCTACCTGTGCACACATGCATACACACACATACACACACACACACACACACACACACACACACACCCTAAGCCAAGCCTTTTCTTGGTTCTGTTTCTCTTAGTGATCTCCCAGTCTCTTCAATTAGAAACATAATTATCATGCCGTGCCCCCCTCACCTTTTTCCTTTTCTCTTTCACTTTCTTTCTTTCACTCCACATGTCCAGTTATTCAAAATTTCTCTCTGATTTGTTTCTTCCTTTCTATTTCCTAGCTGTTCATCCTATAAAGCAATCATTGTCATTTCTTCCCAACTACTCATCCTGCCTCCAGTTCGCCTTTCCAGCACAGCCTGTATACCCATGTTTAATGAACCTTCTTCAAACATTACATTCCTAACATTATTTTTCAGCTCAAAAATGTCCAGTGCTTGCCATTGTCCTCAGGATCGATTCTTGATTCCTTAGCTGGATTTTCTAGGCCTTCCTTAGCTAGTCTTTATTTGTCTAACCTCGGTTCCCACTCTGCACTTCTGTTGTGAAAATAGGGGAAGTAAGAATTATAAAAAGAGAGATCCTACTCAAGATTGTATCTCATTTGTAACCAAATACCAGCTATAGTATCCAATGTTCTTACCCATGGCCTTGTCTTACTTGCTTTCAGGAGAAAACAATAAGCAACATACTCTTGCTCTGCTCCATAGTTGATAATGTACCATTGTGTTTGGAATTTAAATAATCTTGTCAGTGGGTGGTATCTCCATTTCAGAGATGAGCAGCCTAAGGCCCAAAGAGAGGAAGTGACTTATTCAAAGTCACACAACTGAGAGATGGTGGAGTGAGGTCCAACTCTTCAGTAATTTCTTGTCAACATCCTTTACCACCTTGCCTCACTGTCCATAGTTGGATTTGTCCCATCCCTGAAGCACCCACAAGTGGCTTTGTTCCACTGCTTTCTCACTCCCACAACAGCACCGTGGAGTGCTTCTAGAAAGTCATCAACTCATGCAGATACTCCCACTAAAGATTCATCCCATTCATTTCTAGTCACTTCCTCAGGACCACCACCTGTCTGTGTTATGGTCTCTTGTCTGGCTTTCTCTTCTCAGCACACAAGCATGATCACCAATCCGCATGCCCCACTTCAAAGAACCCATCTCTGAACCCTGTACCTTGTTCTAGCTACAGTGTCATATTGCCTTCCTTCCTTAATAAAATTTCTTAAAAAAAGGAAAGAAAGAAAGAAAGATAGTTCCTAGTCACCACCTCATTTGCCTTTCCTCCATTGCAATTCTGAGTATCATCTTCACTCTTCCCCTGAAACTGTTAAGGCCAAACTCATTGGACATATATATGAATTCTCATCTTACTGACCATGGCAACAATGACCTCTTCATTCTTTAAACTCTCTTTTTCCCTCATTTCCAGCACACCACTGCCTCCTCATTTTCCTTCTATTTGTCTAATGGCTCCTTCCTAGTCTCCTGCTCAGATTGTCCTCCATGTGCTCCAAGAAAATATTTAACTATTCAACTGCAGAACAGCCTTGAGCAGGAGAGAGTTCCCCATCACTAGGAGTGCTCAATCAGAAGTAAATAAGTATCTGAAACAAGAAATCCCTATACTGAATATTAAGCTCAATTAGAAACCTTTAAATTTTTTTCCAGCTCTAAGATTTGTGAGTCTATATGTCACATGCCAAATAAAAGGTCTGGTCAAAGAATGCTGTCAGAGGTGGGAGAAAGCTTCCCTAGTTTTAAAGTAATTGAGTCTGAGGGAAGGTTGGCAAATCCCAAAAGACATAATAATTAAATGAAGTAGATCAATGTCAGTGTATCCCAACATAAAAGCTTTCCAAAACTATTGGCTGGGACTTTTACAATTGTTTTTCTATGACAAGCCAAAGAATGAATTGGATTTTACAGCTGAATTATATAAGTGATAAAATACCTATCTAGGCTGCCCCTTTGTCAGCACCTCTGAACAGACTATGGTTGAGAGGAGTGGACTGATCAGCTTCAAAATGCAGTCCTCTTTTTCTTTCTTTCTTTTTCTTTTTTTCTTTTGTTTGTTTGCTTGTTTTTTAATTAATTTATTTTAATTGGAGGCTAATTACTTAACAATATTGTGGTAGTTTTTGCCATACATTGACATGAATCAGCCATGGGTAAACATGTGTCCCCCCAACCTGAACCCCCCTCCCACCTCCCTCTCTATCCCATCCCTCTGGGTTGTCCCAGAGCAACAGCTCTGAGTGCCCTGTTTCATGCATCAAATTTGCACTAGTCATCTATTTTACATATGGTGATATACATGTTTCAGTGCTGTTCTCACAAATCATCTCACCCTTGCCTTCTCCCACATAGTCCAAAAGTCTATTCTTTACATCTTTGTCTCTTTTGCTGTCTTGTGTATAGTGTCATCATTGCCGTCTTTCTAAATTCCATATATACGCATTAATATACTGTATTGGTGTTTCTCTTTCTGACTTACTTCACTCTGTATAATAGGCTCCAGGTTCATCCACCTCATTAGAACTGACTCAAATGTGTTCCTTTTTATAGCTGAGTAATATTCCATTGTGGAATATTGTGTACTACAACTTCCTTATCCATTGTCTGCCGATGGACAACTAGGTTGCTTCCATGTCCTAGCTACTGTAAACAGTGCTGCCATAAACATTGGGGTACACGTGTCTCTCTTTTTCTACTGCTCTGTCCTCATTATGTCTCATCCAAGTGCACAACTCAGAATCTTACAGCCTGCCACATGTGTTCCCTCCTCTCAGCCTTTGGCCATATGATTCCCTCTCCTTAGAATGTCACTTTCCTTCTCAGGTTAATAAAATATTGCCCACTCATTAAAAAATGTCTGAATATGAGCCACCCCATTTTAATATGTTTGGAGAACACCATTTTCATAAAACATCATCCACAATAGGCCAGTGGCTATAATGATACTCATTTTTCCAATGGAAGGACTTATTTGTCTTTGGTATATCACCACACCAGAGTCTGTCTGCAAAGGAAGAGGCAAGAAGTAGAGAGAATCCCCCCATTCTTTAGTCTCAATTCTAAAATCTCTCCAACATTATTCCTTCTACTCCCCCACAAGAATCTTTTGTTTCTGCAGATCCTTGAAAGAACTAGTGGCTTCCTCTACAGCTCTAAGGTTCTGTGGAAATTGTTGCACCCCAAATTGCTATCTTCTTCTATCTCTTAAGAGTAGATTTCTTGGGACTTGCCGGTGGTCCGGTGGTTAAGACTTCACCTTCCAATGCAGGGGATGTGGGTTCAATCCCTGATCAGGGAGCTGACATCCCACATGCTTCAGTGGCCAAAAAAACAAAACTTAAAACAGAAGCAATACTGTAACAAATTCAATAGAGACTTTTAAAATAGTCCACAAAAAAAAAAAAAAAAAGAAAAAAAATTTCTTTTTGGTTTCAAGCTGCTTTTTGCTAATATTTAGGGGCTTGGGTAGAATTTACATTCAAAATGTGGGTCACATTTCTTCTACTGTTATCTTGATAACAGGATTGTCATCTTAAATTTTCAATCGTGCTTTCAAAATTTCCCCCTTACATTTTGAGTTGTTTTTACATCATTGAATTCTGAGCTCTGGCACCTTGAACTGGTGAACTTGTCATTTTCAAGCATTACTTTAGTGGCCATAGCTGTAGAGCTTGAGGAACATTCTCAGGCCAGAAAGCAACAAAATCAAAATTTTACAGCTGCAAGTTTTAGAGTAAATTGTCGTCTGTATTCTGGATGCTCTTAGAGGTTTTTCAGTGCCTTTAAGTAATTGCTTTCAATCACAACATTTCTGTCATTGTTATCTGTGTGAGCGTTTATATTACTGCTTCACTCTTCTGACATTAGCATCCCTAAGTCTTTTAGAGCTGAGAAAACAGAGACCTACTCTGTGCACTCAATAAAAAGCACAGGATAGCATGAACAAGGAAAAGGGATGAGCCAGAATCCAGTTGAAAATTGTTGTACCCCAAATCCTTATCTTCTTAATTAATTAAAATTTCAAACCAGTCCCAAACCCTGAGGTCAGCACCTCACTCTATCAGTGTGAGGGAGAAAGCAGGAATGACTACATGGTTCTCTTATGTACTAGAAATAAGAAAAGGTACAAATCATGACTTACAATCAATTTTTAAAATATAACACAAGCAGACCCACCATTGCATGAAAGGCACAGACCTCCTCATCTATTTCAAGATAAAATCTGAATTTAAACAATAAGAATGATCACTGGAAATGAAGAATATGGAAAAGAAAGAACACAAAGAACCAGAGAAGTATCAACCCTTCTGGGAGAATAAATCAACATGAAATAGATGTGAGAGTTATCTGTCAAAGCATTTAAAGTAGCTATTATTAACTCCCAAGAAGTAAAGGCAAACATTCTGGAAATAGAAGGAAAGATTAAAAGAAAAGAAATAAGAGTTATAGAGAACAACCAAATGGAAAGTATAATACTTAAAAATAAAATAACAACAAAAAAAAATCAAACTAAAAGCCCTAACAGGAAGGGCTCAATGAAGACGGATCAATGGAAATTATTCAATATGAATGATAGAATAAAAGGATTAAAAACAAGCAAACAAACAAACAGAGGCTCAATGACATATGGGACAAAACCAAAGTTATGACTTTTCCGTCACTAGAGTCCCAGAAGGAGAGGGCTTCTGTGGTACAGAACAAATATTTGAAGACATACTGACTGAAAACTTGCCAAATTTGGCCCAAGATATAAACCTACATATTCAAAAAATTCAGGGAACCTCAAACAGGGTAAACCCAAAGAAAATCATGCTCTGGGAAATCATCATCAAATTGCTCAAAATATTAATAGGAGCCAGAGAAAAACTATCCATTATTTAGAAAGAAATAATAATTTGAAGCATGTAGCATTTGTCTTTCATCAGAAATCACAGAAGCCTGAAAAACATGGCTCAGTCTTTTTCACGTCCTAAAAGAAAAGAACTCTTAATCCAGAGCTCTCTATTATTCAGGGGTAGAGGTTAAATAAAGAACATCTCGAAAGAAAAAAAACTAGGAGAATATGATGCCAGCAGATCTGCTCTAAAGAAATTGCTAAATGACTTTAATCAGTTAAAAAAGAAATAAAATCAGAAGGAAATATGGAATATCAGAAATAATAGGAAAGTAATAGAAATGTTAAAAATCGGGTAAATGTAATAGTTTTTTTTGTCCTTTGAGTTCTTTAAAGTATATCTAATGGTTGAAAAAAATTAGAACATTTACTGATGAGATTTTTAAAGCATATAAATGTGATACATGAGACAACTACAGTAATAAAAGAAAAAGTGAAATAAATCTATATGCTTGATATATATATATTAAATAAACCATTAAGAAACATATACAAAGATATATAGTCAAAAACAGAATGGATAAAATGAAATGAATACTAAAAATGTTTTTTAAAAAACAAAATTTAACAACACAAAATACTACAATAAAAAACAAAGGGAACAAAAAGAGAGCAAATAAATAGTAGATTTAAATTCAATTCTATCAATAATTGCATTGAATTTAAATGATCTAAACACATCAATTAAAGACAAAGGTTGTCAGAATGGATGAAAAAATATCACCCAATTATATGTACTCCAAAAAGAAAACTCACTTCAAATATGATAATATACATAGATTAAAAGTAAAAAGATGGAAAAAGACATATGAACTCAGTATTAAGTGCAAACTCAATAATGATACCAAAATGTGAAAAGGACGTTACAAGAAAAACTTACAAACCAGTATCAGTCATGAAATATTTGCCAGAAAATCCTAGAGAAGATACTAGTAAATGGAATCCAGCAATATATAAAAAACAATAATATATTATCACCAAGTAGGAATAATTTCAATAATGCAAAGTAGGAAAAGAAGCTCCAATATTCAGTATTCAAAACCCTGTGTTACTAGCATAATAATATAGATATAAAAGCAACAGATAGAGCCTAGAAATAATGATTTTTAACAAGGATACCAAGGAAATTCAATAGAGTTAAAAAATCTGGTGAGTGAAAAAGTTGGCTTAAAACTCAACATTCAGAAAACTAAGATCATAGCTAAGATCCGGTCCCATCACTTCATGACAAATAGATGGGGAAACAATGGAAACAGTGACAGGCTTTATTTTGGGGGCCTCCGAAATCACTGCAGATGGCGACTGCAGCCATGAAATTAAAAGACACTTGCTCCTTAGAAGAAAAGTTATGACCAATCTCAGTTAGTTCAGTCGCTCAGTCATGTCCAACTCTTTGCAACTCTATGAACCACAGCACTCCAGACCTCCCTGTCCATCACCAACTCCCGGAGTCCACCCAAACCCATATCCATTGAGTCACTGATGCCATCCAATCGTCTCATCCTCTGTCGTCCCCTTCTCCTCCTGCCCTCAATCTTGCCCAGCATCAGGGTCTTTTCAAATGAGTCAGCTCTTCGCATCAGGTGGCCAAAGGATTGGAGTTTCAGCTTCAAAATCAGTCCTACCATTGAACACCCAGGGCTGATCTCCTTTAGGATGGACTGGATGGATCTCCTTGCAGTGAAAGGGACTCTCAACAGTCTTCTCTAACACCACAGTTCAAGAGCATCCATTCTTCAGCACTCAGCTTTCTTTATAGTCCAACTCTCACATCCGTACATGACTACTGGAAAAACCATAGCCTTGACTAGACAGACCTTTGTTGACAAAGTAATGTGTCTGCTTTTTAAAATGCTGTCTAGGTTGATCATAACTCCTTCCAAGGAGTAAGCATCTTTTAATTTCATGGCTGCAATCACCATCTGCAGTGATTTTGGAGCCCGCCAAAATAAAGTCTGACACTGTTTCCACTGTTTCCCCATCTATTTGCCATGACGTGATGGGACCAGATGCCATGATCTTAGTTTTCTGAATGTTGAGCTTTACGCCAACGTTTTCACTCTCCTCTTTCACTTTCATCAAGAGGCCCTTTAGTTCTTCTTCACTTTCTGCCATAAGGGTGGTGTCATCTGCATATCTGAGGTTATTGGTATTTCTCCCAGCAATCTTGATGCTTGTGCTTCCTCCAGCCCAGCGTTTCTCATGATGTACTCTGCATATAAGTTAAATAAGCAGGGGGACAATATACAGCCTTGATGTACTCCTTTTCCTATTTGGAACCAGTCTGTTGTTCCATGTCCAGTTCTAACTGTTGCTTCCTGACCTGCATACAAATTTCTCAAGAGGCAGATCAGGTGGTCTGGTATTCCCATCTCTTTCAGAATTTTCCACAGTTTCTCGTGATCCACATAGTCAAAGGCTTTGGCATAGTCAATAAAGCAGAAATAGATGTTTTTCTGGAACTCTCTTGCTTTTTTGATGATCCAGTGGATGTTGGCAATTTGATCTCTGGTTCCTCTGCCTTTTCTAAATCCAGCTTGAACATCTGGAAGTTCATGATTTACATATTGCTGAAGCCTGGCTTGGAGAATTTTGAGCATTACTTTACTAGCGTGTGAGATGAGTGCAATTGTGCGGTAGTTTGAGCATTCTTTGGCATTGCCTTTCTTTGGGATCGGGATGAAAACTAACCTTTTCCAGTCCTGTGGCCACTGCTAAGGTTTCCAAATTTGCTGGCATATTGAGTGCAGCACTTTCACAGGATCATCTTTCAGGATTTGAAATAGCTCAACTGGAATTCCATCACCTCCACTAGCTTTGTTCGTAGTGATGCTTCCTAAGGCCCACTTGACTTCACATTCCAGGATGTCTGGCTCTAGGTGAGTGATCACACCATCATGATTATCTTGGTCATGAAGATCTTTTTTGTACAGTTCTTCTGTGTATTCTTGCCACCTCTTCTTAATATCTTTTGCTTCTGTTAGGTCCCTACCATTTCTGTCCTTTATTGAGCCCATGGGACTGGTGATAGAAGCAAGGTTCGATGCTGTAAAGAGCAATATTGCATAGGAACCTGGAATGTTAGGTCAATGAATCAAGGCAAACTGGAAGTGGTCAAACATGAGATGGCAAGAATGAACATCAACATTCTAGGAATCAGTGAACTAAGATGGACTGGAATAGGTGAATTTAAGTTAGATGACCATTATATCTATTACTGTGGGCAGGAGTCCCTTAGAAGTAATGGAGTAGCCATCATGGTCAACAAAAGAGTCCAAAATGCAGTATTTGGATGCAATCTCAAAAATGACAGAATGATCTCTGTTCATTTCCAAGGCAAACCATTCAATATCATGGTAATCCAAGTCTATGCCCCAACCAGTAATGCTGAAGAAGCTGAAGTTGAACAGTTCTATGAATACCTACAAGACCTTCTAGAACTAACACCCAAAAAGATGTCCTTTTCATTATAGGGGACTGGAATGCAAAAGTAGGAAGTCAAGAAACACCTGGAGTAACAGGCAAATTTGGCCTTGGAGTACAGAATGAAGCAGGGCAAAGGGTAATGGAGTTCTGCCAAGAGAAGGCACTGGTCATAGCAAACACCCTCTTCCAACAACACAAGAGAAGACTCTACACATTGACATCACCACATGGTCAACACTAAAATCATATGGATTATATTCTTTGCAGCCAAAGATGGAGAAGCTCTATACAGTCAGCAAAAACAAGCTTGGGAGCTGACTGTGGCTCAGATCATGAACTCCTTATTGCCAAATTCAGACTTAAATTGAAGAAAGTGGGGGAAACCACTAGACCATTCAGGTATGACCTAAATCAAATCCCTTATGACTATACAGTGGAAGTGAGAAATAGATTTAAGGGACTAGATCTGATAGACAGAGTGCCTGAGGAACTATGGACAGAGATTCATGACACTGTACAGGAGACAGGAATCAACACCATTGCCAAGAAAAGGAAATGCAAAAAAGCAAAATGGCTGTCCGAGGAGGCCTTACAAATACCTGTGAAAATAAGGGAAGCTAAAAGCAAAGGAGAAAAGGAAAGATATACCCATTTGAATGCAGAGTTCCAAAGAATAGCAAGGAGAGATAAGAAAGCCTTCCTCAGTGATCAATGCAAAGAAATAGAGGAAAACAGTAGAATGGGAAAGACTAGAGATCTCGTCAAGAAAATTAGAGATACCAAGGGAATATTCATGCAAAGATGACCAACCTAGACAGCATATTAAAAAGCAGAGACATTACTTTGCCAACAAAGATCTGTCTAGTCAAAACCATGGTTTTTCCAGTAGTCATGTATGGATGTGAGAGTTGGACTATAAAGAAAGCTGAGCGTTGAAGAATTGATGCTTTTGAACTGTGGTGTTGGAGAAGACTCTTGAGAGTCCCTTGGCCTGCAAGGAGATCCAACCAGTCCATCCTAAAGGAGATTAGTCCTGGGTGTTCCTTGGAAGGACTGATGTTGAAGCTGAAACTCCAATCCTTTGGCCACCTGATGCGAAGAGCTGACTCATTTGAAAAGACCCTGATGCTGGGAAAGATTTGAAGGCGTGAGGAGAAGGGGATGAAAGAGCATGAGATGGTAGGATGGCATCACTGACTCGATGGTCATGAGTTTGAGTAAACTGCAGGTGTTGATAATGGACAGGGAAGCCTGGCGTGGTGCCTTCCATGGGGTAGAAAGAGTCGGAGACGACTGAGTAACTGAACTGAACTGAACTGAACTGACTGAAAAATCTTTTCAATAAATGATGATGGGATGATTTTGTATCCACATGCAAAAGGATGGAACCAGACTTTTACCTCATAAAATATATAAAAATTAACTTTAAATGGCTCACAGACCTAAATGCAAGTTAAAACTGAAAATCTTGGAAGAAAAATGTAAACATAAGTCTTTGTGTGACCTGGGTTTAGGCAAAGCCTTCTTAGATATGATGCCAAAAACTAGTAACAGAAGAAAATATTAGACAAATTAGACTTCATCAAAATTGAAAATTGTGTGCTTTAAAGGATACCACCGTTTTAAGGGAACCTGGGATTTGTTTCAATCAGATGTGGTAAGACATGTGTACACTTCAAGGACTGTCATGAAGGAAGAAGTTTATACTCACAGATCCCTAGAAATAGGAGGCATTATGCCATGCAGGGAGCCAAATGGGGAACCAAGAGCTTGGTCCAGAGGCATGGGAAGCAAGAGTAAATGGCCAAAAGCCTTGACTGTAGTTGCCATGGGAAGGAATGGGTAAAGCAGGGTAAGGAGGCTTTGGGGCATAGGGGTTGTGCCTAGTTATCTGACACCTGGCCCTAGCACCCTAGGGAAGAATAGTGTAGCTCGGAGTATAAGAACCACATAGAAGAGCTGGCTGAGGGTGTGGGCTCTGGAGTTTGTGTATAAAAGGCATGCTTACAGGAAATCATTTACTATCTCCAGGAATTGGCTAGCCCCAGGATAAGCAGACCTTCTAGAGTCAGCAAGGCCCCCAAGATGCCAAAATATCAAAAACACATGAAATTAAAAAGCATGATAATACACATCAACAAAGTGAAAAGACAACTCAGAGAATGGGAGAACTAGTTGCATTTATTTGTCTTATAAGAGCTTTCTATAGAATATTTAAAAAACTCTCCCATGTCAAAAAGAAAAAGATCAGTAAACCAGTCTCAAAATGGGCAAAAGATATGAATAGATACTTCACCAAAAAAATAGGAAAGATAAATAAGTACATGAAAAGATGGTTTTGTTGTTGTTGTTTGTTTATTATTTGGCTGGTTGTAGCATGTGGGATCTTTCCTTATGACACAAGCTATCTAATTGTGGCAGGTGGGCTTAGTTGCCCTGAGGCATGTGAGATCTTACTTCCCAGACCAGGAATGGAACCCATGTCCCATGTATTGACAGGCAGATTCTTAACCACTGGACCACCAGAGAAGTCTCCCAAAAGATGTTTAACCTCATTGGTCTTTCTGTGTACTCACTCACTCAGTCATGTGTGACTCTGTGACCCCATGGACTATCTGTCCATGGAATTCTCCAGGCAAGAATACTGAAGTGGGTGCTATTTCCTATTCCAGAAGATCTTTCTAGCCCAGAGATTGAACCCACATCTCCTGCATTGGCGGGCAGATCCTTTACCATTGTGCCATCTGGGAAAACATTGGCCTTTAGGAAAATGCAAATTGAAACTTCAATATTATTACATAACCATTAAAATGATTATAATAAAAAAAAGAAAGATTACAACTGTTAGTGAGAATAGAGAGAAACTGAAACCATCATAGTTTCAAAAATTTAAACACAGAGTTAGCATATCACTTATCAATTCCACTCCTAAAGATATATACTCAAGAGAACTGAAAACTTGTACACAAAAGTTTATAAGAACATCGTTCATAATAATCAAGAAGTGGAAACTCCAAATGTCCATCAACCAATGAATGAATAAACAAAATGTGGTCTACCCATACAATAAGATATCATTTAATAGTTCTAAAATTGGATTGTGGTTGATGTTTGCAAAACTCTATATGAATTTACCAAAAATCATTGGTTTGTACACTTAAAACAGGCAAATTCTGTTAGATAAATTATACCTCAATAAAGCTGGTTAAATGACAACTTTTATATATGCAAGATCTACTCCTACAACAAAATCATTCAGAAAGACAAAAAATAAAGGGATAGACAAAAGTTCACCAGACAAACGGAAGGCAAAAGAAAGTGTAGTGATCCTGATATCACACAAAGTAGAATTCAATCCCCAAAGTATTAAACATGGCAAAGAAGGACAATTGTGCACCAAATGACACAGCAGCCACATTTTTGAAGCAAGAACTAAAAGAATTCAAGGAGTCATAGATAAACATTCACTAATAATAGGAGATGTTAATAAACCGTTTCAGTGTAATACAAATCAAGTGGAAAATAGTATGGTTGGAGATAGAATGTACATATTGATTTGGAAACAAACTGGTAAGAGGTATTTTGAACATATCTTGAAATCTACACCATGATAACAGTGTCCATGACACAATCACAAACATTAATCATTTATCAGATCACAAACAATATCTCAGTAAGTTCCATAAAATGTGACTATCACAAGCAACATTCTCTGATTAAAAATGCAATCACAACTAGAAAATGTTAACAAAAACAAAAATTGAAAGCCCCTTTCACTTGAAAATTTAGAGGTCTCCTATTAAACAACTTCCATGTGAAATGAGAACTACAAACTGCAATTACAGAATTAAAAAATAATGACAATAAACCATGACATATAAGAATCTATGGAATACATTTAAAGAAGTGATCCGGGGGGAGAGGAAATGTTTGCATTAAACATTTTTATCCAGAAAATTGAAAAAAACAAAACATTGACTTAAGACAGCAGCTCATAAAACTAGAAAAATAATTTTTTAAAGTGAACCAAAAGAAAGCAAAAAGGCTGTGGCGGATTCATTTTGATATTTGGCAAAACTAATACAATTATGTAAAGTTTAAAAATAAAATAGAATTTAAAAAAAAAGAAAGCAAAAAGGGCATAATAAAGATAAAACAGAAATTAATGAAGAAGAGATTAGAAAAACAGTGGGTCTGAAAAATTAAAAATGGAGAAAGGACACACAAATATGCAAAATAAGAAAAGACAAGAGGAAAATCACCCCTGAAATGAAAGAAATTTAAAAAATCATGTGAGACTCTATGTTAACAAATATGAAACCAAATTTAAAAACCTAGAGGAAATGAATAATTTCCTAAGGAAATCCAAGTTACCAAAATTGACCCCGTTAGAGTTAGGAAGTTGAAACAGACCAATTTCTATAGAAGGAATGTATAACAGGAAGTTACTAGCAGACAACTACACACACACACACACACACACACACACACACACACACAAAACAGACCAGATGATTTCAAGGGGAAAAAGGTAAAATTACATCCATATTTCACTCCACAGTCAAAAAAAATAGATTCCAAATGGATTAGAAAGCTAAATGCAAAAAATGAAACCATGCAAGTATACCACAAGGAAACATGGGGAATTTCTCTTTAACCTTGGTGTAAGAAAAGGCTTTCTAACTATGACTCAAATTACAGAGGCAATTAATTAACTAATTTAATAAATTTGATCACTTCTTCAAAATTTGCATGGCAAATATACCATAAACAAAGTCAAAAGACAACTGGCAAATGGGTAAACTTTTGCAACATATACCACAGGTGAAGGATTAATAAACTTAATATATGACATAGAGTGGGTCAAGGGAGAATTACTATCAAGTTAAAATTAGGAGGAGCCTGGAGGAGACACATATTTAGGTCTGCAATTTGGGAATAATACTAAGTTGGCTTGATGCAAGTGGATTAGAAAGGCAGGGAGAGGGGTTCAGAAGCATTTTTAAGTAATCCATCTAAGACAAAATGGTGATTCAAACTAAGAAAGTGACTATGAGGATTAAGAAGGAAAGATGAATTAAGAGCTGTTGAAAAAGCAGAATTTACTGGAATTTATAAACTAAATCGATGTCAGTGAGTTGGGAGTCGTGGGAAAAATCTGAGATTTCAACATAGGCAGTGAGGTAGGTGGTAGTGTCACAGAGAATGTAAAGAATGCAAACCTTTAAATTCTGTCTCAGGATTAAAAATCTGGTGACCTTTATGACCTCATGGACTGTAACTCTCCAGGCTCCTCTGTCCATGGAATTTTCCAGGGAAGAATACTGGAGTGGGTAGCCATTCCCTTCTCCAGGGGATCTTCCAACCCAGGGATTGAACCCAGGTCTCCTGCATTACAGGCATATTCTTTACCTCTGAACCACCAGGGAAGCCCTACATTGACTATAAAGTACTATTCATAATGCTTAATGACAGATCTGAATTCAATTGCACAACTTCCTAGTTTTGTGACTCTAGACAAGTTTCTTTACGTTTCTTTGCCTCAATCTCTTCTCAGAAAAAAAAGAGAGTAATAATATGAACCTGGTGACTTTTTTATGAGAACTAGAGGTAAGAGAAGTAAAGTGTTTTGAGTGATCCCTACCACATACTGAGAACTTGTTAAATTATAGCTTAAACAAAAGGCAAGATCATTAGTTTCATGCCTCTAAATTAGGTCAGATTTGCCCCTGTTTGTCTTTGTATTTCTCATAGACTACTTCTCATAGAAGAGGGTCTTATACTTAATAGATACTCAGTAAAATTATGTATCCAATCTATGATGGTTGTTTCTTTGGCTGAACCTTTGGTTTTTTTTCCCAGCTAATCTACCCAAGGATGAGATGGCTGGATAGCATCACTGACTCGATGGACGTGAGTTTGAGTGAATTCCAGGAGTTGGTGATGGACAGGGAGGCCTGGCGTGCTGTGATTCATGGGGTCACAAAGAGTCGGACACGACTGAGCGACTGAAATGAACTGAACTGAACTGAACTGAATCTGCCCAAAGCTGCTATCATTTATTTGTTGTTGTTGTTTAGTCATTAAGTCGTCTCCAACTCTGTGACCCTGGGGACTATAGCATGCCAGGCTCCTCTGTCCTTCAGTATCTCCCAGAGTTTGCTCAGATTGAGTTGGTGATGCTATCAAACCATCTAATCCTCTACTGCCCGCTGCTCCTTTTGCCTTCAGTCTTTCCCAGCATCACGGAAAGTCTCTTCTTTCTGATGAATCGGCTCTTTGCATCAGGTAGCCAAAGTATCGAAACTTCAGCTTCAGCATCAGTTCAGTTCAGTCGCTCAGTCATGTCCAACTCTTTGCAACCCCATGAACCGCAGCACTCCAGGCCTCCTTGTCCATCACCAACTCCCAGAGTTTACCCAAACTCACATCCATTACGAGTTGGTGATGCCATCCAACCACCTCATCCACTGTCGTCCCCTTCTCCTCCTGCCCTCAATCTTTCCCAGCATCAGGGTCTTTTCAAATGAGTCAGCTCTTCGCATCAGGTGGCCAAAGTATTGGAGTTTCAGCTTCAACATCAGTCCTTTCAATGAACTCCCAGGAGTGATCTCCTTTAGGATGGAATGGTTGTATCTCCTCCTTCCAATAAATATTCAGGGTTGATTTCCTTTAGGATTGATTGGTTTGATCTCCTTTCAGTCCAAGGGCTCTCAAGAGTCTTTTCCAGCACCACAATGCAAAAGCATCAGTTCCTCAGCATTCAGCCTTCTTTATTATTGAACTCTCACATCTGCACATGACTACTGGAAAAACCATAGCTTTGACTATAATGGACTTTTGTCAGCAAAGTGATGTCTCTGCTTTTTAATATGCCATCTAGGTTTGTGACTGTTTTCCTTCCAAGGAGCAAATGTCTTTTAATTTCATTTCATTACTGCAGTCACTATCCACAGTGTTTTGGAGCCCAAGAAAATAGAGTCTCTCACTGTTTACATTGTTTCCCTTCTATTTGCAATGAAGTGATGGGACTGGATGCCATAATCTTAATTTTTTTAATGTTGAGTTTTAAGCTAGCTTTTTCATTCTCCTCTTTCACCCTCATCAAGAAGCTCTCTAGTTCCTCTTCACTTTCTGCCATTAGAGTGGTATCATCTATATATCTGAGGTTGTTGATATTTCTCCCAGCAGTCTTTATTCCAGCTTGTGTTTTATCCAGCCTGGCATTTTGCATGATGTACTCTGCATAAAAGTTAAATAAGCAGGGTGACAATTTACAGCCTTGTCGTACTCTTTTCCCAGTTTGGAACCAGTCCGTCATTCCATGTAAGGTTCTAACTTGCTTCTTGACCCACATACAGGTTTCTCAGGAGACAGATAAGGTGGTCTAGTATTCCCATCTCTTTAAGAATTTTCCATAGTTTGTTGCAATTCACACAGCCCAAGGCTTTAGCGTAGTCAGTGAAGCAGAAGTAGATGTTTGAAGTAGTATATTGGACATCTTCTGACCTGGGGGGCTCATCTTCCAGTGTCAAATCTTTTTGCCTTTTCATACTGTTCGTGGGGTTCTTCTGGCAAGAATATTTGGAGTGGTTTGCTGTTACTTCCTCCAGTGGACCATGATTTGTGAGAACTCCACTATGACCCATCTGTCTTGGGTAACCCTTCACAGCATGGCTCATAGCTTCACTGAGTTATTCAAGCCCCTTCGCCATGACAAAGCTGTGACCCATGTAGGGGAACCTTCATTTTAAAAGTATTCTTTTTATGCTTATAACCCATTCTCCTTGCTCAAAAAAATTTTTTTTGCTTAATATGTCTCTCTCACACACAGACAAATGATGACCCATGATTCCTAATGTCTGAGTCTTTGTTATAAAACTTGTTGACAACTCCTCCAATCTCCACTCCCAACCCCACACAGGAGTTTTGTTCAACAGTGGAATCTCAGTCCCTGTATGGCTTGGCTCTGATGGAAATTACTCAGACTGCTGAACTTTTTCTGAAACTGTGGGTGATCTCCAGAATTTCCACCAGAATTAAGAACAGTCAATTAATGACATGGTCAGATAGCTTGAATTTAATAAAAGTGAACCACAGCCGCTGAAAAGGGCATTTAATTTAATCTAAAATATTTGGACAAGAAAAAATGTCAAATCTCAGACATGCCTTGTGATTAACAACTCTATAAAAACAAAGAACAATTTGAAATTTTTTAAAAATTTGAGTGCAAGGGACCAAAACTCAATAGAAAAGTGAGGATATATATATTAAAAGGCAATTCAATGAAAAAATCAGATATAAAAGTGTCCCTTAAATACATGAAAAATGTTCAAACTTGGTACATAATTTGAGAACTGCTGATTAAAACTGAGATACCATTTCTTACCCATCAGAGGGGCAAAAATTTTTTAAGTGTGATGACAAAATCTATTGATGAGCTAGTGGCGAAACACTCACTCTTGTACATTGCTGCTGAGGATACTAATCACTGCAACGCTTCCAGAGGGAAATTGACCATACCTAATATAACCTTTCAACCTAGAAATTCTGATTCTAAGAATTTATACTTGAGGATGAACTTCCAACAATCCAAAAATATACATGTACAAAGATGTTCATTGCAGCATAGTTTGCAATTGCAAAATATTGGCAATAACTGAAATGCCCATAGATAGGAGAATGTTTGAATAAATTGTGCAACATTGGAACAATGGAGTCTTATACAACCATAAAAAACAAGAATGAAGAACTGATAAAGAATGTTTTCCACAACATACTGCCCAAGAGAAGAAAATCAAAGTGCAGCAGGGCAGGGAAAAAGGGTTCCAAGAATGTGTTTCTTCATAAAAGCAAGGAGAATGCTGCAAAAACTGTCAAAATCAACTTTTTCAGAACACTGGAAATTTATGTAAGTCTTGCAACAACCCAAGGAGAATTTAAGAAAAATGACTGAATCTTGGTAAGTTTGGTGGTGCTTTAACTAACCCTAACTCCATTCTCCTCCCTTATCTCTTCAGTAGGTTTGAAAGGCAATACCTTCACAACTAAAATAGTTCTGAAAACCAGAAGCCTAGTGGCCACTGGCTAAGAGGTTTGGAGTAACACAAAATTCTTTGCATGGGTTTTAGTGGGTTGTGTCTTTCAAGGAATTGGTCCATTTCATCTACTTAACAAAGTTATGAGCATAGAAGCATTCGTGTGTGTGTGTGTGTGTGCACGCACACACGGGCATGCACATGCTCAGTCCTGTCCAACTCTTTGTGAACCCATGGACTGTAGCCCGCCAGGCTCCTCTGTCCATGGAATTTTTCAGGCAAGGATACTGGAGCTGGTTGCCATGTCCTACTCCAGGGGATCTTCCAGACCCAGGGATCAAACTCACATCTCCTGCACTGGTAGGCAGATTCTTTACCACTGAGCCACCTGGGAAGCCTTAGAAGTGTTCATAATATTCCTTTATTATCCTCTTAATGCCCATGGAATCAGTAGTGATGACTGGTTTTTCATTCCTGGTATTAGTGATTTGTATTCTCTCTCTTTATTTTGTAATTAGCCTGGCTAGAGATTTACCAATTTTGTTCATCTCTTCAAAGAATTAGTTTTTCATTTCATTAATTTTAATCTATCAATTTCCTGTTTTCGATGTTATTGACTTCTGATCTTATCTTTATTGTTTCTTCCCTTAATTTGTTCTAGACTCATACTTATATTTCTAGTATCCCACATTCACAAATATATATTTCTACACCAATCTTCATAGCAGTATTATTCACAGTACATTACCAACAAAGGTCCGTCTAGTCAAAGCTATGATTTTTCCAGTAGTCATGTATGGATGTAACAGCTGGACCATAAAGAAAGCTGAGCCCTGAAGAATTGATGCTTTTGAACTGTGGTGATAGAGAAGACTCTTGAGAGTCCCTTGGACAGCAAGGAGACCAAACCAGTCAATCCTAAAGGAAATCAGTCCTGAATATTCATTGGAAGGACTGATGCTGAAACTGAAGCTCCAATAGTTTGGCCACCTGATTCCAAGAACTAATTAGAAAAAACCCTGATGCTGGGAAAGGTTGAAGGCAGGAGGAGAAGGGGAAGACAAAGGATGAGATGGTTGGATGACATCACTGACTTAATGGACACGAGTTTGAGCAAGCTCTGGAAGTTGGTGATGGACAGGGAAGCCTGGTGTGCTACAGTCCATGGGGTTGCAAAGAGTCAGACACGAATGAGTGACTGAACTGAACTGAATCATAAGGTGAAAACAATCCAAATTTTCATTGATAGACAAATGGATAGACAACATGTGGTATGTATGTATGAAAGAATATGATTCAGCCTTTAAATAAATTAAATTCTGACCTATGCTACAACATGGATATACTTTGAAAACTGCTAAATAAAAGAAATATTGCATGATGCCATTTATAGGAAATGTACTAAATGTATGAAAGGACTGATGCTGAAGCTGAAACTCCAATACTTTGGCCACCTGATGTGAAGAACTGACTCATTGGAAAAGCCCCTGATGCTGGGAAAGATTGAAGGCAGGAGGAGAAGGGGACAACAAAGGATGAGATGGTTGGCTGGCATCACTGACTCAACAGACATGAGTTTGAGCAAGCTCTGCAAGTTGGTGATGGACAGGGAAGCCTGGCATGCTGCAGTCCATGGGGTGGCAAAGAGTCGGACATGACTGAGTGACTGAACTGATACTGTTACTGAAATGGATAAATCCACAACCAAAGTAGATTAGTTTTAAAAGAAAAGTAGATTAGTGATTGTTTTATGGAAGGAAGGTAATGGATAATGAATGTAATGGGTATAGGGTTTCTTTTGACATGGTAAAAAAGAATTCAAGACTTAGATTATGGCAATGGTGACATACCTTAGTGAAAATATTTTTTTAAAAAACAGCATTAGAGATGGCAGAGGAGAAGGATGCTGAGTTCACTTCCTCTCACAAACACATCATAATTACTATTTACAGACCAACCATTGATTGAAAAAGAGCAGAATCTATCAGAAAAGAACTTGTACAACTAAAGATATGAAGAAGACACAACAAATAGTCAGGTAGGAGGGGCAAACTCATGATTTGGTCAAGACCCATAAACCCAAGTGGGCAACCCACAAATAGGATTATTACAACTGCAGAGGTTCTCCCTAAGGAGCAGGTGTCTGAACTCCACATCAGGCTCCTCACCCTGGGGGTCTTTCCCTGAGAAGATGAGCCTCAGAGTGTTTGGCTTTGAAGGCCAGTGGGAGTCCCAGAGAGCTGAGGGAAATAGAGACTTCCCTTTTACAAGGAGCACACAAACTCTCACATGTTCTGGGATCCAGGGCAAAAGCAAGACTTTGGAAAGAGCCTGGGTCAGACCTACCTGCTGATCTTGGAGAACCTCCCAGAGAGGCAGGAGGCAACTGCTGCTCACCCTTGGGACATATACATTGGTGCTGGCAAGTGTCATTTTAGAATCTTCCCTCTAGTCTATTAGCCTCAGGACCCAGCTCTGTCTCTACTCACCAAACTGTAGACACCCATACTGGGATGCTTCAGGCCAAGCAACCAGCCAGGCCTCACAAATCAGCAAGCAGGCTCCTTTAAGACCCTATGAGCCTACAGCCACCACTGAACATGAACCTGCCCACCAGAGGGCCCAGAATCTGGCTCCACATATCAGTGCACCAATACTAGACCTGAGATCCCTACCACCCTCCAGCCAGAGACCCTGGGACCCAGCTCCACCCACCAGTGGGCAGGAACCACCCCCAGAATCCCTGGCTCCACCCACCAGTGAGCCTGCTCTAGCCTCAGGAATAGCTTTGCCTATCAGCAGGCAGACACTAGCCACAGGACAACCCTAGCCCCTCAGCCTATGGATCCAGCCCACCTACCGACAAGCCAGTACCAGCCCTGGGAATCAGCTCTACCCACTAGCAGGCCAAAACAAGCTTTGGAACAGCCTAGATGCTGCAACTGCCTATTTCAGGATCCAATACCACCCACCAGTGGACCAACACCAGCTCTGAGATTCCCAGGATCCTACAGTCAGAACCCAGGACCCAACTCTGCCTGCCAGTGAGCCAGCACTAGCCGCAGGACCTGGTTTCAACCACCAGTGAGTGGATACCATCCCCAGGGTCTCCTGGCCCCTAACTCCATCCACCAGTGAACCAGCACTAGCCCCGGGCCCTCCTAGGATTCTTCAGCTGCCTTGTGACCTGGCCCCACCAAACAAACAGTGGCTAGCAGGCTCCATACAAAGCAGGGCCTGGCAACCAACTCGATGGGGGAGTCAATGCAGGATACAAAATTAAAGTACAGAAATCTATTGCATTTCTATATACTAGCAACAAACCATCAGAAATAAATTAAAGAACAATCTCATTTCTAGTCACATCAAAAGAATAAAATACCTAAGAATAAACCTACCTAAGGACGTTAAAGACCTATACTCATAAAACTGTTTAAGATACTGATAAAAGAAATTGAAGAAAACACAAGCAGGTAGAAAGATATTTCATGTTCATAGACTGGAAGAATTAGTATCGTTACAATGACCATACTACCCAATGCAATCTTTATCAAAATACCAACGGCATTTTTCACAGAAATAGAACAAGTAATTTAAAAATGTGTATGGAAACACAAAGGACCCTGAATAGTCAAAATAATTTTGAAAAAGAAGAATAAAGCTGGAGGAATTCTGCTCCCTGACTTTAGACTATATTACAAAACTACCATCATCAAACTAGCATGATACTGGTACAAAAACAGACACAGCTCAATGTAGCAGAACAGAGATCCCCAAAATACACCCATGGACATGCTGTCAATTAATCTATGCCAAAAGAGACAAGAACATACAATGGAGAAAAGATAGTCCCCTCAATAAGTGGTGCTGGGAAAACTGAACAGCTACATGTTAAAGAACAAATTTAGAACATTTTTTAACATCATATACAAAAATAAACTCAAAATAAGCTAAAGACCTATATGTAAGACTGGAAACCATAATACTTCTAGAAAAGCACACAGGCAAAACACTGTGACTTAAACTGTAGCAATATTTTTGGGGGTCTGTTTCCTAAAGGAAAAGAAACAAGAGCAAAAATAAACAATGGGACCTAATTTAACTTAAAAGCTTTTGCATAGCAAAGGATACCACTGAAAAAACAAAAAGACAACCTACTGAATGGAAAAAAAAATTCGCAAATGATATGACCCATTAGGGATTAATATCCAAACTATGTAAACAGCTCATACAACTCAACATCAAAAGGCAAACAAAAACCTGATTGAAAAATGGGTAGAAGACCTGAGTAGACATTTTCCAAAGAGGAAATGCAGATGACCAGAAGGCACATGAAAAGATGCTCAACATCACTAATCATAAGAAAAATGAAAATCAAATCCACAATGTGGTATCATCTTATCCCTGTCAGAATGTCTATCATCAAAAAGATTGCTAATAATAAATATTGACGAGAGTGTGGAGATAAAGGATTTATCACACACTGTTGGTGGGGATGTAAAATAGTGTAGCCACTGTGGAAAACACTGCAGGTTCCTCAAAAAACTAAAAATGGAACTACTATATGTGTGTGTGTATATATATCAGATCAGATCAGATCAGTCCCTCAGTCGTGTCCAACTCTTTGCAACCCCATGAATCGCAGCACGCCAGGCCTCCCTGTCCATCACCAACTCCCGGAGTTCACTCAGACTCACATCCATCGAGTCAGTGATGCCATCCAGCCATCTCATCCTCTGTCGACCCCTTCTTCTCTTGCCCCCAATCCCTCCCAGCATCAGAGTCTTTTCCAATGAGTCAACTCTTCGCATCAGGTGGCCAAAGTACTGGAGTTTCAGCTTTAGCATCATTCCTTCCAAAGAAATCCCAGGGCTGATCTCCTTCAGAATGGACTGGTTGGATCTCCTTGTAGTCCAAAGGACTCTCAAGAGTCTTCTCCAACACCACAGTTCAAAAGCATCAATTCTTTGGCACTCAGCCTTCTTCACAGTCCAACTCTCACATCCATACATGACCACAGGAAAAACCATAGCCTTGACTAGATGAACCTTTGTTGGCAAAATAATGTCTCTGCATTTGAATATGCTATCTAGGTTGGTCATAACTTTCCTTCCAAGGAGTAAGTGTCTTTTAATTTCATGGCTGCAATCACCATCTGCAGTGATTTTGAGCCCAGACAAATAAAGTCTGACACTGTTTCTGCTGTTTCCCCATCTATTTCCCATGAAGTGATGGGACCAGATGCCATGATCTTAGTTTTCTGAATGTTGAGCTTTAAGCCAACTTTTTCACTCTCCACTTTGACTTTCATCAAGAGGCCTTTGAGTTCCTCTTCACTTTCTGCCATAAGGGTGGTGTCATCTGCATATCTGAGGTTATTGATGTTTCTCCCAGCAATCTTGATTCCAGTTTGTGTTTCTTCCAGTCCAGCGTTTCTCATGATGTATTCTGCATATAAGTTAAACAAACAGGGTGACAATATACAGCCTTGACGAACTCCTTTTCCTATTTGGAACCAGTCTGTTGTTCCATGTCCAGTTCTAACTGTTGCTTTCTGACCTGCATACAAATTTCTCAAGAGGCAGATCAGGTGGTCTGGTATTCCCATCTCTTTCAGAATTTTCCACAGTTTCTCGTGATCCACACAGTCAAAGGCTTTGGCATAGTCAATAAAGCAGAAATAGATGTTTTTCTGGAACTCTCTTGCTTTTTCTATGATCCAGCAAGTGTTGGCAATTTGATCTCTGGTTCCTCTGCCTTTTCTAAAACCAGCTTGAACATCAGGAAGTTCACAGTTCACATATTGCTGAAGCCTGGCTTGGAGAATTTTGAGCATTACTTTACTAGCGTGTGAGATGAGTACAATTGTGCGGTAGTTTGAGCATTCTTTGGCATTGCCTTTCTTTGGGATTGGAATGAAAACTGACCTTTTCCATTCCTGTGGCCACTGCTGAGTTTTCCAAATTATATATATATATATATATATATATATATGTATGTATGTATATGTATGTATATGTGTGTGTGTGTATATATATATATATATATATACACTATATATATGTACTATGTGCTCATGCTCAGTCACTCTTCATGACTCTATGGACTGTAGCCAACCAGGCTCCTCTATCCACTGGATTCTCCAAGCAAGAATACTGGAGTGGGCTGCCATGCCCACCTCCAGGGGATCTTCCCAACCCAGGGACTGAACCCATGTCTCCTGCACTGCAGGTGGATTCTTTACTGCTTAGCTACTGGGAAAGTCCCATATATGTACTATATATACATACTGTATATATATGTGTGTGTGTGTGTGTGTGTGATGGAATACTACTCAGTCATAAAAAGAATGAAAATTTCCCATTTGCAACAACATGGATGGACTTGGAGCATATTATGTTTAGTGAAATGAGTCAGAAGAGAAAGACAAATACTGTATGATATTATTTATATTGTGGAATCTAAAAAAATAAAACAAATTATTGAATATAACAGAAAAGAAACAGACTCATAAATATATAGAAGAAACTAGTGGTTACCAGTTGGTGGCAGAGTGGGGGTGCAATATAGGGGTAGAGGATTAAGAGATACAAAATATGTATAAAATAAATAAGCTAAATGGATATATTGGAATATAGTAATATTGTATAATAACTATAAATGGAATATAGCTTTTGAAATTATGATTCATTATATTGTACACTTGAAACATAATATAATATTGTACATAAACTATGCCTCAATTTTAAAAAATAGCATTGAACACTTTAAAATGATGAAATTTATAGTAAATGAATTATATCTCAACAAGAACGTATGTGTGTATATATGTACTATAGAAGATGTTTAAAATGTGTCTTTTCATATTTGTATTTTTATTTTGTTAGCAAAACTGCATGCTATTTTTATTATCTGCTTTTTCAGCTTAATATGGATTGAATATGTTCCACATCATTAAATGTTTCTATGATAAATTTTAAAAATTGCTAATACATCCAACAACACACATGCCTCTCAAAAGCATAATGTTTACCAAAACTAATCAGATTCAAAAGCATACATGCTATTCTATTCTTCTTAATGAAATTTAAAATGTGCAAAACTAATCTGTGATATTAATGGTTAGACTAGTGGTCAATTTTTGCAAAGTTACTGACCAAGTTAAAGGGCCTTTTGGAGTACTAGAAGAGTTCTATATCTTCATCTGGAAGATGGTAAAAAAAAAACATGCATATAAGTAAAAATTCATTTATCTTTACACTTAACATGTGTCCATATCATTGTATATAAACTATAGTTCAATTAAAAACAAAAAACATTGTGGCATTGGTGCAAGACTAGACAAACAGTCTATGGAACAGACCAGATAGTTCACAAACAACTTGATGATAGATGATAGATAATTTTTATTTTTGTGTGATTAACTATTTTACAACAAAGTCTGCACTACAGTTTAGTTGGGCAAAGGACAGTCTTTTCAATAAGTGGTGATTAAATGAAAATATGAACCTTCACTATATACAAAAAAGAAGATTGACCCCCTACTTCACAGCAAATGCAGAAAATTAACTTGAGATTAAGCATAGACTCAAATGTTAAAGGTAAAATAATAAAGTTTCCAAAAGGAAACTAGGAGAATATATTCATTATATTAGAATAATCAGAAATTTCTTAAACAGAAAGCATAGTCATAAAAGAAAAAACTAATAAATTGCACTTCATATTATTAAGGACTTTTGCTCATCAAAGATACAAGAGAGAGAGAAGGCAAACCACTGATGGAGAAGATATTCTTGAAATATATTTATTCATATCCAGAATATATAATATAAAGAATTTCTACTTCCATTAAGAAAACAGTAACCTCAAGTTTAAACCAGTCAAAATATTTGAATGAACTCTTCACTTTTAGAATATCCAAATGGTCAATGATCATGTGAGAATATGGTCAACAACATTATTCATTAAAGAATTGAAAACTGCAAATGCAGTGAAATAGCAGTAGACACCCAGTAGAATAGCTAAAATTAAAATGGCTTTCTGGATGTGACGGGCGTTTGGGGGAGAGTGGATACATGTATATTTATGACTGAGTCTCTTTGCTGTTCACCTGAAACTATCACAATATTATTAATCGGCTTTACCCCAATATGGGATTCCCTAGGAAAGTTATGACCAACCTAGATAGCATATTCAAAAGCAGAGACATTACTTTGCCAACAAAGGTTCGTCTAGTCAAGGCTATGGTTTTTCCTGTGGTCATGTATGGATGTGAGAGTTGGACTGTGAAGAAGGCTGAGCGCTGAAGAATTGATGCTTTTGAACTGTGGTGTTGGAGAAGACTCTTGAGAGTCCCTTGGACTGCAAGGATATCCAACCAGTCCATTCTGAAGGAGATCAGCCCTGGGATTTCTTTGGAAGGAATGATGCTAAAGCTGAAACTCCAGTACTTTGGCCACCTGATGCGAAGAGTTGACTCATTGGAAAAGACTCTGATGCTGGGAGGGATTGGGGGCAAGAGAAGAAGGGGTCGACAGAGGATGAGATGGCTGGATGGCATCACTGACTCGATGGACGTGAGTCTGAGTGAACTCCGGGAGTTGGTGATGGACAGGGAGGCCTGGCGTGCTGCGATTCATGGGGTTGCAAAGAGTTGGACACGACTGAGGGACTGATCTGATCTGAGTGGCTCAGACAGTAAAGAATCTGCCTGCAGTGCAAGAGACCTGGGTTGAATTCCTGGGTCAGGAAGAAGCCCTAGAGAATGGAATGTCCACCCACTTAAGTACCCTTGCCTGGAACATTCTATGGACAGAAGAGCCTGGCAGGCTTCAGTCCATGGGGTCTCAAAGAGTCAGACATGACTGAGCAGCTAACACTATACCCCAATACAAAATAAAAAGTAAAAAAATAAAGGTCTGAAAATGCTGAATGTTGACAAGAATGCAGAGCATATTGAACTTAATGCATGGCTAGTGAGAATACAAGTTGTTTCAACCACTTTGGAAAACTATTTGACAGTGCTTACTAAAACTAATGGAGAAGGAAATGGCAACCCACTCCAGTACTATTGCCTGGAAAATCCCATGGACAGAGGAGCCTGGTAGGCTACAGTTCACAGGGTCGCAAAGAGTTGGACACGACTGAGCGACTTCACTTTCTTTTCACTTTTCTCTAAAACTAAATACATATATACTCACAACTCAGTTATTTCAACCCTAGGTATATTTCCAGAGCAATGAGTTCATATATGTACTAAAAGGCATGGACTACAAGAATGTTCATTAACAACTTTCTTCGTAATAGCTACAAACCAGAATACACTCCAAATGTCCATCTATAGTAGAATTGATAAGAAGTTGTTATACTCAATATAATGGAATTCTACACAGTGATAAAATGGATGGACTGCTTCTACCCAAAGTGATAAGAATAAACCTCACAGACAAAATGGTAAGCAAAAGAAGACAGATACAAGAGAGTATATTCCATATACCTCCATTGAAATAAAATATAAGAACTAGCAAAATTAAGCTGGCATAATGGAACCTTCTAAGTGCTGGAGATGTTTTACATCTTGATGTATGTGGTGGTTACATAGGTGTGTACATATGTAAACATTCATTGAACTTTACACTGAAGATTTATGTACTTCATGTAGGTAAAATTATAATTTTATATAAAATTAAATTGACATGCACAAAAATCTATATAGAAGCATTTTTCATAGTAGTCCCAAATTACAAACAACCCAAACATCCATCAATAATACAATCAATCAGTAACTTATGGTATATTCATACTGTTCAGTTCAGTTCAGTCGCTCAGATATGTCCAACTCTTTACGACCCTATGGACTGCAGCACACCAGGCTTCCCTGTCCATCACCAACTCTTGGAGCTTGCTCAAATTCATGTCCATCGAGTCAGTTTTGCCATCCCACTAACACATCCTCTTTTGTCCCCTTCTCCTCCTGCCTTCAATCTTTCCCGGCATCAGGGTATTTTCTAATGAGTCAGTTCTTCACATCAAGTGGCCAAAGAATTGGAGCTTCAGCTTCAGCATTAGTCCTTCCAATGAATATCCAAGATTGATTTCTTTTAGGATTGACTGGTTTGATCTCCATGCAGTTTGAGGGGCTCTCAAGAGTCTTAGAGCACTACATAAACATGGAAAACCACCCCAAACTACTGATACAAAAACATGAAGGAATCTCAAAGACATAATTAATTGAGCAAAAGAAGCCAGACTAACAAATTATTTAACATTTTCACTAGTCAATATATTTCCAAAAGAATTAAAATCAGATGCTCGGATACTTGTAAATTAATGTTCATAACAGCCAAAAAAGTGGAAATAGCCCAAATGTCCATCAATGAATAAGTAGACTAACATGATGTATTCAGTCATAAAAACAACGATGTACTAACACCTGCTACAACATGGATGAACCCTGAAAACATTATGTTCAGTGAAAGAAATCAAACACAAAAGGATAAATATTAATAATATATGATTGTATTTATATTAATATCAGGTACCTAGAATAACCAAATCCATAGAGACAGAAAGAATTAACAGTGGATTTTATTTTCTTGGGCTGCAAAATCACTGCAGACAGTGACTGCAATCATGAAATTAAGATGCTTGCTCCTTGGAAGAAAAGTTGACCAACCTAGCCAATGTATTAAAAAGCAGAGACATCATTTTGCCAACAAAGGTCCATATAGTCAAGGCTATGGTCTTTCTAGTAGTCATGTACGGATGTGAGAGCTGGCCCTTAAAGAAAGCTGAGTGCCAAAGAATTGGTGCTTGCAGACTGTGGTGCTGGAGAAGACTCTTGAGAGTCCCTTGGACAGCAAGGAGATCAAACCAGTCCATCCTAAAGGAAATCAGTCCTGAATATTCATTGGAAGGACTGATGCTGAAGCTCCAATACTTTGGCCACCTGATGCAAAAAAACAAAACTCACTGTAAAAGACCCTGATGCTGGGAAAGACTGAGGACAGGAGGAGGAGGTGGACAAAGGATGAGAAGGTTGAATGGCATCCCTGACTTAATTAATGGTCATGAGTTTGAGCACACTTCAGGAGATAGTGAAGGACAGGGAAGCCTGGTGTGCTGCCAGTCCATGGGGTCACAAAGAGTCAGACATGACTTAGCAACTGAACAACAACAGCAATTTGACGGCTACAGAGTTTATGTTTGGGGTGATGAAGAAGCTCTGGAAATGAACAGTGGTGATGATTGCACAACACTGTGAATGTATTTAATGCCACTGACCTGCACACTTAAAATGGCTGAAATGGTAAATCTTTTTAAATTTATATTTTTGTTGAAGGATAATTGCTTTACAGAATTTTGTTGTTTTCTGTCAAACCCCAACAAGAATTAGCCATAGGTATACATATATCCCCTCCCTTTTGACCCTCCCTCCCAAATTTTATGTTGTATATATTTTATCATTATTTAAAAAAGAAACTGGATAAAAATGCATGGTGCATGTTTCCATTTATATGAAGCTCTACTGCTGCTGCTGCTGCTGCTAAGTTGCTTCAGTCATGGCCGACTCTGTGCAACCCCATAGACAGCAGCCCACCAGGCTTCCCCATCCCTGGGATTCTCCAGGCAAGAACACTGGAGTGGGTTGCCATTTCCCACTCCAGTGCATGAAAGTGAAAAGTGAAAGTGAAGCCGCTCAGTCTTGTCTGACTCTTCATGATGCCATGGACTGCAGCCCACCAGGCTCCTCCATCCATGGGATTCTCCAGGCAAGAGTACTGGAGTGGGGTGCCACTGCCTTCTCCGATGAAGCTCTAGAACAGGCAAAATTAATGTTTGATGATAAAGGTCAGGATAGTGTTTGCCTTTGGTTGGAATAATGACTAGAAGGATGTAAAAGGAAGCCTTCTGGAGGGTCAGAGTGGTCATTACACAGATGTATACCTGTGTAAAAACATTGTTAAAGTTTCACTTTACAGTATATACATTATATTTTCATTTAAAAAGAAAATCAAGAGGAGTAGAAACTGGGGAAAACAGTCGTTTAAAATTTGCTTCCATTTCTTTATCCCTTGTTCCTAGAGACAGGCTCACCTGAAGGCAGATTCTCTCTTTGGGGAAGTTAGTAAGATTGGCCCTTCCATTACCACTTGTTGAAAACCAGAAGCTTTGCATTGTCCTGGGGACAGCTACAAAACACTTAAACCTGACTGCAGAGATTCAGTGTCTTGCCTTGGCCACTCATGGTGGGCATGGCTAGTTAGAGATATGTTTACAAGGCTTCTTGACTTTGGGAGTGGAGAGGGACATTATAAGGGAAAGGGGGGCAGAGAAAAATGTTTCTTGGCTATGTATAAACTGGAGGCACCATGCTTCAACTGATGCTTGTTCCCATGGGAGTAGATTATGGGGGTGGAGGTGGGGAGGCAGGAATGATGAACGCATCTTGCTGGTTAGCAGAGTGGCTGAAGTGGCTGCTTTCATGAGACTTTGTGAGAGAGACTCTGGGCATAAGTAGTGTTGCCAGGCACCTCAGAGCAGAGTGTGAAACAAGGTTGTAAAAAAATGCCAGTAGTTTTTTTTCACCTCTCCTGTCACCTCTCAGAATCCTGCACCCAGTTGGGAGCATCGTGACCCAGCACCCTTGGTTTGAACACTTGCAATATTACCCAAAGTAAGCTCTTGAGTTACAGCAGACAGGGAGAACAAAGGAAACATGGGGCGGAGGGGGTGGGGCTCAGTGAGAGACTGCAGAGCAATTTGTGAGCACTCACATAAGCATCCTTTTTGCATATCCGGGGATACTTGGCAGGAATGTTGATGCAGAATTGGCCTGAGGTACAGCAGTCACTCTGTTGGGGCTTGAACCCCTGTAATTTGGGCATCAAACATGAAGATGACCTCAGTTTATATTTGCAGTCTGGTTAAACCTGGATCGGACAACTACATAGGTATGCATAACTCTGTGAGTCTATGTATATGTGCATGTTTTAATGTACATGTTCTTAACCAAATTGATATCCTACCATATATTACTTTGAATTCACCTTTATTTTTATAGAGTCATTTGTTTGGGGCATTACCTTGAGGTAATTAGAGATTCTTTTGAGGCCATGTTCCTGAAGCCAAGGAGGCTTGCCCAGTGGCTGGGATCTTGTCACCTAACTTCCACCCATCCTTCTGTCCCACACCCCTGTGCCTGCCCCCATTGGATCATGGCCTCTATTATTTGGTCCCAGCAGCCTGTGGAGTTGTGACATAATTGAGGCCCCACTCTACTCCTTCCATGAGGGTAAAAGAGGATCTATTTTCAGAAGCCTTGACAGGCAGGGTCCAGGAGTCCCAGAGCAGGCAGGTCATATCGTCCATTGTCACCACATCAGTGAGAAGAAGACACCACACCCAGGGAGCCCTCCTCTGCCCCCACCACAGCCGGACCAGCTCATTAAGCCACACAGCTGTGGAGAGAGGAGTCATGTGATTCACCCTGGGGTATAGCAGGGAGACTGCTTGCATCCAAGTCTCTTGTTCCCTCAAGTGGGACACATTTCCACCCACCCCTTAGCCCTCCCCATAAGTAACTCTGGTGGCAGAAGCAAATTTATCCACAAATCACACACCAAGGACACAAAAATGCTTTTATTTAATTGCTAGCACAAATACAGAATTGAATTAAGTCAGTATAATACATTTCCATTATCCTTACAAACGTCTGTACAATAAACTTTGCTTTAAGTGCTGATTTGAATCAATAATTGAGATTTTTATTAAACAATGTTTTCTTAAATTCTAGAGAAAAAAAATCGTTCCCTGGGCTGCCAACAACTTAACGCTGTGGATCACAGAACCTCCACCAACGTGGTGAGCTTGGCTGATGTTGGCAAGTATTCCTCCCCATGTCCCTCCACACTCCCCACCACAGGGAGGAGGCTCAGAGGGACGGGGCACGAAAGAAAGGCTTTTAGAGAGGCACTCGTTTACAAGTTCAAGCAGTACTCCAGTCACTTCTGGCTACCAGTTATTACCTCAAATTCCCTTTTGATTGAAAAAGAAAGGTGTAAAACTGACTACATAAAAACATCAAGCTGTATTAAAAAAAATCTCTAAGATAAAGAGTAGTGGTGAATTATAATATTAAAAGCATGACATAAATGATCTTAGCAACCATAAATTTGGATCTGGGGAAAAACTAGTTTATGGATGGATGTGTTTTTCTGGAACTAAGTGAAAGAAAATCCTGGCAAATATTGAAAAAAGGTAAGCAACTACAAATAATGTAAAAATATCTCATCATTTACATTCGTGTTTGACTATAAAAATCAACACCAATGTTTGAATTTTCACAAAATAGAAATGATTCGGTGCAGCCACATCCTTCCTTTTGCCATTTGGTCTCATAGGCATGAATATTTCTTTTAGTAAGATCTTATTAAGTGTGTTCTTCAGATATGGGTCATAGTTTGTTGCTGGAATTTAGAAAAACTTTTTCAAGTACTTGTACTTTATCGCAACTGCCTTTTGGATTGCCATTAAAAGTACAGTAAAGAGTTACACACTTAAACACATAAAGCTTGAAGGAAGGCTTTAACATAGAGCACCTTTACCACTGAGCATGCACTCCTCCCCCACCCCTCGAGGAATGGGAGAAGAAAGCAGAAACAAGGAGGAGGAAATGAGAGGGGAGAATGGGTTACACAGGTGTGGGGAAAAATCAGAGTCTACAAGTTCAAGGATCACTGTGGGTTCACGTTCAAACCCAGGAGGAAAGGGAAGCTCAAAACAACAGAAGTCAAATGTGAGGGAAATTTGGTAGCTCTAATAGCAAGCACACACACTCACACTTTTTCAGAGTACATAATGTAAAGGAGGAGTATGCCTGAAAAGGTGGGTGAAGCTTCTACCATGTCTGTGAGTCCATGCCCATGCACATCTGTTTGTGTGCAGATTCACTAAGCTATCTCAGTGTGCCTTACATATGCTAGGAAAACTTAAAAGTGGACCATTGCTTGGCCACTCCAAGAGCATTTTTTACACAGCCATTTCATCAGAATCAGCATCAACATCACTAAGCACAACCTCACGGTAATCAGTGGTGACCACAGGGGGGTCAACAGTGGCAGCAGCAGCAGCGGTAGGGTACAGCAAGCTGGCAGCAGAGTCGGAGGAGTCACTGGCAGGGCTGGAGGTAGGGTCAGAGAGGTCAAAGATGTCACACTCCAGGTGGCAGGAGGCCGCAAGCTCAGAATGGCTGGCGATGACAGGCTTAGAGTGGCTAGTGGTGATGGGCTCGAGATAGTCAGGAGTGGTGGGCTCAGAGTGAATGGTAGCATGCTGGGTGTAGCCAGTGGTGGGTTTGGGGAAGCTCGTGGCAGGGCTGATGGCAGTCTTGGAGGGACCAGTGACAGGCTTGGGGTGGCTGGAGGAAGGCTTGAAATAGACAGAGTCGGCCTTGAAATAGACAGAGGAAGGCTTGAAATGGACAGAGGCTGGTTTAGGATAGACAGTGGCAGACCTGGACTGGCCCGAGGCAGACTTAGGGTGAGCAGAGGCAGATTTGCGGCGGGCAGAGGCAGACCTGGAATGGCCAGAGGCTGGCTTAGGGTGGCCAGAGACACACTCATGTTGGCCAGCTGCACCATAACCAGGTAGGGGAACATTCCGGACGCTCATCGGTATTTCCTCCACAGCAGGACAGGCACGGGCACGGTCTTGTTCACGGGCTTGTGCACGGGCATGGGCACGGGCGTGGGCACGGGCTTGGGCCTCCTGCATCTCACGGACATCAGTGAGGAGGCCAGAGAGGAACAGGACAGGATGCCGCATCGCGTGGAAGATGGTCCAGTATTCTCTTCGGAAATTCTCATTGAGGACACCATAGATCACCGCGTTGAGGCAGCTATTGAAGTAGGCTATAAAGTAAGCTGCAAGATAAACCCAGTTGGGGATCTTGTCTGCCATCTCCTTTGGACTGACAGCCACCAGAACAGTGAGCGCATTGATAGGGCACCAGCACACTGCAAAGAGGAGGAAGATCACAAACATGGTTAGAAAATTGCGAACCTCAGCAAGCTGGTTGTTCGGGTTCTGTCCAGCCGGGTCACGGGCTGCCAGCACTTTGGTCCAGATCTTCATGTAGCAGAAACCCACTATGAGCAGAGGAAGGACAAAGTGGATGCAGACAATGGTCACAGCAAAGGCGGGGTTATTCACATAGTTAAAGATGCAGGTGTAGGTGCGAGGATCATACTCGATGGTGCCAATGTACATGTTGGGTAGGACAGCCAGAAGGGTCATGATCCAGGTGACAGCCAGATAAATGCAGGTATTGCGCACACTAAAGATGCGCTCATACTGGAGGCTGTGGCAGATGTAGCAGTAACGGTTGATGGCGATGGCCATGATGTTGAAGATAGAACCGACCACACTCAGGCCTGTGATGAACCCCACCATCTGGCACTGTAACTTGCTGAGATCCCAGCCGCCGATGGCCATGGCATGTAGCATCAGAGGATAGGGGTAGACGGCCACCAGAATATCAGCCACAGAGAGGCTAACCACAAAGACGTTGCCTGAAAAACATATAGGGGTGGAGGGGCAGAGGAAAGACAGAGAGGAATAAATGGTTAAGTTTCAGAAAGCTACAAATGTAAGCTGGAGGGAAAGGCCAGCTGGAGTGACAACTTAGAACTCTAGAATTCTTTCAGAGAAATACAGTCGTGTTTTTATTTTTAGTTACAAGCATGTCCCAAGTGGTTTTGATGCACAAGCTCAAAAGGTTCAAGCTCCTGTCCTTTCACCAAGTTTTTTTTTTTCCTTCAGAGAACGTCATCGCTGCTTTGGGAAAGAAGTGAAGTTACCACAGAACGAGCCTGCTGGGGGGACCTTCACACTCCCCCACACATGGACAGACCCGCGGACACTATTTTAAACAAAAACAAAAAGGCAGACACTATTTTAAACAAAAACAAAATGCAAACTTTTGGCGAGGGGAGTAGGAAGGGAGCACTGGGTGCTAGATGGTGCAGTCCGTTGTAAACAGGCTAGAGGGTGGTGATGAGTTTGGAGGACTGTCAGGAAGTCTCAACCTCGCCTACCCAAAAACATAAATTTGCCCCCTGCCTTCTCTAACTTACGCATTTACAACAGCAAACGCGCCTAAAGAGAACTGCCTGAGAAAGGGCATTAGAGGCCGTCCTTGTCTTAAGCAGTCTTTCCCAGCGGGATCAGACAAGAATCTCAGACCTAACCCTGTAAATACTTACCATTTCCCAGGTAACGTAAGAGTAAAAACTGAGGCGGGTGAGGTAGGAAGGCCCTATAAAATTTTGTCTTGAGAAATAGTGAGCAAGGAGGGCGGGGCGGGGGGATAATCAGAAAAATCTCTGCAAGGATCAGAAGAGCCTGCTCCTCGCGGGTCCCGGTGCAGAGCCCTGTCATCAGCAAGTTCGCTCCCCTACACACGGGCTCCGGCGCACGGCCCCAGGCTTTACTGGAGCTAAATATGAAATGGGGGAAGGGGAGACATGCCCCCACTCCTGTTTCGTAGGGCGGCGATAGGAACGCTGTTTGTAAAACCTGTAAGGTCAAAGTGCAGGCGCCGATCCCTTTTTCTGGGAACACCTCGTTGCTAATGAGAATTGGTTTGGCAAAATACTGCACTTCATCTTGGACTGGGAGAAAATGAGCACTTTTAAAAAGGCAAAGGAATGGCTCCTTCTGACCGCTTCCGCCCGCGCTGCCAAAGTGGGGCCTCAGTGCTTCTACCCAAGACGTTCTTTCTAGGGTTTTCCCTCAAAGTCATCATATCAGAGAAGAAGAGAAGCAAAGCCTTGAAAACAAAACCACGACAACCAAAACACCTTTATTTCAATTATAGAAAGAAAGGAAGGAGAAGAAGGAAAGAAGACAAAACGGACTTTGCAGGCGCGTTCCCCCCTGGGGCGCTCCGGCTTTGGGCAACTTCGGACCTCACTGCTGAGGTGCAGGTGAGATGCCAGCGGGCGGCCCCGCGCCTCTGGGGAACAGCGGAGAAATCAGACACACCCATCAGAGTTTAAAAGAAAACTTTTCGTGACTGTGCTCCTCTATGCCTCTAGAAACTTGTATGGTGTTTGTGATTCCTCGTCCAAGCAAAGTAATCTCGCAGAGATTGGCGCCCTTCTATCCCTGGCACCCCTTTGGCCCGGGTCCCGTCGGTGCCCATCCCCTTCAGATCCCATCCCCTTGCTCCCCTCTGCCCTCGAGCCCCAGCCAGCCAGGATCTAGGCGGCGGAGACCCTGGGCGCTACCCCCTCCCTCCGGGAGCCGGAGCAGGGTTTTTGGGCCCCTTCGCCCCTCCTCCGCCTCCCCCTCCCAAAAGTCCTCTCCGGCCCAACCTGCAAACGTTGCTCGCTGGCCCGCCCTGTCCGCCGTCCCCGCCCCGGGCACACAGCGCCCAGCAGCCTCCTGCACGGTTTACCGGGCCCGCTCGCAGCCGTCCCCCTCCCCTTGCCACTGGCGAGCCACGAAGGGAGTCTGGATCTGCGCTCCGCCCCATCCCAGATCCCCGCGCTTTACGGTCTCCCTGTGGTCCCCCACTACGCCGTCTGAGCTCTCCCGCAGCCTTCCAGCGATCCTTATCGGTTCTGCTGTCTTCTGTGCCCCCAGGACGCCGAGTTCCCAAACCTTTCCGCCGCCTCGTCCTGCGACCCCCGACATCTCGCTTACGGACTTCGGGATCTCTGCTGCAGCCGCTGCCGCCGCCTGCTGCGCCCAGCCGCCCTCTCGCCTCTCTCTGCCGTGCGCCCTGGGACGGGCGGACAGAGCTCGGCTCCGGAGGGCTCAGACCGCCCTGATCCACACTCAGACTCGAGGGGTCTGCGCTCCGCCGCCCGGGAGCCGCCCTGTAGCCACAGGGCTTAGGCGAGCGGGGGCTCAGCCAGGCTTGGGCTCCACCGCCGCCGCGCCGCGCTGCGCTCTGGCAAACGCCGCCTCGGCCGCGGAGAACTTAACTTTACCGGAGCGAGTCGCAACCCCGCTGCTCCCTCCGCGTCAATTCCCCCCGCGCTGCCTCGCCGCGGCCACCTCTTCTGCGGCGTCCGACTCGGCGTGCTGTCCCCGGGCGGCCGCTGGACTCTCCGCTCGGATGCCGGCTCCCTCTGCATCAGGTTCCCGACGGGGCAGGACTCGGCGGTCTGCCGCGCACCTCGGGGACCTGAGATTTGCACTTGGACGCCCAGAGCTTCTCCAAACGTCCGCAGCCTGGAGAAGCTCTAAGTTGATGAGACCTCCCCCCTGGCAGAATATCACCACCGCGATTCGCCGGGACATGGGAAGCAGGGCCGTCCACACGTTCCCTATTCCATGCACCCAAACTAACACCCTAGGGGTTGGAAGTGGCTGCACCGTGGGTAGGGAGAAGGAAGGGGGTCTTACCAGAGTTTCGGAGCTTCTTGTTCTTCGACACAGCCAAAATGACCATGGAGTTGCCAATCAGGTCTACGACGATGGTGATAACCATTGCACAGAACATAAAGACGATTAGAGCCGGTGGGTAGTCCGGTTGTGGCAGTTTGCAGCCGATACAGCCGTATGGGGTAGGGACCGCCAGGGTGCGTCCCATGTTGCTGCTGAGGATCGTTAGGTCCTCCCAGCCAGGTCCGGACAGCGAACACCTGTTCTGTTGCTGGGAGCTTCGGAAAAGCTGCCACCCCTGCGAGAGTCTGAGAGCAAATGACAGCATTCCCGCCCCTCTCCGATGAGCTTTTAAAGCCTCAAGAGGTGGCTAGCTCCACCCCAAACCCCTCCCTCTGACCAATCAGAGCTCCCTGACCGCCCCCTCTTTGATCTCTAACTGGTTTTGGACAAATCCAACGCGAGGTGTCGTCTTGCTTCCGACTGCCTTCTTTGTGCTTTGCCTCTAGCCGGTCCCCCTCCCACCACCGTCCCCAGGTACCCTGCATCGTGACCAGCTCGGAATCCACCTCCCCGCACCAGCCACTGCGCATCCGTTTCTAGCAAGTTCTCCCTCCCTCTCCATACGCAAACACCCGGGCACAGCCCTGTAGTTTGCAGAACAGGGCAATAGAGTCCCTCTTGGGGTCCAGGGCCAACCCAAGCCAGTCTGAAGCCCCTAACAGAGTGTGGGGGCAGCCAGTGGCCCTTTGAATCATAGATATTCACCCCTGCAGTGTCCTTGAGAAGTTCCTCCCATCCTATTACTTTTGCCTGTTCAAAGCCTTCTGTACTGTGTGGGAAGCAGAGGACAGCTGCTGCCGGCGGCTTCCATCCCCAATCTGCATCCCAATCTCTACGGAACTTATCCCAACTCCAGTGCCTGGCAGGAGCTGGTTGACTCCCTTAGCGGCAGCGGTGGGTGGCCACTCAGTCCAGTCCCAGACTTGTGTTCTCCTTAAGGAGATGGCCCCTATGCCAGGCTCTGGGAGCAGAGTTTGTACTCTGGGAGTGAGGGGAGGTCGAAAGGAGTCGCTTGCTCCCAACTCTGGGACAAGTGAGAGTGTGAGCGCATCCTTTTCCCGCTGCCTGGTACCCTGGAGGCTGCTCTGGGAGAAAGTTAAACGGGGGCGGGGGGCGGGAAGCCCTTCTCTTGGACTGCCGCTGCTCAAAAAGAAACCCTAGGCTAGCGGCTCCGACTCCCGTTTCCTCTCTAGGTGCCCCGCACGCTTAACCGAGTGGCGCGGGGCGCTTGATGAGCTCCGGGAGCTACGCCGGAGCGGCGGGACAGGCGCGGAGATGCCGGGCTATGCAACCCAGAAGCCCCCGGCAGACCAGCGGCCCCGCCCCAGGCATAACTCCTCTCGGTCCTTTTCCTTTGCGGGGGGTCTCATTTCGACCTCAACTGGGTCGGGCCGCCCCCTCGGCCCCGCGGATCTCCATCCCCAGGAGTCACAGTTCCCTGTGGTGCGCCCAGGCTCTCGGAGCTCACAGGCCACGCGAAATCCGAGAGGTTCCGGCTCTATATAGGGGGGAGATTCGGATACTCGGTTCCTCAACGACCTTGGTCTTGGGGGTAGATTTCGTGCCAGCTGCTCAAAGTTACGACTCTGATTGAGAAGTCTCCCAGACAATTTCAGCAAACACCTTGAAACTTGTCCCAGACTTGGCTGCAGTGGGGTAGAGGGGGTTGCACTGTCCCGGAGCGCCACCGTCTGGATGGTGGGGGGCGGGGCGGGGGAGAAAGGCTGGGGGGATGTTTCCGCAGATGACTTCAACATTCAGGGACCTTTAAGGGAAAGACAGACGAGACGGAAAAAATCAAGATCGCATGCACCTTCTCTAGTTGAGAGGTCCAAACTAGTAATGTGTCCTCTTGTTTGTTTGAACATGAACGCCTCACCCGCATTCTGCGCACGCTGAGAAGGGAATCTGCAAGAACAATCTTCTGCCTGGAGTCTTTTCTCATTCAGTATCTCACTGCTCCGCGTCGCCTGGAGCCCCGGCCGCGCGCAGTCAGGGCCAAACTCAGCCAGGATTCGAGATAAACGCAGTCCCCCAACAGGCTCCGATGTCTCCTCTAGGCAACCATAAGCTCCTAAAAAGAGGCCAAAGCCGAAAGCTCGTCTGCACCGTGAAGTCGTTCGTTCACATCTGGCTGCTAATGCAGGTTTCCCAAGGGTTTAGATCCTTTTACTTGTAGCAAAGAATGGTTTTAAATTCAAGTAAATAAAAATTTGAATGAAAAAAGAAACCAGCATTCTAATGACTTAAGGCACTGGAGCGTTCCCTACCCTACCCACTGCCCCCACCCCCCAAAAAAAAATTGTAAAGGGAGCTGGCAAACTGTTATCCAGTGCACTGTCCTTCTGAGATCAGATGGCCCCAGAGCTAGTGGAGGCCAAGGACAGTGGGGATTCTAGATGGACTGTGGCCTAGACTTCCTTGGGACTGAGGAATGAGCAGGACAGAGGGTCACCTGGTCCGTGGCCCCTGCCCCTGTTCCAGTATGGCTTGATCATAACCTCGTGGGGCTTGGATGTTTCCATACCAGACAAGTGGACAAGGCAACGATTTTAATAATGGGGGTAAGAGAATTCTGCATCTGGCTAATTTTCTTATTTTTATGAATTATCTTAAAAAAAATTCTGAAAATAGTCCCAATCCTAAGAAAAACAGATGGATATCAAATCCGTTATGTGGATACCTATGAAGAAGAAAGCCAGTCAGGTTCTGAAAGGGTAGGGCAAGCTCCATGTGCAATTATATTGGAACAGTTAAGGGGGGAGATTTTTACTGAGTAGAGGGCAGTGTATATGGTTTATTTAAGCTTCCAAAAGGTTTTGAATTGTGTCTTTCTAAAAGACCTGCTAGGAAGTGCTAATAATTGAAGATGGAGAGAAACACTTTACTGGGGATTTGCAAGCTATTAGGATATAGATTCAAAACAGAGCAGAACTTGGACATTCCCTGGGGATCCCAGGAAAACCTTGCAAACCCATATGGAGGTTGGGAAGCTTTGAGAAAATGCAACAGATAGCAGACAGAGAATTGTATGGAGAGTTTGCAGTCCTGGAACCCAGCGGGGTCCCAAGGTGATCCTTTCCCTTAGGTCACTTATTATGAGATTAGGGAGACTACACAGTCTCCCAAAGGACCCCCAGCACTGAAAGCTCAGCCATTCCGGTCAGAGGTGGTGCCAAGGGGCGTTCTGTACAGAAGGTTGATATTAAAAGATTTTCCCCCTCTTCTTGTTGATACAGAAACCTTTCATCTCAGCCTCCACATTTCTCATCTTGTTTAAGGTGTTTTATTGAAGTACACTTAATTTACAAGATTGTGTTAGTTCCAGGTGTACAGCAAAGTGATTCAGTGATTCATGTGTTCTTTTTAGATTCTTTTCCATTAAAGGGCATTACAGGATATTAAGTATAGTTTCCTGTGCTATACAGTATGTCCTTGTTGTTTATCTATTTTATAGATAGCAGTGTGTATATATTAGTCCCAAACTCATAATTTATCTCCCCTCCCCCAAATTTCTCATCTTTTTAAAACTGAAGATCAGGGTGGGACTGGCAGTCAGGGTGGCAGCTGGCAACTTGGCATTCTCTTTAAAAAGTGAGTGAGAGCAAGCGAATGATTTTTTTTTCTGCACACACAATGATAGTGAAACATCTTCAGATCTCTTACTATGGAGGCAATGGCAGAAGGTTACCTTGCATCATACTTCTAGGCTCTCCGTTCACCCTCTAGTACTATAATGATACCTCGCTTGTAATTAGTGCCTTGTAAGTTAAAATAAGCACTTTACACTTTTCAAATCCCATCAGGGATATATTCTCACAGCAATGCCATTTAACAGGTGGGGAAACTGAGGCACCGAGAGGAGAAAAGACTTCCCCAAAGCCATGCCAACGTCAATGGAGGAGCCCAGGCTTAAACACTTAAACACAGGCCCAATATCCTCTCAGCCCAGGGCCTTTCTCCCACAACCCAACTTCATAAGATAGTGTTTTGCTCTGAGACTTGATTGGGTGGGTTCTGTGTTCTCCTTTTTGTTATTGTTCTATTTTTTGTTTGATTATTTTTATCGAGATATATTCATATACCATATTCAACTTTTTCAAGTGCACAGTTGAGTGTGTTTTCTGTACAGTCCCTAAGGTGTGTAACCATCATTACTATCAATATTAAGTTTCAGAACATTTCCTTCAACCTGAAAAGAAACTCTGTATCCATCAGCAGTCCCTTCCCATTGCCTCCAACCCCCCAGCTCCTAGCAATCACTAATCTGATTCGTGTCTCATATACATAGAATAGTACAAAACGTGGCCTTTTATGTCTGGTTACTTTCCCTTAGCATAGTATCTTCAAGGTTCATCCATGTTGTAGCATGTATTAGTGCTTCATTCCTGCCTATGGCCATATAGTATTCCACAGATGGAGAGACCACATTTTGTTTATCTAATCATCCATCAGTGGATCTTGGAACTATTTCTGAAGTGAAGTGAAAGTCGCTCAGTCATGTCCAACTCTTTGTGATCCCATGGACTATACAGTCCATGGAATTCTCCAGGCCAGAATATCGGAGTGGGTAGCCTTTCCCTTCTCCAGGGGATCTTCCCAACCCAGGGATCAAACCCAGGTCTCCCACATTGCAGGTAGATTCTTTACCAGCTGAGCCACAAAGGAAGCCTATTTCTACTTTTCTACTTTTTGGCTATTATGAGTAATGTTGCTATGAACATTTTGAGTTCACTTTCAGCCCCCAAGCAGCCACTGGCCCAGGAAAGACAGAGGGCTTCTGAGTGCCAGTTCACACCTCCTCTCTCACCCTGGGAGGGTAGCACAGCCAAGGACTGGGAGCCTCCGAACTTCTCTGACCTTACTGGACCCTGTGCTGAAGCCGCATGAGAGCATTGATCATCGATTTAACATACAGAACGTGGCAAAATGAGAATTTGGGGCAAACCCAGTAAGAGTGAAAATGTCTTTCAGTTTGGGTACAAGCAAACATAGTCCATTTGTTCTTAAACCTTTGGGGGGTGTCTTATCTCCTCTTGGGATGGTACACAGCAGTCTGGAAGGTGCTCAGCTCATCTAGTCCCTACTACCCGCACTGTTCCTACCCCAGCACCGAGCAGATGCCTGAGGCATGGAGGCCATTGACCCAATTCTTGAATATGAAAACAAGCTTGGACCCAGCTCTGCCACTGGTCAGCTGCATGAGCTTGCACATGTGACTTAGCCTCTCTGTCTCAATTTCCTCAGCTATAAAATGAAAATAATAATAGGGCCTCATAACTCATCCTAGAATGGGTGCGAGAGTTAAATAAGACAATATATGCAACCACTTAGAACACTCTCAAGAACGGAGTAAGCATTCAATAACCACTAGTTGTTATTCTCCTTATTCTGAACATTTCTAATACTCTATAAGCTCTATTTGGTTACACTTCCATAGAGGACAGAGCCTCTTTGAGACATCAGAGACTCTGACCTCAGCTGGCTCTTGCCTCTAGGCTCTAGTTCCTAACAGAAGCCACCCAATGGGCACTTACCACCATCCCAGTCCACCATGACATGTGACAGTGTGTTAGATGGAAAGGGACATACAGAGGGACTCACCTTTTCACTGGTACCTGAGATGCATCACTGATATGATTCGTGTATTTTCCATTAGAAGGAAGAATCAGATTTCTTTTTTATTAATTTTATTGGAGTATTGTTGCTTTACAATATTGTGTTAGTTTCCACTGTATAGCAAAGTCAATTAGCCATCAAGTTCCAAGTGAAAGTCGTTCAGTCGTGTCCTCCTCTTTGCAACCCCATGGACTGTAGCCTGCCAGGCTCTTCTATCCATGGAATTCTCCGGTCAAGAATACTGAAGTGGGTAGCCATCCCATTCTGCAGGGGATCTTTCCAACCCAGGGCTCGAACCCAAGTATCCCACATATATCCCCTCTTTTTTGGATTTCCTTCCCATTTAGCTCAGCACAGAGCACTGAGTAGAGTTCCCTAAACTACACAGTAGATTCTCGTTGACGGTGGTTTAGTCGCTAAGTCATTTCTGACTCTTGCCATCCCATGGACTGGGAACCTACCAGGCTCTTCTGTCCATGGGATTCTCCAGGCAAGAATACTAGATTGTCATTTGGAGTGGATTGCCATTTCTTTCTCCAGGGGAGATTCTCATTAGTTATCTATTTTATACATAGTGTCACTAGTGTATATATCAGAGAGAGCAATGGCACCCCACTCCAGTACTCTTGCCTGGAAAATCCCATGGATGGGGGAGCCTGGTGGGCTGCAGTCCATGGGGTCACTAAGAGCAGGATACGACTGAGCGACTTCACTTTCACTTTTCACTTTCACGCATTGGAGAAGGAAATGACAACCCACTCCAGTGTTCTTGCCTGGAGAATCCCAGGGACGGGGGAGCCTGGTGGGCTGCCATCTATGGGGTCACACAGAGTCGGACACAACTGAAGCGACTTAGCAGCAGCAGCAGTGTATATATGCCAATCCCAAGCTCCCAATTCCTCCCACCCTGCTTCCCTTCTTGGTGTCTATACGTTGGTTCTCTACATCTGTCCATTTCTGTTTTGCAAATAAGATCATCTACACCATTTTGTAGGTTCCATATTTGAGCCACCAGGGAAGCCCATATGCATTAATATACAATGTTTGTTTCTGGATTTCTTGACATACTCCATGGAAGATGGTTGGTCTAGAGGCAGGTCAGACCTGAAGTCCACAGCAGGCTGAGGAAGCTGGGTTTTGGCAGAGCATAGGACCAGCCCAGGCTGAGGAAGGTCTAGTTCCAGATCGAGGGTGGCCTGCAGGACTCCAGGGGCAAGACTGGAATCTCAAAGGATTTAGGCACGAATCAAGCCACTGGAAAGGGGAGCCAGCCAGGTCATGACATCCACCAGCTCAGGAGCAGTTTGGGGCAGGAGATTTGTTTTCCTAAACAGACTATGTCTGGTCACATTTACATTACCAACTTGGAGACACTGTTCAGATTTGTTAAATGAACAAGAGAATGATTGTCCTCTCCAAATCCTCTAGGCTTAATTCATCATGGCTAGGACCACTTTATCTTCTCTCCTTGTTGAGTCATTAGAAGGAGAAAGACTCATCCATTTTCTTTAGCACAATCAGGGACTCACCAAAACAATTAGCACCCAGTATTTCCAGGATCCAAGTGCCTGATAAATACTCCAGGTTAGGTGGTGCAAATCAAAGACTTACCAGGGAGAGGAGAAGCACATTAATTACTTGTAGTAACACATGGACTCCTGTCCCCTTATTCAATTTACCTGATAATTAGAGTTTAATGAATAATATCCATTTTCCTAGCTGCTCATTCTAGCCAAGCATAATCACCCGTGCGTTTAAAGACTGTCCCTCTTATTAATCAACCTTATGACTTCTGGTGCAATAAGCAGCTTGTCCCAGGGGCTCTGGTTTAGCTCCCTCTATTGCAAAGCATAGGACATGGGAACCCATCAGAGCCCAAGCCCATCCTCTTCCTCCCCAGTGGGTTCACTCAGCCCCTAATGCTGGCTAATGTGTGGGTGTCCTTCTGAGGAGCCAGCCATGGTTCTGAATGCTGTGTTCACATATTCGCATTCACTCCTGACAATAGTCCTATGAGATGGGCACAATGACTATCCCTGTTTCACAGATAAAGAAGCTGAGGCCAGAAAGGTTATGTCACTTGTTCCAGATTGCACAGGAAGTCTAGCTTGGGTGGTCTGACTCCAGAGTCTGTGGCTTCCCCAAGGTACCTCACTGATTGCAGGCCTTGTTCTTGGCTCTATGGTTCTGCTTCTCAAACTGAGTGCAAGTTAGAGGCACCAGGACTCCTTAGGGAAAATTCCGCTTTCAAAGGCTGTCCCCTAGAGATTCTGATTTGGTAGGTCTGGGGTGGAGCCCCGGAATTTGCATGTTTCCCAAGTGCCCCAGGTAATTCTTGAGTCAAGGGTCCCAGGGACCCCTCTTAGAAAAACCCTGCTCTTACCACCCAGGCTTACCCCTAGCTCCTGGCAACTGAAGGAAGTCTAGACCTGGCAGTCAGTGACTCAGAGCTCAGGCTGCTCCTGAGACTGAGATCCTGCTGGGACTTTGCATGAGTGCATGTGTGCATGCTAAGTTGCTTCATTTGTGTCTGAGTCTTCGTGACCCCGTGGACTGTACCCCACCAGGCTCCTCTGTCCATGGGGATTCTCCAGGCAAGAATACTGGAGTGGCTTGCCATGCCCTCCTCCAGGGGATCTTCTTGACCCAGGGATCGAATCCATGTCTCTTACATCTCCTGCATTGTCAGTCAGGTTCTTTACGACTATATACCTGTTCTAGTTCATAAACTCCTGGCCCAATGCCTGAGGATAACCTGTTCAGCTCCCTGGTAATAGGGCCACCTTGCTGCCAGAGGCCTGACCACACCCCCTTCCTGCTGTCACCTGGTGGCCTGCTGAGGGGAGTTGCCTATGTTAGCAGATGAAAATATACCATGTCCAGTTGAAATTGAATTTCTAATAAATACTAGCAAAATCTTACTATTATGAGTATGTTCTGTGCCATATTTGGGCATTCTTATACTACAAAATATCCATTGTTTATTGGAAATTTAAGTGTAACTGGGCATCCTATATTTTATCTAGCAACCCCATGACTGAGCCTAAATAAGTCAAACATGAGGACTTGGCATTGGCTGCTAAAGAGCCTTCCTTCCTCTCACACTTTTCCCTCAGAAAGGGGCTTGGTCAGTTCTGAGCAGCAGACTGTTGATTCAAGCTGGAGGAGCCCTGTTTGCCCCGTGGCTATCATCTGGCCATCTTGTCTCCGGTAGATACTGACTGTGCATGTTTCCTGATCGCTTTATTCAGCATCCTCCATCTGCACCGGAGATTCCTGAGCCATCCTAAAAGAAGTCCTTGCCTCTCATTCACCTGAGATACCCAGCACTATGGGGCTGTCCCTCTGAGTAGCAGCTTGGCTACAAGTAGACTCCTGTGCTTTAAGGTATTGACATTTCCATGTTTTGTTTTGTTTTTTTCAGCTAATATTTGATACCATTGCCTGTTCTCTATAGATGACATCTTAAAGGTATAGTAAGTATCTCTCAGAACCTCAGTTTTAGATGCCCTGGAAGATGTAGTTTTGTGGGATTCTTTGCAGGACTCTTCCCAGAGAATTTTGTATAACCCATTTCACCTATAGTCAGGTCATCTCAGGGCTGCCTCCAAATTTGGTGAACTTCCATCTAGCTATTTTTACATGATGTTATTGGAAAAGACCCTGATGCTGGGAAACACTGAGGTCAGGAGAAGGAGACGACAGAGGATGACATAGTTAGATGGTATCACTGACTCGATGGAACATGAGTTTGAGCAAACTCCGGGAGGTGGTGATGGACCGGGAAACCTGGTGTGCTGCAGTCCAGGGAGTCACAAAGAGTGAGACATGACTGAGTGACTGAACAACAACAATAACTGACAAGCAGTTAGGAAAAAATGTTACTTTCACTTAATTTAGTCACCTTAGCCACCAGATCAGGTCAGGACTGTCTAATGTTCCTTCTGTGTCCGTCTCAGGCAGAAGGAGGTCCATGAGTGAAAGGTGGGAAATGGTGCCTGGAGAGGAGGGCATGTGGAGGGCCAGTCAAGGAGACATGGCTGCCTAGAATATTAAAGAAATGAGGGACGAAATGCAATGAAACGACCATTTGCTTGTAGAGTCACTAAAGGAAATCTTTGGAACTTTCTGTAAAGGGAGTCAAATGAGGAAACAATCCTACACTAGCCCAAGTCAAAAAAAGGGCCAGGCCCTCACAGGTGCTTCTGTTTGTTCATTGCTGAGGCTGACATCAATTTGGCAGGACCCAAGGCCCCAGGTAATTAGATCAAGGCGATTACTGTGTTCCAGGGACACTTGGGTGCACTGAGTTCTCATCTGGAACAGAAACCATAGGCATTTTGGAGCCTCTTCCTTCTGCCTGACCTGAAAGACTCTGATCTGAGGGGGCACCTGATGGAGTAAGTGTCAAAAAGAAGCCCCTGGGATTTCCCTAGCGGTCCAGTGGTTGAAACTTCAGGCTTCCAGTGCAGGGGCTAAGGGTTCAATCCCTGGTCAGGGAACTAAGATTCCATATGCTGAGCAGTAAAGCCAATAAATAAATCAAATAACTTTTTTAAAAAAGAAGATTCCTGCCTGCCCTGCATCTTCAGAACGCCTCCTGACAATATGCTAGGAATTCTGGCACTTCTGAACCCTCTTAAACAGATATTTCGTATTTAAGTTTCACTTTCTAATCAAACTTATCTTACCTTCCAGCCTTGTTTTCCCATTGTGTTTCCTGTTCTCCCTGAGGCACATTCATTTTCACAAAATAACAACAACAACAACAACAACAAAGCTTTTTTGTGTGACTTTCCCTCCTCTTGGCATTCCCTTTGGTATTTAATGAAAAACTCAAGTAATTTGACTGGAGAGAGTTTTGAAGTGATCATCATGCCCTTTCCTTCACCCTGTGGCCCTAGTCGCCATATTCTTCAGTCTTGGAGAAGGAAGACTTCTGCACCTACCTAGCCCTTCACCAGACAGACAGAACGCAGCAGCCCAGCCTCCATGCTCAGTGATAATGGCAACAGTCCCTCCTTATCAATGGCTTCCAAGTATCAGGCGTGGGGCCTCTTCTCATTTCTTCCTCACCACAGACGAGAAGGATGGCAATATTATGAGGAAATAGAGGCTCAGAGTGGGAGGGGGGCTCCCTTCGGGTACATTCTCTCCTTGCTTTCACTTTCTCACTCTTCCTCTTCATCCCCCCAGCCAGGATAGACCCAGGCTCTCATGGTGGGGGTGCGGACTGGCACTGGACGTGTCTGAGATAAGGAGAGTTTGGGGGGCTTCCCAAGTGGCTCAGTGGTAAAGAATCCACCTGCCAATGCAGGAGACACAGGAGACATGGGTTCAATCCCTGGGTCGGGAAGATCCCCTGGAGAAGGAAATGGCAATCCCCTCCAGTATTCTTGCCTGAAGAATTCCATGGACAGAGGAGCCTGGCTGGCTATAGTCCATGGGGTGGCAAAGAGTCGGACGCAACCGAGCACACTCGCATGCGTGCTAGGAAGAGTTTACCCTGGGGTTGGAACTGACTAATTAAACGCTTTCCCTCTGCCTGCTTGGTGATAGAACCCTGAGATCCTAGGCCTCACACAGGCCTTGGAAGGCCATCTTAGTTCCACCTAGTTTTCTCTATAGCAGCCACTCCAGTGTGAAATGCTCAGGCCCAGGCTCTACCGCTGGACCACAAGTGCTGAACCAAGAGACTGGTTTGGCATGAAATGCCTTCCTCTGCTGCAAGCTGTGCTTCATGACTCCCATATGAAGACATGGGTATGGGAACCTGGGACATTCTTTCAAGCTCTCCTTTGACCTTGCCTTTGGTTAGTAATATGTAACTAGGAGTAGGTTGGGCTGTTTCTTCTTGCCAAGATAAGAAGTTCTCTCCTTCCAGGCTCAGTTACCAAGAGCTACTTTTGGGCTGCATTTTGTGAAATGCATCTGATATATAGTTTTCTTTATGGAAGATATTGATTAATTACTGATTAAACTTCTTTGATGACTATAGTACTGTTCAAGTTTCTATTTCTTACATCCTAGGAATAAATCCTTCTTGGTCATGGTGTAAAAATTGTTTTAATATGCTGTCAAATTTGGTTTGCTAGTAATTTTTTAACATTATTTGCATCAATTTCTTTTTTAATATTGTCTTCGGTTTTGTATCAGGTTGATGTTGGCCTTATAGAAGGAGTTTCTTAAGTGTTCTGACATCTTCAGTTTTGAGGAGAATTTAATTCTTCTTTAAATGGTTGAATTCACTGATATGACAGATGGAAACCAGTCTCTCAAGGAGCTGGCAAACAGCTTAGAGAGTTGCTATTTCAGTTCACTAGGCTCTCTCTGTTTCATGGAATGGCACTTGGGCTGGACTGCAGCTCCCCTAAACAACAGCAAAAGGGCAAGCATTAGTAAAAATGCCATGAAATTTCCTACTGTTTTAGATGCTGTTTTTTTTCCTTGATTTGGCATTGGCTTGGTTGCTATAGACCTTTGATTGATTTATAGAACTCCTATAAAGTTATTTTAGTCTGTTTCTAGTTGTTTCTTTGTATTTCCATTGGAATATGAGAACCTGGAGCTTCCTGGATGGCCGTGTTCTTAGTGTCAATTTCCTGGGAATTTATCCATTTCACCTACTTATCAAACATATTGACACAAAGTTGTTTATATAACCCTTCATTTCTGTGCAAATGTAGTGATATAATTTTATTCATTCTAAATCTTTGTTATCAGTGCACTCTCTTTTATTCTTCATCAACTTCTTCAAAAGTTTGTATTTCTGATTTCTTTCAAAACTTTTGTCCTCTTCGACCTCTCCATTATGTGCTTGATTTCTGGTTCATTCACTTCTGTTTTTATCTTCATTATTTTATCATTTCTCCTTTTGAGGAGATTAATTTGCTCTTCTTTACTCATTTTTTAAATGGATGCCTAGATATTAATTTTACTCTTTTTTCTTTTTCTAATATACCCATTTAAGGTTATAAATTTCACTCTAAGCTGTTTGTTAGTTGCATTCCACAATGTTTAATATATAACATTTCCATTATTATTAAGATCTAGTTATCTTTTTTCCCTTAAAATACCTTTTGTGACTCACGGGTTATTCAAAATTATATTTCTTAATTTCCAAACATATACAGGCATACTAGGAATTCTTTTGCTGTTGACTTTACTTCTATCATAGTCAAAAACATGTTGTATATGATTTAAGCCTTTTAAATTTGTCAAGCCTTGCTTCCTGGCCCCAAATATGGTCAATGTTTATGACTGTGTGCTTAAAAATAGTATGTATTCTGCAACTCCTGAATGCAGTCTTCTGTATATGTACGTTAGGACAAGTTATAACCATGTTATTTTAATCTTTTGTATCACTTTTTGTCTTTTTTGGTTCATCAATTTATAAGCAGTGTATTACAATCTATCACTGTGACTGTGAATTAATCAATTTCCATTTAATAGTTCTGGAAATTATTACTTTATGTATTTTAACTTTCTGTTATTACTTCCACATACATTTCTAATCATTATTGAAGTTTCTATCATTACAAAAGAATTCTATACTTAATTATGCTTTCTGCCTTAAAGTCTATTTTGTCTGATATTAAGACACCCAAACCAGCTTCCTTTTAGTTAGCAACATCATAGTATTTTTCTATCCTCTTAAAATTTCAATCTTTTTTATTTATTTTCTAGATGAGTCTCTTATAAATAGCATTTGGTTTTGGATTGTGTTTCTCCAGACTGATATCTGTGGTCTTTTAACTGGAGTGTTTAGTTCACTTAGTGAATGCCCAAAATAGTACAGCAGTTAACATTACTGGATTCACTGAGTACCTTTTAAAACCATCCCATTTTAATCCTTCTGCCAGTTTGAAAGTTATCATCTCTGATTCTAACCCAGATTTACAACATCATGACTTATTTATGAAGTTTGGAATTAATCAGTACCTTCATTCTCTTCCCAGATGATGTAATGATCTGAGAACACTTTAACTCCCTTTAATCCCTCCTAACTTAAAGATGACTATTTTCAACTGTTTTAATTTGAACTTTTATCTCAAACCTCAGAAGATATTGTTATCATATCAGTTTGTAAATGTTCATTTAGTTTTATCCACAAATTTTAAACTTTCTTGTTCTTCATTCTTTCTAGCAAGTTGGATTTTAATTCTCAGATTTCTATCCTTCTGACTGAAGTACATTCTCTTAGTTTTTGTCTTTTTCCTCTGATTCCTAAGATATAATTTTGTTGAGTGGACAGTTGTTTACTCTGAACACATTAAAGATAACATTTCACTGCCTTGTGATTTTAATTTGCTTTTGAGAAATCAGCTATCAATATAACTGGCACTGTTTATAATAACTTTTTTCTTCTTTGATTGCTTTAATTTTTTTCTGTTGCAATTATGAGTATTGCAACTTCACCACAATATGTAAAAGTTAGATTTATTTTCATTCATTTTTCTTGGACTTCACCAGCCTTCTTGAATCTATAGATTGCTATCTTTTAGTATTTCTGGAAAATTCTTCTTCAAATGTTGCCAATTCCCTCTCACTCTCCTTCTAGAACTCAAGTAAACATATGGTAAACCTTCTCCCTCTGTTATAAATACCACTTGGCCACATTTACATATTTCCCATCTCTTTGTCTTCCTGTTCTGCATTCTGGATACTTACTAATTCTGTGTGTGTGTGCTCAGTCCCTCAGTCATGTCTGACTCTGCGGCCCCGTGGACTGTAGCCCGCCAGGCTCCCCTGTCCATGGGATTCTCCAGGCAAGAATACTGGAGTGGGTTGCCATTTCCTTCTCCAGAGGATCTTCTTGACCCAGGGATCAAAGTTCTTTCCCACTGTGCCACCTGGGAAGCCCTAATTCTTTCTTTGGCTCTGTTTGATCTGTTAATGTATTTTTAATTTCTAGAAGTCATATTATTTTGTTTTTAAAATCTTCTTGGTTAATTCTTTTGGATGCCTGTACCAAGAAGAAATGTTTAAGCTTCAGTTGGGATGATTTGAGAGAAGAGCATTGAAACATGTATGTTAGCATATGTGAAATACATGACCAGTGCATGTTAGATGCATGAAGCAGGGCATTAAAGCCAGTGTTCTGGGACAACACAGAGGGATGGGGTGGGGAGGGAGGTGGGAGGGGGGATTCAGGATGTGGGGGACACATGTACACCCATGGCTGATTCATGTCAATGTATAGCAAAAACCACTGCTGCTGCTGCTGCTAAGTCACTTCAGTCGTATCTGACTCTGTGCAGCCCCAGAGACGGCAGCCCACCAGGCTCCCCCGTCCCTGGGATTCTCCAGGCAAGAACACTGGAGTGGGTTGCCATTTCCTTCTCCAATGCATGAAAGTGAAAAGTGAAAGTGAAGTTGCTCTTTCCTGTCTGACTCTTAGCGACCCCATGGACTGCAGCCTACCTGGCTCCTCTGTCCATGGGATTTTCCAGGCAAGAGTACTGGAGTGGGTTCCCATTGCCTTCTCCAGCAAAAACCACTACAACATTCTAAAGTAATTAGCCTCCAATTAAAATATATAAATTAATTTTTTAAAATAATGAATCTACCTGTCTAATAATTTAATTATTTGAAATCTTTCTGCATCTAGGTCTCTCCCATCTCTTGCTTCTGCTAGTTCTCACTCACAGTATTTTGATTTCTATGTGCCTTTTTTTCCCTGTGTCCATGGAAAATTATTTGAGGGGATTCCTTGAAGCCCAGAATAAAAATGCCTTCTTGTAGGGAGAATTTGACTTCATTTCTGCCAGAGACTAAAGTCACAGTCTGGGAGTACTTTAAGCTAAATTCAGCTTTGGAGTTTTGCAGACCACTTAGCTGTTGCAAATTTGATTTGCAAATCTACAGCAGAACCCTCTTGTGATCACAAACCCCTTCAAGGTTTTCCCCCTGCTCTGCTCAATGCCAAGGTAACTTTCCTTACAGTCACCTAGAAAAGGGGCATGTTTAATTCTGCTTTATCCTTACCCTGAAGTTATAGTCCTCTGGGGCCTCAGTTTATTGGGAAGAACATTTCCTATAAGACTTCTCACCGTGGCCCACTCTTGGTCTTTGACTTCTGTCTCCCTTTCCTCAAGAGGCTGTCAAATCCTAAGTTCAAGTTTGCTGGACTCAGCAAATACCCTCAAAGCAAAGGTTTTAGTCTGTTAACTTTTCTGCATTATCATGTTTCTTTAGATTTTAGGCTGGTAATTCTGTTTTTCCCTTTTGTTTTCTTTTTTAATTTATTTATTCTTAAGGAGAATAATTGCTTTCCAATGTCATGTTGGTTTCTGCCATACATCAACATGAATCAACCATAGGTATGCTAGGCTGGTAATTCTTGGCTCCATTGTCATCACTTGTATGCTTTTAAGATTAAAAAAAATAATATATTTTACCTAATTCTCTAGTTTTATTCAACAGATGAAATGTCCCAGTTAACCTAGCCTGCATATCCCTGGAATGGGAAGGCCTCAAACTCTCTCATTTTCTGTAAGGAGAGTTCCCAGAAATCGATACCTGGATTCTGATGTGCAGTGGTCCAGCTACTCTACATACAGGCTTTCAGGCAATCCCCTGCTCCATTTTGTCAATCTCGCGTTTCCATCTTGTCCTCTGGCATCTCCTGAAGGATTCTTGGCTTTCTTCTCTTTAGCAACATCCCCGTCTTCATGTACTTCAGGAGGCAGTTTGATTCACCTGGCTTTGTCAGGTACCCCTTTCGCATCTGCAGGATGCCCTGGTGATAGTCACTAGAATATCTGTGCTACAAGACCATGTCATGTTGTCTTTGTCATTGTTGATTTATCTTTCTTTGCATTTTACTTTTTATAGTGGAGTTTCACTAGGGTTTAAAGATAAACTAAGTGCTCAGTCTATCATCTCTAAAAGGGAATCTCTTTCACTCTTCAGCCCACTGTAGCCTGCATGTTGCCTCTGCCAATCTCCAATATCCTGGAACTGCCTTTGGCAAAGTCACCCAACAGTTTCCATGCCACTAAATTGAATGGGTGTTTTCCATTTCGCAGCTTCCTTGATTTGATACAGTTGTATTTGATACAGTTGACTACACCCTCCTTCTTGAAACACTCTCTTCTCTTTCTTTACATGACAGGATACTCTCTTAACTCTCTACTTGCCTCTCTGGGCTTTGTTTTCCAGCTTTTTCTCCTCTAAATGGCACGTAAATGGGTATCGAACCCAGACTCAAAGGGCCTGATTCCTTTTTCTGACTCTATTCAGTCTAAACAAATGACTTCCACTCCCTGGACTTCAATGTTTGATTTCTAGCAGCACTTACAGTTCTTTTGTTGTTCAGTAGCTAAGTCGTGTCTGACTCTTTGCCACCCATGAACTGTAGCATGCCAGACTCCTCTATCCTTCTGTATCCTACAGTTCTAAATTTTTATAGTTACATATATTTGATCTTTTCAGGTGGAAATGATAGTAAGTAATGTCTATGAAAAGTGAGTAGGACCACAGCAGTTCTAGCCAACAAGATTTAATGGCACCTCCTGGAAGAGGAACTCACTCAGAGGAACAAATGAGTCTCCATGCTGTGTAGCTTTCATTTAGCTGTATATGATGTGTGACCAAGTTTGTTTTTTTTTCCTAGAGCCCCATCCTGTGTGGGACTCTGGGTTTAAACAGAAATATGTAATAACCTTACTTGGGGCTGTGTCAAAAAGAGGATTAGCCAAAGAATCAGAGCATCAGTCCCCTCCTTGAATCACAGTAGGACACCCTGTTTGAGACAGATATTTTTAGAAGATCATCTTCAAAAAATCAATCCACATCAAATGAATGGTATGTCTTCAGTTCTCTGTAAGAATGATGCGATCTCTGCTTTTATAAGTTTGACTTGTATGTGATCACAAAGCAAATCACTGCGAAACTTTGATGATGAGGGAAGTTTATTTTCCAGTTTTTAATTTTTGTGATTATGTATCTAAAGTTCTTCAATATGTTGGCATTTTTCACTAGCTGAATTTTCTTATATGATATGATTGTGTGTAAAGACTAAATATTAATCTAATGCTGTAATGGGAGAAAAGGATACCTAATTCATCTCTGGTAATACTTGTTGAGAAAACTATTGAAAGATAGCATATCTTTAGCATCCTTGGATGGTTTGCATGCTAAGTTACTTCAGTCATGTCCAACTCTGTGCGACCCTATGGACCATAGCCCACCAGGCTCCTCTGTCCATGGGATTCTCCAGGCAAGAATTCTGGAATAGGTTGCCATTTCCTTTTCCAGGGCATCTTCCTGACTCACAGATCAAACTCGCTTCTCCTGCAGCTCCTGCATTGCAGGCGGATTCTTACTAATTTATAACAGCACCATCCGATAGAACTTTCTGCAATGATGGAAATTTTCTCAGCCCTACGTGACTACTGAACACTTGCAATGTGGCCAACGTGACTGGGGAAGTTATATTTTCATTTTCTTTAATTCTTAGTTAATTTAGATTTAGACCCAAATCACTGCATGTGGCTGCTGGCTCCGGCAGTGTAGTGCACAGTGCTAGAAAACAGGTTTTAGTTTCTCCATCTGCACAATCTTGGGATCAAGTTGTACATGAGAGTAAAGCTGATCCTCACCAGGAGCCCTCTTGATTTTAAAGACTGTGCCTCTCCTTTGGGCCCCACTACCACCTCCTCAAAAAATGGCCAAGGAAAACATCCTCCAATGAATATGGTTGAAATAAGGAAGTCAGAATGACAGGACAGGCTTGTGGCAAAACAAGAGGGGATTCCTGAGTCCAGACCCACCCCAAATATTTTCAGAGCTCAGGACAGACAACACGTGCTCAATGAAACTAACAAGATGTTAAATAAAAATACACTCTATCCTTGTGGCTTGACAATGATGCCTTCCTAAAGACCAGAAGGGTAGGTTCACATTGAAGCTTCTTAGACCCCTCAGAATCTACACTTGTACTTGATGGTGTGGGGAGAGTCAGCCTCCATCTCCTGGCTTGAGATTGTTCCCCTTCTCTTCACACTGCCACTCCATCCAGCACTGCAAGGGGCTTCATGCACATGCTTGGGGACACCTGGACATGTATTTGCACACTTCGTCCACACTCCCCACAAACAGCTGCATCTTGGCCTCCTCTTGGGGCTGGAGCTACACATATTGCTAATTCAGTCCACCCTTAGGGAAGATACCCCCGAAAGCAAGTTATAGGCAGTTCAGGCAGGGACCTCTGCAGTCCTGGAGAATTTGAGCATGGTCTAAAGCAGGAAATGACTCTGTTGAAAGATATGCAATGGAATAAAGAAGAAAAAAGGCAGTAACTAAAGGGGGAGAAGATGTGGAAAGGAAGCTGTGGGCAAGGTGGTTCTAAGATCAGAAACAGGCAATGAAGACAAGGATTATCGAGAAGCTGTGAGGACCTGGTCAAGACTCTGTAGTCTGGATGTGTAATGAGTATGATCTGGGCAGTGTGGGCAACAGAGGAAGATGAGGAAGCTGCCAAGAGGGTGGGTGGTGGACATCAAGGGGGATTTATCCAACCAAGGGATTGGAAAAACAAGAACACTGGAAGGACCAGAGCCAGGGTCTGACAAGTGGCTGCCCTGTGCTGAATTAAAAGTCTGTGCTTGGGGCCCCACCTGGGCAGGTAGGTCAAGTCATCAACCCAGGACCACCCAGCTGGTACTGGTTGAACAGTGTTGTGGACTGAGTTGTGTCCCTCCCCTCCCAATACACCCAAATTCATACACTGAAGCCCTAATCCCCACTGCAGCTCTGACTGTATTTGAAGAGATGGCCCTTAGGGGGATAATTAAGGTTAAATGAGGTCATCAGGGTGGGGCTCTTAGAAGTAGAGGAAGGGAGATCAGATCTGTGTGTGTGTGTGTGTGTGTGTGCGCGCGTGCATGCTTGTGCACAGAGGAAAGACAACGTAAAGGCACAGCCAGAAGATGGACATCTGAAAACGAGGAAGAAGGCTATCCCAGAAACCAACCCTGCTGACACCTTGATCTTAGACTTTCAGCCTCCAGAACTGGGAGACAATACAGTTCTGTTGTTTAAGTTGCCCGGTCTGGTATTGTGACAGCTCAAGCTGACTAATAAAAACAGTGTCCCCTTCAAATTCGTGTCCACCCGAAACCGCAAAATGTAACCTGATTTGTAAACAAGTTGTTTGCAGATGCAATTAGTTATGTTAAAATGTGGTCGTATTAGATTGGGTTGGGCCCTATATCCAATGCCTAAGATCCTAAGAAACAGGTCATGTGAAGACACAGGGAGACACAGGGCAACACCATATGAAGACACTGATGAGCTGCCATCCAAGGAATGCCAGAAATCACTCGCAACCACCGCAAACCAGGAAGAGGCGAAGATGGCAGCTTTCCCACGGCGCTCAGCAGGGCGTGGCCCTGCTTCCACCTTCATCTCAGAATTCTGGCTTCCAGACCTGTGACTGACTAAATTCCTGTTGGTTTAAGCCCCCCAACTGGAGGTCTTTTGTTACAGAATCTAATCCAGAGGGGAGAGCTTCCTCCACTAAAACTGATCTCCATTTCTGAATTCAGAGGCTATTATGAAGAATTGTTAGAATTAAATCTAAGTTTTAAAAAATCTCATGGAAGCAATTTGAATGGTCCAGAAGAGCGGAAGGGGAAACTCTAAAACCTTCTTTCTCACCAGTGCTGCAGTCATGTCACCCCTTCCCAGAGGGGACCTGGGTCAGCCTTCTGTGGGTGTCCTCCTAGTTACCATGCAGGCACAGGTTTTGTTACGCACTGAAATCCTACTCTACACTACTAAGTAACTTGTCTCTTGTTGCCTAATAATTTCCCCTCAGCTGTCTAGGAGAAAGAAAAGTGAAAGTGAAAGTCGCTTAGTCAAGTCTGACTCTTTGTGACCCCGTGGACTATACAATCCATGGAATTCTGCAGGCCAGAATACTGGAGTGGGTAGCCTTTCCCTTCTTCAGGGGATCTTCCCAGCCCAGGGATCGAACCCAGGTCTCCCGCATTGCAGGCTGATTCTTCACCAGCTGAGCCACAAAGGAGCCCTGTCTAGGAGAAGGCTGCCCCAAGACAGTGCTCCTTAGGGGGCATCCTCGAGGACAGACTCTGCAGCTATACTGTGTGGGTTCAAATTCTGCCCCTACCATCTGCTAGCTGAGTGACTGCGAGCAAGTGACTGAACTTCTGTCCTCTCAGCTTTCTCATCTGAAAAGTGGACCAACCTCATAAATTGCTATGAGGATTAAATGACTTGATGTACACAAATCACTTGGAATGGTGTCTGGAACAGGGTCACTGCTAGAGACCTCATTTTTGTGACAATATTTACAGTGTGCTCAAATATGGATGCACCAGCATTTATAGTAATATCTAGATGGACTTTGACACTGCTTCTAGCTTTTCACTAGTACGCACATCACTTCAATGAACATCTTTGTGTATGCCCTCTTGTGTGAGTATCTAGAGGATACATTCACCAGGGTCCAGTTGGTTGTGCCAGTTTTCCCTGCCACAAGCAGTATATGGTTGAGATTGTCTCCCCACCTCCACTCCAACTCCAAGTTCCTACAGCAAAATGTTAAAATGTTTTAACATTTTGATTTTACTTACAAATCAGAAACACACTCACAGACTTATGGTTACCAAAGGGGAAAGAGGGAGGAGGGGTAAATTGGGAATTGGGGATTGACATATACACACTGCTGCTGCTGCTGCTAAGTCGCTTCAGTCATGTCTGACTCTGTGCGACCCCATAGACGGCAGCCCACCAGGCTCCCCCGTCCCTGGGATTCTCCAGGCAAGAACACTGGAGTGGGTTGCCATTTCCTTCTCCAATGCATGAAAGTGAAAAGTGAAAGGGAAGTCGCTCAGTCGTGTCCGACTCTTAGCGACCCCATGGACTACAGCCTACCAGGCTCCTCCATCCGTGGGATTTTCCAGGCAAGAGTACTGGAGTGGGGTGCCATTGTCTTCTCCGCATATACACACTACTATATTTAAAACAGATTACCAACAAGAACCTACTGTATAGCACAGGGAACTCTAGTCATTATTCTGTAATAACCTAAATGGGATAAGAATCTGACAAATGAAGAGGTATATGTCTATGTATAACTGAACAACTTTGCTATACACCTGAAACTAATGCAACGTTGTAAATCAACTATATTCTGTATAATATAAAATTTTTTAAAAACACTATTTCATATAGATAACTAATAAGAACCTGCTGTAGTAGGACAGGGTATTCTACTTAATACTCTGTAATGACCTATATAGGAATAAAATCTAAAAAAGAGTGCATATACATGTATAACTAATTCACTTTGTTGTGCAGCAAAAACTAACACTGTAAATCAACTATATTCTAATAAAAATTAATTTTTAAAAGCACTTTAGAAAGATTTTGATCAGTAATACTTTAAATATTTTTGTGTATATTATGATCTGGTAGGCAGATCTGCCATTAGTGGTTTATAAATGAATTCCATGGTTGTTTAGAAATGAGAAGGTCACAACGGTCTCAGAGTTCCCTGTTTCGTGATTGGTTTTCACAAGCCATGTAGCAGTGGTTCAAAGGGCATCATGAAAGTATCTGGCCACAGCTGGTACCAGGGATGTGTTTGAGCCCCGAGGGTTCTGCTGGCAGCCAGCCCTGGCTCAATACCTGTTGGGATGGAAAATACCTGCATTCCCTTCAGACCGGAAGACGTTATTCACAGCCTGTCATGCTTGGTATTAAACTAATGGAGCTCGTTCTACTTTCACACGCACCCTACTGTCTGAACTCTTGTTTAATTTGCAGTGGGGGTCATATGCACATGGAGTGACTTCCTGCAGGTCAGTCAAGACGTCAGAAAAAGCCCAAGGTTCATGCTGTAGGGAGTAACTTCCTGCCTTCCTATATTATTTCATTCAGGCACTCAGTTCCAGCAGCATAAAACATGAACAACCCGGCGAGCCGTTTGTCATTTTTAAAATTCGTGAACAGATGACCCTTGATAAGATAGGAAAGACAACCTTTCTAAAATGGAGATAAGATGCTTGTTAGGAAGGGGGAAGGGGAGTGGTGGTTGGGTTTGTTGGGGGCTGTTATTCCCATTCCTGTGTACTTCAGGGAAGAAAATGTGAATACTAAGTAAATAAATGTAGAAAAACACAAAATAGTCATAGAATGAATAAACTCTAAAAACTCTAAAATGAATAATGAATAAAATGAATAAACTCTAAAAAACAGCACTTCATTTTTGGTGTTCACTTAACCACCCTTTCTATTCCCAACTCTTGTCCCAATCCCAGAATCCCTATTCTCTCCATGCCTCCTTCATCTGCCCAACCTCAAGAAAAGCCCTCTGGGCCAAGGGCCTTGCTTGAATCTTCGCTGGGTTTCTAGCCCCCACCACAGGGTCTGGAGCACCACAGAGACTTGGGACACATGTGCTGACATAGAAACCAGAGCAACAGATATGCAGGAAGGCTGCTTCCATTTAATGCACCAGGGGAATCAGTAACCATCCAGAAGCTGGAATGCTCCCACTCAAATTTGGCAAAATGAATTTGTCTTGTAACTAAAGGCCCAGTACCTCACCTCCCTTCCCCAGGTATTGTGGGGATTCTAAGTGTGACAATGTTTTTTTTAAAAAAAGAAAAGAAAGACAAAGTGATGCAGACACTGCGTTTCTCAAAATGACAGAGTAGCCAAACACTCAAGAATCTACGTGATTAGATAAAATCTGTGAAGCTGCACTAATGGCATGAACCCTCCAACCTCTGCATCCTCTAAGATTAAAGCACAATTTATAGATCAAGCCTTCTTACTTGTACACATTCACCAAACTTGAAGGATTTCAAAAAGGAAACGGGTGAGTTTTGTTTTTCTGTATAATCAGATGGAGCCTTACAGCAAAGGTGCAGCAATGAGAGGTTCTAAAAGAAAATATTTCGTTCATTTGTAGTGAGATTATGACATGTGAGGCATTCCCCAGGGCTGTTTGGATAACAGGTACTCGCTGAATAAGAATAAGAACCCCGTGTTGCCCCCTCCTCTTTGATTACAGAGTGGGAGGAGGGGGAGATGGTCCCTTTTGCCCTCAGAAAAAGGCTGGCAAAGAAGCCACACCATCTTAACAGGTGAGGGTCCTGGACCCATCCGTGCCCTGTGGGGGCGGTGAGCAGACATTTTGAGACATTTTTCTGCCTTGGGAATGAGCTGATTTGAAAGTTAACTCAAATGCAGTTGTTGTGACTTCTACATTGACTGACTCATCTGTGTGGACGAGAATATAATGACACAGTCACGACTGGCTGAGCCTTGTGCTGCCAGCACTCTCCCCAGAGGATGGAGGGGACGGTTGGGTCAAGACTTTCTCTGACGCATTTAAAAATTCTCTACTCCCCACCCCCAAGCTTATCCCACTCCTCAGACAAACTGTTCTTGGTCCCCCCAAATGCAGTAGTCCTTCTCTATCAGGGATTCCTAAAATGGATTACTACATTCACAAGTTTTAGAGAAAAATATCAGCTTTTAGAGGAAAGCAGGGGTTCTTCATCTGGGGAAAAGTTGCAGGGCTCAGGCATTAGAAATCAAACTTAGTCATACCTGAACAGCCCCAGTCGACATCTAGGCTCCCCAGAGACACGAATGGAAAATAACTGAACAAATAAGCCCACTAGTTAAACAACAGCACCCCCAGTGTACAGCATGGGTAGCAAGGAGTAATTCTTTAGCAAGAAATCAGGATGGATGGCTCCTGATGCTGGCACCCAGGAAAAGTACTGGTACCCAGCCAGCGCCAGCAGTGATTCATCACAAGAAAACCAATTATGCCTGCCTGCTACCAACTTCCAGGGACACAAATATCTGAGGCCTCGCTGCTGCATATTAGAGTCAGGTGAACACTAGATCAGAGGCAGAATTCTGGGACTCACATCCTGTTGCTGCTGCTAACTAGCTCTGTGAGCCCTGAGCAAGGCGCTTACCCTTTTAGGGCCTTTATTTGTCCTAACAGGGAAGTTTTCAGTTCGGCAAAACGAATGATTTCTAGGGTAAATCTCACGTTGTGTTCTTACCACAAAAAGCAAAAAGCAAAGGTCCCAAGGACGCTCTGGGAGGCATTAGGTATGTCTGTTACCTTGACTGTGATGCTGCTGCTTGTGCAGCCAAATTCTCAAATCATACATATTAGATACAAGCAGTTCTTTGTATATCAATTATACCTCAATTAAGTTTTGTTTTTTTTAATAAAGGCGAGGAGGGACTTTCCCGGTGATCTAATGGTTAAGACTTTGCCTTCCAAGGTAGAAGGTGCAGGTTTGGTCCTTAGTTGGGGAATTAAAGTCCCACATACCTCTTGGCCAAAAAACCAAAACATAAAACAGAAGAAATGTTTTAACCAGTTCAGTAAAGACTTTAAAATGGCACACATCAAAATAGTCTTTTTAAAAAAGGAAAGGAGATGGGAGAGTGGGGGAAACCTTACCAGATGCCCCTTAGTTTTCTTATTCTGACATCCATTCACTAATTCCCTTATTTTTTTTTTCCTTTATTTAATAAATGTTTATTGGGTCCCTGCTATATGCCAGGAACTAGGTACCCAAGACCCTGTTTACTATCTCCATGCTTGTGCTGAATTTTACAGTCTATTTTTATCCTTACCCTCTTCTAAACATCTCCTTTTCAGAGAGGAGAAGTTCAATTTAGGGCTAACTTCTCATACAGAGCAACTACTCAGAATTCATGGTTGCTTCCGGAGAAGGTTTGCAGCCCATGAAATTGACAGGCAATCCATTTCTCTGTTTTAAAATCTGTACAAATGGGCATGAAGAGGAATACCCAAGGACCAGACCTCCTTCCCTTGGATGACCACCAGCTTATAAGGGAAAAAATAGGGTAGCTCTGGTGCTAGGAGGTATACTGGGAGGCCAAGCTGAGTCATTCTAAGAGTTGAGATAGGAGAGGAAGGAAAGCTAGCGTTTGAAAGTGATATATCTGGTACCATGGAGATGGAGAACAGGCCACCAAAGGCCATGGCGCAGCACAATCCCTGCTGCTGCTGCTGCTGAGTCACTTCAGTCGTGTCCGACTGTGTGCGACCCCACTGACGGCAGCCCACCAGGCTCCCCCGTCCCTGGAATTCTCTAGCTGCCCCCAAAGAAGTAGGATCAAGCCAGTCTCCCGGGCAGAAAGCTCCTGAGAAATGAGCAAGCAGTGGGGAAGAGCTGATCGTTCTTGGTGCAGGAGCGCCGTCTAGTGTCCAGAATGGATATTGACAGCATTGAAGAATTTGGAGCGCTTGGTAAGCAAACAACCTCAGACCCTTCACAAGCACAAATACTTGTAAGTAAAACAATACAGCTGATCATAGGGTGGGTTTGTGGATTTTCAGGAACTCTGGGCAGAGATCTGAAGCCAGAAGATGTGAGACCAACAACACAGACATCATTAGCCAAACCTATGACCTAGAAATACTACCATTCCTCAAGGTGTGTAGGTGTGCATATGTGGCTGGGTATACATACCCACATACACACACCTGCATGCCATTTTCTCCATAATCTATTACATTTTTATCATATCCGTATTTTGGGAAATTGATTTATAGTTCTTTCCGAAAGTTTGGAAAACAGAGAAAAGTAAAGCTGATCATGAAAGAGGAATAGAATCTGGAATTAATCATCCATCATAAACAAATCTATATGAAAGCATTAATTTTTGACAGTAGACAAGAGGCAGTGCACGTCTGTGATGTTACAGGACAGGAAATAGATGAGATGAGCCAAAAACGTGGAGGAGGGACCCAAGTAGAGAAAAGAAGTTTCCATGAGTTAAAGAGTTGGAGATCACAGTTGAGGAGGCTGAGGCAGCTAGATGTGGGGCAGAACTCCAAGGATGAGGAACTGCAGGAAAGAAGAGATCAGCTTTCTGAGAAGGGCTTTCTTTGAGTCTTTACGAGTACTGGGCTGAGCAAAGAACAACCTGGAAGTTTTCAGCAGAACTATCCCCACAGTTCACACAACACTGGCCAAAAAGAGTGGATCATCTAGATGATCACCTCCAACCTCTGGGATCTACTGCCTGATGATCTGAGGTGAAGCTGATGTAATAGAAATACAAATAAAGGGCACCATAAACGTAATGCACTTGAATCATCCCCTCCCTGCTCCACCCACACCCCAGTCCCTGGAAACCGGTCTCTGGTGCCAAAAACGTTGGGGACCACTGGCCTAGAGCATTGGGTGGAAAGTTCAGCGTGATCACCCCTTGTAATAGACCTGAGATATCCCCAGAATAAAGGCTTTTTTTCCTTAATGTCCTAAAGAATGTTTCTTACCATTTCATCAAATCACAGAGCCTTGTGTGTAAATGGTGTGTGTTCAGAGATGCTACAAGTAACCGTTTCACCAAATGTTTTGCATTATATCACAGCAGTGATCATCTTCCCTGCCTGCAGTCACGTGGTCCTCAATGCCCTGCACCTCACATCCTTCACTCAGCCAACTCTATGTCTTAGCTCTGTTCCTTGGCAGATTCCACTTCCGGTGCTACATTCTGCATTATCAGAATCCTCATGGGAAAGCCCTGGAAGCTGGCTCTTCTTTAATATAGAAAACAAAAAGTCATTTAGCAAAAGGGTATTTGGTAAATCAAGTCACTAGGGGCATTGAAGCACAAGACTCAAGCTATGAGGCCAGAAACAATGAATCAAATCACACCACAGAGCTTCTGGTGATGACTTTAGTGACGTCACCACTAAACATTAGGGTCACTAACTGTTGGCCCTGCCACTAACATTCCCACGACTGCTACCCTTGAGGGACTTGATTCTTATTGCAACCACCATCATCAGAAGAGAATTCCTTGCTGCCAAAATTCTTTAGATTCCTAATGCCATGTTCAAAGACTCTACACGGGACCTCTGATTGGCTGAGCCTAGGTCACGTGCCACACTATAACTGCAATAGTGGGATGTGTGGCATTGTCATCTAGTAGAAGGTGGGCTCTGCCTCTTACATTATGACTCATGAGGCAAGGAATTCCCCAAGTGTGGCAAGAGCTTTAGATGCTGGGCTCTACTCCAAGATGAAAAATATACACTTCACAACTGTAACTTCAATCACCCTCTGGCACACAGTAGGCAGTTAATAAATATTTGTTGGTGGAGTGATTGAAAAGCGACCCCATGGACTGCAGCCTACCAGGCTCCTCTGCCCATGGGATTTTCCAGGCAAGAGTACTGGAGTGGGGTGCCATTGCCTTCTCCTTGAAAAGCATAGAAGACTGAAATTTACTAACATTACTCCACAGAAGGTAATCAGGTGAATGAAAAGGGACCTAAATAGTATATTCCCCGAGATAGGACACAAAGTAGGGGTCAGGTCAGTAATCCAAGCATGGCAATGTGTGGAGGTAAAGAGTTCATGGCTAGGCAATGCAACTGTGGCTGGAATATCTAGAGTACCACTGCAAGGATAAATTTCCGTGCAGCAGAGTGGTGGAGACTGGGGAGTGGGTTCAATGGTCTAGGATGAAGCCCTGAGAGGCATAATCCCTTAGGTGTATATGAATTACAATTCAAGTAGTGTTGCCCCAAGTCTTGCAGGCTGCCTCTTGACCCTTGCATCTTTGAATAAGAGCCGGAATTAGTGGCACATGAGACTGAGGGTGTCATGACATATGTGGGGCCAGCTCACCAGTCACAGGGGTTCTATGGCCACATCTGAGGATCTTTCAAGAGCTCCAGTGATAGGTAGACTAAGCAGGTTAGGGCGTTAGCTCTGTGTCTGAGTGCAGCTTCTTTCCCCATCCAGGGAGTAGTGATGTCAACCAATGAAGAAGAGTAAGTAGCTCAGCTCCCTTGGTGCAGATCAGTTATTAGAACCAACGGAGCATGGAAATGAACACTGAGATTCCCAAAAATTAGATGTTGTTGCCTGGCCTTTCACCTCTAGGCCTTAAAAGATGAATTACTTGGATTCTCATGAGGTGGAACTGCTGAAGGCAATTCAGAAGTTCGGAAACTATGGGTCCAAAAGTCAGGCTACAGAATAAATCAGAACGCCTTCCAGATATAAAACAGATCAAGAAATTGAGAAGGATGGTATGTGTTCTAATCACAGAAGATATCTCAGGTATTGCCTGGAACCAACAACTTCAGTGTCACTTCTGTAAAATGAGTGTGATGGTGGATATTATGTATCAACCTGAGTGGGAAACAGGGATACCCAGAGAACTGGTGACACGAGATTTCTGACTGTCTGAGAAAAAATGTCCAGAAGAGATGACCGTTTGAATGGTAAAGCAGATCACACTCCCCCATGTGGATGGGCCTAGCACCACCTGGGAAGCCCATTATACTCAGCATCTTGTAATAAACTATAATGTGAAATTATATATATATATATATATATATATATATATATATATGTCTTCCCTGGGGGCACAGTGGCAAAGAACAATCCATGGGGTCGCAGATAGACACGACTCAGTGCCTAACCATCAACAACATATATATAGCTTCCCTGGTGGCACAATGGTAAAGAATCCACCTGCAATGCAGACCTGAGTTCAATCCCTAGGTCTGGAAGATCCCCTGGAGGAGGGAATGGCAACCCACTCCAGTATTCTTGCCTGGAGAATCCCATGGCCAGAGGAGCCTGGGGGCTACAATCCATGGGGCTGCAAAGAATCAGGTATGACTTAGTGACTAAACACGTGTGTGTGTGTCTGTGTGTATCTGAATATCTGAATCATTTTACCATACACTTGACACTAACACAACATTGTAAATCAGCTATACTCCAATAAAAATTTAAATAAATAATGCTAATTACGACTTTAAAAAAGAATATCCTAGGAGTATAGGAGAATACCCAAGGAAGGAACACACTTGGAAGGGGGCAGGGACTTTCCCAAGGTTGGAAGTCAGACCTGGTTGAAGAGGGTGCAATTTAAGCCCACTAAATGGTGAAGAAGGCCACTGGGCTGGAAGCTTTCCACTGCTGTGCCATCAGACTGAGGCTGGCATGCAGGAAACCATCTCCTGGATTTCCAATAAATTCTCTGGGAAGCTGCCCAGGAAGATGTGGTGATCATGTTTGAAAGCCAGCTAGGGCATCTTCAGAACTTGCCAAGAAACCACCCTTTGGCCAGGGCTGCTGAATTGTCCTGGAAAGTGGGTGAATCTCCCACAAAACTCACAGGGAATCCACACATTGAGGGGGGTCAGGTGTTTCAGGACTTGCCTCTGGGAAGGTAGAGGGGATGAGGGGAGGAAGGGTTGCTGCTGAAAGTCACCAGCCAAGTGCCTGGGAGCAGGAAGAAGTAAAGTGCACCACAATCAGGAAAAGAAGCCCTTTCATCCTCTGGGGTCCCTCCAGTGCCCTGAACTGGAAAAACTTAAGATTTTGCCAGCTGGCAAGGGGGAAATAGTCCAGGATCCCACGCAGGCAAAGAAGGTGGGATCTGGGTCTGAGAGGAAATACAGTGATCATTGGCACAGCTAGGAAGGTAGTAGAATGTGATGGCTGAGAGTGAGGGCTCTGGAGCTCCACTGCCTGGGTTCAAATTCCTACTCTGCCACTCACTATCTCACTCTATAAAGCAGGGATGGTTTCAGTATCTATTTCATGGGATTGTCAAGATGAAATGAGACAGCATATGTTAATCTGTGACAAACTATGTTCATCTTTGTGCCCGGTGCCTCACACATCATAAGTACTCTGTGCAAGGCAGCCATCTGTGTCATGATTGGCACTATATGCCAACTGACTGGTATGATGATAAAGGCTCCCTGCCATGCTGCTTCATCAAGACTGCCAAGCTGAGGAGCTTTTCCAGGACATTCAGGATCGGTGGGAGTGAGGAGGCTCCAGACTGATATCTCCATTTAGGCCCCTTCTCCAGGAGTCCTGGCCCAGGGGAGTTCCGTGTGTTTTTTCATAAAGAACACTGAGCTTGATAGAGTGGTGGAGAACTTGATGAGCCCCTGCCATGCCCTGGGGGTTTTATGTGTAGCAAGATAAAAGTATCCATTGGTTATTTTTTACTGAAGTGAAGTTCAATTGGTTATTTAGAAGTGCTCCTTGCCCTCCAAGAAGAGTGGCTACAGCACCTGGAATAGTCAGTATGGAGAGGTTAGGAGAGAAGACTGGGCATTAATAAAGCAGAGAGAACACTCTAGAATGTGTGATGTAAAGCCCTCTGTCATCTCCCCAGTGGGATCTTTGGTAAAAACTGACTTCATTCACTAATACTTTTGATGTGTATGGCTTCTTTCTGGAGAATGTGTCAAGGAGGTGGGTCTTGTGTGGCGCGAATGCTTGGGTTGTCAGGGTCTAGGACTGGGGCTCTGAGAGGGAGCACCCACGCTAGGTACACAGGCCCCACAGAGCAGGTCACTGGTGTGCTCTCAACCCCAGAGTCATGATGTCCTAGCCATTCTTCTGCCCTCGTGACTACAAAGGCCTTCTGGTGGGTGGTCGGTGAGGGGTGGGTTTCCCTGAAACATGGGCAGGAGTATTGAGAAGAGAGGTGAATCTTGGACTCTTGTCAGAAATGGTTAAGGGGCAATGAGGCAAAGTTGACAGCACCATAATGGGCAATGGAGAGGCACCCTGGTACCCACAGCCATGGGTACTTATTAACATGTTCATTTCCTATGGCTGCTCTAAGAAATTACCATAAAGGTACTGGTTTATATTAACACATTTATTCTCTTACAGTTCTAGAGGTCAGAAGTCTGAACTGGGTCAGCAAGGCTACGTTCCTTCTGAAAGCTCTAGGGGAAAATCATTTCTCCGCCTTTTCTAATTTTCCTTGACTCAAGGCCTTTCATCTTCAGAGCCAACAGTGTTCCATCTTCAAATCTCTCCGTCTTGTTCCACCTCTCTCTCTCCTTCTCTGGCTCTGACCATCCTGCCTTGTAACTACATTGGGCCCACCAGGATAGTCTGAGACAGTCTACCTGTCTCAAGAACCTTAGTCAGGTCTGCAAACTCCCTTTTGCATTGTACCATATATCCACAAGGCTTGGGGATTAGGACACAGACACCTTCGGAGGGTGTTATTCTGCCAAACACAGAACAGGCAGACCTCGGAGATAGTGCAAGTTCAGTTCCAATCACCACAACAGAGAAGATCAAGGTAAACTGACATGTGAATTTTTTGGTTTCCCAGTGCATATACGATTCATGGTTACACTATGCTGCAGTCCATTAAGTGTGCAATAGCATTATGTCTGGAAAAACAATGTGCTTCCTTTGATTAAAATAACTTATTGCTAAAAAATTCTGGCCATCATCTGAGCACACAGGGTTGCCACAAACCTTCAATTTGTAAAAAAAAAAAAAAAATGCAATTCCTTTGAAGTGCAGTAAAGCAAAGTGTGATAAAATGAGATATGCCTGTACTTGTCCTCAATTTCTCTCTATAAGACTTGTTTGGTTGGTTCAGAGGGCATCTGGGTCTGGAACTTGGAGCCTTCTGGAGAACCATCACTGGGGCTGGACTCTACCTCAAATAGTTCTGCAGAGATCATGACAGCAGGGACTAGAAGATGTCTCCATTTTATAGATGAGGCACAAGGCAGTTGAGGAATTTGCTCTGGTTAATGAGAGGCAAGTAAAGATGATTTGAATATATCCACATCCCTGCCCTACCCAACACTTCTGACCAGATGGGCCAGGTGGGTCCTCATAGCAGAGACAGGGCCCTGTGTGCTGGGTGACCCCGGATGAAATAATGGGCACCACGGCAGTGGCAGCCTAACCTGGTGTCACATCCACTCTACTGGCATCAAGTTTCCCCATGTCTCTGAGCCAAACAGCTCCTCTGTGTCTGTGTGAGCGGTCACTAGAGGTGTGCCTCTCTGTGCCCTGATCTTCTTCGGGTCCCCCAGGGCTAGAGGGGCTCAGGATATAGAATTAGGCTCTGGAGGCCCTCCTAGTATGAAGCCTTCAGTGGATTGACTGCTGACCCCCAAAAGATGTGCCCTTATTTAGAAACGGTGGTTTAGTCACTAAGTCGTGTCCAACTCTTGCGACCCCATGGACTGTAGCTAGCCTGGCTCCTCTGCCCATGGAATTCTCCAGGCAAGAATACTGGAGTGGGTTGCCATTTCGTTCTCCAATTTAGAAAAGGGATCTTTGTTAAGTAAGGATCTCAAGGTAAGATTATCCTGGTTAAGGGACGGCCCTGAATCCAATAACACATTCTTTTATAAGAGGAGGGAAGAAGGTGATGTAAAGATGGTGGCAGAGATCAGAATAATGACGCATCTTTAAGTCAAGGAAGGTCAAGAGTTACCACCAAAGCACCAGAAGCAAATCCCACATGAAAGCCTCCAGGAACCAGCTCTGCCCACACCTTGATTTCAGATGTCCAGCCTCCAGAACTAGGGGAAAAGAAATCACTATTGTTTTAAGCCTCTCCCTGTGTGGTAATTTCTTACAGCAGCCTCAGGTAGCAAGCTCAAAGGCTGAGAGGCTGTATGCAAGCCCACAGGCAGAAGCAGAGCTTTTGTGCCCTAATGATTCCTTCAGCCTGTCCCTACTGGGGTCTGGGGCCGACCACCGGTACATTGACCACCAGGGGGCACCACTGCACTAGCGGTTGAGGTTTTTGTCTGTCCATCCCTGGGTAGTGCCAAGGGGGCCATAAACCAACCTTGGGGCTCAGAGAACATGGCCTTATGAACTCCCAGGACCAGATGAGTGAAGCCTAGGCTGGCTAGCCCATGGACAGAAGTGCCTAGCAGAATATGTGCTCAGTCGTGTCCGACTCTTTGCGACCCCATGGACTATACAGTCCATGGAATTCTCCAGGCCAGAATACTGGAGTGGGTAGACGTTCCCTTCTCCAGGAGATCTTCCCAACCCAGGGATTGAACACAGGTTCTTCACAGTCTGAGTCACCAGGGAAGCCCAAGAATACTGGAGTGGGTAGCCTATCCCTTCTCCAGCAGATCTTCCCAACCCAGGAATTGAACCAGGGTCTTGCGCATTGCAGGTTGATTCTTTACCATCTGAGCTACCAGGGAAGACCACCAGAATGGGACAGCACCCACCACCAAGGTCTATGTCCTCACTTCATGGACTCCTCTTCCAAGCTCAGAGACATCAGCTCCAGCCATGTGCGCCACATCCTGGGAAGCCCTGATCCAGGTTCACAGGGACCCTCTTGTAAGTTTCCGAGTTGCCACACTCTCTTCTGTCCCCTTAGCCGGGGGGTTGGAGCTGCTTCCTGCCATTGTTTTCAGAAAGCTTTGACGTTCTCTTTTTACCCTTTCAGTTACCCAGTTAACACCTGTATACTAAATCACAATTCTCTGTTCAAATACCAGGCATGCTTTTGTCTCCTGAATAGATCCTGGCTGATACAAGATCATTTGGTCAGAGAAGTTCAAGATAAGGAGAAATCATAGTGTTGGAAGAATCAAGTATGTAGATATTAGAATCACCGAGACTTGTGGAAGGAATGGGGTTGGAATGACAGTGAGCCAGGAACTATAATTTCCAAGGAATAAAGAAGGATCCAGAAGCGTGTAGATGGGTGCTACAAAGAAAGGTAGAAGATGGAATGATGACAGGAGACTCAGAACTGACCTCGAGAGCCATAGGAGGTGGACTCTGTCTGTGGAGGTTCTTTGCCTCTAAAGACTAGCAGGAGTCCTAGGAACTGGGTGGTGCTTTGACTTGTGTCTTACCCCTACCCTGAGAGGTAATCTGGGTGAGACCTGTGCCTGGTCGGTGGGCCACAGAAGGTCTGAGAAGGGATACAAGTGTTCCCTTCCTTATTGCTGGCTTCAAGCAGGAAGAAGTTGCCAACAACAGACATGGGACCATAGCCTTCCATGGCTCTGTGCCCACTCCCAGCCTGTGCTCTCAAGGACCAGCCAGGGCCACGAAAAGGGTAGAGAGGAGGGCAGACTACACTACCTCGCTTACTCCTCCCCAGCCACCCCCATCATGTGCTGAGGCATCCCAGGAACTGCTGGGCCTCCTTGTCTGGCCCAGGGTCTCCCGCCCCAGGAGAAGAACTCTCACTTATCATCACAGGATCATGGACATTCCTGAAACAGCTGGATCCAGAAAGTCTTCCTCTGACCTTCAAACCTGTACCTGCACTTTAGCACGCAGGGGCCACATGGCAACCTCAGGAAGTCCCAGAGTCTATGGAGCTCTCTGTCTGGAAGGTGGACCTCCATCCCCTGTGTGCCCCAGGAATGGGGAGCTACTGCCCACCTGCCCTGCCCAGGCAATGGGGAAGGCTGTCATTACCCTCTATGATTCTGGCTGGTAGAGGCTTTCTGGCCACAGAAAAATGTATTCCTCAGCGTAATCAGGCAGTCTGAGTATTTTTGAGTAGAGAATTCCAGGTCTCAGGAAGAGCCCTCCCCACAGCTGCCATGGAGAGCTTTGCAAACATAATCAAATCATGCTGCTGCCCTGATTAAGACCGCTCTGTGACAGCCAGCCAGGCGTGTATCAGGAGGCTCTTGGAAGAATCTGTTCCCAGGCTTCTTCAAGTCATAGCCAATCCAGTTTCTGGCCATTGTGGGACTTCGGTGTCCCTTTCCTGCTGGCCACAGCTGGGCACTGCCCTTAGCTCCTAGAGACGTCGCTGTTCTTTTTGCTTTCTGTTTGTTTGGGAGGATTTTTCTTTTTTTGGAGACATGGTGCTGCTGCTGCTGCTGCTGCTAAGTCGTTTCAGTCGTGTCCAGCTCTGTGCATCCCCATAGATGGCAGCCCACCAGGTTCCGCCGTCCCTGGGATTCTCCAGGCAAGAACACTGGAGTGGGTTGCCATTTCCTTCTCCAATGCATGAAAGTGAAAAGTGAAAAGTGAAAGTGAAATTGCTCAGTCACGTCTGACTCTTTGAGACCTCATGGACTGCAGCCTACCAGGCTTCTCCGTCCACAGGATTTTCCAGGCAAGAGTACTGGAGTGGGGTGCCATCACCTTCTCCGTTTTGGAGACATAATTAGACATAATTAGTGTATGCATGCTCAGTTGTGTCCGACTCTTTGTGACCCCATGGGCTGCAGCCCGCCAGACTCCTCTGTCCATGGGATTTCCCAGGCGAGAATAATGGAATGGATTGCCATTTCCTTTTCCAGGGGATCTTCCCAACCCAAGGATCGAACCTGTATCTCCTGCACTGGCAATCGGATTCTTTACCACTGCACAAACTGGTGTGTCAGTCACTCAGTCATGTCTGATTCTTTGTGACCCCATGGACTGAATCCCACCAGGTTCCTCTGTCCGTCGGATTTTCCAGGCAAGAATACTGGAGTGGGTAGCCATTCCCTTCTCCAGAGGATCTTCCCAAACCAGGGATCAATCCCAGGTCTCCTGAATGACAGGCAGATCCTTTACTGTCTGAGCCACCAGGGAAGGCCCATAATTAACATATAAAATCGTATAAGTTAAAGGTGTACAGTGTGTTGGTTTGACACATGTGTACAATGCAATATGATGAGTATAGTAGCATTGGCCGGCACCTTTATCTTGAACATGGTCCCTAACTCTCAGACAGCAATGGCCCACACAGTCCCTCTCATGCTTTGAGCCTCTGTGACTTCTTCTGCCACATCTCTTCTAACTCCAGACAGAGGAAATTCTCTGCTTTTAAGAGTTCATGAGAGTAGATTGGACCCACTTGGCCTTTTTCATTTGTGTTTTCTCTTTATGATGTATTTTAATTATACAAATTATTTATTTTAATGCAGTCCATTTTATTGATTTTTTCCATTGTAGTTAGTGTCCTTAAGCAGTCTTTACCTGCTCTAAAGTCCTGCAGATACTATCTTAATTTATCTCCTATAAGATGTATTGATTTATCTTTCACATTCAGTTATTAATACAACTGCAATCAACTTTTGCATATGGTGTGAGGTGGGATCCAAATCCATTTTTCCCATGTGGAAATCCAGATGGCCATCTTCCAAAAAGGCCATCCTTTCTCCAGTGAACTTCAGTATCATCTTTGACATAAATCAAGTGACATATGTTGGGTCAGTTTCTAGACTCTCTATTCTATTCCATTGCTCAGGGCTTTCTTCATATCCTGTGTGCCAAGAATACATCAACATAATTACTATGGTTTTACAAGTCTTGAAAAATGATGATGTAAGTGCCCTTGACTGTTCTTCTTCAGGATTATCTTAGCTATTCTAAGTCCTCTGTATTTTCATATAAATTTGATAATCAGATTGACAATGCACACACATGCACGCACACACACACGTCCAACTGTGACTTTTTATTGGAATCACATTGTATCTGTAGATCAATTTGCAGAGAATTAACATCTTAATAATATTGATCCTTCTATTTCATGAACATGATATATATCTCCACTTCTCTAGATTGTTTTTAGTTCATCAGCAATGTTCTGTCATAGTCAGTGTAGAAATATTGCACATTTCATGTCATATCAAATCCCACATAATTGATGAGATTTTTGTTGCTACTATAAATGGGATCATTAAAATTGCTTCTGTTTGTTGCTAGTATACAGAATGACTTTGGTCATTAATTCTAATAGCTTATAAGTAGATTTTGAAAATTATGCCTGCTTCAGGTTTTAAATTAAAATATTACTAGAGATACCTCATTGGTCCATGAGTCTCTGCTACCTACCATATTCCAGTATTCTCTGTGCAAATCAGCATTTATGAGAAGACCTTTTTTGGGTGTAACCAGGGGTTTGTGAGACATGTCCCTGAGTTTCTTATGTCAAGATCCTGAGATTTTAACCAAACAAAATTTAGAAATAAATAAAACATTTAGTAAATGTGTTTTATTTGTCAAGTAGTGCTCTAAGGGACTACTGTTCTTAGTCCTTTGCAGGTAGGTATTAACTCATGGAATTTCCTTAACAGTCCTATGAAGTAGGGACTGTCATAATCTTGTTGAACAGATAGGCGGAAACTGAGAGAGAAGGCAGTTTTCCCAATGTCAGCCAACATGATAGCGGCTAAGCATTTCACTGTTACACTATTTGGCCACTCCGCATGTAGAGAAGCAAATTCTTCAGTCTGGCTCTCTCAACCTGAGGCTCTCCACTTCATCCTGAGCACCAGCTTTCCCCCAAGTCATGACTTCATCTGCAGTTGACTACTGCCCCTCACCTCAGGCTACGTCTGAGCCCTAACGAAGAGGGAAGTCAGGGCAAGCTTCATAGAGGTGAGCTGGCCTTTAAAGGCTGGGGAGAATTTGAGCATGTAAAGATGAAGTGAGAAACAGTCTTAAAAGAGCAGAAACATAGAGGAATACAGAGAATGGCTTCTCAATCTAGGATTGATCTTGATGGGAACAAGAGTTCTCATATCAATTGTTGTCATTACAAATATTGTTTTTACTCTCAGCATTTTCTTCAGAACAATCATATACCCTGCCATTAATACTTGAGTCATTTGGAAATGCCTCATCTTTTTTTTTTAATGATACATATTTTATTTTTTAAACTTTTTATCTTATATTGGAGTATAGCTGATTAACAATATTGTGATGGTTTCACATGCACAGCAAAGCGACTCAGCCATACATATACACGGATCCATTCTCCCATCCAGACTGCACATAACATTGGAAAATCCTCCGTCTTTGTACTGTTCCATCACTGCTATGAAGGTCACATTTATTCTATGGTGTCATTACAACCTACAATGACTAACATAAATATTTGAGTGTGTTTGTGTTGCAGACTTATGGAAATACAATTAGCTACAGCCTCCCTACACCCATCATAATTAGGTCTGGCCTCATAACTTCCCATATGGTAACAGAATATCTGACAGCATATCAAGTGTGTTCTCAGAAAAAGCAAATTTTTAGTTTGTTTGCTTGAGGTCAAGGACCTTCAGGAGAATGACTGAGGATAAGGCTGAGGTGGTCAGAGAATAAAGAAATATCAAGAACTACTGCCTAAAGAAGCAGTGAGATGACATCAAAAAGCACAAGCAACGAAAAAGAAATAAGTTGGACTTCATCAAAATGACAACTTTTGTATATCAAAGGACACTATCAAGAAAGTGGAAAGACATCCCACAGACTGGGAAAAAAGAATTGCAAATCATACATCTGATACAAGTCTACTATCCAGAATATTAAAAAAAAAAAAAAAAAAAAACCTCTCACAACTCAACCATAAATATGATAAATAGGCCAACAAAAAATTGGGCAATGGACTTCTTTGGTGGTACACTGGATAAGAATCCCCTGCCAATACACGTAACATGGTTTTGATCCTTGTTCTGGGAAGATCCACATGCCATGGAGCGACTAAGCCTGTGCCACAACAACTGAACCCCTGTGCACAATTACTGAAGCCCGTGTGCCCCAGAACTGGTGTTCTGCAACAAGAGAAGCCACCTGAATAAGAAGCCCACACACCACAACCAGAGAGTGGCCCCTGCTCACCACAACTAGAGAAAGCCTGCACATAGCAACAAAGACCCAAAGAAACCAAAAATTTTTTAATAAAAAAAAAAAAAATAGGGCAATAGATCTGAATGGACATTTCTCCAAAGAAGCTATCCAAATGGCCAAAAAGCATATGAAAACATGCTCAACATCACTGGTCATCAAGAAAATGCAAATTAAAGCCACTATGAGATCCTATTTCACACCCACTATGATGGCTACAATTCTTTTTTTTTTTAGTTCTACCAGTTTATTGCTACCACCCCATCTCCCTCCACCCTCATACACACATGCTCAGTCATTGTAACCCCATGGACTGCAGCCTGCCAGGCTCCTCTGCCCATGGACTTTTCCAGGCAAGAATACTGGAGTGGGTTGCCATTTCCTTCTCCATATGGCTACAATTTTTAAACATGCTGATAAAGATGTGGAGAAATTGGAACTCATATATTTCTGGTAGGAAAGTGAAATGGTTTAGCCACTGAAGAAAAAAGTTTGGACACTCCTTAAGACGTTAAACATAAGTTGTTGCCATATAACTCAGCAATTCAACTTCTAGATGTATGCCATGAGAAATGAAAACATCAGTTCAGTTCAGTCGCTCAGTCATGTCTGACTCTTTGCAACCCCATGAATCGCAGCACGCCAGGCCTCCCTGTCCATCACCAAAACTTGTACACAAATATTAATAGGATCATTATTTATAATATCTCCCAAGTGAAAACAATCCCGATGTCTGTTAGTGGACAAATGGACAAACAAAATGTGCTCTCTCCTACAATGGAATATTATTCAGCCATTAAAAGGAATGAAGTACTAACACATGCTACAACATGGATGAACCTTGGCAATATACCAATTAAAGAAACCAGACACAAAAAGCCAGATATTTTATGATTCCTTTTACATGAAATATCCAGAATAAGCAAATGCATAGAGATAGAAAGCAGATTAGTGGTTGCCAGGGGATTGGGTTCAGGAGGAATGAGGGTGGGTGGCTGCCAAAGGGAACAGAATGTCTTTTGGAAGTAATTAAGTGTTCTAAGACTGCAGTGATAGCTGTACAACTTGTTGTTGTTCAGTCACTCGGTCGTATCTGACTCTTTGTGACCCCATAAACAGTAGCACACTAGGCTTCCCTGTCCTTCACTATCTCCCAGAGCTTGCTCAAACTCATGTCCATAGAGTTGATGATGTCATCCAACCATATCATTCTCTCATCCCCTTCTCCTCCTGCCCTCCATCTTTCCCAGCATCAGGGTCTTTTCTAATGAGTCGGCTCTTCACGTCAGGTGGCCAATGTATTGGAGCTTCAGCTTAAGCATCAGCCCTTCTAATTAATATTCATGATTGATTTCCTTTACAATTGACTGGTTTGATCTCCTTGCAGTCCAAGAGACTCTCAAGAGTCTTCTCCAGCACCATAGTTCCAAAGCATCAATTCTTCGGGGCTCAGCAGTACAACTGAATATACTTTAAAAATAAGAGCATCCTGGATTGGGACTTCCCTGGCGGTCCAGTGCCTAGGGCTCCATGCAGGGGGCCCATGCTGCTCCCAGTGCAGGGGGCCCAGGTTCAATCCTTGGTCAAGGAACTAAATCCTGCATGCCACAGCTACAGATCCCACATGCTGCATCCAGGACCCGGCACAGTCAAATGGATAAATAAAGTAAAATAGAGTGTACTGGGTTGTATACTTTAAGAGTGAACTTTATGGTATGTGAATTGTACCTCAAAAACTGTTATTTAAAAATGCAGTCAGAATTGCAGCCAGGTGATAATTCAGCTTCCTGAGCCCCATTATGATTAATTGGTCAGACTGGCTATAGGTTGGATTCCATGGAATGTCTGTCGTCACCATGCTCTCGTCCCCTCGCTGAACCCTTCTCTTCCTCCCAGCCTTTGAGAACTAGGCCTGTGAGCCAGGTCCTTTCCCCTGATGCCTCTACCCCTTTGTTTGCTAAGTCCTCACCACCCTGCTCTAACTTGCTATAAAAGACCCCAGTCTGCCCTGTCCCCGAGTGATATGAGGGAATTCCTGCTTTTACTTATCTGCTCCACTAGTTGGTTACCACAAGCAATGACGAAGGAAAGTTCACCATTACTGGATGTGTGAATATCTCCAGATACTTGCTCTCAGAATCTGTTGGTTTGGGAGTTTCTCATTCTTCAATGTTTTACCTTCTTAGCGGTGGCTCCAGCTACAAAGGCCTTCCCTGTATCCTAATTGCCAGTGCCAATTGCCCTTATTTTTTTTTATATTAAAAATCCATTTGTAAACGCATTTCAGCAGCTCTCCCATCTCAGCATCTTTGCTAATTTAATCTCCCTCCCCCTTGATTAGCGCCGCAGGGGGCTGACCAGAGCAGGAGGCGCCCAGCTAATCGGATCACTCTTTTGTCTGAACATGACGCTCAGCAGGAACTCGCTGGGATGCACTGGGTCAGACCCAGGGCAGATTAAATCTTCTGCCAGCTAGCTCTCAGGACCAACCAGGGGAGGGACCTGGAAGCAGACAATGAACACATGGGTCTCTGGTCTGAAGGGGCTGATGTGGACTGGTCTGGGCAACTGTTAGGTGGGGTTGCTGGAATTGGGGGCTCTGAGAAGATGTGATTTGATAAGAAGGAGAATTTCCCAGCACATGGAACCCTGCTTCTCATCTGACCTGTTCACTCCCCGCTTCTCAGAACCCCTTCACATGCTGAGCTGTGGCAGAGAGTGCAATGAACAGCAAATTGGGAAACTGGGTCTTGTCCCTGCCTTGTTCCTCACTCACTGTGTGTCTTGGTAAGTTCCTTGACCTCCCTTGGTATCACATGTCTCAACCCTGGCTAACCATCCCTACCCTATTGTTGTCATTTAGTCACCAAGTTGAGCCCGACTCTCTTGCGACCCCATGGGCTGTAGCCCGCCAGGCTCCTCTGTCCATGGGGATTCTCCAGGCAAGAATACTGGAGAGGGTTGCCATGTCCTTCTCCAGGGGATCTTCCCGACCCAGGGATTGAACCCTCATCTCCTGCACTGTGGGCAGATTTTTTTAACCACGGAGACACCAGGGAACCCCAATCCCTACCTTACTCACCCTTCAAAATGTTGATGAGTGTAAAGTTAAAAAATAAAATTAAAAAAAAAAGAAAACAAAATGTTGATGAGGACCAAATGAAATTTAAAATTAAAAATACTTTAGCGAGCAGGTATTATTTGTCAAGCACTGCTCGAAGGAAGTATTGTTCTTAGCCCTTTGCAGGTATTAAGTCATTTAATTTCCTCAACAGCCCCATGAGGAAGGTTCCACTGGAATTGTATGGGAACAGATAGGGAAACTGCAACAGAGAGGGCAAACCTTTCCCAAGGTCACACAGCACGTTAGTGGCCAAGCGTTTCACCACTGCACTATTCAGCCTCTCCCAGTCTATAAAATCAAGCTCCTGAGCCCTGGTTCTCGGCAGGTAGGAGAGGGGTAAGCATCCTTCTTATTCCATGGTGCTCCTCTCATGCCATTCTCCTCCTCTTCAGCTACTCACTCCACCCATGAGATTCTACCAACTTCCTCCCCCCTGGTTGGCGCCATCCCATTGAGGTCACTAACCATTCCCTTGTCATTCATTCACTAAGCATTCATTGAGCCCCCACTGTATGTCAACACTGTGTTAGATGCTGGGACACCCTGGTGAACAAAGGCAGACCAGAACCTGCTCTCATGAACTTGCAGTCTGGTCAGGGTGGGTTTTGGCTCTCTTTTTTTTTTCTTTTGAGATAAGTGTAGATTCTCATGCAGTTGTAAGAAATAACACAGCAATGCCATTTATCCAGTTTCCCTGAATTTTTTGCAAAGCTGTCGTACAACATCATAAACAAGATCCAAGAGTCCCACAAACAAATGAAGAATTGCAACAGAGATCAGCACTCTGAAGAAGAGGTAAACACATGATGCAGTGAAAGAGTAGCCTAGTGAGCTGGTCTGAACTGGGGAGGCGGGGAAGGCTTCCCTCAGGCTGTGATGGTTGCAGGAGACACTACACCAGAAGTTAACCAGGGACTTCCCTGGTGGCCCAGTGGTTAGGACTCCACACTTCCACAGCAAGGCACCTAGGTTCGATCCCTGGTTGGGGAAAATCTCACAAGGGGTGGCAAAAAGGAAAGAAAGAAAGTAAACTAGGCAAGGATGAGAGAGAAAGATTTCCAACAAAGGGAGCAATGTTTGCAAAGGGCTTGCAGTGAGAAAAACCAGGATCCCCTAGGGCCCCACTCACTCCTCTACACACTCCAATCTGGTTTCCTTCTCCATCATGTTACAAACAATTTCTGTCCTGGCTTTCGTTGGTCACCAAATTGCGTGGTCAATTTTTGATCTTTATCATACTTGACTAACACACCATCCTTCTGGAACCCTCCTCTCCTTGACTTCCAGCACACAGGACTCTCATGTTTTACCCCCTACTGCTCCTTTGCAGGCTCTTCTTCCTTTACTCAAGCTCTAAACCTGGAAACCAGTGGGAGAAACCCTCTCAGAAGAGGGGCAACAGGCCAGAGCTGTTGAGAAGTCCTAGAAGAGGAGAACCTCTTTGAGTCTGGATCCCTGGCCCAGTATCAAGCACCCAGCCATGTCCCTGGCACAGCAAAGGCACTCAAGGTTTGTGAAAGGAGGGAGTTGATGCTTAAATGTTTCCTTGGTAATAAACAACATAGGCAGTAGCCCTTCAAATGTTTGTTTGCTGCAGGGCAGGGCACCTCTAGGACATCTGTGTATTCCTGTCTATATGGATGATTTGAGTCACTGAAATCAGCAAGCCAGCGCCAGTCTTGAGGCCCACTCTCTCTGGCTCTTTGCTAGCCAGCAGAAGTGATAGTCTTTCCAGGCAGAAATCCTAGAACCAAGGGCCCCATCCTGGGGCCCTGGTATGGTTCCATAGGCAGGAATCCTGGAGCTTCTGGGGACATTTCATTGACCTCTGTGGGTGGGGTCAGAGGAGACGATCCAAGACCCTAGAAAGAAGTGAAACGGAACCAAGACCCATGAAGGTCTGAGACTGGACATGGGGATCCCTGGAACTGGTTTAGGGAATCCTTCAGGGAAGGCTTCCCTGGTGGCTCAGCAGGTAAAGTGTCTGCCTGCAATGCCAGAAACCTGGGTTCGATCCCTGGGTCAGGAATATCCCCTGGAGAAGGAAATGGCAACCAACCCCGGTACTCTTGCCTGGAAAATCCTATGGACGGAGAAGCCTGGTAGGCTACAGTCCATGTGGTGGCAAAGAATCGGACACGACTGAGCGACTTCACTTTCTTTCATTCTTTCTTTCCGGGAAGGCACCGCCATGCCTGAGATACAGGGCTCAGGAGGAGGGGTCCCCAAAGCTGAGACTCGTAAGGGGAAAGTGTTCTGCGACTCTGTAGGGAAGGATCCCCAAGAGATGGTCAAGAATGACCTGCGTGGACTAGCATGCACCCACCGGCGGCCCCGCCGGATTATCTGAGTCAAGGGTAGCGCAGCCGGCAGTGCACAGACTGACCGCAGGGTGGCGGGCTCGTCCAGCGGTGGGCCCCCGGCGCTGCCGCCCCGCCCGCCGGTACTTCGCCGCAGTTTGTATTCCGAGCGCGAGTCTTCGCCGCGTGAATTATTAAAGCCCAGACTCCGGGCACGCCTCGCCCTCTGCGGACCTGGCTCAGCGCAGCGGAAGAGGTCGGCCTCTGGCTAAGCCTCAGCCCCCGGGGTTAGAGCTGGAAGGCCTCGGAGGTCATCTGGGCCCACCCTCTACTTTGGAGGAGGCATCCACAGGGGACAGGGCCTTCCCCAAACTCTGTGCCGGGGCACCCAGGACTGGAAGCACGGTATCGAGGAATCCCGAACCGTCCGGGGCCCTTTGCAAAATTCTAGACGTCCCCGGTCCGTGCAGGAAACTCGAGATCCCCCTGGCAATGTTCCCCATCTAGCCGTTACCCTGATGTCTTGCTTCCAATCCCACCTGAAGCTCCCAAGGTAGAATTCTTCCTCCCCCCCCACCCCCCAAAATAGTCCCCAGCCCAGGCATACCAGCTTATCCCTGCCCTAAAGGACTCGGGGGCACAGCCAACGGCGGCGGGGAGGTGGTGGAGGGATGGGGGTACGTCTTCCCAGGTTTCTGCTCAGGGCACACCAGAAAAGTCCACTGGAGTCATTTGATGGGGGAGATGAGAGGATTTCATTCTCCCTCTGTCTCCTTCAGAAGGAAGCGGGCTCTGAGAGGGGAAACTGAGGCAGCTCTCCAATTAAAGAGCAGTTAGCCTTCCTACTTGCCTTCCAGGCCTGGAATCCTATACTAGCTCCCGCATCCATTCCCAGCCCTTACCCCCACCCCCACCCCCTGCCAGTACCTTGGATCCAGACCCCTGAAGGGTTTTCATATTTATCCTCTCAATCCTCATATTTATCCTCTCAGTCTGCAAACAGCAGCCTTGCCTTAGGGAGTGCCTTTCTAAGAAAATCCTGAAGGACTAGATCTGTCTGTCTCTTTTTTAGAGTGGAACATATTTGGCCAGCTCCAGACACGATGGCAAGCATAGTTGAACCCCAACCTGCCAAAGAAATGTCAACTTCCAGCCTTGAAAATCTACCCTGCTCAATTCCTGCCCTTATCCCAGAGACAGGGTTCCCAGTTCAGTAGTTCAGCCCAGTGAATGGGACCAACCCGTGCCACCTGACAAGCTGTTTCCAACACAACAGCCAGACAATGAAAATAAAAGTCAGGTCCCATCCCTCCTCTACTCAAAACCACGCACCAGCTCTCATCTCACCCAGAATGAGAGCCCAAGTCCTCCCCACAGCCTACCAGGCCCCTTCTGTCTTCTGGCCCTGACTGCTACTCTCATCTCTTCCCTTTATCCCCTCACCTTGCTCTCTAAATCAGCCACACAGGCTTCTTAGCTTCTCTGCAAACAAACAAGGCATATTCCTGCCCTGGGGTCTTTGCTCTGACTGTCCCCTCTGCTGGAATGTACTTCCCTGATACCAACTTCATTTTTCCAGTCCTTAATCAGTGGCCTTCTCTGGTGATCAGTCTGCTGGTTCTGTGTGTGTGTTTTAATTGAAGTATAGCTGATTTACAACATTGTGTTCATTTCTGTTCTACAGCAAAGTGATTCAGATAAATATATATATGTTCTTTTTCATATTATTCTCCATTCTGGTTTATCATAGAATATTGCATATAGTTCCCTGGACTATACAGTAGGACCTTGTTGTTTATCCATCCTATTATACTAGTTTGCATCTGCTAATCCCAAACTCCCAGTCCATCCCTCCCCCTCCCCCTCCCCCTTGGCACCCACACATCTGCTGTTTAGGTCTGTGGGTCTCTTTCTGTTTCATAGATAGGTTCATTTGTGTCATATTTTAGATTCCACATATAAATGGTATCGTACGATATTTATCTTTCTTTGTCTGACTTACTTCAGTCTATGTGATAGACTCTAGGTTCATCCACATTATGACAAATGGCATCATTTCATTCTTTCTTACAGCTTAGTAGTATTCCATTATGTATGTGTACCATGGCTTCTTTACCTGTTCATCTGTCAATGGACATTTAGGTTTTTCCATTTTTGGGGTATTGTGAACAGTGCTGCTATGAACACAGTGGTGCATGTATCTTTTCTAATTATAGTTTTGCTCTGACCACTCTGTTTAATACTCATGACCCTCTGCATCCTGCTCTTTTTTCCATAACACTTGCTAACATACTATATTGTTTCCTCATTTAAGATGCTTCCTTTATATCTATCTCTACCTGCTATGCAGTCAACCTCAGGAGGGCAGGGATCCTAGTTTGCTTCACTGATGTATCCCAATTGTCTAAACCAGTGTTGAATGAATGAAAGAATGAATTAATGAATGGAGGCATACATTCCAATGGGAGCAGTACTTAGAAGCTCTAAGAGGTTGTATACTTCTAACGCCCATACCTGTGACTCTGGATGTGGCCTGGGAGAATCAGAGGTGGTTGAGAGAGGAGCCAGGTCCATGGATGCTTTCAATCGCAAGCTGCCTGTCATCCTTGCCACAGATAAATTACATTCTGGGGAGTTGCAGTGAGGGTAGGGGAGTCAACGTGGACAGGAGACTCCAAAAACATTTCAGGGGTCAAAGCATGTCTTTTTGCCAGATAATTGTGGAAATTCACCACCCTTGCTAAAACTGTTTTTGTGTGAAATAGGCTCTGAGGTTTAAAAAAAAAAAAAAAAACAGACTGAAAAGCACTTTGGAAACACAACCCCAAATTCCTCAGGCCTAAACTGAAAACGTGACAATGGTCCCACTAGAGGGACACATCATCCAATTACATATAGGAAACCGCACTCTGGCAGGACAACTTCATTCTGAGTAATGTCCAAAGGACAATTTCTAGAGCAATTGATCAGTCCGCGTGCAATGCTTCATCGGGAGCAGATGTGCGCCTTGTTTTTCTCATTACCATGATTTACTGTCTTCTGAGCTTATTAAAGACAGAGGCAGGAGACCACTTTGGTGTCTGTGTCCTGGGGGGATGGGCGAGAGGGAGGAAGAGGGAGGGAGCAAGGGCCAGACTAAAGAGCTTGGGAGATTTCCACGCTGCACTGGTGGTGTGGGTTCTGGCTGCTGCTACCCACAGCTGCCCTCATCCTGGGCTGATGGGTTGGTCCACTTCATGGAGTGTTCCTCATCACTCCCCCTTCAACACACACACAGCATCTGCTTCTACCGAAGCAAACATAGCCCCATTCTGCTCCGTGACTAACCACCACGTGAGAAGAGAAAGACATGCCATCACTCTTCTCAGCTCCACTCAGGATACCAGGAATCAGTTTTATTTAATACACTTGTATGTTTTCGAATTCCCTGTTCCCCAGTCATGTTAACCCAGATTCTCTTCCTCAGGGCTTGGGTGGCTTCATGCACACAGACACATTCACACACATGCTCACTCATAGAAACACACATACACATTTGCTCACACAGTCACACACACATGAATTTATACACCTGGTTACTTACATCTATATCTACTCATGCATTCATTCACAAACACACCCATGTACTCATTCAGACATACACCAAATCACTCATAGACACAAACATACACACACCCATATTCACAGTTGCACTGACACTCTCAAAGTCATACACCTGTGTTCACATATGTCCACTCTCCAGAATGGATGTTGCCTTAGGCAACATTATTTCCTTGCCACTGGTTCCTCTGTGCTCTTCTGTGGGATGGAGACTGGAGACAGGAGGGGAGAGTGGGAAAGAGTTGGAGAAACAGGTAAACTCACACTTCTCAATCTTTTCTGGCTTACAATCTCTTCTCATAACAATAATGCTAATAATAAAACATTTCTAAGAAATAAATTCAGACTTTTTGCATTTTAAAATTGACATATGTTCTTCCTTTCCATGTGTACTTGTTATGAAGCATAAAGCATGATTTGTCAACAATCCCTTTTAAATGACATTGAGAATGATGAGCTTGAAGATCCAATGTATATTAAGATGTAGATTACATCCAACCACATGTTACAGGAGCAAGTAGATGCAAAACCTGCTTTTGTGAGCCAGTGTTTGAGATTCTCTAATTTTAAAAATTGTTTTTCATTTACAGATCTCATGTATAAATGATTAGCTAAGAAATGACAGTTAAAGCTGCTAGTTATAAAGACTTACCTCCAAAATAATTTGCTAGCCTTTATTTCAAATAAATGAAAAGTTGGATTGGCTATTGTTGTTCCTTAGTCTCTCAGTTGGTCTGACTCTTTGCAATGCCATGGACTGTAGCCCACCAGGCTCCTCTGTCCATGGGATTCTCCAGGCAAGAATACTGGAGTGGGTTGCCATTTGCCCTTCCAGGGGATCTTCCCAACCCAGCGAATGAACTGTTGTCTCCTGCACTGGCAGGCGGGTTCTTTACCACTGAGCCACCAGGGAAGCCTAATTGGCTATAATTGCCACTATGTTTTCTCTTTTTGACACTGTTTTTGAAAGAAGAGAAACTTCCTGGTGTGTTTTATGGGGATTTTGGTGACATGAATACAATTTACTTATCTGCTACAAATCATCCTGGGGTAAATTTGCAAAATTATTATCATTTTGATCCTCCTAATTAACTTGAATTTGAATATCAGGTATTTCTTATGCCTAAAGCCATGGCCCTTTACAGATAACCAACAATTTATTTACATAAGAATAAAACCAATTTACAACTGTAATGAGTCAAAGTGACCATGGGGATAGTGGCATTTAGCTGAATTATAAACTGATATTAGTCATTTCTGGGCTTCCCTGGTGGCTCAGCCAATAAAGAATCCACCTGCAATGCAGGAGACCTGGGTTCCATCCCTGGGTTGGGAGGATCCCCTGGAGGAGGACATGGCAACCCACACCAGTATTCTTATTTGGAAAATCCCCAAGGACAGAGGAGCCTGGCAGGCCATAGTCCATGGGGTTGCAAAGAGTTGGACATGACTGTGTGACTAAGTACATTAGTCATTTCTATTCTAAACCCCACACATGTTCACTTAATACTCATTGAGATGCTTTCAAACTATTCTAGATTTAAATGGGAAAATGTTTGCATAATTTTAATGAAATAACCTTTCATTGAAATTGAACTGGGAATTATCATCTTCAAGTCTAGAAAACTCATGGTACACCATCACTGACCCAAGCTGGGAGATGTAGGTCACAGCCATGACAGTCGGACAGGTGACAACATAGAGGTGCAGGACTGCAGGACAAAGCATGGCCAGGCCACAGCTAGAAGGCAGGGTACCAGGGCAGGAACATCAGGAAAGCTGGGTGTGAGTCCTATCTCCCCTACTAGCCTATGTGAGCCTGGGTACATGACTGCTTCTCTTGACCTCTGTCCTCAGAAGTAAAATGGAAAGAATGCAAACCCTCTCCCCCTTAGCTGACATCATTTGTATAATCAGAACCCAAATGTGTCCGATTTGGAATCATCAAAAACCCTGCAAACTATGCTAAGGGGTTTTGAGTGGGGTCCAGAGCTAGCAAGGGTCACCCCACAGCACAGAACAAGTACTTGGGTGTAGTGATGGCTGGCAGGGATCGAGAGCCATCTTCATCAGTACACAGCGTCCTGACTATAGCTAGACTAGTTCACACCAAAGGATCTCTGCGTGGTCTCCCAACCTCTGCTGGAATGAGCTTAAGAATGCACCCAAATTGCCTGTGTGTTTTGATAGAGTGATGGCCCTTTACTTACAAGGAACTACTCTGGACACAGAAGCTGGAGAAATGATCAGTTTCCTTAATCTTCATTCTAAAGCACGAATCAGACTCACATGTACACACTGCTATACTTAAAATGGATGACCAACAAGGACCTACTGTATAGCACAATTTTATGTAATAACCTATGTGGACCCCAAAAATATTCACAACCTAAAAGTTGAGAGTTATGTATTATTCGGCTGGAATTTTTAGGACTTAAGCCTGGTAGGCAGCATCTCAAGTAACCCTTAGAGGACTACTCTGAGGAGGTGGGGGAGGAGGACCAGGCTATATAGAAGTTTTGGAACAAAGGGAAGGTAGTCTGAATGTCAAAAGTCATTTTGTAAATCAAAGAAAATCAGATATCCCAGGTTAAGGAATTCAGCGCTTTCCTATATATGGGAAGATGCCGGAGTCTGGGCTCACTGAAATCATTCCTCTGATACGCATCTCAGCTATCTGCGGCCAGTGTTCTGTGTTTTTCTTCCCTGAGTTTCCCCAGGGCTCACCAGCTCACCTCCATGGTGGCTGCAATCGCTGATGACTGTGACATCCTTCGTTTACTGGTATGGCGGAAAATATTCCATTTATCACCTAAATGGAAAAAGAATTTGAAAGAGAAAATAAAAAATAAACCACCCATCAGTTACAGAGCGAGCACGGAATGTGCACTTTGGGGACTCTTGCCTAACCAGGCCCAGGTGGCACTTGAGATACTTCCTGTAGGCAGCCCAGGGAGTCAGGAACATGGGTCAGTTCCTTCCTTGTCTCTAGAAAACAATACAACAATATTAAGACAATTTTGAAATGAAAGAAGAGTATCCATCACCCCCTATTCGAACAGAGCTTTCATTTTCTTCCCTTTAGACCTCCCCACAAGCAACCATAGGATGTACTGTTATTACCATCAGATACAAAAGATATTACATGCTGCTTTTTCTCCCTTCAAACTGCATCACTAATAATTCCATGTTGCCACAGTTTTTGCCATTGTCATTCTATTAAAATAACTTTTTCTGGTAATGCAAGGAGCACGTGTACTTTTCAGAAAAGTGAGGAAACACGTACAAAAAAAGAAGAAAATAAAATCATTGTAACCCACCATGTTTTCATATACGTGAAGCCTCTGGTGGAAGCTTCAGATCCATCAGACAGCATCAAGATTCTGTCTATGCCTGGAAATGGGACCTGGGAAAGATTGGGCTGCACAAACAAGCAGTCTTGGGGCTGGTCATGTTGTCTGCTCTTGCTCGGGAGCCCCAGAAACCACTCTCTTCCTGCAGAGGCTTCCAGAAGCCCATCACCCCCTGGGCCAACAAGGCCTCACCTGATCTGGTGTCCATAACCTGTTTGAAGTCACCGCCTTACACCCCTCCTCACTACCTCTGCTCTCAGGACACCAGCCTCCTTGTTGCACCTCCAACATTTTTAAGCACAGCCTGCCTCAGGGCCTTTGCAAGTGCTGTTCCCTCTGCCCTAGATATCTGGTGAATAGCTCCCCAACCTGCTTCACAACACCTCTGCAGACAGACCGTCCTTGACCATTGACTCAAACAGCATCCTTTACCCCTTGCTCCACCTTGATTGTGGTTGTTAGCACACACCCCTTGCAGACATGGTTCCTATGTATTTGCATGTTGTTTGTTTCTTCCCTGGTAAAGAATCCACCTCCAATGCAGGGGACCCCGGTTTGATTCCTGGGCCAGGAAGATCCGCTGGAAAAGGAATAGGCTACCCACTCCAGTATTCTTGGGCTTCCCTTATGGCTCAGCTGGTAAAGAATCTGCCTGCAATGCGGGACACCTGGGTTCAATCCCTGGATTGGGAAGATCCCCTAGAGAGGGGAAAGGCTACCCACTCCACTATTCTGGCCTACAGAATTCCATGGACTGTATAGTCCATGGGGTCACAAAGAGTCAGACACAACTGAGCGACTTTCACTTTCACTTTTTGTTTAATGTCACACTCCACTAGGATGTTAGCTCCATGCAAGACGGCTCAGACCCTGTTGTTCACTGCTGTATCCCCATCCCTGGCAGAAGCTTAATTGTTGGATAGACAAACTCAGGTAACCCCACCTGAAATGTCAGGTAAGAGAAATGAAAGCACTCACCTTATTTCCAGGAGGAAAATAATTTTATTGTGTTATCTGATTACAAGGGCAATATATAATCATTACAAATGTTTAGAAAATAGAGTGACTTGTTCAGCACAAAACAAAACATGTGTAATTTGGTTTTCCTGGGAAAAAATCACTGTTACTATTAATATCTTGATATGTTTCTTCTCTCCCTCTCTCTCTCATCCCCTCTATAGATGAATAGATAGGTAGGTAGGTGATCTAGATAGAGATACATGTTTATAGAGATACATATATACAAACACCTCAAAAAATGGAATTCATGCTTTACAAGCTATTTTGTAAGATTACTCTGCTCTGAATATCCTTGTAGCTCAATCTTTGCCCACATCCAGAATTATTCCCTAAGGATAAATTACTAGAGACAGAATTGCTGGGTCAAAGCAAATGAACAGTCACACAGCTTGAGCTATGGGCTGACAATTGCCTTCCAGAAAGACCAAACCATTTGCACTCCCCATGCTAAAAGACAGCACCCGCTGTCTCATACTTGTGCTGACATTAGCCGTTCCACCTTCTTAAAAAAACTTGCTCTTTTGATAGGCATTATTGCTTTCCTTTGGACTTCCCTGGTGACTTAGTGGTAAAGAATCTGCCTGTCAAGGCAGGAGACACGGGTTCGATCCTTGGGTCAGGAAGATCCCCTGGACAAAGGAATGGCAACTCACTCCAGTATTCTTCCCTGGGAATTCCCATGGACAGAGGACCCTGGTGGGCTATAGTCCACGGGGTCACAAAAGAGTCAGACATGACTTAGTAACTAAACAACAACAATAACATTGCACTTCTCTGTTTATTAGGGAGGAGGAACTATTTTTTCACATTTGTGGATCCATTGAAGCTTATTCTTTTGACAGTCATTATTATTCTAGGGTACAGTTGAGCCCAGTCTTTACTGCCTTCCACCCTCGCCAGCCTTCCTTTGTGCCCTAGTTGCCTCCCAAACTTGATGAATGACTTTGGGACGCAGGGGTTACCTTTGGGAAGCGACTATGTCATTGTAAATAGAAAATGCCTCAGACCTCATAGGATTGGCATGAGAGTTAATTGCATGGCATGTATAAGGTAGTTAGCATGTGTTTAGTGTTTAGTAAGTCCTAGTAAAAGTACAACAAGACATATTGATACTGTGTGTAAAATAGATGACTGAGAACCTACTATATAGCTCAGGGAACTCTACTCAGTGCTCTGTGCTGACCTAAATGGGAAGGAAATCCAAAAAAGAAGGGATATATGTATACATATAGCTGATTCACTTTGCTGTACAGTAGAAACTAACACAACATTGTAAAGCAACTATTGTTGCTGTTATTGTTGTTCAATTGCTAAGTTGTGTCCGACTCTTTGCAACCCAATGGACTGCAGCAAGCCAGGCTCCTCTGTCCTCCACTATCTCCCAGAGTTTGCTCAGATTCATGTCCACTGAGTTGGTGATGCCATCCAGCAATCTCATCCTTTGTTGTCCCCTTCTCCTCCTGCCTTCAATCGTTGCCAGCATCAGGGTCTTTTCCAGTGAATCAGCTCTTTGCATCAGGTGGCCAAAGTATTGGAGTTTCAGCTTCAGCATCAGTCCTTCCAATGAATATTCAGGACTGATTTCCTTTAGGATGGACTGGTTGGATCTCCTTGCAGTCCAAGGGACTCCCAAGAGTCTTCTCCGGCACCAAAATTCAAAAGCATCAATTCTTCAGCGCTCCACCTCCTTTATGGTCCAGCTCTCACATCCATACATGACTACAGGAAAAACCACAGCTTTGACTAGATGGACGTTTGTCACAAAGTGATGTGTCTGCTTTTTAATATGCTGTCTAGGTTTGTCACAGCTTTCTTTCCAAGTAGCAAACGTCTTTTAATTTTATGGCTGCAGTCATGGTCCACACTGATTTTGGAGCTCAAGAAAATAAAGAATGTCACTCACTGCTTGTACTTTTTTCCCCTTCTATTTGCCATGAAGTGATGGGACCTGATGCCTTGATCTTAGTTTTTTTAAATATTGAGTTTCAAGCCAGCTTTTTCACTCTCCTTTTTCACCTTCATCAAGAAGCTCTTTAGTTCCTCTTCAATTTCTCCTATTAGGGTGGTATCATCTGCACATTTGAGGTTGTTGATATTTCTCCCAGTGATCTTGATTCCAGCTTGGGATTCATCCAGCCTGGCATTTTGCATGATGTACTCTGCATACTTGGGAAAAACTCCAGGAGATGGTGAGGAACAGGGAAACCTGGAATGCTACAGTCCATAGGGTCATGGAGTGTCAGACATGATTCAGCGACTGAACAACACCATCATTCTGCATATAAGTTAAATATACAGCCTTGACATATTCATTTCCCAATTTGGAACCAGTCCATTGTTTCATGTCTGGTTCTAACTGTTGCTTCTTGACCCACATACAAGTTTCTCAGGAGACAGGTCAGGTGGTATGCTATTCCCATCTCTTGAAGAATTTTCCACAGTTTGTTGTCATCCACATAGTCAAATGCTTTAGCATAGTCAATGAAGCAGAGGTAGATGTTTTTCTGAAACTTCCTTGTTTTCTCCATGATTCAATGAAGGTTGGCAATTTGATCTGTAGTTCCTCTGCCCCTTCAGAATTCAGCTTGTACATCTGGAAATTCTTGGTTCATGTATTGCTGAAGCCTAGCTTGAGGGATTTTGAGCACAACTTTGCTAGCATGTGAAATGAGCACAGTTGTACAGTACTTTGAACATTCTTTGGCATTGCCCTTCTTTGGGATTGGAATGAAAACTGATCTTTTTCCAGTACTGTGACCACTGCTGAGTTTCCCAAAATTGCTGATATATTGAATGCATCATTTTAACAGCATCATCTTTCAGGATTTGAAATAGCTCAACTGGAATTCCATCACCTCCACTAGATTTGTTCATCTGGGGAAGGAAATGGCAACCCACTCCAGTATTGTTGTCTGGAGAATCCCATGGACAAAGGAGCCTGGTGGGCTACAGTGGTCACAAAAGAGTCAGACACCACTGAGCAACTAACAAACACCTTTGTTCATAGTAATGCTTCTTAAGGCCCACTTGAATTCACACTCAAAATAACAGAATGGGAAAGACTAGAGATCTCTTCAAGAAAATTAGAGATACCAAGGGAAATGTTTTTCATGCAAAAATGGGCTCGATAAAGGACAGAAATGGTATGGACCTAACAGAAGCAGAAGATATTAAGAAGAGGTGGCAAGAATACACAGAAGAACTGTACAAAAAAGATCTTTACGACCCAGATAATCATGATGGTGTGATCACTGACCTAGAGCCAGACATCCTGGAATGTGAAGTCAAGTGGGCCTTAGAAAGCATCATTATGAACAAAGCTAGTGGAAGTGATGGAATTCCAGTTGAGCTATTTCAAATCCTGAAAGATGATACTGTGAAAGTGCTGCACTCAATATGTCAGCAAATTTGGAAAACTCAGCAGTGGCCACAGGACTGGAAAGGTCATTCATTCCAATCCCAAAGAAAGACAATGCCAAAGAATGCTCAAACTACTGCACAATTGCACTCATCTCACACGCTAGTAAAGTAATGCTCAAAATTCTCCAAGCCAGGCTGCAGCAGTACATGAACCGTGAACTTCCTGATGTTCAAGCTGGCTTTAGAGAAGGCAGAGGAACCAGAGATCAAATTGCCAACATCTACTGGATCATTGAAAAAGCAAGAAAGTTCCAGAAAAACATCTATTTCTGCTTTATTGACTATGCCAAAGCCTTTGACTGTGTGGATCACAATAAACTGTGGGAAATTCTGAAAGAGATGGGAATACCAGACCACCTGACTGGCCTTTTGAGAATCCTATATGCAGGTCAGGAAGCAATAGTTAGAACTGGACATGGAACAACAGACTGGTTCCAAATAGGAAAAGGAGTACGTCAAGGCTGCATATTGTCACCCTGCTTATTTAACTTATATGTAGAGTACATCATGAGAAACGCTGGGCTGGAAGAAGCACAAGCTGGAATCAAGATTGCCAGGAGAAATATCAATAACCTCAGATATGCAGATGACACCACCCTTATGGCAGAAAGTGAAGAAGAACTAAAGAGCTTCTTGATGAAGGTGAAGGAGGAGAGTGAAAAAGTTGGCTTAAAGCTCAACATTCAGAAACCTAAGATCATGGCATCTGGTCCCATCACTTCATGGGAAATAGATGGAGAAACGGTGGAAACAGTGTCAGACTTTATTTTTCTGGGCTCCAAAATCACTACAGATGGTGACTGCAGCCATGAAATTAAAAGGCGCTTACTCCTTGGAAGGAAAGTTATGACCAACCTAGATAGCATATTCAAAAGCAGAGACATTACTTTGCCAACAAAGGTCCATCTAGTCAAGGCTATGGTTTTTCCAGTGGTCGTGTATGGATGTGAGAGTTGGACTGTGAAGAAAGCTGAGCACCGAAGAATTGATGCTTTTGAACTGTGGTGTTGGAGAAGACTCTTGAGAGTCCCTTGGACTGCAAGGAGATCCAACCAGTCCATTCTGAAGGAGATCAGTCCTGGGTGTTCATTGGAAGGACTGATACTAAAGCTGAAACTCCAATACATTGGCCACCTCATGTGAAAAGCTGACTCATTGGAAAAGACTCTGATGCTGGGAGGGATTGGGGGCAGGAGGAGAAGGGGACGACAGAGGATGAGATGGCTGGATGGCATCACTGACTTGATGGACATGAGTTTGAGTAAACTCTGGGAGTTGGTGATGGACAGGGAGGCCTGGCATGCTGCAATTCATGGGGTCGCAAGGAGTCGAACACAACTGAGCGACTGAACTGAACTGATAGATAAGATCATATCATCTGCAAAGACAGTTTTACATCTTCCTTTCCAATTTTGATGCTTTTTATTTCTTTTGCTTGCCTAATTGCTCTAGCTAGGATTTCCAGTTCTGTTGAATAGGAGTGGTGACAGTGAGCACTCTTGTGTCGTTCCTTATTTTAGAGGAAAGTTTTCAAAACCTCACCACTGAGTATGATGTTACCTGTGTACTTATCACATATGGACTTGATTATATTGAGGCACATTCCTTCTATTCCCAATTTGTTGAGAGTTTTTATAATAAACAAATGTTAAACTTTGTGAAATGTTTTTCTTGCATCTATTGATATTACTATGTAATTATTATCCTTCATTTTATTAATGTAGTATGTCACATTTATTGATTTGCTTATGTTGAAACATCCTTGCATCCCAGGGATAAACCCCACTTGATCATGATGTATAATCCTTTTAATATGCTGTTGATTTTAGTAGTATTTCGTTGAGAATTTTAGTATTTGTATTTATGAGAGATATTGGCCTATAATTTTCTTTTCTTTCAGTGTTTTGGTATCATGGTAATGCTGGCCTTGTGAAATGAGTTTGAGAGTGTCCCCTCCTCTTCAGTTTTTTTAAGAGTTTGCTAATAACTGACATTAATTCGCCTTTAAATATTTGGTAAAATTTACCAGGGAAACAATCTTATATTGGAATTTTCCTTGTTTGACAGTTTTGACTACTGATACAATTTCCTTACTCATTATCGATCTGCTCAATTTGTTTATTTCCACATGATTCTGTCTTGATAGGTTATATGTTTCTAAAAATTTATCCATTTCTTCTGGATTATCTAATTTGGAGGAGACGTGAAGATGCTGCCAGAGATACCACCCAAAGCAAAGAGAGAAGGGAGAAAATACCCTGGCTTCTCCCTCCTCTTGCTTTTAGATGTCAGGTCAGTTCTTCCCTTTGGCCAAAGTTTAACTGGCAGCCAATAGGCATGCAAGCCTGAAGAGTACCAGCTCCTGGTGATTCAAACCAGAGCAAGGAGAGGGCAGAGAATGAATCTGAGAACAAACAGGCAAATGGCCAGCACAGGTTTCTTAAATTAGTCACAAAAAGCACTAACTAAAAGAAGACAAATTTACAACATTAAAATGCAGAACGCTGGCTCATTAGAAGTCTCCTTAAAGAAAATGAAAAGACAAGCTACAAATTGGGAGAAGATATTTGGTAACACATATGATTGACAAAAGATTGTTACATAAAGTACTACAAATCAACAATAAGGAAAAAACTCCAAATAACTCAACAGGTAAACAGGCAGAAGACATGAACAGACATTTCATAAAAGAGGAAACACATATGCCCCATATCCATATAAGCAGATGCTCAACCTCATTAGCAATCAGGGAAATTAAAACCTAAAGTACAGTGAGATGTCATTTTAGACTGATTCAACTGGCAAAATTTTAAAAGTGTGGAAAGTGTTGCAGAGGATGAGGGACATCACAATATCTTATGCTTTTCTGATGAGAGTAAAAATTGGTACCACCACTTAGCCAAAACAATTTGGCCTAATATCATGAAGTAGGATGTTTGTATCCCCTACAATGTAGCAATCACTTCTAAGTACAAGAAAAGGCCTAAGAATGTTCACAGCACTACGGCCCACCACAGCACAAAACAAGAACAACCCAAATGACAACAGGAGAATCAATAAACAAATTATGGTATAGTATTCAGTGGTGAAAATGAATGAACTAAAATCTTAAATAATAGCACAGAAAAATGTTAGTAACAATGTTGAGTGAAAGAAGCAAGCCAATATTGCATATATGATATGATCTTCTCTTTATAAATTTCAAAAAGGAGCAAAATGACAGTCTATTGCATTTATATGATAAAATTATATGTTATACTAATGCATATATATGGAATTTAGAAAGATGGTAATGATAACCCTGTATGCAAGACAACAAAAGAGACACAGATGTATAGAACAGTCTTTTGGACTCTGTGGGAGAGGGCGAGGGTGGGATGATTTGGGAGAATGGCGTTGAAACATGTATAATATCATATGTGAAACAAATCGCCAGTCCAGGTTCGATGCATGATACAGGATGCTCGGGGCTGGTGCACTGGGATGACCCAGAGCGATGGTATGGGGAGGGAGGTGGGAAGGGGGTTCAGGATGGGGAACATGTGTACACCCGTGGTGGATTCATGTTGATGTATGGCAAAACCAATAGAATATTGTAAAGTAATTAGCCTCCAATTAAAATAAATAATTTATATTAAAAAAAGGGGGAACAAAGTCATAGAGAACAATTTCTAGGAGGCTGCATGCTCCCAAAACAAGCCTTTCTGTAAGTCCACTATAAAGCAGTTGTTGAATCTTGGGAAAAAATTATATATATATATATATATGTATTTCAATTATAAGTACAAAAATTCAGGATAGTGATTACCTCTTAATTACGGGAGAGACAGGGAATAGGATGAAAGATGAACATAAAGTCAGATGTCAGATATAGGTAATATCTTAGTTCTCAGGTTGGATATAAGGAACATAGACAGTCTTTATATTAATCAAACAATTAAAATGAATATATTAAGTCCATGAAAAAAAAAACAAGTAGTGATCATGCATTGTAAACCAAGAGTTATGCTTAATCCAATTCTTTGCAAAAAAAGGTTCTAAAGAAAAGAAAAAGAATCAGTTAAAAATTCTGGTTAAGCACAGCAGATTGAACAGATGAACTTATTCTGGTCACTCCAGAAACCTCACTCAAAGTGAGTCTAGAGTGACTGTTTAAAACATTATAAACTCACTTGCAATTATTTTCTCCCGTTTTGAGGGTTGTCTTTTAATCTTGCTTATTGTTTCCTTTGCTGTTCAGAAGCTTTTAACTTTAATTAGGTCCCATTTGTTTATTTTTGTTTTATTTCCTTTACTCTAGGAGATTCTGACAAAGGATTAATCTCCAAAAGATATAAGCAGCTCATACAGTTCAATATCAGTAAAACAAATAGCCCGATAAAAAAAAATGGGCAGAAGACCTAAACAGACATTTTTCCAAAGACATACAGATAGCCAATAAACACATGAAAAGATGCTCAACACCACTAATTATCAGAGAAATGCAAATCAAAACTACAATGAGGTATCACCTCACACCAGTCACAAAGGCCATCATCAAAAAATCTATTAACAATAAATGCTGGAGAGGATGTGGAAAGAAGGGAACTCTCCTGCACTGTTAGTGGGAATGTAAATTGATACAGCCACTATGGAGAATAGGAGATTCTTAAAAAACTAGAAATAGGACTACCATATGACCCAGAAATCCCACTACTGGGCATATACCCTGAGAAAGCCATAACTGAGAAAGATACAAGTGCCTCAGTGTTCATAGCAGCACGTTTACAGTAGCCAGGACATGGAAACAACCTAGACATCCATCAACAGATGAATGGAGAAAGAAGATATGGTACAAATATACGATGGAATATTACTCAGCAACACAAAAGAACAAATTTGAGTCAGTTCCAGTGATGTGGATGAACCTAGAGCCTGTTATACAGAGTGAAGTCAGGAAGAAAAAAATACCATATATTATCACATACATATGGAATCTAGAAAAATGGTATTGATGAACGTGCTTGCAGGAAAAGAATGGAGATGCAGATAGAGGACAGACTTGTGGACACAGTGGGGGAAGGGAAGAGTGAAGCAAGTAGAATCAACATATATACGCTACCATGTGTAAACTAGAGAGCTGGTGAGAAATTGCTATGTAACACAGGGAGCCCAGACTAGCACTCCGTGATGACCTAGAGGGGTGGGATGGGAGGAGGGGACAAAGACTCAAGAGGGAGGTGATATATGTATAATTATGGCTGATTTGCTTTGTTGTACAGCAGAAAGCAACACAACATTGCAATTTTCCCCCAATAAAAAATACTATAAATTCACAATAGTTGTAAGAGCAAAGGAAAAGACCTGCAGGAGAAATGGCAATTTTGAGAAGCTGGAACATGGAAGGAGGAACAGTGACTGACTTACCAGCCAGAGGAAGCCGTTGAGGGGAGAAGCAAGCTGATTTCCAGAGAATCCAGAGAGTCTTCTGAATTGGAGATGCCAGGTACCAAGGAAGGCAGGGTAATGTGTGGGGTTGAAAATACAGGGGTTTATTAAAAATATTATAAGGGACAGGTCCCCATTTCTATCCCAGCCTGTCAGATACCATGCCTCCAGTCAGGACACAGGAGGTTTATTCTCTGGGAAGGATGGGAGGGCAAACAGAAGGATTAGCAAACCTACACGCCTAGTGAAGTCTCCCTCTCCTCCAGCTCCCAGAACTCTGAAAGCTAAGATCACCATGTGAGCAGCTAGCTTCCCCCACACCCAACACACATGCACTTCACAGATTCCAGTAGAAGCAGACAAAGCACATTTCAAACAAACATTAATATTAAGGGAGGTATGGCAAGATGTTGCAATAATTAAAGAAGGAGAAGAGGCTATGGGAAAGGAAAGAGGAAAAAGAAAATTATTGGTAACTTTAAAAATAAAATGCGCTATGTATGTGCTCAGTTGCTAAGTCATGTCTGACTCTTTGCGACCCTATGGACCGTAGCCCACCAGACTCTTCTGTACATGGGAATCTCCAGGCAAGAATACTGGAGTGTGTTTCCATGCCCTCCTTCAGAGGATCTTCTGGACACAGGGATTGAACCCACATTTCTTACATGGAACCCACATCTCCTGCATTGGCAGGCAGATTCTTTACCACTAGTGCCAGCTGGGAAGCCCTATTTTCCAACATATACAATCCTCCCAAATATATAATTCCCACACACACTTTCTCAGGAAGCTACAAGAAGATGTGCACCTCCTCCCCCACAATGAAGAATTAAACCATAAAAGAGAAGTAATGTGGGATCTAAGAAATGAGGGAAGAAGAGGGAGGAAACAAGAACCTTCAGAATAAGAGCTAGGCATTATGTCTAAAGAATGAGACACCATTGTAGGAAGGCGATCTCCAAGGGTAAAAAACAAGGAAGCAAATCTAATGTGTGTGTGACTGTATTATGAGGAATTTTACATCTCTGTTTAGAAAATCTGGAAAAAAAAAAAAAAACTTAATCATAGGTACAGAAAAAGTGAAAGCAAATCAACTAAAGGCAGCAAGTATTGGCTCCAGAAAAAAATCAAAAGATGTGTTATAGTGGGATAGAAAGATATTGTTCAGCTAAGCCCAGTATCTACATAGTTGTGATAATGTAAACGCTGAACATTTATTCCACCAAAGACTTTGACAGAACTACATTGAGAGCAGGGGGAATAAAGAATAGAGCAGGCATACTAATGTAACAGAGATCATGCCTCATCTTAAAGAGTTGCTGCTGCTGCTGCTAAGTCGCTTCAGTCGTGTCTGACTCTGTGAGACCCCAGAGACGGTAGCCATCAGGCTCCTCTGTCCATGGGATCCTCCAGGCAAGAGTACTGGAATGGGTTGCCAGTGCCTTCTCCGCTTAAAGAGTTAGGCCTTGCTAAATCATGTGTAAAAAGAAACATCAAGGAATATTAGTACAAGAATGTTATTTTGAATATAGGGGGCTAATATCAGTTTAAAAAGATGTGATTTGAACATGCTATCTCTGTAGGGTGATGCACAGGAATGGAGAGGAGGGTGGGGACTGGTGTTTTTCAAGATTAGTCCACTTAAACATAGTGCTATGGTTTTTTAATTACATTTGTATATTACTTTGATAAAAGATTAAAAAAACAAAGTGAAAGTTCTCCACGCCCAGAGGTCACCACTGTTAACTGCTGAGTATATAGTCTTCCAGATGTTCTGTCCCATCTCACACCACACACAAAAATCAACTCCAGATGGATCAAATGCTTAAATCTCAAAGTAAAACTTAAAAACCTTTTTGTGGACCACAGCTTTCTGACTTTGGGGTGGGGAAGAATTTCTTAACCAAGATTCAAAACGCACTTAGAAAAGATCAATAAGTAGGAAATTCTCTTCCTTAAAAGACATCATAATCAAAATGAAACAATAAGTCTGAGATTGGGAGATTTTTGCCACATATATAAACAACAAAAAATATCCAGGGCAAAGAACTAGAAATCATTTAAAAGTGGATAAGCTTTGCAATGCAAACAGGCAGAGGGCATGAGTAGGTATTTCACAGGAAAGGATATATATATAGTCTCCGTGTCTCTGTCGGTCTCTGTCTCTTTCTCTGTACACACACACACACACACACACACACACACACACACACTGTGGAGGGAGGAGAGAAAGCGGGGTCCACCTCATTCAGACCCAGGGATCAAACAGCTAACAAGCATTGCAGGCAGATTCTTTACTGACTGAGCCACTGGGGAAGCACCATTATTGATCATGGAAATGCAAATCAAGAGAAGGCGAAGCCTTTCTCAAATGTCACCTTCTGCAGGAAGCCTTTCCTGGCCATCCTATTTAGGTTTCTAGCCCCATATATTCACTGATTTATATAGCACTCATCACCATCTAATACACTATCTACTATATGTGTTTATTTAGTTTATTTCCTGTTATCTTCATCCCACTAAAATGCCAGCTACAGGAAGGCAGAGATTTTTATCTGGCACAATGCCTGGCACTTGGTAAACTCTTAATAAATATTTGTTGACTGAGTGGATGAATGGATTTAATAAAACAAGAGCTCAAAGAGAATAAATAAAATGGGAGAAAATCTTCACAGGTCTATCGTGAATAAATTTTCTCAAAATAAAGCAAGAACTGAATCAGCAGGTCATAAAACCATATTACATATTAAAAAAATGGATACAGAATCATTAACTTGGAAGCATGTTCTGATTAAATTATTTAACTTGAAGTAGAAAGACAGAGTTCTTCACATATTCAAGCAGAAAAAGCAAATCACCAAGGGAATAAAAACCAGGCTTCCCTGTACTTCTCCATACAAAGTACCTGTGCCAGAAGACAGTGGGGTTATGTTCTACAAAGTTCTGAGGGAAAATGACTCAAGAATATTACACCCGCCCAATTCATTATTCAAGGCTAAATGCTATTCACAGTCAGGAAAGACTCAGGGAATTGAGTATTCATTAGTCCTTCTTGAAAAACATACCCACTGAAAAAAATCTTGCCAACCAAGGGGTAGACCAGAATTCAGAAATAGATAGCTATGAGCATTGAATCCATTAAAATATGAAACTAACTATAGAATCTCCACTAAGTGACCAGAGGGGTCACTCCCTTGCAGAATAAAGTGCATTATAACCATTAACAAAGTGAAGCCAATATAACCAACAAAAATTGGTTAAGTGAGAGAACAAGAAAATGAGATGGGAAAGATAAGACCAAGCCTTATTTCCTGTGGAGAGTCAATTGATAGGAGCTATGTAGATTTCAAAAGGTAGGGAAGGGGAGGGGTAAAGAGGAAGGAAAGAAGAGGGGAAAACAGGAAAAGAAAAGAATGTTTCCAATCACTTAACCCTCTTGATAATCTTTTTGACCCCCAGAGGAGCCTCTCTGGAGCTAATTAACCTTTGGGGGAAGAAACATCTACAAAGAACCCGCCTGCCAACACAGGAGACATAAGAGATGTGAGTTCAATCCCTGGGTCAAGAAGATCCCCTCTAGTAGGTCATGGCAACCCACTCCAGGATTCTTGCCTGGAGAGTTCCCATGGACAGAGGAGCCTAGTGGGCTACAGTCCACGGGGTCGCAAAGAGTCAGACATGACTGAGTGACTAAGCACACACACAAAATCAAATTTCACACTTGTTTTTAAAAATAACATGACTGGTATGATCCTAGTATTGGAAAATTCTTTCTGGATAGCCTGCTGTCTTCTACCTGGATATATGTATAAAGAGATAGTTGAGGGGGCTTCCCTGATGGCTCAGTGATGAAGAATCTGCCTGTCAATCCAAGAGACATGGGTTCAATCCCTGATCCAGGAAGATCCCAGATGCAGTGGAGCAAATAAGCCTGTGCACCACAGCTATTGAGCCTGTACTCTAGAGACTGGGAACCACAACTATTGAGCCCACATGCCGCAACTACTGAAGTCCATGTGCCCTAGAGCCAGTGCTCTGCAACAAAAGAAGTTACCGGATTGAGAAGCTCACGCACTGCCACTAGATAGTAGCCCCTGCTCACTGCAACCAAAGAAAAGCCCATGCAGCAATAAAGACCCAGTGCAGACAGTAATAAATTAAAAAATTAAATTATTTTTTAAAAAACAGGGAGATGATTGGGAAGCTATTCCCCAAATAGTAACCTTATTTCTTTATTTTCCAGATAATGAAACTGTTGGTGATTTGTTTCATCATTGTAATTCTTAAATTGCTTCAGAATTATAATATGCATTACCTACTTTATAAAAACAACAAATTGATTATTCTTTTAAAACTAGTAAGAATGAAGAGGCATTCTCCATGTGTGCAAGGCAACACATAGAAAGCTGTTTATTACTGCATTTTTTATAACAGGGCATAACAAAAACAACATAAATGTTCATGCTGGAGGAATGACTTAAAAACACGTGATACTGGCAAAAAGGGGTACAATGCACCAACTTTAAGAAATTAAGAAGAATTGTCCTTGGAAAGATTACCAGGACAGATAAGTGAAAAAGACCAAGTTACAGAATGATGTTTTTAGTAAGATGTCATTTGTAGTTTGGGTTTGTTTTTCTTTTTTTAACGCACACCAAAACTCCACATTGCTTTTTTTTTTTTTTACTTTTTATTTTGTATTGGAGTATAGCAGATTAACATTTTTGTGAGTTTCAGGTGAACAGCAGAGGGACCCAGCCATACATACACAAGTATCCATTCTCCTCTAAACTCCCCTTCCATCCAGGCTGTCATGTAACATTGATGGGAGTTTGCTATGCTATAGACTAGGTCCTTGTTGGTTATCCATTTTAAATATAGCAGTGTGTGCATGTCCATCCCACACTCTGTAACTATCCCTCCGCCCCATTCTTCCCCAACCATAAGTTTGTTCTCTAAGCCTGTGAGTATGCAAAACTCTACATTTCTCTATATGGATTATTGCAGAGGACAAGGTCAGGAGAGAGATGCACCAACCAGATAAATAAGATTCACCCAAGAGCAACTAGGGATGGGGCCAAGGGCTGCCTTTATCTGGGAAAGATGACATTTTTGGGGGGCGGATGACATTTTTAAAACTAGGATTTATCATGTATTAATTGCATAACTTATCCTTTGTTTTTAAGACAAAATGTTCAGCTTGATAGTTTAAGGCTCATGGAAGGGTCAGCTTTGACAGTAGAAGAATCATGCTATCGTCTAGACCTAGCATAAAGGAGCCAGAAGAACCTGCCTCCTCTCTCCCTGAGATGGGAGGTGGTAAGAGGAGATTGCACCCTAACGGGTGGGGGTGGCCTCTCCAGTGAAGGCTGCAAGACAGTGTAGAAAGCCTTCTGTTCTATACATCGGAGAATGGCATTTAAACATGTATAATATCATATATGAAACGAATCACCAGTCCAAGATCTATTCATGATACTGGTTGCTTAAGGCTGGTGCACTGGGACGACCCAGAGGGATGGTACGGGGAGGGAGGAGGGAGGGGAGTTCGGGATGGGGAACACGTGTATACCTGTGGTGGATTCATGTTGATGTATGGCAAACCAATACAATATTGTAAAGTAATTAACCTCCAATTTAAAAAGAAAAAGAAAAAAAAAAGCCTTCTGGGAAGAGATTGAGAGCAGAGTGGCATTTGTTTGCAGAGGAATGGAAGTCCTTGGAAAGAGCTTGATGGGGAAGGGCAAACCCTGGGAGAAGCCAGAATGGTCATAGCCACTGGGGATGGGGGCACTGGGTTGGGGAGGAGTTTGTCTCTCCTGAAGTATCTGAGGATTACCAAGATGAGAGATCTTGTTGGAAATGACTAGCCTCAGACATGCCCAGGTTGGCTTACAATCCCACTTGCACCTGACAATCCCAAATGGCGACGAGGCAGCAAGGAATCTGTTCTTGGCAAGGGCTGCCAAGAGGTTTGTGGAGGGCTGGCAAGAGTCCTGCTTACCTAGAGAGGAGTAGCAGCAAGGTGACCAGGGTGGTGGCAAAGGCCTTATTTGTAGATGTGATGGAGATCATATTAAAAAAAAAAAAAGAAAGAAACAGCAAATACATATAATACTTACTATGTTCCAGGCACTATTTGAAATGTTTTACACATATATTCGATCCTCACAACAACAGGACATTGATCTATCCCTGTTATATCGTCATAGAAATGAAGGCACAGTGATAGTGAGTGACTGGCCTAGGACCCCAGCACTTGGACATGGTGGAGCTGGGATTCAAACCCTTGCAACCTGGCTCTCGTATCAGGGCTCTAAACCATTACACGAATTACAAAATACCATATTTTAGTGATTCTGAGATGTATTTTTTTCATCTCTGAAACTGAGTTGCATCTTATGAGCAATGGTATTTCCTGGTTTAGCTGGCAATGTGTTCACTGTGTTGTTGCTGCTGCTGCTAAGTCACTTCAGTCGTTTCCGACTCTGTGCAACCCCATAGATGGCAACCCACCAGGCTCCCCCAGCCCTAGGATTCTCTAGGCAAGAACACTGGAGTGGGTTGCCATTTCCTTCTCCAATGCATGAAAGTGAAAAGTGAAAGTGAAGCCATTCTAGCCGTGTCTGACTCTTCTCGACCCCATGGACTGCAGCCTACCAGGCTCCTCCGTCCACGGGATTTTCCAGGCAAGAGTACTGGAGTGGGGTGCCATTGCCTTCTCTGGTTCACTGTGTTAGGGGTATGCAAAATAATGGTGCTTCTTAAATTCGATGATACAGAGTGTTAAACTGTTATATTATCCATTCTCTTGAAATTGTGGTGCCATGGCACTTTGCACACATTAGGGATTGGGGAAGATCTTTGGCACCAGTAGGACCCAAGATGGGGCTGAGCGGGGCGGTGGTGGGATATCAGGGCTTGGTAGCCCACTTCCTGAATTTCATTAATGTCCCTTTCAGGAGAAGATGCCAGTGACATCAGTGACCTGGTAGGACAAAAGACATGGCCACATCAGTCATCGAGAACCCAGAGGGAAGCACAGAGACCCCTATGTGGATATGGGACCTTCTCTCCCTAAGGATACATAAGAATCTCACCATGCCAGATGCCATCTTGGATAGCAAAAGTGTTTGGAGAAGAAAATAGAAAAGACTGACTGGTTAGACTGAAGTATCTAAAAAAAAAAATGGCTTTAATCAACATCAATAAGTAGAGGAGTTTCAAGGTGGGATAATAAGAATTATAGGAAGTTAGGAAGGCTGAACTTCTTTGCCTATTTGGATATGGTGAGTATAAATTGTGAATCTCACATTAATTATTTCTTCATTTGTATACTTGGCCATTACAAAAAAAAAAAAGATTTAAGATAGCCCAAATAGCATTATGACTATAGGATTTGGAGAGAATGGCACTCAGAAAGCCAGAGATGCTCATGGTGGCGTATCGCCCTGGGTCTCTCCATGCCCCAGTATTGCTACCCCATCACATGGCAACTGGGAACTCTCCATCCCTCAGTATCTCAGTGCCCCTCTTGTATCCACTCAGCACTCCCCACCACTCACAGGTTGCTCTTGCTGGGGCCCATTCCATAGCCCATCACAGGATTCTGCTTCCTCAAACATGGTGCTGCCAGGAAGATCACCAAGTCCCCTTCTGCTGGTACAGACTCAAATCTCTTTGCTGTTTCCCCTTATCACACCACACAGGACTATCTGAAACACCAAGAGAACCCAAAACCAAAGGAGACAGGCAGCACTTATTCTCAGGAGATCCCTCTGGTTCCCAGGAAGAGATGCCTTCCAATGTCCTCAGGTCGGGGGAGAAGGACTCCATGGAGTGGACATGTCTGCTTTGGTCAGCCCATAACCCTCCCTATGTCTTCTAAGAATACTAGGTTTTTCCTTTAAGGAACTACAAGAGTCCCTTGGACTTCAAGGAGATCCAACCAGTCAATCCTAAAGAAAATCAGTCCTGAATATTCATTGGAAGGACTGATGCTGAAGCTAAAAGTCCAATAATTTGGCACCTGATGCGAAGAACTGACTCATTTGAAAAGACCTTGATGCCAGGAAAGACTGAAGGTGGGAGGAGAAGGGGACGACAGAGGATGAGATGGTTTGATGGCATCACCGACTCTATGGGCAGCTCAGGGAGTTGGTGATGGACAGGGAGGCCTGGCATGCTGCAGTCCTTGGGGTCGCAAAGAGTCAGATAAGACTGAGCGACTGAACTGAACTGAACCTCCTCAATTAATATGGTCCTAGAGGGAGCGGGCTGTAACTATAGCTCAGACTAGCCAATGAAAGTGATTCATCTCTCTAGTGAGAGGAATTGATGTTCTCAGGCAGATTATCTTCATATTTTTCTAGTTTTTCTATGTTGTTCTCAGCTGAGGAATTGAGCTGAAACAACCTAGTCTGCTGTTTTTGAAAGCAAAATTTTATTTCTACATTTTAAAATGTATGGACAATTTATTCGTGGGCCAGTATATGTTCAATTTTTGTGAATGTGCAGTGGTACTTGCAAACTGCATTACATAGTACAGAATATGATATATATCAATAAGATATTGTGACTGTATTATCATTACCAACTATTTGCTGCCATCCTTGTAAAAAGACTACACGATTCTTGCCCACTGTCACATGACTTGCAGTGCCATCCTGTGGATGGAGTATAATTTCTCATCTCAATGACATCAGGCTTGGTGATGTGACTTAGTTTGGCCAGGGGAATATGAATAGAAATGATCTGAGCCACAAGGAGCAGAAGCTTTGAGCCATCACTGGCTATGCCATTGCTCTTTTGCCTCTGCCTCAATGCTGATATGTCCTGGGAAAGGGCTTCTCTTTCCGTTTGGATTTCAGAATAAAGAAAAACGATGGAGGCGAGTCAAAGGCTACCCCCACCAACACGTAATGTGATCAAGAAATAAACATTTGCTATTCAACAAACCACTGAAACTTGGAAGTTGTGTCTTACCACAGGATAATCTACCAAAAGATGATAAGTGTAGATAGACTTTATCATATCTTTGGATCTTCTATATATTTGCTTATCTTTTGTCCACTTGTTCGCTTATGTGCTGAGAGAGATAAATGTCTTTACTACAAATGGGTTTCTATTTCTCCTTGCATTTTCTGTGTGAACTTTGATACTCTATTATTTGGTTCATGGGTTTTCAGAACTATTAGATCACCATGGCTCTTATACCTTCTTTTGTTTCTTGATTCAACCTTCTCTAAGAATAACATTAGGATCCCAGCTCTTTCACTTTGACTTCCCCGTTCACTGAGATAGAGTACTTTTATGGACCAGGACTGAGTCATGCAATATCACTCCTAAGGTTGAAGGGCTTGGAGACCATTCAGCCCTCTGAATCACACAGAACAGATAGGGATACTATTATATACCAGTCGTGATACTTCTAATAATAATACCACCTACCAAACGCTTGGCATGCCTCAAGCACTCTTCTAAACACTAACACATTTGGTGTGTGTGTTGTATTATTTGAGTAATGTATTATTTCTTGAGAAATCCTATGAGAGAGGTATTATTACTAGCCTCACTTTTAAGATGGGTAAACTGAAGCACAGAGAGGTTAAGTAACTTGCCCAAGGCTACATACGGAGTAGGTGGTAGATTGAAGAGGAGGGGCTGTTAGGCCAACACAAAGGCATGTATTCACTACAGTCAGTCAAACTGTGTTAATGTGAATTCTGCTGGAGCTATGAGTATGAGGACCCAGGGCTCTAACTCCTAGCAAGGTCAATTTTCAAACTCTGTTATGGAACTGGGATAATTTATCAAGATGTGTCAAGATGAGCCAGAGGCAAAATATCCTTCAAGATCAACCAACTCCCTTAGTTTCTGAGAAATCTGTACTAACTAGCTCACTTTTCCAAATGCCCTGAGAGTGAGACAGAGACTCCCTGACCAGAAGGCTCCCATCACTGCACAGCTCTCTTCCGCAGAGAGATGAACCACTGGCCACTTGAGAATTTACATACAGTGAGTGTCTGTCTCTCCTCACTCCCATTCCAAACCCCTAAGTTTAGCTTGAACTGACCAGAGACGTATTTTGCTTCTACAAATCCGAAGGCAAGAAATCACAGGTTTGGGGGATGGACTATCTCCCCCATGATAACTGACATTATTAGTGTCATGATTATTCTATGGCACTTCTGTTCATTCCATGTTGTTTCAAAGGGTGGATGATCCCCACTCCTGTTGAGCCCTGGGGCAGTACCCCTCCCCTCAGAATTAGGGACAGCTTGCTCACCTCTCCTCCTCCTCCTCCCCCTTCCCTTCCTTCTTGCTCATGGTCTTGTTGCTCTCTCTTCACTGCAGGAGATGGAGGCGCCCTGGTAGGACGGCAGCACAAGGTGAGTCAGGCCATTCCAGACACTACTGCCTAGCACGAGGCCCATTCACCTCAGGCTCCTCTGCACCCCTCTGGCATAGCTGCCCCTGGCACCTGCAAGATGTGGCCTTCAGCAGGTGCCAGTTGCCCAGGGCAGTCATCCAGGCCCCTAATGGACCCACTCATGTGCGCTTTACTCTTTTCCCTGGAAGTGGATTAAGCATGTGGTAGCATCCATTACAGGCCAGGCTCTTTTCATGTAATGTAATGCTCTAGTCAAGTGTTTGGGATTATGATGACAAAAGGCTATCTGTCCTCGGATCCTCCAGCTTTTCCATCAGGCCCGTGAAGTTGCCTGCACATTGAATCAGCCCTTAAGGAAGAAGTATTCCTTCATTCCTCCCAACTCCCAGATGGGGACATAGAAGCTCAGGGAGGTGAAGGGACTTCATCAAGTTCACACAGAATGGACAGAGAAGGAGATTGTCGAACTCCAAGACTAGTGCTCTTGGCCCTACACCAAGCTAGGTTCCAAGGAGTCACAGTGATTGGGCCTGAGGGAGGAGCACAGGCCTGGTGTCTAGGCCTGCTTGGGCCACCATAACAACATACAACAGACTGGCTGGCTTCAACACCAGACACTTATTTTCTCATGATTCTGGAGGTTTGAAGCCCAACACCAAGGTCATGTGATCTTCCCTTTGTATAGTTTCTTCTTAAAAAGATGCTAGTCAGATGGGACGAGAGCCCACTCTAACAGCCTCATTTTATCTTCATTACTTCTTTTAAGACCTTATCTCCAAATACAGTTGCATTTTTACATACCAGGTGTTAAGACTTCAATGTATCATTTTTGAGGGATACAGCTCAGTCTGATTCCATCCTGCCACTCCTGGCTGTCAGCCTCAGACAGGTCCCAGACCTCACTGTGCCCCCTGTGAAGACAGTTGGCCCAGGTCTCTAAGGCTCTATGCAACCTTGGTATCCTCCATGTCAAAAACCCTCTCATCAGAGGTCTACGTCTGGGCAAATTTCCAAGGGATGCCTGTATTCCTGGCATAGAGGCTGACTCTTAGAAGGGAATCTGAGCAGAAAGGACTAGGAACCCTGTATCAGGGCCCATAAATCCCACAGAACCAGGGTGGGACAGACAGGTGGGCCAGGAAGATGGGCTGAGTAGTTGACTGCTCCATATGAATCAGTACAGTCAAGTGGAGGCCCTGCCCTTGGGCTGTATCAACAGAGGCAAGGAGTTCAGAACAGGGGAGGTGAACCCAGTGGTTAGGAGCTCACTCCTTAGAGTAAGACTCATCTGCATTGGAACCCCATTTAGCTGTCTAGTAGTCAGATCTCTGTGTGCATGATCAGTGGCTCAGTCATGTCCAACTCTTTGCAACCCCATGGACTGTAGCCCGCCAGCCTCCTCTGTTCATGGGATTCTCCAGGAAAGAATACTGGAATGGGTTGCCATTTCCTTCTCCAGGGGACCATGCGGACCCAGAGATTGAAGCCCGCATCTCCTACACTGGCAGGAGGATTCTTTACCACTGAGCCATCTGGGAAGCCCCCTCAGTCTCTTTGGGTCTCTTCTAAAAAGTGAAACTAATTATAATACTTAACTCACAGGTTTTGTGTGAGGATTAAATCAGACCATTCTTATAAAGTGCTTAGCAGGGTACCTGAGTTAACATGAGTTCTCAGTGCTACGCAACATAGTGGATGCCATGATGTATCACTCAAATCTCCCTTCAGGGCTAAAGCACTTCTTTCCCCAGCTGCTGGGCATGTGGATTCTCAGGTGTCAGTTTTCCTGAGAGTCCACTCCTGCAGAAATGGCCTCAGATCACATGCTCTGTGAAGGGCAGCCCCATCCAGTGACCAGTGGATATACACAGAGGGGAATAATGGCCTGGGCATTAATAATGGCCTCCATAATGTAGAATGATGCTAACGAGTCATCCCAGCTCCAAAGTTCCCCATCAGATTAGCTGAGTCCTTGTTCTCTCTTCCCACTGCTTCATGCCCTTCCCTTGCCCAAACATCTATCCTGATAGCATGCTAAGCTCCAACCCAAAAGCCTGTGTCCCAGGGAATCCAACTTACAGGAAAAACAATAAAGACACTTATAGTGATCCCACTGCAAGAGGAGCATTCCCGTGGCTCAATGAGGGGAGCCCCTCTGTGATCTCTTTCCCTCTAGCTCCACTTTCACTCCAGACCCACAGGCTTCCTTGTGTTCCTTATACACACCAAGAACACTTCTCCTCAGGGCCTTTGCACATGCTGTTCACCATGCCTGGAACACACTTCTCTCAGCCACGTGGCATACTCCTTCCCCTCCTTCAAGTCCAAAATTACAGCATCACTTTTACCATTTCAAGGCAAATCAAGCTGACCTCCCATGCTTAATTTTTATCCACAGCACCTACCACCTTCTAATGGACTGTGGAATACAATGTTGTCAGTATCCCCCAACTAGAACATCAGCTCCACAAAGTCAGGGAGCTTTGTCTATTTTTGTCTCTCTGTTTACCCAGCACCTTGATTCATGCCTGACATACAATGTTCTCAGGAAATACTTTTTGAATGAAAGGATGGATGAATGATTAATCAACCCATAGGGGAATGAGGGCAAACAGGGGTGGGGGTGCTGAAAGAGTTCCTGAAGGAAGTTTCAGCTAAGCTGAGTGCGAAAGCTAATCATGACCTTAGGGCATTGTTTTTCTGAAGTGTCTCCAGGAAGAAATGTACAAGCACTTAACTTGTGAGTTTTCCATCTTAGATTTCTGACTATTTTAAGGCTAGAAGGTTTTTCCGTTTAATTTATTTTATAGCCCCACAAAAAAACAAAACAAAACATTTTTCTCATCTTTTTTTACAAGTGTGAGCACCTGGGGAATGTGGGTGGAGGCAGGGGGGCCCTCGGGCCTGGTTCCTTGGCCCACACGTATATGGAAAAGGCATTCTCTAAACAGGGTTTATAGTAAACAAATCTTTGTCTTGAACATTTTTTGAGGCAGCCTTCTTCACAGCCCACAGGCCTTCGTGTGATGGGTAGAATTCAAGCATAGTGTCCTATCTGAGTTACCTCTGTGTGAGAAAGTTCTGGGAAAGACGGTGAACATATTTTCAATAAAATTTCTGCCATGACCTGGGAGACAGGATGGTATGTTCTGGTTAGTACAAGCATCTCGCAATCCTCACAGTGATCTTGTGAGTTTGAGGAATGTGGGTGTAACTGACTTCTAGTTGGGAACGTGCGCCGTGTCCTTTATAACGAACTCATGAAATGAAAGCCAGTTCCTTAAGAACTTGTTGCCCACATATCTTCCAGTACAACGGTTCTCAGAGGGTGAGGAGGGTTGGGAGAAGCCCTCCTAGGAGGAGGATGGTCTCCAAATTATCTGGCAACCTCTTTTTTCAATGTGAATACCCTCACTAGGGCTTCCCAGGTGGTCCTAGTGGTAAAGAACCTGCCTACCAATGCAGAAGACACTGGAGACACGGGTTTGGTCCCTGGGTCACAAGATCCCCTGGAGGAGGGCATGAAAAACCACTCCGGGTATTCTTTCCTGGAGAATCCCATGGACAGAGGAGCCTGGCGGGCTATAGTCCATGGGATTGCAAGGAGTTGGACATGACTGAGCAACTGAGCATGCATGCACACACTCTCACTCATCACAGCCAGAGATTCAGACCCTTGCATGATGGATCACAAAGCACATTTATATCTGCATCACCAACACTAGTATCTCCCAGGCACAAGCTCTGGGCTCCAGTCTCCACCCATCACTGACTGAGATTCCAACACTGTGCAGGAGGGTGGCAAAGATCAGCCTGCCTGCTCTCCACACACTCATGGGAGGCCTTAGACAAGGTTAACATCTGTGAGCCTCACTTTCCTATTCTGTAAAATGGGGCTAGTAATCCTTGCACTGAGTGCCTCCCAATATATTCTGCTTGCAGGAAGGATGACTGTTTGCCACAAAACCACCTGAAAATAGCCTCATCTCTGCATGCTAGGATGTGAGCAAGCACATGTGCACAGCAAATGGAGTCACACAGACTGCATCTCTATCCAGCTGAGACCACTTGCCAGCACTTCCTGTCTCTCCACTGAGCTATCACAGTCCCACGGACAGGTACCCTTCCTTCTCTATAGCGCCATCTCTGGTCAGCCTCACACATGTCACCCCTGTGTTGGCACCACCTTCAACGCCACAGAACATGCCAGCAAGGGTGAATGGTATCACTGATAAAATCAATCAATATTCCAAAAAGCCGGCTGCCCTTCTCAGACAGACACTGCTCTTTGATACATTCCATTGTGATGCTTCTGTATATGCATCGAGTTCTACTCTGACATCGAGATCACTTTCAGTTTTGTGTGTCCGACCTGCTAGGAATGGCCATTTTGAATGCGAATTCAATTTTGGTTTTCCAGGGTGTCCCTCACTTTCCCACCTTGTGGTCCAGGGCCAGCAAATCTTCAGAAACCGAGTTCAAGTGCATACCTTCATTCATCTGTTTAAGCATTCATTTGTTCATTCAGCAAACATGTGCTGAGGACCTGCTACATGCCAAGTGCTGTGCTAGGCTGTGGGACATAATAATGGAGCTTATAGTCTAGGCAGGAAATCAGAAATTAACAAAAAAAATAGTTACCCAAAAGCCATGACAGATGTCACTAAAGAAATGAATGGGAGGCCATGACAGAGGATGAAGGGAAAGGGTTATTTAAGGAGAGAGGGTACTCACAGGCTACGTTTCTAAGGATGAGAAGGCCGACATAAAAATAATAGTGGAAGGACATTTCAGGTAGAAGGAAGAGTAGGTACAAAGGCTCTGAGGCATGAAGGTGTGAGGAGAAAAAGGGTGATGTGACCCTCTAGTGACCAGAAGGTTATGCTGGCACCCCTGCCCTTCCTGGCACAAGATGGTACGGGGCTCCCTGACAACTCTGCCTGCTGTACTGGGATGCCAGCTCTGAGATAGAAGCAGCTTCCTAGCCAGGCTGGAAAGGTCAAATGGAGTGTTACTTGTGGAGGTATCTTTGAGAAACTGCCACCTTCCTTAAAAAGGAAATCCTGAAAACTCTTGCGTGAGAGAGGCAACATGGGCTCTGGACACTCACCCTGATCTTTGGCCTTCCCCCGGATGCTTCTTGCTTATCACCATTGCCAGTCTCTGGAGGACACTGCTCTTTTTCTGTTCTCCTTTTCCTCAGCCCTAGGACACAACTGAGAGGAGGTCAGGTATCTAAAGAAGATTCACCTGAGGGCTGAAGGGTAAGACCAAGTTAAGAAACACAGAGAATAACATGTAACCAGAAGTGGCTTTATCACTTCAGCATGTGGTCCACCAGGGTGTCTCCTTTCTAACAGCATCTGCTTCCCTGCATGCAGACGGCCTTTATCTCCTGCCACAATAGAGAAGTGGAGGGCATGGAACCTGTGGCCAAAGACAGACTCTTTTAAGACTGAAAGAAAGCACTATTGTATACATCACTTTGGCCGACCAGGACACATGTTAGCCCTCCCAAAGAGCAACACCAGGGAAAGAAAGAAGCAGAAGCCCCTCCCAGCCTTCCTAAGGCCTATTGTTCTCCAAATATTTCCAGTTCATTTTCCAGGCACATGGTAGTCCTGTATCCCTGGTGCCTTGGGATTAGGTGTGAACATGTGACCTGCTCTGGCCAATGGAGTATGAATGTAAGTGTGGCATCTCCCTTCTGGGCAGAAACATATATATATATATATATATATATATATATATATATATATATATATATATATATGTCAGTATACCATAGGGCATACTCCCTTGTTCCTGCCTTGGGGATAAGTGGAATGATGAGAACAGAGCCTCTCTCAGCCTGGGCTCTAAGTGAGGAGAATATAGAGGTAAACACTCAAAGAGACCCATGATCAACATATTACATAAGTGAGAAAGAATTCTTTGTTGAGTTAAGCACTGAGATCTTGTGGTTGGTTGTCACTGCAGCATCACCTAACCCAACCTGATTGACTCTCCTCCCAAATTCCAGTTCTAGGTCTGAGGAGCCACCCTTACCCAGACCTCTGCCCCACAGGACTGTGCCCTGGGCTGCCCTGGAGCTACCTTCCCCAAATAATGCCAGTATCCTTCTCAATTAGCTGTCCCAGACCCAAAGGAGAGCCCAGAGCAAAGCCAGTCTGAAGGATGGAGCCAGGAGCTTGTTGAGGTCAGAGCTTGGCAGTGAAATGAAGGAGCAAAATGAGTATTATGTGTTGATTTGTATCCCCCCAAATTCATATGAAGTCCTATCCAGCAGACTCCAAAATGTGATCTTATTTGGAAACGGGATCAATGGAGATGTCATTAGGAAAGATGAGGTCATTAGGGTGGATTCTAATATGACTGATGTCCTTACAAAGAGGAGAAATTTGGACACAGAGTCACCTTCACATGGAGAACACCACATGAAGATGAAGACATACATCAGTAATGATTCTACAAGCAAAGAAATGACAGTGATTCCCAACAAACTAGAAGCTAGAAGAGACGCCTGGAACAGATTCTCCATCACAGCCCTCAGAAGGAACTCTCCCAGCCAAAACATTGACCTCAGATTTTTAGCCATCAGAACATTAAGGCAATAAATGTCACTTTTTTTTTTTTTTTCTACTTGTTTTTTTTTTTTTTTTTTTTTTTTATTCTTCCAATTTTATTTTATTTTTAAACTTTACATAATTGTATTAGTTTTGCCAAATATCAAAATGAATCTGCCACAGGTATACATGTGTTCCCCCACCCAGTTTGTGGTCATTTCCTACGGTAGTCTCAGGAAACTGACATAATGAGAAGCAATGGCAGAACTAGCAGCAGAGTTAACAAGCAAATTTTGCAACCCTTCCTGAAAGTCTCAGAGCATCTCCAAGTTCCCTTGACACATACAGGTATGGTACAGATCGAGACACAGGGACAGATAAAGACACAGATACAGGTAAAGATAGAGATTTGAGTACATACAGAGCTGTAGATACAGGTACACACACACACACACACACAGAGGGAGAAGTACATAGACACACCTGGACATGGGAACACACTGAGAGAAAGACACAGGTAAATATATAAATCAGATAAAGGTAGGATAGAGGTAGAGACACAGAAAAGAAGTGCAAATAGCTGGACAGATACAGAAACTAATAGAGGCCTAATAGAGGTAAAGACAGAGAAATAATACAGATAGAGACCCAGATACAGGTAGACATAGAGACAAACATAGAGATACTTATAGAAAACCAGATAAAGGTTCAGGGAGAGTCAAAGGTATAGATACAGACCAAGAAAGCATGAAAGGCTACAGTACAAAGATAAATTTTCAGATAGAGACCCAGATAGAGGGACAGCTGAAGATGCTGGAACAGGCTGCTAGAAACCCAGATACAGGTAAAGATATTGATCCATGGATAGACCTAGGTAGAGACACTGATAGGTACCTATAGAGACCCAGATATGGTAACAGACAGAAAGACAGATATAGGGCCAAGTTAGGAACAGATAAAGATGTTGACCCAGGTATTATACAGAAAGAGACACATTTACAGTCACAAATAGAGACATAGATACTGGCTCTTAAAGAAACACAAATAAATGTACAGGTGGACAACCAGATACATGTATAGATAAAGACTAGTTTACAGATACAGATACATCACTATAAGTACTTACTGAGAATCAAATACGGTAACTTTTGGAGACACTCATACTGGTACAGATAAAGACATAGTGATAGGTGCTTATATAGAGAAACAGGTACATATAGATAAACAGGTAGATAAATAGATAAACATATAGATAGACAGAGACAAAGATTGAATTATAACTAGAAACACAGACACAGGCACTGATAGAGACATAGTTACAGATACCATTATAGATGCAGATGCAAGTACTGATACATATGATGACAAAAATACAGGTACTGATACAGGCACAGAGACACAGACACAAGTACAGTTAGAGATACAGATACAGAGACAGTTACAGGTAGAAGACACAATACATGTACAAGCAGAGAGCCAGATATGGGCATGATACAGAAACATATGTACAGATAGAGACACACATGGATCTACAGGTAGCAACCCAGACACAGGGAGAGACATCAATACATGTGCAGGTAGAGACCAGGTACCAGTTAGAGATAGAGACACAGTTGGAGGAACAGATAAAGACACAGATTCAATTGCACACAGAGACTTAGACCCAGATAGAGGTATCTATAGAGATAGAGACGCTGACAGTTACAGAGAGACTCACAAAGAAATACAAATAGAGACGCAGATACAAATTGTTACAGAAACTCAGATAAAGGTACAGATAGTAAAGCAGATACAAGAATAAATAAAAAGAAAGATGCAGGCACAGAGAGAAATACAGGAATAGACTGAGACAGAGAAGAAAGTATTTCTAGAGATATAAATACAGGTACAAATAGAAACATAGATACAGATACTTAAAGCCACACAGATAGAGGTATAAACAGAGACACGGATACAGATACAGGGACAGGTAAAGGCACAGATCCAGGTAGTGACATCAATGCAGGTATGGATAGAGACACAGATGAGGTCTAGAGGTATTATACTTCTGCCCCTTCACTGACATCAGGACCCAAAGGTGCCCAATGGTCTCTGGGCAGGTGCCTAATGCCAACAGTTGATAATATCATAGATGGTATTCATAAATGGCTTTTAGAATTCTTTGCTTGCTACATTTTCTCTAAAGAACTTCTTACTGGTGATGAGAATTATAAAGATAACTGGCTTTCTCTTTTCAGTTGGGCAGCCTGACAGCCCATGGTAACCCTTACTGGCAACTGTAGCCTAGGTGTGTTACATATTCATACATTTCTTTACCTTGTTTTGATTTTCTACTGCTTTTTGTGCTTCCTCTAGGCTTGCATCTCTATTTCTATTTTATTAAATTGTGAATATTCTAAGCTATGTCAAATTCATTATTGAGTGAAGTCAGATGTCAATCAATGAAATGGAGGCAGCTGTACACTACAGCAGTTCAAATGGACAGAGCAGGGTCAAACTCCAGCTTTGCCTCTTCAGATTATGACGTTGTCAGCACTCATGGTCCTCTGCTAGGCCTCAGTTCCTCCATCTGTAAAATGTAGATGATAATATCTCTTTCACAGGGTCGTTTGGATAATTAAAGGAAAGAACATACATACATCACAAGCCCCAAGCCTGGAACGTACCACACAGTCAATAAAGATTTGTTCTTTCTTAGAGATGGGTATTTCACTTAGAGCAGTGGTCCCCAACCTTTTTGGCACCAGGGACTGGTTCTGTGGCAGACAATTTTTCCACAGATTGGGTGGGGGTGGGTGGAGGGGGAGATGAATTTTAGATAATTGGAGCATGTTATATTTATTGTACACTGTATTTCTATTATTATTACGTCAGCTCCACTTCAGATCATCCAGCATTGGATCCCAGAGGTTGGGGACCCCTGCCTTAGAGAGAACAAATAAAGAGAGAGGATTTTGGTGGGGAAAAGTTTGAGCTGACTTGGGAATCCCCGTGTTGATTAAAAAATTATTCACAACCTAAAAGTTTAGAGTTACATTTTATGCAGCAGGAATTTTTAGGACTTCAAGCCCAGGAGGCAGCATCTCAAGGAATCCTGAGAGAACTTCTTGGAGGAGGTGAGGGGGCAGCCAGGATATGCAGGAGTTTCTCTAGCAAAGGGTAGGTAGTCCGAACATCAAAAGATCACTGTGAATTAAAGAAAACCTGATATGTCAAGGAATTTAACACTTTTCTGTCTATGGAAAGATGCAAGACTCTGGGCTTACTGAAATCATTCCTTTGATGTGCACCTCAGCTATCTGGGGCCGGTTTCCTGCTTTTATATCCACTGCTTCCTCAGGGCTCACGATGGAGAGTGGCTGCCTTTTGAGGGCTGCTAGATGGCAGGTCTTCTTTGCTTCCTGAGTTCATTCCCTCAGGGCTCTCTGGCTCCCCATGGGCTGTGGCTGCAATGGCTGATGAACTGTGACATCCCTTGTTTACTGATATGGCAGGAAAGAATCCGTTTCTCAAAACTCACTCCAATGAGGATGGATTTTCTCTGGGCACTGCCCCCTAGGCTAGATGCTTCTGAGAGCAGTGGAGGGCTGTGGTCTGACAGGCAGAGAGGGTGGTGACCTTGGCAGAGTGAGAAGGGAGCTCTGGCCGGGAGAGTCCCACATCCCACCGTGAAGGCCTCAGATGATCCCCAAGCCTCCCTGCAGAGTTCAGACATCCCCCCACCTGGCCCCCAGCCCCACCATCTGGGTAGCAGCCTTCTCCTCCCACACTGGCTCAAGCCACCAAGGGGCCGGCCAGCCCTCCCCACCTCCATCCTCTGCCTGGGGAGGACTGAGGCCCACGGTGCTGTGGGGAACAAAAGGCAATGATTAACGAGGCTCGGGGCAAGCTGACCCAAAGCAAGAGCCCAGCTCCAGCCAGTCACTGCACAGAGAGGCCTCCACCCTTGGCCTCAACCTCCTTTCGCCTTACCCCAAGCCTGTGTGAACTTGCTCTCTCAGCCACAGTGCAGGCCTGAATCCCAGGCCCCAGCCCAGCCCTTTCGTCTTCTCAGCTTGCTGTCCTCATCCAGTCCTTGTTGTTCACCTGCTTATTTGGTACTTTACAAAAAGAAGAGCTCCCTTTTGTTTTTTTCTTAACATTGCCATAAGAAATCTACGTGCAATGTACCAGGCTCAAAAAAATGCAGATGAGCAAAAAGAAACTAGTGCCCATTACTCAGGACCCAAACACAGCCACAGGAAACACTTTGCTTTGGGCCTTCCAGCCTTGATTCTGTCAATATGTATCAATTGATCGTGGGAAAGCATTGTTTGGGTAGGTCAACAATGGTTGAATATCAGCAAATGCATATGGCTCATCCTGATTACACATTTAGCTATAAATGCATACATACATATATATATATATATATTTTTTCAAAGTGGGATTTTATTATACATAGTTATTTATAGCGTTTCATTACTTGAAATATATAGTGCACACAGTTCCACATTAATATGGAATCTATATCAGCAGTTTTAAGACATCTTAGTATTTCGAGATATAAATATATCATTATATCTTTAATCATTTGCCTGTTTTCCATCATTTACCATTTCAGCTACCTACAGGCACTAACGAATCACTGCAAACCTCAGTGGATTAAAATAATAGTGATGTGTTCATTGCCTCAATTTGGCCAGTAGGCTGACAGTCCTTCTGCTGGGCTCTCCTGGGCTTACTTGTGCAGTTACAGACACCCAACAACTTGATGGGGGTTCCAAGACCCCAGATGTTCTCAGTCAGATGTCTGCTGGTTAGTGCTGGCTGTTGGCCAGAGCTCCTCACTTCTCCACCTAGCCTCTGTGACAGGGGGCCCCAAGACCGCCCTCAGGCTTGCTGGCTGACTAGAAAGACTCACAGGACTCAGAGAAGTTGTTACAGTTATACTTTAAAGCAGCAAAAGGAAACTGACTGAAATAGGCAAAGGGAAAAGGTAGGTGGGACAAAGTCCAACAGAAACCAGCCACAAATTTCCAAGCATCTCCTCCCAGTGGAATCCCATGAGGACATGCTGAATTCTTCCAGCAATGATGAGTGACAACACATGCAATGTATTGCCAACCAGGAAAGCTCACCAAGCCTTAGTGCCCCAGGTCTTCAGTGCGGCACCCGTGTGACTGGCCTCGGCACTCAGACCCCAGTTAACCAGAGGTCAAACTGATACAGTGGGCCAAAGCCGCAGGGATACCTAGACACTCGCAGGCAGGAGAGGTCATGGGCTGGGAGCCAGGGGCTAGGGGACGGCTAGCCTTTTTTGGAGATGCAGATTCTGAGTACTGAGCACCCAGAGCCTGCAGGGTCCCCCGTTACTGCACACCTCTAATCTTCTGGGACTGTAGAATACCATGGTGGTCTGAGAACCAAGAGGGTGCAAATGGAAACTGCAAGGCTTCTTAAGGCCGAAGTTCAAAGTCACACAGGATCACTTCTGATGCATTGTATTGGTAGGAGCAAGTCACAAGTCTAGCCCAGAGTCAAAAGGGTGAGAAAGTCCATTTTTCCTCTTGATGGAAGGAGCAGTGGGGCAACACTGCAAAGGAGGATGGACACGGGGAGGTGGACTTCATCGAGGGCATTATTGTAACCACATACTAGCAAAAATTCTGTATTTTTTTACCATTAATAAGTAAGGCCATGGTAATCAACCTTATTTGATGTTTCATTGATAATGCATTTTCTTTTTAAGATGTGCTGTGAAATAGTCCCTACATATCAAAACATGAAAATAACATAAAAAGCAGTAGGTGTACCAGGTTTAAGGATGTGTACTCTTAAACCTGTGTTTAATACTTTTCCTTTGCAATTGTAGCTTTTATGTCTGTTACTTAAATATATTTAATATGTTATGTGGGAATTTGGGGATTCTATGATGAAGCAATACAAATGGAAAAATCTATCAATGTTCTGAATTTTTTAACTTGGATAAGTAGTTGGAAGAGAAATTAGAATAAAAATGTTTAGCTTAATATAAGTGTCTTTTGAATGGGCTATATTTTTAAAGCACTACAGAAGTTTGCTTTTAATAAAAATCTGAATTATTTAAAACATTTAAAAGAATAATATGCTGGTATGTACTTACATTTTTGATGTATCTCAGTTGCTCTTAGAGTACACCCCAAGAGTAAAGAATGTGAACTTTTGAAAAACGTTCCCCAGGTTGCTAAATTCTTTTCATAACTTTTTTCCAGTGTTAAATGTGGGATTTCTCTTTTTTTCTATGGCTGTCAGTGGCTCTTTTTAAATAAAGGGTATTAACTAGTTATCTGTCCATTCAGAACTTACCAAGTATGTCAACATGAATGGTCTGATTTTCTTTTCATAAGGCTCTGGTGAGGAACATATGATTGGATTATTCTTTATTTTTTTCCCCCAAACAAGATTTTTTTTTTCCTTTCTTTCTTTGAACTTTTTATTTTGTATTGGGGTATAGCTGATTCACAAACAATGTTGTGATAATTTCAGGTGGACAGTGAAGGGACTCAGCCATACATATATTCGTATCCATTCTCCCCAAGATTCCCCTCCCATCCAGGATGCTACACAATATTAAGCAGAGTTCCATGTGCTGTACAGTAGGTCCTTGTTGATTATCTATTTTAAATATATCGGTGTGGACATGTCCATCCCAAACTCGCTAACTACCTCTTCCCCACACCCTTCCCCCCACCCTGGGCAACCATATGCTCATTCTCTAAGTCTGTGTGTCTCTGTTTTGTAAGTAAGTTCATTTGTATCGTTTCTTTTTATATTCCACATATAAGGAATATTATATTATATTTCTCCTTCTCTGACTTACTTCACTCAGTATGACACTAAGTCCATCCATGTTGCTGCAAATGGCATTATTTCTTTTTTTAATGCCTGAGTAATATTCCATTGTATATATGTACCACATCTTTATCCATTTGTCTGTTGATGGACATTTAGGTTGCTTCCATGTTGTGGCTATTGTAAACGGTGCTGCAATGAACATTGGGGTGTATGTATCTTTTCAGATCATGTTTTTCTCTGGATACATGGAGAAGGAAATGGCAACCCACTCCAGTATTCTTGCCTGGAAAATCCCATGGATGGAGGAGCCTGGTAGGCTACAGTCCATGGGGTTGCAAAGAGTTGGACATGACCGACTTCACTTTCACTTTCATGCCCAGGAGTGGGATTGCAGGGTCATATGGTAGCTCTATTTTTAGTTTTTAAAGGAAGCTCCATACTGTTCTCCATAGTGCTGGACCAATTTACATTCCCACCAACAATATAGGAGGGTGCGATACAGTTATTCTTAACTCCATTGTATAGATGAGGAAAGTGAGGCTCAGAAAAGAAGCTGAAGGTGGAATCCAGGTTTCCATCTTCCAGCCCAGGGCACTTCCTCAAGACCACGGACTTCTAGAAGAAGAGATGACCTGATTCACGAGCCTTTGACCTGAAGGTTGAATCTTAGTCCCAACAGCACATTCCTGTAAGGAGATCATGAACGACACCCCTGGGGGAGCAGGGATGCAGGTCCCCCAGATACCAGGTTTTCCACTCCCACTGGCCACAGGAAATTGAGGGTTTGAGGAAACTAATTAACTGGCTAAAGGTCAAAGCTTGTAAAATTGAAAAAGAAAAGACTTATTATTCCCTCCCTCCCCCAGAGGTTAAGCTCCGCTGGGGCTAAGCATACTTTGCACCTGGTTTGCAGAGGTCAGAGGGTTTGGAGAAGAAACCATTCATCTTTACTTTTCTCAAGTGACTGTGGTTAACCTGTCACCAGGGCAGAAGACCTTGCTCTACAAGATCAGGGCGCCCGCTAGTGCAGGTCAAATCCAGCTTTCAGCGGCTACCCATTTGTCCATCATCACCAAGTTCTGGCTTCTTTTCTATGCTGAGACCCAACCTGCAGGTGTTTGCCCTCCCCTCTCCGGACAGCCTTGCTGCATGTTCCCTTGCTTGACAAGAGGGTAAAAGGAAGAAAGTTCTAGTTTTTCCACCACCTCCACGCCAGGAAGAGTTCTGCCCTGTGCACAGCTCCACCAGCAGCATCCTGAGACCTCAGACACTTCCCCACCTTCTCAGCACCTCAGTTTCCCCCTCTGGATAATAAGGGTTTGAACTGGAGGCCTTCACAGGGTCCTACCAGCCCTGGCATCCTGGGATTCTCTGTTTGCTAAGCTCAGATGTTAGAGTAACTGGTCAGGAAAGTCCTAGGCAACAAAAGGATGGTTTCAGATGGAGCAGGCAGAAGGCAAGTGCTGTCAGGTGATGCCAGAGGACCCAGTAAGATTTCAGGGGGCTGGTGGCAACAACAGAAAGTGACCCACACAAACCAAAGGCCTCAGCATGGGGCTAGGGCATGCTCCTAAGAAGCACCAGGGCTAACCTGCTGAGAGATCCTACCTTCCATGGATAGGCAGGAGTATGCTGGAAGGAAAAAGGAGCCTTAGACTGCATGGTGTGGGATAATTCATCTGACCTCTCTGAGGCTCAATTTCCTCATCAAGGAAAATGGAGTTAACAATCCTTGCCAATAAGCACATGAAAAGAAGTTCCACATCATTAGTCATTAGGGAAATGCAAATCAAAACCAAAAAGAGATGCCACTTCCCACCTACTAGGATGACTATAATAATAAAAAAAAAAAGGCAGAGAATAACAAGCATTGGCAAGGCTGTGGAGAAATTGGAACCCTCATACACTGCTGCTGCTGCTAAGTCGCTTCAGTTGTGTCCGACTCTGTGCGAATGTAAAAATGATGCAGCCACCATGGAAAATAGTTTGGTGGTTCTTCAGCAAAGTAAACATAGAATCACTGCATGACCTAGAAATTCACTCCTAGGTGTATACCCCAAAGACCTGGAAACATGGCTCCACAACACCTTGTATGCAAATATTCATAGTAGCATTCTTGATCACAGCCCAAAAATGGAAACAGCCCAAATATCCACTAACTTATGAGTGAATAAAATGATGTGTACTAACGCATATATATGGAATTTAGAAAGATGGTAACAATAACCCTGTATACGAGACAGCAAAAGAGACACTGATGTATAGAACAGTCTTTTGGACTCTGTGGGAGAGGGAGAGGGTGGGATGATTTGGGAGAATGGCATTGAAACATGTATAATATCATATATGAAACGAGTCACCAGTCCAGATTTGATGCACGATACTGGATGCTTGGGGCTGGTGTGCTAGGATGACCCAGAGGGATGGTACAGGGAGGGAGGAGGGAGGAGGGAGGAGGGTTCAGGATGGGGAACACGTGTATACCTGTGGTGGATTCATGTTGATATATGGCAAAACCAATACAATATTGTAAAGTTAAAAAATAAAATTTTAAAAAAAGAAAAAAAAAAAGATGTGATCTATGTATACAATCAAAAAGGAATGAAGTACTAATACACACATTACAACATGTAGGAACCCTGGAAACATACTAAATGAAAGAAGACAGAAAGACCCCATACTACATGATTTAATTTATATGAAATGTTCAGAGTAGGCCTATAGACACAGAAAGTTGATTAGGGGTTGCCAGGGGTTGGTATAGATGGGGAATGACAGGCAAAAGGTACAGAGTTTATGTTTGAGATGATGCAAATGTTCTGTAATTGATTAAGGTGATGGCTGCTGATACATATACTAAAAACCACTGAATTCTTCAACTTTAATTAATGAGTTGTATGGTATGTGAATTATATTTCAATAAAACTGTTTACTAAAAAGAAAGAGTCTTTTCCAAGTCTTTTTGATAGGATTGGTGTGAAGATCCAATGAGAGCAAAATCTTTTTTCCCTGCCTAGGCCAGGTCATTCTTTATTGGTTTACTCTTTTATTGTGAAATATAATACACGTACAGAAAAGTAAATAAAGGTTAAATATACAACCTAGCAATCTATGATAAAGCACTGACACTCACCACAACATGGATGGACCTTGAACACATGATGCTCAGTGTGAGAAGCCAGACACAGAAGGACACTGTCTTAGTCTGTAAAATATCAGGCTCTGGGCTTCAACAACAGAAATGCATTTGCTCCCAGTTCTGGAGGCTGGAAGTAAAAGATCAAGGTGTCAGCATGGTTGATTTCTTTTCAGAACTCTCTCCTTGGCTTGGAGATGGCCCTCCCAATGTTGTCACCTGGTCTTCCTTCTGTACACCTCTGTGTCCTAATCTCTTCTCATAAGGACACCAGTCATCCTGGGTTAACACTCATCTTAATGACCTCATTTAACTTAATCACCTTCTAAAGGCCCTCGTTCCAAAGATGCTCACATTCTGGGGTACTGGGGATAATGACTCAACATGTGAACTTGGGGGACACCACTCAACCCATACACCCATCCTGAATAACTATCGTCTTCATCCCCCACTTGGGGTAAACACCATTATGACTTTTAGATTATCCTCTACTTGCTTTTCTTTATAACTGAGCCACTTTTTTACATCTCTAAACAATGGGGTTTAGTTTTGCCTATCTATGAATTTTGTACAAATGGAATCATCCGGCTTCTTTCCCTCAGCACAGTGTCTATGAGATTCTTCCACGTTGCCAAGGGTATCTGAAGCGCATCCATTTCCACTGTGGGAATATACCTCAGATTACTGATCTAGCCTGCTGTGGTGAACATTTGTGTTGTTTCCACTTCTTGCCCATTACAGGCTGTGCTGCTGTCACGTGCACGCCCAATTTGCTAGATGAAGCTCAACCATGTTCAAAGTGGTGGTACCAACATAAATTCCCATGAATGGTACAAGAGTTTCCTTTGCTCCACAGCTTCTTCAACACTTAGAATTGTCAGACTTGTTCATTTTAGTCAATCTGATAAGTGATGGTACCTCGTTGTTACATAAACATTTCATTTTTGTTACTACTAACAAGACTGAGCACATTTTCATAGATTTACTGGCTGTTGAATAGCCCCTTTTGTGAAGTAACTGTTCAAAACTGTTCTTTTGCCCACTTTTCTATGGGGTTGTCTGACTTCTTCATATTGATTTGTAAGTGTTCTTTATATATTCTGGATTCAAGTCCCTTTGCGTGCATGCTCAGTCATGTATGAGTCTTTGCGATCCCCTGAACTGTAGCCCATCTGGCTCCTCTGTCCATGGGGTTTTTTAGGCAAGAACACTGGAGTGGGTTGCCATTTCCTTCTCCAGGGGATCTTCCCGACTCAGAGATCAAACCCACATCTCATGTGTCCCCTGCATTGCAGGCAGATTCTTTAGACACCAAGCCCCCTGGGAAGCCCCCCTTTGCAGTTACACACACTACAAATATCCTCTCCTTTTCTGTGGCTGGCCTAGTCATGCCTTTTGATGTCAATGTATTTTGATGAACAGAAGTTCTGGATTTTATTGTAATGCAGTTGATCAGTCTTCTATGCTTAATGCCTGTTTCGTGGGTGTTGATTATAAAGTCTTTCCCTACCCTATTTTATGAAGACATTCTCCAATATTACCTTCGAAAAGTGTTGTTGTTTCACCTTTTAGACTTAGGTCTACAGTCCACCCAGGATTTGTTTCTGTGTGTGGTGCCAGGCAGAGCTTTAATTTCGTCTTCTCATACGGATCTCTCTCATTGTCTTAGCACTGTTACACATTTGTTCTAACACAGTGACACATTTGTCACAGATCAAGTGTCCATATATGCTCTTGGTGGAGTCTGGACTGTGACTCTTTGTCCTAAGCCCCCAGCTGTTTCCTCTAGGTCAACGGTCCCCAAACATCTCAAGGCAAAAGCAATTCTAAGTACCAGGCTCACCTCTTGAGTCCCTGGTCTCCTGGATCTTGGCTCAGTCATTTTTTTAACTCTCTAGTTAGCTCAGTGATGCTTTATGATGTTTTTAAAGGTTTTGTCCAGTTTTTTCAACAGGAGGGTTGGCTCAAATTATCTAGCCTTCCATGACTAGAAATGAAAATCCAGAACATGTACATCTGTTTTTCTTCAAATAAAAATATATGAGCATAGGTTTTTAAATTAAGGGATAATGAATATACAATATGCCAAAGCCTTTGACTGTGTGGATCACAATCAACTGTGGAAAATTCTGAAAGAGATGGGAATACCAGACCACCTGACCTGCCTCTTGAGAAACCTGTATGCAGGTCAGGAAGCAACAGTCAGAACTGGACATGGAACAATAGACTGGTTCCAAATAGGAAAAGGAGTACATCAAGGCTGTATATTGTCACCCTGCTTATTTAACTTATATGCAGAGTACATCATGAGAAACGCTGGGCTGGAAGAAGCACAAGCTGGAATCAAGATTGCCAGGAGAAATATCCATAACCTCAGATATGCAGATGACACCACCCTTATGGCAGAAACTGAAGAGGAACTAAAGAGCTTCTTGATGAAGGTGAAAGAGGAGAGTGAAAAAGTTGGCTTAAAGCTCAACATTCAGAAAATGAAGATCATGGCATCTGGTCCCATCACTTCATGGGAAATAGATGGGGAAACATTGGAAATAGTAGCTGACTTTATTTTTCTGGGCTCCAAAATCACTGCAGATGGTGATTGTAGCCATGAAATTAAAAGACGCTTACTGCTTGGAAGAAAAGTTATGACCAACCTAGACAGCATATTGAAAAGCAGAGACATTACTTTGTCAACAAAGGTCTGTCTAGTCAAGGCTATGGTTTTTCCAGTAGTCATGTATGGATGTGAGAGTTGGACTATAAAGAAAGCTGAGCACCAAAGAAGAATTGATACTTTTGAACTGTGGTGTTGGAAAAGACTTTTGAGAGCCCCTTGGACTGCAAGGAGATACTAGTCCATCCTAAAGGAAATCAGTCCTGAATATTCATTGGAAGAACTGATGCTGAAGCTGAAACTCGAATCATTTGGCCACCTGATACGAAGAGCTGACTCATTTGAAAAGACCCTGATGCTGGAAAAGACTGAGGGCAGGAGGAGAAGGGGACGACGGAGGATGAGATTATTGGATGGCATCACCGACTCAATGGACATGGGTTTGGGTGAACTCTGGGAGTTGGTGAAGGACAGACAGGGAGGCCTGGTGTGCTGCCGTTCATGGGGTCGCAAAGAGTCAGACAGGACTGAGCAATTGAACAGAACTGAATATACAATAGAGTGTATTAAATCTACTAATCTTAACTGTACATCCAGATGCATTCATGTATATGTATACACCCATAGATCCATCATTCCAAGACACAGAGTGTTTCCAGCACCCCAGATTTCCTCATTCCTTTTCCTGGTCAGTACCCTGCTCTCAGGAATATCTACTATTGCCATCCATTATTTTTGCTTGTTTTGAGTCATTCAATATGTACTCTTTTTTGAGTCATTCAATACTCTTCAACATTGTGTCTGCAAGATTCACCCATGTAATTGTTATACCTGCATTTCATTACCTTGCATTGTTGTACAGCATTCCATCACATGAGTATTGCACAGTTGATGTTTCCTTTCTACTGTTGATGAGCATCTGTGTTGTTTCTAGTTTAGCTACTACAAATAGTGCCATAATGAACATCGTCTTCATGCCTTGTGAGTATGGAGCCATTCTATTGCTATACACACCTAGAAGTGGAATTTCTGCTTTGCAGGATATGCAAATATGTAGGGTGGGGTTTTTTGCTATTAATATTTTTTCCAGTTTTATTGGCATATAATTGACAAAAAGTACTGTATAAGTTTCAAGTGTGCAGCGTAATGACTTACATACATTGTGAAATGATTACTAAACAAAGTGCAGTTAACATCCATCATCTCATATAGATACAAAAAAGAGGGAAAAGGTATTTTCCTCGTGATGAGAACTCTTAGATCTAGTCTCTTAACAACTTGCAAGTATAGCAAACATTCAGTTCTCATAAATACTAGCAAGTAGTCTTTCAAAATGGATCTACTACCAATTAGTACTCTCACCAGCAGTGTAGGAGAAGGCCATTTGCTCTACATCCTCACCAGCATTTGGTGGTATCTTATTTTTTAATTTTAGCCATTCTAGTGGGTGTGCAGTGGTATCTCATTGTAGTTTTTTCTTTTCCATTATGGTCTATCACAGGATATGACTATAGTTTTCTGTGCTCTACAGTAGGATCTTTTTTGCTGTTTATCCATTCTCTGTATAATAGTTTGCATCTTCTCATCCCAAACTCTCAATCCCTCTCCCCCTTAGCAGCCACAAGTTTGTCCTCTATGTCTGTGAGTCTGTTTCTATTGCATAGATAAGTACATTTGTGTCATATTTTAGATTTCTCAATGTAGTTTTAACTTGTGTTTCCTGATTAACTGATGAGCATCTTTTCATTCACTAATTGGACACTTGGGTTGTTTTTTTATGGTAGACCTTTAATTTCTTTTTAATCTGTTAAGGATTATTTATATCTTTAAGATTTCTAGTTTTTTGGGGGTTAATGTTGGTATTTTATGTTCTGCTAGTAAATCATCCATTTTTTTCCTCTACATTTTCAAATTCATTGCCTTAGAGTTTTTATAGCAACTTTATTGAGATATAGTGCATATGCCATGTAATTCACCCATTTAAAGGGCTTCCCTGATAGCTCCGTTGGTAAAGAATCTACCTGCAATGCAGGAGACCCCTGCTTGATTCCTGGGTCAGGAAGATCCGCTGGAGAAGGGATAGGCTACCCTCTCCAGTATTGTTGGGCTTCCCTTATGGCTCAGCTCATAAAGAATCCACCTGCAATGTGGGAGACCTGGGTTCAGTCCCTAGGTTGGGGATATAGTGCACATGCCATGTAATTCACCCATTTAAAATGCACAGTTTGGTGGGTTTTAGTATGCAGTTTGCAATCATTACTGCCATGTAATTGTAGAACATTTTAATTATCCCCCCCAAAACACCCTTAGCAGTAATTCCCCATTTCTCCCCAATTCCCCTTCCTCAGCCCCAGGCAACTCAAATGCCCATCCATGGGAGAAAACAAATAATCTGTGATATATATATGATATTATTTTTGTTTTATTTATATACAATGGAATACAGCAGTTGAAATGAATGAACTAAAGCAACAAAACAATATGCATGAATACTTGTGATGTCATTTTATGTAGAAAACAAGCCTTAAAAGAGTGCATATACCATGGTACCTTCTGGGACTTCCTGATGGTCCAGTGGTTAAGAATCTGCCTTGCAATGCAGAGGACTCTGGTTCAATCTGTGATCAGGAAACTAGGATCCCACATGTAGTGAGACAACCAAGCCCACACACCGCAACTAAGGCTGCTCTCCACAATGACTGACCCCATGCACCACAGCTGGAGAGTCTGTGAGCCCTAATGAAAGACCCCACAGGTCACGACAAAGACCCCATGTACTGCAATTAAGACCTGATGCAACCAAATTAAAAAAAAAAAAAAAGAATGGTATCTTTTTGTAAAGTTAAATACAACTGAAATTTTCTGATTCGGTTTCCAATTATCCCCACCTCCTGGCATTCACACCCTCATATAATTTGCTACCCTTGAGTGGAGACTGAGCCTAGTCACTTGTTTCTAATAGACAGAATATTGCAAATGTGATGCAATTTCACTTCCGAGATTAGGTTACAAAGAAACTGTGACTTCCATCTTGCTCCCACACTCTCTCTGACTCTTGTCATTTACTCTCCCTTAATGAATCAAGCCACCATGTTTGAGCTGCCCTGTGGGGAGGCCCATGTGACAAGAAACTAAGGTCAGCTTCCAACCACCAAAGAGAAACTCAACACTCCCTAGAACCATGTGAGTGAGCTTGGAAGCAAGCCTCCTCCAGACAAGACTGGAGATGACTATAACCCTGAACCACAGGATCCAGCTAAGTGGTCTGGATTCCTGACCTAAAGAGCTGTGAGCTAATAAATGTTATATTTTAAGCCACTAGAATTTAGGGTGACTTGTTCTGCAGCAATAAATAACTAAGACAGTTCTCACCAAAGGAAACTGCTTGCAAATTCCAAGTACTCACCATGCTGCTTCTCCTCTCTATACTTTTGTCTGTGCTACCCCCTCCCCCATCCCTCTTCATTTAGTTAACTTCTCTTCTTTAACAAATAGCCCAGGCACCTCCTCCACCAGGCAGACTTCCCTAATTGAGCACTGACTAAAAGAGCCCTCCTCCTTATTCCCTAGGAACCCCCTGCTGACTTCTATTAGCACAGTTACAGTATTTTAATTACGTGTTTACTTAACTCTGCGGCCAGAATCATGCTCTAGTGCCATTATGTCCATATCCCCAGCTTTTAGTGGGATACTTGGCACAGAGTCCTTGGACATAAATCTAAATTCTGGTTCTGCTACCAACTATCTGTGTAACCTAGGATGAGTGACTTAGACTCTCTAGAACCCAGACCTCCTCCTTGAGCTGAACCAGGGAGGGGAATTCATATTTGCACTCTTCGTGCATTCCAGACACCAAGCAAGATTTTTAATGTTCTCTCTACAATCCTGTGTAGCCTCTTAGTCTTAGGATGATCTTCCACATCTAAATCAAGGTAGAAACTTTAGCGATTATGCTCCTAAGTCAGCTGCTTTCATTTGATCAATTAAATATATGAGAAGAGAGTCTCTTGATAGAGAAATTAAAAGCAGATCCAACCCAAGAGGATTAAAAAAGTCACAGCTAATCCGATATTTTTAAGTGACATATTTCAGCCTTCTGTGAATGTTTCATCCCTGAAATAGGAGCCTCTTTTCATGTAAATGACTGAGGGTTTGGACAGAGGACAGAAGCATCATATGTTCTACACATCTTGCAGTGGGAACTGTCAAATGTCACAGTCAACATTGCCACAGTATCAGCACTGACATGAATCCACAAACCCACTGCAGGCCCAGGCCTGTAACGAAATGCACAGCCTAGGAAAATGTGCATCTCATATTTCCTACATGAACTGAAAAAAACAACTGTGGCCTGAGGCTAACAGCACGAAGATTCTTTGAGCTTTTCCTCAAATACTCCAGTTTAGAAACAGGTTGCAGAGTGTGAGTATGGAGAGGGGGAAGCCCTCTTCTAGCCCAAGGGATTTCGTTTCCCTCCAGGGACATTTCCAGGTCTGACACTTGGTGAGATCCTACCAGAGCAGACAGCTTCTACCAGGGTGGCAGAGCTAGAGATTTCCCTAGGGGGAAACTGATGCGGGGGGTGGGGTGGGGGGGTGGGGAAAGAAAGCCTGAAAAATGCAACTTCCAGGGGAAAGAGTGAGGCTGACAGCATGAATGGTCTGTGATTCCAAGTTCCAAATTTTCCCTCCTGGGGAAACCTGAGCAGGAACTTGTTACCCTTTTGAACACTGCTAAGCCTGGAGATGATTCTCTCGTAAAGCAGCTTCTCCTCAGGGACTTTATCTTGTTGAGACACTCTGCAACTCTTCCAGTGCTCCAAGCAAAAAAAACAGGCTCCTTCTCAATACCTCCTTCTTCCCCATCCACCACATCCAACCCCTACCAATCCTAAGTATCTCTCAAATCCAGCTACTCCTTTCTACCCCAGCAGCACCTCTGTGTACACAGCCCCAGCAGCCCTTGTCTAGATAAACTCCCACAATCACCCCATTTCATCTCCTTGAGCAGAACAGAAAATGCTGCGTGTTCATGAATCCATTTCACATCCTTCATGGGCACACGGAATGATCACGTCTCCCAACTGCCCTTGCAGGTTCAATTCTGAGCCATGGAATGTGGGTGAAAGTAAAGTAATGTCACTTCTGGGCCTCATTCTACAGCCTATTCTTTCCACTTCCTAGAATAATGAAAATAAAAACAAAAATAAACAAATGGGACCTACTTAAACTTAAAAGTTTTCATACAGCAAAGGAAAGCATAAACAAAATGAAAAGACAACGCTCAGAATGGGAGAAAATATTTGTAAAAAAAAAGCAATTGACAAGGGATTAATCTCCAAAATATAAAAACCACTCATGCAGAGCAATGTCAAAAAAACCCAAACAACTCAATCAAAAAATGGGCGGAAGACCTAAATAGACATTCCTCCAAAGAAGACATTCAGATGGTCAAGAGGCACATAAAAAGATGTTCAACATCACTAATTATTAGAGAAATGCAAATAAAAACTGAGATGAGGTATCACCTCACATTGGTCAGAATGGCCAACATGAAAAGATCTACAAGTAATAAATGCTGGAGAGGGTGTGGAGAAAAGGGAACCTTCCTACACTATTGGTGGGAATGTAAATTGGTGTAGCCACTATGGAGAACAGTACGGAGGTTTGTTAAAAGACTAAAAATAGAGGTGTCATATGATCTAGCAATACCGCTCCTGGGCATGGGTCCAGAGAAAAACATGGTCCAAAAAGATACATGCACCCCAGTGTTCACTGCAGCATTGTTTACAATAGCCAAGATATGGAAGCAACCCAAATATTCATCAATAGTTGAATGGATAAAGATGTGGTATATCATGGGCCTATATATATATATGTATATATGTGTGTGTGTATATATATATATATATATATATACACATACATATAGGAATGGGCTTTGTGGTTCAGCCAGTAAAGAATCTGCCTGTAATGCAGGAGACCTGGGTTCAATCCCTGGGTTAGGAAGATCCCCTGGAGAAGGGGAAGGCTACCCACTCCAGTATTCTGGCCTGGAGAATTCCATGAACTGTATAGTCCATGGGGTCACAAAGAGTTGGACACGACTGAGCGACTTTCACTTTCATATATAGGAATATTACTCAGCCATAAAAAAGAATGAAATAATGCCTTTGCTGCAGCATGGATGGACCTAGAGATTATCATACTAATTGAAGTAAGCCAGACAAAGACAAATGTCATATAGTCTCACTTCTATATGGAATCTAAAAAAATATTACAAATGAACTTATTTACAAAATAAAAACAGACTACAGACTTCAAAAACAAACTTATGGTTACCACAGGGGAAAGATGAGGGAGAGGGATACATTAGAAGTTAGGGATTAACATATACACATTACTGTATATAAAATAGAAAATCAACAAGGACCTACCGTATAGTACAGGGAACTCCATTCAACATTCTTAAATAACCTATATATATATAGGTAAAATTGAATCACTTTGCTGTATACCTAAAACTAACACAATACTATAAATCAACTATACGCCAATGTAAGTAAAAATTAAATTAAAAAAATAAGTAAAGTCTATTCTGCAGTGACATGGAGGTTGTGGACTGAAGACGGTGCCACCACCAAATGCAAGGAGCTACCTGTAACATCAGTGAGATATAATCCTCCCGTTGTGCTTAAGTCACTGAGAGTTGACGACTGTTTTCACTCTTGCCCCCCCCCAATACCTTCTAATCCATTCTCCTCACAGATGCCATTGTAATTTAACTACAATACCTATCTGATCATGTCACCAGCCACCACACCCCAAACACCAACAGATGAAAATTCTTACCCTTGACCTTAGGAAAGCTCAAATTCTTAAGATGGCACATGAAGTCTAGCTCTGCTGAATTTTCCCCTTATCTGTTTCTCTTACTCATTTACTTAGGCAATGAATATGCATTTAGCACCAAGTATGCATCAGTGGCTCTACTAGGTCTGGGGAAGAGGGAACACAGGGAAATCATTTGGGAAGCTGTTACACTCATCCAGACAAAAGATAGTGAGGACCTGAACTACAAACTGTCTCCGGCTCTGGGTGCCACACCAGGGCATCAGAGTTGCAGATTTCCCTGGAGCGAAACTAATGAGCAAAAGCCTGAAAATGTAAGTTCTAGGCTAGCTCTAATGGGAGAATTTGGAGACAAGAGATTTACCTACACTGAGAGCATGAGTAAGAGGAAGGGTGGATCCAAGATGCTTGAGGAGGATATAATTGCCAGGATTCAAGAACTGATTGGCTGCAGAGGGTTAGGGAAAGAAGCCCAGGATAACTGCTTAGATTTTATTGGTGACATTAGATTAGTGGTTGTATTAAATAACTAAATGCCCATTATGATTATTAATTGAAATTTGTCTTGAAGCAAACAGTTATTTGTAAATACAAGCCGGGATGCAGTTCCAGATTGCAGGCTGGGATGAAGAACAGATTTGAGAAAAGATGAGCTTCGTTTTGAACACATGGAGTTCCAGGTGCCTGTGGGTACTCATCACCTGATGGGCCCAACTCTGTCTCCACTCTAGAGCCAGGTCTCCTGAACCAGCTGTCCAGAAGGACCACCAGTTCCCCACGGTGTCAAGTGCAAAATCACCTTTCCACCGCTGTGTCTCATATTTAGACTGTACACTTTTTACTATATTCACAGAGTTGTGCAACTATCACTGCTATCTAATTTTAGAACATTTTGTTTTCCCCCAAAGAATCCTATTAGCAGTTATTCCTCATTTCCCACCAGCAACCCCTAGCCCCTGACAACCACTAATCAACTGTCTTTATGGATTTTCCTTTTTCTGGGCATTTCATATAAATGGAATTATACAATACGTGGCCCTCTGTGACTGGTTTCTTCCCCTTCACACAATGTTTCCAAGGTCCATCTATGTGGCATCTGTAGTCAGGACTTCATTCCTTTTTATGGCTCAACAATATTGTGTTATATGGATAGACCACATATTGCTTATCTAGTCATTACTTGATGGACATTTGGATTGTTTTCATTTTTTTTAACTATTATGAGGTTACTTTTTTTCTGTTTTTTTTGTTGTTGTTGTTGTTGTTGTTTGGTTGTTTGGTTGTTTGGTTGCTTTTGATTTTTGTTTTTTTTTTTTCCAACTACAATTTTATTTTATTTTTAAACTTTACAGAATTGTTTTAGTTTTGCCAAATATCAGAATGGCTACACTGTGTGGCATGTGGGATCTTAGTTCAGGGATCAGGGATCCAGGGATGGAACCCATGCCCACTGCAAGGGAAGCACAGATTCTTAAGCACTGGCCTGCTGGGGAAGTCCCTCAGTTTTTACCTGTTATGAATAATGCTGCTATGAACATTCATGTACAAATATTTGTTTGAATAAGTGTTACTCACTCAGTAGTGTCAGACTCTTTGTGACCCCATGGACTGTAGCCCACCAAGCTCTTCTGTCGATGGAATTCTCCAGACAAGAATACTGCAGTGGATAGCCATTCCCTTCTCCAGGGGATCTTGCTGACACAGGGATTGAACTCAGGTCTCCTGCATTGCAGGCAGATTTATTTATTTTACCATCTGAGCCACCAGGGAAGCCCATTTGTTTGAATACTTGTTTTCAATTCATTGGGTGTATACCTAGGAATGGAATTGCTGGGTCAAAGTCTATATTCACATTCTATGTATAACTCTGCTTCAGGGACCAAATTGTTTTCCATACCATTTTATATTCTTACCAGCAATGTACAAGGATTCCAATTTCTCCATGTCTTCATCAATACTAGTTATTTTCCTTTTTATATTATTATTAAATGCATTCTAGAAGGAGTGAAGTGATACCTTATTATGATTTTGATGTGCATTTTCCTGATCTATAGATCAGTTTCAGGAGTACTGCCATCTTTTCTGCCTGCCCGTAAACATGGCAGGTCTTTCCATTTCCTTTTTTTTTTTTTTCCCCATGCCTTAAGGTAATTTATTTTTTTTTAATTTTATTTTATTTTTAAACTTTACATAATTGTATTAGTTTTGCCAAATATCAAAATGAATCCATCACAGGTATACATGTGCTCCCCATCCTGAACCCTCCTCCCTCCTCCCTCCCCATACCATCCCTCTGGGTCGTCCCAGTACACTAGCCCCAAGCATCCATTTCTTTAGGTGATGACCTCTTTCAATAATGTTCTGTAGTTCTCTTCATATACATTTTACATTTTGTTGTTTGTTACTAGGTATTTTTTTTAGCTTTTGTTTTGTTACTTTCAGGTGTAAAGCAAAGTAATTCAGTGATACATATATATGTACCTATTTTTTTTTCAAATTCTTTTCCCATTTAGGTTATTACATAGTATTGAGCCAAGTTCTCTTGCTATATAGAAGATCCTTGTCAGCTATCCATTTTAAGTATAGCATTGTGTACATGTCAAACCCAAGCTCCCTATCTACCCCTCCCCCAACCTATCAATAAGTATTTCTTTTTGATGCTATTATAAATGGAATTGTTTAGTTTCATTTTTCAAATTTTTCATTGCTAATATATAGAAAAACAATTGTTATACATTGATCTTGTGTCCTGCAATTTTGCTGAACTCATCTGTTCTGACAGTTTTATTTGGAAACTCCTTAGGATTGTCTATATACAAGATGACCTCACCTGCAAGTGCACATAGCTTTATTCCTTCATTTCCAGTCTGGATGCTTTTGGTTTTTTTTCTTGCTTAATTGCCCTGGCTAGAACTTCTAGCACAATGATGAATAGAAGTGGCACAAATAGATGTCCTTCTCTTGTTCCTTAACCTACGGGGAAAGCAGGAAAGCTTTCAGTCTTTCACTGAGTATATTAGTTAAGGGGTTTCCTAATTGTTCTCTACATTTTGAGGAAGTTCCATTCTTTTTTTTTTTTAATTTTATTTTATTTTTAAACTTTACATAATTGTATTAGTTTTGCCAAATATCAAAATGAATCCATCACAGGTATACATGTGCTCCCCATCCTGAACCCTCCTCCCTCCTCCCTCCCCATACCATCCCTCTGGGTCATCCCAGTGCACCAGCCCCAAGCATCCAGTATCGTGCATCGAACCTGGGCTGGCATCTCGTTTCATACATGATATTTTACATGTTTCAATGCCATTACCCCAAATCTTCCCACCCTCTCCCTCTCCCACAGAGTCCATAAGACTGTTCCATACATCAGTGTCTCTTTTGCTGTCTCGTACACAGGGTTATTGTTATCATCTTTCTAAATTCCATATATATGCGTTAGTATACTGTATTGGTGTTTTTCCTTCTGGCTTACTTCACTCTGTATAATAGGCTCCAGTTTCATCCACCTCATTAGAACTGATTCAAATGAATTCTTTTTAATGGCTGAGTAATACTCCATTGTGTATATGTACCATAACTTTCTTATCCATTCATCTGCTGATGGACATCTAGGTTGCTTCCATGTCCTGGCTATTATAAACAGTGCTGCGATGAACATTGGGGTACATGTGTCTCTTTCCCTTCTGAAGTTCCATTCTATTTCCAGTTTTCTGAGTTTTTCTTTTTAAATCACAGAGGGGTGTTATATTTTTTTTTTTGTCCCCTACTCCCCAGGGGTGTTATATTTTATCAAACACTTTTAATATATCTACTGAGATGATGCTTTCCTTATTTTGTCAATATGCTATCCCAGATTATTTTTTAAGCTAACATCTTAGGAGGATGGAGCTTCCCAGGTGGCTCAGTGGTGAAGAATCATCTGCCAATTCAGGAGACACAGGTTTGATCCCTGGGTTGGGAAGATCCCCTGGAGAAGGGGATGTCAACCCACTCCAGTATTATTGCCTGAAAAATCTCGTGGACAGAGAAGCCTGGCAGGCTGTTGTCCATGGGGTCTCAAAAGAGTCGGACATGACTGAGCAACTGGGTACACACTTAGGAGGATGCTCAAGATACAAAACAAGGTGGAATGTGGTTTGTTTGAAGCAGGAAAGGAAGCCTGGGGCTGCAGAGTTGACGGAGTGATCACTCCCTCCCAAATAGCTTTGGGCTCCACATGAAACTAAGCCAGAGGCCGAGTACAGCATGTGGCCCCAGCGGCTCTCATCTAAGACTCCTTGTTGGGGTTGGCTCTGCCAGCCAATTGAGCCCTAACCCTTGGTCTTAGGGAGTGCTGGCTGGCCAGGCTGGCTGATTACAAGTACCCAGCCACTTTATCAACAGCAGCTCCTGAAAACTGCATATTCACCCTGACACAGGGCTCCAGAGCCAACTCCCTGCTACCCCTCTGGCTGAAGGGTTGATCTAGGTAGGGGTTTTGGAGTCCTTAACACTTGCTCTTTTTGATAGTATCTTTCTATTAAATGTTAGTTGAGATCTATCGTTACGGTGAAGTGTCCTTTTAAAGCCTTGATTATAATCAACCCAAAATACAGAGGTTCAGTATCTCAGACAGATTGCAGACAGCCCACTGATTACTTTTCGGGAAGACTGATTAAGAAACTTTATTACAGGAAATGAATGCATCCAAAGTCCCCAAACACATTTGTGACAAGAAGAGACACACAGAAGACACAGACAACAGTTTCCACATCACAGCCTTGTTCTTTCCAAAGTATAAAACATCATTCAAGAACGGGGTGAGGGTGTTAGAGGTGGTTAGAGAAAGTGGCTACTGTCCTTTTGATTAAAAAAATAACAAACAGGTTGGTGTTGCAGGAACACATACTGCGGGCCCAGAAATCAAGCTAAGCTGAAGCCTTAGGTGGTGACACCATACCACTTTTAGCATCTCAAAGAAGCTACAAGGCATCATTCTATTAAAAAGGAGCAATGGTAATGGGCGAGAATCTTACAGTAAGCAGTCCTCTCACTGCAAGCAGCGTATGGGCCAAGCTGTCTGAGTCTCTTTAGAACTAAATGTCTCCTTAATCAAAGACCACTTAACAAGTCCCCCACTTAGGTTTAACTACTATAGGAGCACAAAAAAAGTCATCCCTTTTAGTCTTTGCCCTTCCATAGTTGGCTTCTCTAGCTTCCACCAGACAGGAGCACTTCGAAGTACAAAATCGCTCCTTTGTGACTACAGGTTGAGCTTCCCTCCCATACTTGACTAGGTTGGTCACAGCTCCCATGTCTTAGCTTGGTTGGTTGTGTGTCAGGCAGCAGAGGCTTCAGTTGACGATGCCAAAGGCTGGAGGGAAGTGACTGGGCACAGCTAAAGCAGGCAGGGACCACCTGGGAACAGGTGCCTCTGGGCAAACCTCAGGACCAAGGTTTTTTTAATTAGTGGTCATTTTCTAGAACTAGAAAAACACATTTAGGACAAACAGTTGTGATGTGAGAAGGAATGGCTATGAATACAGATTAGAGACCCAGCCAGTGACCATGACCATGACCCTGACAGAGTGGGGAAGATACTACCTGTAGACAGCCAAGCTTCTCAATAGTGAATTTTAAGAAAAGCACTTTCTTCTGTGTCATTAAAACACCCTTGAGTGCTTCACAGCCTTCAGCACGTACATTTGCGGATTAACGCCGGACATGTATTAACACTCACCCCCAGCACAGTCCCCTTCATTACTGCCGACACTTCAGTGCACATACACAGCAGAGCTCAAAATATTTAAGGTCACCATCTGCCACTATGGCCATCACCCCTCAGCCCAACTTGGACAAAATGCTACATCTTCCAAAAGGAATTAAACACTGAAACATATAACAAGCCTCTTCAAGTGTAAGAACATTTTAACAATTTATATTCCAAATAAACAAGCTCAAACCATGGGTAGACCAGTCTTTTTTCTGATGACATCTACTACTTAGAAGCAGTTGATGCCATCAGCTTGCCCTGCAGGTGCCCCTTGATGGAGCCCAGCCATCTTCCTTGAGGTGTTTGGTTTCTTGAAGTTGGAAGGAAAAGGACACTGCACCCTCCTCCATGTACCCCTCATTGGGGTCTAGGAGAGGATGCCAAGCTCAAGAACATCTTGATCATTGAGCAAAATAATGTTCTACTATGAGTACTGGGGCATGGGGAGGCATGGGTGAAAGAAAAAAAAAAAGCCTGAAATAATGTTTTGCTGTTTAGCAATGAATTTGACCACCTCCCCAGTGTGTGTGTTGGCGGGGGGGTGTTGGGGGGGGGGGGGGCGGGTAGAGTGGGAGATTTAAAAAAAAAAAAAGAAACCAAAAACAAACCCCAGTAGTAGTGAGCCTCAATCTTAACCACCCACCTTCCTAAACCTCTGAGGACTGCTAAATCTTGTCTGTGACCTTAGCACCTACATTCAGCAGCTTAGACTTCACCTTAATGCCTTTCAGACACAAAATCACACAGTAGCTTCAAGTAGCCCTCTTTATCTCTGTCCTCAGTAGGTTGGCCACAGTAAGCAAGAGAGAAGTTATTTACCAGATTCACCAGGAGGCTAGTTACCAGATGCCATGGAGTGGGTTGTCCTCCTGCTAAGACTGCTGTGAGTCAGACATTTAGACTGTCATCATAGAGCACAATTTTAAAAATGTAATACTGTTTATTTAACTTCAAAAACATTTCAACATTCTAAACATACAAAAAAAATAACAGAACATTGCAGATCGTATTTAGTACAGAAGATTCTTGAACTTTCACTGGTGCAGTGGCTCTTGGCTTTGCTGACAATGAACAGTTCTATAGTTTGTTTAAAAAAAAAAACAAACAGTTTAAAACTACCGCACTTCAACTAAAAAGGATCCAAAACACTTCTCATGCCTGCTGACCCCCCCCCCTCCACAGCTAAGAATGGCAGCGGGATGCTACGCTATATACAAAAACAAGACAACCTGAAGCTAAATGGATGCCCACTGCAGTGTCCACAGGTCCAGCCCCACAGTGCACGCCCTGAGCTACAGCCCCTCTGGAAGGCATTGCCCCCACAGCCTCCACACCAAGCAAGGAGCATCAAGAGTGTGTCTCGGTTGCTTTGTTCTTTTTACAAACTATAGATATGTACAGTTGAAAACTCGGGATTTCTAGCCAATGACCATAGAATTAACACACCACCTTACAAATTAAAAAAAAAAAAAAAATGCCAGAAACATCTTTAAATGCCTTGTCACACCAACAGCAAAGTGCACAGAGTGAGGAGAACACGAGAGCCTTTTCATTTTAAAAATGTTTGGAAATATGTACAACTTTGATACAGTTTCCAGGTGCTCCAGACACCCATGGCCACTTAACGTAAACCACTGACAATTGCTAGAGCACTTTCAGAGACTAAGATATGATCATGATCCAATTGGGTAATTAAACCTAATAAGGGCAACAGACACATCTTGGGTGAGAGGTGTGTCAATCAAGGCGCTCCCTACTCTAAGGTATTCACAAGGAGACAGATCAACAGTTTTTTTTTTTTATTCATCCTCTTCCTCCTCCTCCTCCTCCTCCTCCTCCTCATCCTCTTCGTCTTCCTCTTCCACCTTTTTCCGGGCAACTTTAGCAGCACCCTTGGCGCCATCAAACTTCCCTTTAGACTTATAGTCTGCGACATCCTGGAAGGGACAGACACATATTGCAAATCAGTCAAGGGTAGAAGCAAGCTATCCCCACCCCAGAAGGAGAAAACACAGGAGAAAGACAGGGCTGCTCTTTTAAATATTTCTTTCCAGATTCAAACTGGGTTCACAGCCATTGCAATTGCAGAGTGCATGGGTATTCACGCACTCTAAAAGTCCAGTGAATAAGCACTATCTGACCCTCTGCTGGGGGCACCCCAATATGATCACATTTTGAAGCCTGCCTGAAAAGCTGTCTTAGACACAACCATCTGTCAGAAGCCGGACCACCAATATACTAGGCGGATCTGGCATGGAGACGAGTCCTGCAGCAGCCATGGCAGCTGACCGTTCACCTTTCCAGGCTCCCAGAGGCCCCAACCTGTGCAGGGTACACTCTGGTCCCTCACCTTCTCATACTTCTCCTTCAGCTTCGCAGCCTTGTTGATATATGGCTGCTTCTCACTATCACTTAAGTTATTCCACATCTCGCCCAGCTTCTTTGCCACATCTCCAATAGAGATACCAGGGTTAGCAGACTTGATCTTCGGGCGGAATTCCGAGCAGAATAGGAAAAATCCAGACCTTGTCGGGAGAGAATTGTATACATCAGAGGAGAACCCACCAAAACGGGAGCTGAAGTCAAGATCTCATGTCGCTGAATGCACAAATTCCTACTACTATGACTCTTCCCTCAAGTGAAGAAATGCGTGATGCCATGCACAATATTACAAAGTTGCAGGCACTAGAATGCTTAAGAGGCTTCAGCAACATACAGTGCTTTCTCAGTTACTGGGAAAAGGATAACGAAAATGCCAATGGACACTGACACCCAGAACTGGGCTGTCTGCCCTCTTCCCAGTGGAAATGCCAACAGCCAACCACCATGCATGCGTACAGCTCACAAAGACAGCCACAACCAGGAATTTCCCTGGCCCTGCACTGTACAGCTCAAAGTATACATTGTTTCGCTGAGGTATCGCAACATCTCTTTAGGTACAGCTGTCTTTTTAAAAATCTTTCAAGCAGAAGGAAAACTCTTAACTGCTATCCTGAATCCTACAGCCACTTACGGTGGTCTCTTGGGGGCATTAGGGTCCTTCTTCTTCTTGCCTCCCTTAGCTGGTCCATAATCCTTCATTTCCCGATCATAGCGCACCTTATCCGCCTTTGCCATTTCATCGAACTTCGACTTCTCTTTCCCGGACATGGTCTGCAAAACACAGGACCTGTTAAATTCCTCAATGCAGTGAGCACATACCTGTTCAGCTGTCCTGTAATTATGGTGGCAGCAGCGAGAATCACTTGCAAAAGGGGATGACAGCCTTAAACCCTTGCAGAGTCTTCAAAAATAAAACAAAATTCTAAGGAGAGACAAGATGAGTCTAAGTAAAGAGGAAGAAAACAGCCACCTGGAGCTACACTGAAGGTCAATAACCAGAAACTGTGAAATCCAACTAAGCGTGGCTGGAAAGATATAAAAGAAAAATACCTTCCACCTCTCAGAGCATTTCTTGGAAAATTCAGCAAAATTGACAGGGACCTCTGGGTTTTTCTTCTTATGTTCCTCTCTGCACGTCTGCACAAAGAAGGCATAAGCAGACATCTTGCCCTTTGGTTTCTTGGGATCACCTTTAGCCATCTTGACTGATGAAGGGAAGAGAGACAAAGAGAAACAAACACAATGAACATCTGCAAGATATACAAAAAGTGGCCCTTTTGGAAGAACCCTTGCCCCCATCCTGCAGCCGCTCTAGCAGCTGAAGGCAGAGTAGGGAGGAAATCAGTTTCACTGTCGCTTGTCATTTAACTTTTGACCAGCATGAAGTGCGCTGGTTTGTGAGTTACTTCTCCGGGAGTGATCAAGTTCTCCAAATGGAACCGGCCCAAGCTGGGTGGTTCTGAGCTATATTGTGACTCAGAACTATTACGTTTTGCAAACTACAATTCAAAAGTGGTAAGGGCACACGGAGGACACGTTGGTAAAGGGTGCAGGCGGGTGGCAGAAGCTTGCAACCAACCACTTCGGCTAGCAGGTCATCTGTTTTACTATGTTAGAGACAACAATACTGTTGCCACTGAGGATTACAAGACCAAAGCAGGAGAACCGTAAATAGGGAACACTTGAAATTTCACTATTTTTGATGCGTTCTGGCTTATAAAAATGGCTTTTACAAGAACAGTAATCTGGCAAATGAGCAGATCTCCCTTGTACTATTTAGTTCCAATCTGTATCTTCATCATTACCTAAAGGGGGAGGGGAAACAGAAAGGGCTAGTCTTGCCCATCGGTAAAGGCAAGCATGTCCAGCCAGGAACACTTTCTGCAAAGTTTCCAAATCAAAATGCAGCTGTGGCGTGTCATCGTCCCTGTCCCACCCCCCCTGCTTCCCGCCATCTTTTCCTTTTCCCACACCCAAGGTCATCACGCTAAATTCAAGCCCTCCCCTTCCCTGGGAGCGACCGAGGGGTTGAATCTGGGCCCCGTGGCGGCGGCGCGGGTGCGGCGGCGCGGGTCGCGGAGGAGCCCGGGGCCGGCCACGGACGGCCGGGCTCGGCCCCGCGCTGGGTCACTCGGACACGCAGAATTCACCTTCCATTTTGTCAAAAGCTTCCTGATGAAAGAAAGTGCCCCTGAAATCCGCCACTGCCACCCGCGGGGGGCGTAGGGAGCGGGGGGCGGCGGCGGCGGCAGCGCGCCGGGGGCGCGGAGCCGAGCGGGCAGCGGCGGTGACCGCGGCGCCCGCCGCGCCTCCAAGCTCCGCTCGCTAAAATGGCTGATCCGCGCGCGGCCGGCGCGGGCGGCGGCGACGGCGGCGAACAAAGCGGTCCGGGCCCCGCCACCGCCGCCGCCCGCTCGCCAGCCCCCACCCCACCCCGCCCCGCCCGGGGCTGCGGGGGCAGCGGGCTGGACCCCCCGCCCCCGGCGGCGGCGCGGAGCGCACTCCTCGGGATAACAAAGGCGCCCGTGCGGCCATGACGCTCGGCCGCGCAGGGGCCCGCGGCGGCGCCCCCGGCCCTCCACGCCGCCCGCCCCAGGCCGCGGGCGCTGGGGCCGAGGCCGGAGCCCGCCCGGGTGTCCCCGCCGCCCGTCCGCCCGCCGCTCGCCTGAGCCCAGCGCCGCGCCGTGCCGCGCCAGCCATGTTCACGGCGGCGGCGGCGGTGCCCTGCGGGCAGGAGATGAGCGGGGGGCGGCCGGCCCGCGCCCCCCCCTCCCCGGGCCGCCGGGCGCTCCCGCGACGGCCATGTTAATGCAGAAGCAGCAGTGCAGCCCCCCGGGGCCGCGCGGCGCCCAGCCGAGACCGGGAGCGAAGTTTGCCTGAGCCGTAGTCCCCGGTGGGCAGCGGTCGCCCGGCCTCCCCGGAGTCCGTCCCGGGCGGAGAAACACCGGCCCCCTGCCGAGGTCCGCCGCCCGGCGCCGGGACGCGCGCCGCCAGAACCCGCAGTCGCCCCTCGGCTCGCGCCGCCGCAGCTGCCCGAACATCTGGCTTCAGTGGGGGGGCCAAGGTCCCTGGGCCGCTGCCCCAGGGGGCGTCGGCCGAGACGGGTTCCGCGGAGGGAACGCAGCCCCGACAGTGGGGAGCTCAGGTTGATGCATGGAAAAGTTGAAACACCTGAATCGCTTTTTCCTTCCCGCACCTATAGCAAAGAAGAGAGGAGAAGGGGGCGGGAAGGGCGCGCGGAGGAGAGGCAGGGGGCGGCGGCGGAGCGCGCTCGCGGCGGCGCGGGCCGGAGGAAAGTTGTGCGGGCGCTGCTTCTGCGGAGGCGGCGACGGTAGCGGTGGCGGTGGTGGCGGCGGCGGCGGCGGCGGCGGGCGGTGCGAAACGTACCTGTATTGTTCGCTAGTCTGGGCAGCGCAGGGCACGACGCGCGGCTCAGCGCTCCACAGCCTCGCGCTAGCTGCCTCCACGAGAGCCGCCTGATTGGCCAGCGGGCTCCGCCGTTTAAAACAACCTCCTCGCCCGGCCATTGGCTGCGGGCCTCATGAATATTAAACAGGCGCGGGAGCCCATTGGGCGCGGCCGCTGGGCTCATTCATTCAAACAGAACAACCCGCCGGCGCTAGCTGCCGCGGCAAAACCCAGGAATAATAATAATCTCACTTGCCCACTCCCCGCGCCCCCCCTCTCGCCCTTTTCGCATCGAGGTGGCATCTCAAAGGACTTTGGAGAGGTGGCTCCGCCATTCCCTGCGGCCTCGGCCTCTGCTGTTTGGAGGGCAAGGTCGAGCTGGGTTGCGCTGCCCTCTGCTCCTTCTGAGCCGCGGCCTCTGCGACCCGGGTCCCCTGTCCCCTAGGCAGCCCCACCCGCCACGCCTCACCCCAGCCACCCTCTCCGGGACGACTCTGGGATCGACTGTGAGGGTCGACTGTCCTTCACCTCCACCGAGTTCCGCCGCGACTCTGCTGCAGGGGCCTTGCGGCAGGCACCTAGCTCTCGTAAGCCCGGCGGAAAGCGACTGCTCGCTCGAGCAGGAAAGCTGCTGTGAGATCTCAGGGTTTCGGGACTCGCACTCCGCCTTAAAACAACCTGATTGTGCTCCCGAGGATCGCGCTCATCTAGACTCTTTCCACTGATTCCCAGAATGTTAATCTGTGCTGCAATTGCGGAACCAGCGAGCTAGGTGGGCTAGAGGACGAAAACGGAGTTTGGCAAAAGGAGAGAAATCGGGAGAAGTAGTAACTTTGTGGGCAGGGAGTCAGTCCCATATTCACCGCCTCAGTTTAGGCCCGCTTTCCCTTTGCTCTTGTGACACACACCCTATTGAAGAATGAAAGTTCTTGGAATGAATGAATGGGATTTGACTTGGCCTTGGCTTTGTCACTGGGTAGTATGGCCTTGAGGAAGTCAGTTCTTTGAGGGGATTCAGGCAATGATTTTCAAAGAGGGAGAGGGCAGTGTCACCTCTAACGGATGTTGGGAAATGTTGCTGCTGGAATTTAAAAGGCAAGGATGGCCAGAGATGCCAAATGTCCTGCATTGTGCAGGAGAGTCACTTAGGAGGGAGCAATGTCCCATTCCAAATGCTAGTATCAGCCCTGCTGAAAACTGTCTGAGGGTCCCCTTCCCTCTTGAAGATACCGTGAACCTACTGGAAAGAATGGAGGAGAAAAAAGGAAAGCTGAGAAAAGGAGCACATTTCAAGCTTTGAAATTTGGAGAAAATAGTGGAAGAGGTATCATGAGTTATTCTACAGATATTCTGTTTCTAAAGCACTTTGAAAGCCCAGGATACTCACCTATTAATAATTTCCATATTTAGAAATGAGAGCCACCTGAAGATGAGTTTTTGAAACACTGTTTCCAGCAACTGTGGCTGAGTCTGAGCTGTACAAGGGAGATGACCTCAGAATGAACCTACCTCCCCACCCCCACCCAGCTCTTGCCACCTCCTCAGAGTGTCATGACCTAGGCTGTGGCCCTGTAGCTGGCACTGCTGGGCTTGGAACGTTAGGGATCCACTTGGAAGCTAATGAAGGCAAAGATAATAGTGCCCTTTTGCAAGAGCCACAGGTATCAAACTCAGTTTGTTAGGTCCCCAGTTTACAGACTCCTTGGAATGCAGACATCTTAAAGCTCTCTCATCTAATCCCCTGCCCTGTAAAGAGATAGCTGAGTGCTCACCTACCTTCTTGCATACCTCCACTCACAGTGAACTTACCATCTCCCTTCTGGGTTGTCGTCCATCTGGGCCTATCTCTGAGCCCTGGGGTCACCATCCCACACACAGTCTAACCCCTCATCCTTCAGAGATTGCACGGCAGGCCAAGTCTCTTCTCCAGGCCGACGGCTCCAACTTCTTCCACTGCCAGGTTCTCAGAGCCTGCTACTCTCAAGCCCCCCCCCCCCGCCCCCCCCCCCCCCCCCCGTCTTCTGTTTCTACCCTTCCCAGAGGGAAGCAGGGCCTCGTTATAGTATGACCACTCTCCAGAGTGCCCTAGCCTCTCAGTGTTGTCAGGCCTTTCTGGGCCAGAGATGTGAGATGGGACAGGGGCCTCCTTCTGGTCCGGCCACTGCCTGGTGTCCTGGCCGCAATGGGAAGCTGCCCTTAGCAGTTGGAAGCACCAAGCTGGGAAAATCAGAATGGTCAGCCTCAGAGCCCATGGGCACTTCTTAACGGGCCCCGAGTGGCTGGTGAGGGTCACACTCATAAGCACAGGGAAGTCACAAGCAGCACATATATACAGACTCACACACACACACCTGGGCACACCTAGGGCATTCACACACAGTAGCTTGAAAGCCAAGCCAGAGAAGTAAGAGAGCTTAGAGTAAGTCATGCCCAGACACCACCATCAAGATCCCCTCTTCCCACCCACTGCCAGAGCCCTGCCCATTGGTCTCTGATTTCTGTGTACATACCCCGAAGGACAAACTTCGTCTTCTTACTTGTCGAAGGAAGACTTTCCATGTCTGCTCCTGTAGAGCAAGTTGTCTTCTTACTCATCGAAGGAAGACTTTCCATGTCTGCTCCTGTAGAGTAAGTTGTGCCCAGACACCACCATCAAGATCCCCTCTTCCCACCCACTGCCAGAGCCCTGCCCATTGGTCTCTGATTTCTGTGTACATACCCTGAAGGACAAACTTCGTCTTCTTACTTGTCGAAGGAAGACTTTCCATGTCTGCTCCTGTAGAGTAAGTTGTGCCCAGACACCACCATCAAGATCCCCTCTTCCCACCCACTGTCAGAGCCCTGCCCATTGGTCTCTGATTTCTATATACATACCCTGAAGGACAAACTTCGTCTTCTCACTCATCGAAGGAAGACTTTCCATGTCTTCCTTCGATGAGCAGCGATGAGCTTCCTTCCTCCTGAGCAGTGCCTTCTATCCAGTCGAGGCACTTGGCCTGAAGTGGCAACCTGTGGTCTCTGTTACCAGAACCTCCAGAAAGTGACTATGACATCACCGAGCCGTATCAGAGGTCTGCTGATGGTTGCCATGTTTCCCTGCCCAGCCCCCCACAAACATACCTATGACCCAAGTCTCATGTCTCCCTCAGGCCCAGTGTCCCCAGTTTCTCCATTCCTTCCACACTGAGTCTCAGTTGGCAGGCTCCTCACAGCTTCAGTTTCTCCTCAGCCCATACTGTCCATGGCAGCAGCCTGAGTGCAAAAACTCTCTCATAACTCAATCCCATGTACATATCTTGAATGTCTACTCATAAGTAACAGAAAGGAGATGGGTTGAAGGGGAGGGGCTGGGGATGGAGGGCATGGGAGAGACAGTAGCTTTGGGCTGTCACTGACGTTGTGGTGGGCCTTCCGCCATGTCACCTCAGCTCCCCCAGTCTCAGTGTCAGCTGTCAAAGGTGGTACGACCTAACTTCTCCATGCTGGCCACTATCCAGTCTGTGGGTGAGGAAGGGTAGGTGTGAAAGTGATCTGGTGGTCATGTATAAAAGGCCACCCAGGGGAGGCTAAGAATCAGCATGGAAGGGTAGAAAAAGTGACAAAGTCAGGGGTGAGCAGACATGGCCCAGACTCAGGGGTTCCAAGGCACTTTGCCTTTTCTATCTGCAGCAGAATTCAGTGCTCAGTGGCTTGGCTTGGGGGTAGCTCAAGGTGCTGGAGTGTGCTAAGCCCCTGCCTGGGCCTCCCTGGAAAGTACTTTAATGACATCAGTCCCCTAGGAGGCCAGGCCCATCCATGCAAGGGAACCTCAAACCAGAATCCCATAAGCCACTCCACTGCCTGGAGATGTCAGGAGAACATTCAAAGGAGATAAGAAATATGACGAAGTGTGGTAAAGAGGTTTACGTTCAGTTCCTGTCAGTTCAAGACCCTCTCCCCCAACCCCCAAATTAGGAGTAATCCTCATCATTCAACACAAATGAAACCCTAGTCCCTTAGACCTCACCCTACCCTACCCCTACCCCAGGTCTCCATCTGAGCACCCAGGGCTGAAAGTAACATCTCTGAGGCCCAACCTTCACTGGCTGTGAAGATCCCAAAATGAGCAGTCTTTCACAAGGGATCTGGTGGTGGTGGTGGTGGTTGTTTAGTCACTAACTTGTATCCAGCTCTTGCAACCCCATGGACTGTAGCCTGCCAGGCTCCTTTATCCATGAGATTCTCTAGGCAAGAATACTTGAGTGGGTTGCCATTTCCTTCTCCAGGGAATCTTCCTGACCCAGGAATTGAAACCAGATCTCCTGCATTGCAGGTAGATTCTTTACCCACTGAGCTACGGAGGGTATCTGGGAGCCTTTGTAAAGTTCCATCTTTGCAGGTAGGGAGTCTTTAACTGCAAGCTTCTAGGCTTTCCCAGTGCCCCTGCCCACCTCTGCTCACTACCAGGGGAGCTGGGGCCTCCCGTCTCCTCTCCCCCTTGGCTTGTGGATGGGAATTGCCTTCCAACTGGACTCTTCCCAAGGAGAGGAAAAGTGCTTTCCCAGAGAGGGTTTCTGACACTCTTCTGATGGGCTGGATTCAGAGGCCAACCCCCAGGAGCCAGTGGCTGAGCAGGGGCTGGAAACTTGGTCTCTTGATTGACCCTTAGTGTCACACTTGTCTTACTCTTAATAGCTCAGCTCTATGGCCATTGGCAATGTGGCAGGGGCAGTCAGCACCCCCAAGAAGAAGACGTTGCAGGTTGGGAACAGACAGGCAACTGGGGCTAGCCTATCCCACCTCTCCTGCTCCCAGGGCCACTGGAGAAGGGAGCCCAGAAGCCAGTGCTGTTTAGTGTGACACGGCCACACCAGCTTCCCAAGTGGCACTTGTGGTTAAAGAACCCGCTTGCCAATGCAAGAGACACAGGAGACGTGGGTTTGATCTCTGGGTTGGGAAGATCCCCTGGAGAAGGAAATGGCAACCCCCTCCAGTATTCTTGCCTGAGAATCCCATGGACAGAAGAGATTACAGTTCATAGAGTCTCAAAGAGTCAGACATGACTGAAGGGACTTAGCACACATGCACACACACACAAGGCCACACCAGCCCCACCAGGCCCACTGGCTCTCCTTTCAATGGATGACTGAAAGAGGAAGGAGGTCAACAACCAAAAGACTTCCTCCACATTTACTGTCCACACCACTGCCCTGTGGGCACGCAATCCTAACCACACGAGCCAATGCAGAGTCAAGGATGTGCCAGGTAGACCAGGGCTCCTGGGAAAGATGAAGATGAAGTGAGAGCTCCCTGCCCCACCACCCTCCCCACGCACCCAGTCCTGGGAAGGCTGTAGGGAGGAGGGGACATTGAGGGGCAGGGAAGGGAGGGAAGGGGACACTCAGTAGGGTCAGCTCCGCTGACCCAGCCTGTTCCCAGAACAGCCCTGCCCTGTCGGGCCTTGAAGACTTTCCCCACTACTGAGTGACCCAGTCTACACCACCTCTCCCTGGACTCCCTCCCACCTAGAGCGCAGCAGGAGGTTCTCAGAATCCTGCCCCCCTCCCCGACCTCGCCTAATACCGCAGGCCGTTTGGTACCCACCTGAGTGATACAAAGGCCTGGCTCTGACTCATTGAGCAGCTAATGGACCAGTGTCTCCCTCTTTGGGAAAAGTTACAAACTGTTTCTCCTCACCTGAACCAGGGGGATTCCTGTGGTGGGGAGAGGGAGCAACGGAAGATTGCCACTCTTGAAAACGGGACCGGTGTTGCTGCGTTTAAAATTTGCCCCACGCCCTCTTTCTGGGACTAAGTTTAACATCATGAAAAGGGGAAGCAGTGACTGGTCCCCAGGGGAAGCAGTGACTGGTCCCCAGCATCCCTTTGGACATCACCATTCTTAGGATAGCTGGTGGGGCTTCACAAAGAGAATGGTTCTCCTATCTTCACCTACCTACCCCCCAAAAAAACCCCAAAACAAACCTGAAATGTGGCCTAGCAAAGGCCCTTCATGTGTCCAGTCCCTCTGGGAAGAGGGCTTTAGAAACAAGCCCAGTGGATGGTGTTAGAATCTGACTCTGACAAGGATGGCACTTATCATCACTATACATACCATCTCCCCCACCAGCTTCAATCTGTGTCTGCCCAGAAACTGGGGGCATCCTGTTAAGTCTGAACCTGTCCTTAGTCCACTGAGAACACTCAGACCTTTACCCTGTCCCTCCAGGATACAGCCCATCTCTCCAATGGTCCTCGGGGGACTTCACAAGTCACCCCTCATCACCACACTCACCTCGGATTCCAGCTCTCAAGTTTCTCCTCACCCTGCTCGCACTCAGCAATAGCCACCCCAGGCCCTTGGCACATGCTCTTCCCTTAGCCTGGGAAGATCTGCTCCCTAAATCAGCAAGGCTCTAGCCCTCACTTCCTTTAGGTCTTTGCTCCAGTGTCACATTCCCTGACGATCAGTGGAAAACTGAAAGCCACAATTTCACATCGCCTGCCTTCCTTCTCCTGCTCTGTTTATGCACACACATTCAACACCAGCTCGTGAGCTCACTCACTATACTTTTACATTTATCACTCTGATTGTCAGTCTCCCCAGGAGATTGACTGCTGTTCTCTGCCATCTCCCCAAGTGTAGCATAGAGCAGGGACTCCATTCAGATTTGTAAAAAATGAGTTCTCCATTGACTCCATTCAGATTTGTTGATAATGAGTTCTCCATTGACCCTGATGGCTTACTACGTACATTCTTAAGGCAGAATCCCCAGCCTCAGGCAACTTGCCATCTAGAAAGCAGACATACCAACATCAATAAACAGGTCAAGGGTAAAATGTTGTTGTTCAGTCACTCGGTGGTGTCCAACTCTTTGCAACCCCATGGACTGCAGCATGCCAGGCTTTCCTGTCCTTCAGTATCTCCCAGAGCTTGCTCAAACTCACAGCTATTGAGTTGGTGATGCCATCCAACCATCCCATCCTCTGTTGTCCCCTTCTTCTCCTGCCTTCAATCTTTCCCAGCATCAGGGTCTTTTCCAATGAGTCAGCTCTTCACATCAGGTGGCCACAGTACTGGAGCTTCAGCTTCAGCATCAGTCCTTCCAAGGATAAAATAAATGCCAGCAAAATAGAAGTGAAGGCCGGGGGAGAGCTTCAGTTGTGACTGTGGTGGGGCGGGTCTGAGGATAGGTAGCCACTTTGAGCTTGGCATCCAGGGTTAGTAAGGGTTCCGTGGGCCAAGAAGGAGCAAATTACCACAGGCCGGGGGAAAGCAGAGTCAGACACGACTGAATGACTGAATGGAACTGAACTGGGGGAAAGCAGGACCCCTGAATGGAGGGGCGAAGTTGTGCACTGAACTCACTCAAAGGCGGATTCCAAGGCTGGAGAGGTGAGGGGAGGAGCCTCTCTGGAGACAGGGCAGTTGTCTGGGTGGACACTATCACCTGCAGCTTTTTGCAGGTAGTGACCCAAGCAGAGCTCTGTCTGAGAAAGCGCTCCTGTGTTGCTGTGGGAGGATGGGCCAGAGGCAGAGCGCTGGTGCGGGCCTGGAGTCCAGACCTTGGCAGTGAGGGTGGGGAAAACACCTGGATTTCTGCGGCGCCCACCTCCCAGCTAGAGCCCGTTGATCAAGTTGTAAACCTGACTGTCATGTCAGCCCTCCAGGGCCTCTCCTCCCCACTTCTGCTTCTGCAGCTTCTTCTTCCCGCTCCCCCCTTCACTCTTAATGGCAGTTCCCTCCCAGAGTGTCCCCTCTCCCATCCCTGGAAGTATGTGTGTTTACCTGCCATTCCTGCTGCCTCGGATCTGCACCCACTTTGGCTCTTAAGCATGTGCTGCCACCCTTGAGACCTCAGCCCAATCCCCAGTCAGTGAAGGCACACTCCCCTGCCTGCAACTGACTTTCTCCCTCTGGCCTCCTTTGTGGTACGTCTCACAAATGGCATTTGGGCCCGCTTTAGGCGATTGCCTGCTGAATGTCTGTCTCAATTGGGCTTCTGCCCAATAAGCACATGGCTTGGGACCTAAGATACATTCAGAGGGATACTAGATGAATGAGCGAAGGTATATCTGTGTTATCAGATGCTGGTGTGGAAGGCATCTCTCCTCCCTCACCTCCTACCCCCCCAGAAGGAGATAGCAGCCATCTCTGACTCCGGGAGAAGTGATGAGAAAACTAGAGGAACTGTGCCAATTCTGCCAAGGACTTCACTCAGCCAACCAGGGGAGCTCCCATGAATCTACCCCTTACCCCTCTCCTAGAAGACAGCCCAGGGCACTGACACGTAGGGCACTGCAGCAGGGGTCTGGATGCCCAGTCTTTATTTCTCAGCCCTGTAGTCCTGCAATGAATTTGCAGCGCTCCCTAGGGCTCTGGCTCGGCTTGCCAAGGGAGCTCCCAAGTCCAAATAGCACCAAGGAGCATTTAGGTTGGATGTCAGCCAACTTGGGCAAGGAACTTCAGTGCCCCGTATCTCAGGGTCTAAGTCATAAGTTGTTGCACGGATCCTGTGAAACATTCAGTGCAACATGGGTTGATTGTTTTAATGGTCACCTTTTGATTTTTTGGCTGCACCACATATACCAGGGGCTAAGCGGTGAAGAATCTGCCTGCAATGCAGGAGACGAAGGAAACTCAGGTTTGATCCCTGGGTCAGGAAGATCCACTGGAGGAGGAAATGGCAACCTACTCCAGTATTCTTGCCTGGAAAATCTCATGGACACTGGAGCCTGATGTGCTACAGTGCATGGGGTCGCAAAGGCTCAGACACGACTGAGGGACTGAGAACACACGCGTGTTGGATGTTAGTTCCCCAACCAGGGATTGAACCTCACTCCCTGAATTGGAAGCCCAGAGCCTTAACCACTGGGCTGACAGGAAAGTCCCTCTAGTCATCACATTTGACCTCACTCTGAGTTCTTCAGACAAAGCAAAGGAGCAGCAGTCAGAGGTTGATCCAAACACAGGTGGCACAAGCCTGAAGCATATCTGTCCGCAGCCAAGCCGCCTATGCTGGGAACTGCATCTTTCCTAGCAAATCAGCTCTCTCTGGGCTTTCTGCAACCTCAACTATAGGATCAAGACAAACTGGACTGGTGCATCTGAATGCATGCAGCACACCAGTCCTACACAACGAATATCCGTCCTCTAAATACCTGATGAGTTTCTGGTTCTGGGTTCCTGGCATCGGAGTGGGGAGTGGGGAAGGGCCAGAACCCTAGCAAGGGGGCATGTGGGACACAGTACTGTGATTGCCAGGTTCAGAGCAAGGATTGAGCTCCATTCATCTCCCAATGGCCCCACCTCCCCAGGCTGGCACAGTGTTTAGGCTCAGCCAGCCAGTGTTTGCTCTGAGGGAGACTTTTGTGCAAGAGTGGACGCTTGGTGAAAGGGACATCCTGAGTAACTGACAAAGGCCAACCTCATTGCTGCATTCTGAGGGGATAAGTGATATCTCTTGATGAAGTATTAGGCATATAGCTCTGCATTTCCAAACCCAAACCCACAGAGATATCTTAGAAGGACTAGCATCTTAGGATCACAGGCAGGTATCTGCTGTGATCTTAAGAGCTGCCCTCTGCTCCTCCACAGCTTCAAGGGGCCTTGGAAAATCCTTAGACAAGCTCCTGAGCCTCACTGATCCTCAGTTTCCTCTTCTGGACAGTGAATCGAGCTAGATACTAGATGATCTCCAGGGTGCTGGAGCATCCCTCAAAGGCAGCCACATCCCCTACCTCCATTCTCAATTGCCTAGAAGAAAGCACACTGGAAATGCCAGTGAATATTTGTTGAATGAATGAATGGGTGGAGATGCTCGAATTCTATGGTCTGGCAATGAGGTGGAAAAGTGTGTTTATATTCATAAAGGGATCTCCTTTGTTTGGGTTCTTTGCAAATGATTCTAGACAGCTTTTTCAACATGATGTGACCCAGATCAGCCTGTGTCAAGATTTTTTGCCTTCTCTTTTAACATGATTTATATAGATTATCATCTATATAGATTATCAACTTTCCACTTTCTTTTGGATATGTTCATACCTGACCTGCAAATAGACGGTCAGATAAAATGATAGCGGTAAGGAACTATAAACATAAACTACAAATGGCCCAAGTCTGATCAGAGGACATGATAATGATGATCGTCTAATGCTGCCTTGTATTTTGTCCCTTAACAGTTTGCTTATCTACTATCTGACCTGCACCCCACAAAGGTCCTGTGAGATATGTGGCATATTTTGAAAAAAAAATTAAAACCCGGAGAAAGCAAATGTTTTGCCCAAGGGTACCAGACCTTCGGGAGTAGAATAAGGAGTCACTCAGTGTTTCTTGCTTGCCTGTCTTTTTAACAGGCTTCACTGTCAGATTGTTTTCAGTGGGCAAACAATGACCATCCAGGATCCTCTGCCTGGGACAGTCCCAGAGAGAAGGGCAGCAAAGATCAAAGGGCCTGAGGTCAACTGCTGTAGTCATCAGATGAGTGACCTCCCAGCACCTCACCCCAGTGTGTCCCAAACTGACTTCCCAAGCTAAGCCCTTCCCCAATATGTGCCCCTCCCCCACCCTTCCCCCACTCCCTCCTGGCCTCCTGCCTGGCTCTCATTTTACCATATCTGCGCCCTCCCAAACACTGTCCATTCACTCCCCTAAACCTAGTGGCATCTCCCCATCCCAGTACTGAGCTGTGATCATCTCTCCCCTGGATGGCCACGACCACCCCAGCTGGTTTCCCTGTGCAGCCTCACGGATTACCCAGTCTCCACGCCAGCAACCCGAGGGACCTTTATAAATGTACTTTCCTGTCTTGTTACTGTTCAGTTTCAAACGCTTCGTGACTCTAGAACTTTGAGATGAAGCCACAGAGGGGTCTTTCCTCAGGGTCTGGTTCCCGCCAGGTTCCTACCACTACTTTGCCCCCAGCCCTGATCAAACACGGAGATCCTGTTACTCCCCGCTCACTGGTCACACTTTTCCTAAGGGCTGAAAACCCTGGGTGTTCCAGTTGTTTCTGTACCTGTCTGGCTACCCTACCAGACCTGTAGCGCCCTGTTAAAACAACCCACGGCCCCATGGAAGGTCTGGGCCCTACTAGGATCTCAGAGTACAATGTGAGCAAAGTGGCAATGGCTTGCGGCATGGAGAGAGGAGGGCCAGCATATGGTAAAAACACTCTGAAGGAAAAAAAAACACGGGTGAAGAGAGAAACCCTCAGTAGCTTTGCCACTGCTGCAGCTGCCACCGCCACCACTGTGGCCTCTGAGAAATGCATCCACTCACTTCTGCTTCTTACCTTTAGTCTTAAGAACTGGATGATGCTGATGACAATGATCAGCCAGGGACCACATGGAAAGCCAGCTTCTGGAACACTTGACTGGGGGACCTAAAGCACAGTGAGTGTCACATGAGGAGTCACCCACTGTCTTCCAGATCCTGCTCCACGATGGGCTCGTGATTCTATCATGAGGTCAACATATGTCGCTAGCTCATTTAAATATTTATGGTGGGTTTTCAAATCCCTTCTTAGCATGCCAGAGTGTTCAGTTCAGTTCAGCTGCTCAGTTGTGTCTGGCTCTTTGCAACCCCATGGACTGCAGCACGCAAGGCCTCCCTGTCCATCACCAACTCCCGGAGTTTACTCAAACTCGTGTCCATTGAGTCAGTGATGCCATCCAACCATCTCATCCTCTGTCGTCCCCTTCTCCTCCTGCCTTCAATCTTTCCCAGCATCAGGGTCTTTTCAAATGAGTCAGTTCTTCGCATCAGGTGGCCAAAGTATTGGAGTTTCAGCTTCAGCATCAGTCCAGAGTGTTGACACTAGATAAATCCTAGAACTTTACAGGTGCAAGGGCCATCTGCATCTAGTGGGAACTTTCCCTTTCTGAGATGGGGAACTGTGTGGGGCAGGTTCACAGAGGAGGTCACATGCACTTCCAGCCTCTGGATCAACTTGCAGTCAGATGAGTACCCCATCTGAACTTCCCCTCCAAAAACCCAGAGTGGTACAACCTCACAGAACAAAGCTTTGAGCAGGACAGAGTAAAAGTCAACTCCAGTGAGGATACAGTCTTGCAAGAATGCACCCTAGTGAGGATGTATCCTGGTGGGCTTATGCCCTGGCAAGCATGCATTCTTACTGTCAGGTTGTTTTGGCAGCTTTAAATACAAAGTTGTACTGAATGTGCATGGAGAGCACAAGCTTTGGAATCAGGAGTACCTGGGTTCAAGTCTCAACTCTATCCTTTCCTGATGCCCGTGGGCTGGTTGCTAAATTTTCCTGTGCCTCAGTTTCCTCATAGGTAAAATGGATCTGGTAAGACCCACCTCACAGGGTAGCTGTGAGGATGGCAGAGGATAAAGGATGGAGCACACTTAGCCTGTGTCTGGTCACATAGGGACCATTCAGTATGTGTGTTTGCCCAGTGAATGTGAGATTATGGATCATCTTTTATCCTATTTCTTTATACTTTTTGACTCTAAGCAAGAATAATTTTATGACCAGAAAAAACAATAGAAGATAAGGGGAAGAAAACTATCCTTGCAATAATTTTTTTTTTCAAACAGATTCTAGGAGGTACTGTGACTTCCTTTGTGCACCCGCCCCACACATTTCCCTATCTCGAAAAGGGAAAGTTCCCACTAGATGCAGATAGCCCTTGCACCTGTAAAGTTCTAGGATTTATAGGTATTCTCTCTACTGTCAGAGGGCAGACAGATGCTGCCGTGTCACAGGGCAGAGGGCAGAGGCAAGCTGGGAGACAGTGCCGGGACTATGGCCCCATGCTCTGGAACCATCACTGGTGCTTTCCTGCATGCTGCCTGGTGGCCAACCAGGCAAAGCCAACTCATAATTCCGAGACTTTTTACAGAAATAAAAGCACCCAGATCAGATGGGGCATTCAAATTTACATGCATTCATGATGAAGGGATGAAGTTTGCATTTCTTATTTCTGAGTTGAATGAAAACATAATGCTGTATTCTTAGGTTCTTTAAGGCATGGGAACAGAGAGAAGGTGGACTTCCCTGGTGGCTCAGTGGTAAAGAATCTGTCTGGCAATGCAGCAGACACAGGTTCAGTCTCTGGGTGGGGAAGATCCCCTGGAGAAGGGAATGGCAACCCACTCCAGTATTCTTGCCTGGAAAATCCCATGGACACAGGAGCCTGGTGGGATACAGTCCATGGGGTCACAAAAACTCAGACACGACTGGGAGACTAAATAACAACACAATTAAGATGGGAATTTGGGGGAAAGAGTGAATTCTAAAATTTTATTGGTTAAAAGGCCTGTGATCAGCTGCAACGTGGTCCTCCAAGAAATATCTATGCCACAATCATCAGGCAGGTCTCAAGAGGCAGGTCAGGTGGTCTGGTATTCCCATCTCTTTCAGAATTTCCCACAGTTTATTGTGATTCACACAGTCGAAGGCTTTGACATAGTCAATAAAGCAGAAATAGATGTTTTTCTGGAACTCTCTTGCTTTTTTGATGATCCAGCAGATGTTGGAAATTTGATCTCTGGTTCCTCTGCCTTTTCTAAAACCAGCTTCAACATCTGGAAGTTCACAGTTCATGTATTACTGAAGCCTGGCTTGGAGAATTTTGAGCATTACTTTACTAGCGTGTGAGATGAGTGCAATTGTGCGGTAGTTTGAGCATTCTTTGGCATTGGCTTTCTTTGGGATTGGAATGAAAACTGACCTTTTCCATTCCTGTGGCCACTGCTGAGTTTTCCAAATTTGCTAACATATTGAGTGCAGCACTTTCACAGCATCATCTTTTAGGATCCTAAATAGCTCAACTGGAATTCCATCACCTCCACTAGCTTTGTTCATAGTGATGCTTCCTAAGTCCCACTTGACTTCACATTCCAGGATGTCTGGCTCTAGGTGAGTGTGAGTGATCACATCATCATGATTATCTGGATCATGAAGATCTTTTTTGTACAGTTACTCTGTGTATTCTTGCCACCTCTTCTTAATATCTTCTGCTTCTCTTAGGTCCTTATCATTTCTGTCCTTTATCAAGCCCATCTTTGCATGAAATGTTCCCTTGGTATCTCTAGTTTTCTTGAAAAGACCTCTAGTCTTTCCCATTCTCTTGTTTTCCTCTATTTCTTTGCATTTATTGCTGAGGAAGGCTTTCTTATCTCTCCTTGCTATTCTTTGGAACTCTGCATTCAAATGGGTATATCTTTCCTTTACTCCTTTGCTTTTTGCTTCTCTTCTTTTCACAGCTATTTGTAAGGCCTCCTCAGACACTCATTTTGCTTTTTTGCATTTCTTTTTTTTGGGGATTGTGTTGATTCCTGTCTCCTGTACAATGTCACAAACTTCCGTCCATAGTTCATCAGGCACTCTGTCTATCAGATCTAGTCCCTTAAATCTATTTCTCACTTCCACTGTATAGTCATAAGGAATTTGATTTAGGTCATACCTGAATGGTCTAGTGGTTTCCCCCACTTTCTTCAATTTAAGTCTGAATTTGGCAATAAGGAGTTCATGATCTGAGCCACAGTCAGCTCCCGGTCTTGTTTCTGCTGACTGTATAGAGCTTCTCCATCTCTGGCTGCAAAGAATATAATCAATCTGATTTTAGTGTTGACCATCTGGTGATGTCCACGTGTAGAGTCTTCTCTTGTGTTGTTGGAAGAGGGTGTTTTCTATGACCAGTGCATTCTCTTGGTAGAACTCTATTAGCCTTTGCCCTGCTTCATTCTGTACTCCAAGGCCAAATTTGCCTGTTACCCCAGGTGTTTCTTGAATTCCTACTTTTGCATTCCAGTCCCCTATAACGAAAAGGACATCTTTTTGGGGTGTTAGTTCTAGAAGTTCCTGTAGGCCTTCATAGAACCATTCTACTTCAGCTTCTTCAGTGTTACTGGTTGGGGCATACACTTGGATTACCATGATATTGAATGGTTTGCCTTGGAAACGAACAGAGATCATTCTGTTGTTTTTGAGATTGCATCCAAGTACTGCATTTCAGACTCTTTGTTGACTATGAGGGCTACTCCATTTCTTCGAAAGGATTCTTGCCCACAGTAGTAGATATAATGGTCATCTGAGGTAAATTCACCCATTCCAGTCCATTTTAGTTCTCTGATTCCTAGAATGTCGACGTTCACTCTTGCCATCTACTGTTTGACCACTTCCAATTTGCCTTGATTCATAAACTTAACACTCCAGGTTCCTATGCAGTATTGCTCTTTACAGCATTGGACCTTGCTTCTATCAATAGTCACATGCACAACTGGGTGTTGTTTTTGCTTTGGCTCCATCCCTTCATTCTTTCTGGAGTTATTTCTCCTCTGATCTCCAGTAGCATATTGGGCACCTACCGACCTGTGGAGTTCATCTTTCAATGTCTTATCTTTTTGCCTTTTCATACTGTTCATGGGGTTCTCAAGGCAAGAATAGTGAAGTCGTTTGCCATTCCCTTCCCCAGTGGCCCACATTCTGTCAGACCTCTTCACCATGACCCGCCTATCTTGGGTGGCCCCACACCACATGGCTTAATTTCATTGAGTTAGACAAGGCTGTGGTCTGTGTGATCAGATTGGCTAGTTGTCTGTGATTGTGGTTTCAGTCTGTCTGCCCTCTGATGCCCTCTCTCAGCGCCTACCATCTTACTTGGGTTTCTCTTACCTTGGACGTGGGGTAGCTCCTCTTGGCCACCGGCCCTGACCTTGAACATGGGGTAGCTCTTCTTGGCTACTCCTGTGCTGTTGCAGCCTCTGCTCCTGCACCGTCACAGACCTGCTTCTTGAGAAACCTGTACACAGGTCAGGAAGCAAAAGTTAGAACTGGACATGGAACAACAGACTGGTTCCATATAGGGAAAGGAGTACATCAAGGCTGTGTACTGTCACCCTGTTTAACTTATATGCAGAATACATAATGAGAAATGCTGGGCTGGAAGAAGCACAAGCTGGAATCAAGATTGCAGGGAGAAATACCAATAACCTCAGATATGCAGATGACACCACCTTTATGGCAGAAAGTGAAGAAGAATTGAAAAGCCTCTTGATAAAAGTCAAAGAGCAGAGTGGAAAAAGTTGGCTTAAAGCTCAACATTCAGAAAACTAAGATCATGGCATCTGGTCCCATCAATTCATGGCAAATAGATGGGGAAACATGGAAACAGTGGCTGACTTTATTTTTTGGGGCTCCAAAGTCACTGCAGATGGTGATTGCAGCCATGAAATTAAAAGATGCTTACTCCTTGGAAGGAAAGTTATGACCAACCTAGATAGCATATTGAAAAGCAGAGACATTACTTTGCCCACAAAGGTCCGTCTAGTCAAGGTTATGGTTTTTCCAGCAGTCATGTATGGATGTGAGAGTTAGACTATAAAGAAAGCTGAACACCAAAGAATTGATGCTTTTGAACTGTGGTGTTGGAGAAGACTCTTGAGAGTCCCTTGGACTGCAAGGAGATCCAACCAGTCCATCCTAAAGGAGGTCAGGCCTGGGTGTTCATTGGAAGGACTGATGTTCAAGCTGAAACTCCAATACTTTGGCCATCTCATGTGAAGAGTTGACTCATTGGAAAAGACTCTGATGCTGGGAAAGATTGAGGGCTGGAGGAGAAGGGGATGACAGAGGATGAGATTGTTGGATGGCATCACCGACTCAATGGACATGAGTTTGGGTAGACTCTAGGAGTTGGTGATGGACAGGGCGGCCTGGCGTGCTGCGGTTCATGGGGTCACAAAGAGTCGGACAAGACTGAGCGACTGAATTAAACAATCATCAGGACCTCTAAAATATTAACTTATATGGAAAAAAAGCTTATGCAGATGTGGATGTGATGAAGTTGAGGCTACTGAGATGGGGAAATTATCTTGGATTACCTGGATGGGCCCTAATGCCATCACATGAAACCTTATAAGAAGAGGCTGAGGAAAAATAGACACACAGAGGAGAAGAAGATGTAAAGACAGTGAAGATCAGCATTTGAAGACACAGGTTGGATAGATTCAGCTACAATCCAAGGAATGCCAGCAGCCAGCTGAGGCTGGAAGAGATAAGGAATGAATTCTCCCTGGAGCACCTTAACTTCAGTCCTACAATACTGATTTTGAACTTCAGAACCAGAACAGAGTAAATTTCTGTTTTGTCAAGTCATTGAATTTATGATAATTTGTTACGGCAGCCACAGGAAACTAGTACAGGGCCCCTAGAGTTCACCTAGTCCAGTGGTTTCCGTACCTTTTTAAGCAGCAAAATCAATGACTTTTGGGATGAAATCATATGCCACAGCCTTTTGAGATGAAAGTAGAGGGGCAATGGTTCAAAGGGGTGGGGGCGGGCAAGGTCCTGACCTGCTTGGTCTTCTCCTTTCTTCATGGTGGCACCTTCCAGAACCTTCCATCAACAGAGTATAAAAAATATATACTAGTTCCAAGCACCTCATTGTACAAATGGGTGGCTGAGACTCTGGGGGGCTGGGTGATTGGCTGAAGGCCTCTCTTGGTAGGCAAGCAAGGCATACTTATGAGGAGTAAGCAAGATAAGCTACCTTTGCCTGCTCTTTTATCTTCCTTTTGCTGTTGGACTAAACCCCTGTCTCCCAGGCAAATAACTAAGAATACATTGGCATCTGTAGATGAGTTTCTGTTCTGAACAAGGACTGCCAATTGTGTCAAATATGGCAAGGCTCAAATGAAATATTGGTTCACAAAGAGCACAGACCTTGGGCAGGCTGTTAAAGCATCTTCAGAGATGAAAAACCACCCCTTGATTCCTCACCTGTGTTTGGAAATTTAGTCTCCCGGGTATGCCTGTAACAGGAGAGAGGGGGTGGACAGGAATGAATAGCAAAATTAAACAGCTGTTAGTATACCTGAAAATATGAATTCTTAACTGAATCAAAGAGAGCCCAGACAAGAACGCTGCTGAATGTCACAATGAGAGTTTTTTCTTGTTGCTAGATTCAAAAATACTGAAGGTCAGTTCTGCTAAAAGGCCTTTGTGGGGGATAAAGTAAAGGTTACAGTAAAATATGACTCCCCCTTTTCCCTCTGGCCTTGGGACTAACAGACAAAACATTAAAAGTCAGGTTGTCTTTTCTCCCCAAGCATAGCCAAGAAGGACGGCATTTTCAAAGGGAACTTTACAGGGAATTAACAGGAACCCGATGTGAAAGAAGCAGACAACATCCACCACCCCCTCCCCACAGGTTAAAATAGCTGATCATTTACCAAACTGATTCAGAATCCCTGATGATTATTATGACTGTTTCCAGGACTACTGGCCTTGTTCTATTTTGCACTCCTGCTACTTGATCAAACAGCATTGGGAAAAGTATTGTATCTGGAAAAAGGGAGGCAGGGTGTATTCCGCATGTTCTGAGAATGAACAAAACCCTGGGAGGTCTGAACCAAGACCAGTGGGTGAGCCAATGACGACATCAGTCGCCCGCTCAAGGCTGCTGGGAGGGAGCGCTTAGCACAGCAGATGGAAAACAACTGTCAGGCGATGGCAAGTGGCATTCGTCTGGCTTTCTTTGTTCATTGGAGTCGCTAAAGAGGGTGTGCTCCCTCCGCTCTGGAGGCCACATGGTTCCTCCCTTCCCTAAAGGAAAAGAAGGATGAAGCTCAACTGGCATAAAGATATCTTTATGCAAAACAAGCCAAGGCACTCCAGAGTGGGGCAGCCTTCACAAAACGACTCATCTGGAACTTCTTTTTTCCTGGTTTATTTTGGCCTTCATTTAAGTACGGTCCTCAATTCGTGGCATCACCATCATTGGTGTTTGAGGTCCCTCTCTGCCTGGATCAATGCATCCACACATCCAGACCCTGTAGTTCCTGTCTGCCACTCCCATCCCCTTCCCTCAGAGCAAACACTTATGTGTGTGCTCTGGCAAGTGTGTAGAGTAGTGTGTCCGTGTGTTTTCAGTAAACACAAGTGATACTGTCCTGGAGAACTTGTTCAGTTTCTTCCTGGGTTCCTTTTCCACTCAGCCCTGTGTGTTACCACTCCATGCCGCTGTGTGTTTTTGTCAATTGCTTGTACATACTCCCTTACTCCTTTCACCAGTAATAAATACTTAGGTTGCCACTGATCTCTGTCACCACAAACAATGCACGATGAATTCCTTCTGTGTGAGGGTCTCCGTGGGCTGCAGGCTGCATAAAGGTCTCTGAAGATATCAGGTCCTAATCCCTGGAACGTGTGATGTGACCTTAGATAGAAAAAGAGACTATGCAGATGTGATTAAATAAAGACACAGGGGCTGGAGAGGTGATCTACACATCAGGGTGGGCCTGAAGTGTAATCACAGAAACCAGGGGGCTTAAAAACAACAGACATTTACTCTTCTATGGTTCCAGAGGTCAGAAATCCAAAATCAAGCAGGACAAACTGCCTCCAAAGGCTCCAGGGCAGGATTCTTCCCGCTTTGTCCAGCTTCTGCTCGCCCCAGGTGCTCATTCCTAAGCTTGCAGCTGCATCCCTTACATTTCTGTCTCCATCTTCACATGGCCTTTCTTATGTCTTCATGTATCATTTCCTCCTCTTATAAGGATAACAGCCATTGGATAAGGGTCCCTTCTAATCCAGTATGACCCCAGCTTAATTAATTCCAGCTACAAACCCAATTTCCTAAAAGGGTCCCTTTCTGAGTTCCTGGGGGAACATGAACTTTTGGGAGACACTATTTAAGTGGTACATGTGCATTCTTTTAAAAGAGGGGCCAGGTATATGTCACACACACACACACACACACACAGAAGGAAGCCATGTGAAGATGGAAGAGAGAGAGATGTGAAGATGCTGGCCTTAAAGATAGAAGTGATGTGGCCACAAGCCAAGGAACACCTGCAGCCACCAGAAACAGGAAGAGGCCAAGAAGCCTCCTCTCATAGAGAATTTGGGGGGAGTGTGATCTGCTGACAGCTTGATTTCTGCCCAGTGATGCTGATTTTGGATTTCTGGCCTTCAGAACTACAAATTTCTATTTTTTCAAGCCATTCAGTTTATGGGTCAATGTGGACATGTACCCTTGACCTGATGAGATACTGCCAGGTGGCTTTCCAAAGCAGCTGCTCCAAGTAGCTGGACCCCTACCAGCAGTGCACAGTGGTTCCCCTTTCTCCTTACCCTAGCCAATGCTTGGCATCCTAACTCTGCTTTTTGCCAATCTGACATGTGTGTATCTTATCTCATTGTTTTAATTTGCATTTCTCTCATTACTAATGAATCTGAACATCTCTTCACATACTCACTTGCTAGCCTTTTGGGTTTCTCCTTCTGGGAATTGCCTATTCATATGCTTTGCTCATTTTCCTGTTGGGTCTTTTTCTTGTTGGTTTGCAGAATTTTCTTGTATATTTTATCCATTAATCCCTTGTCAGCTTTAAACAGCAAATATCTTCTCCCCATCTGTTGTCTGTCTGTTAACTATCTGTGGTGTCCTTCATGGAAAGAAATCATGAATTTTGCTGTAATGAAATCTATCAAAAGCAAGGCTGTCAACAGACCAGGGGGACTGGCCAGGGACTTTTGTGCAAACAGAGTAAGTGCATGTGTGTGTGCGTATGTGGCACACACACAGACAGATACAGCACGGGCCATGCATGAGTAAGCATCTCTGAATGTCAACCCCCAGAGCTCAGTGCATCACCCACCATTTGGAATGAACTGCTCCCCTGCTCCTTCTGCAAAGACAAACAGTTTGGCACTGTGGTTCTCGGTCTTGGGTGTACATTAGAATGACCCCAAGGGCTTGCTGAAACCCAGATTCCTGGGCCCAGACTCAGAGTTGCTTAATCAGTGAGTCTGCAGAAAGGTGCAGGTTCTGTTGCAGTTTTGGGGGGATGCTGCTGCTGGCCCAGGGACCACACTTGGAAAGCTGCTCCAGAGTAGGCAGGGAAGGCCAGCCTGGGGGGTCAGAGGCCATACCAGCTCGCAACTACACAGCCTAGAGAGGATGTGACAGCAGCTTATCAGCTAAAGGCCACTGCTCAAAAGACCCCAGGGGCTACCCAGCCAAGGAGTTCACATGGAAGAAAAATGAGACCCAAAGGGTCATTAACTTGCCCAGTCACGCTGGTGGCCAAGTCCAGATGGCCGGCTCAGTGCTCTCTTCCTTTCTACATACGTACATCCAAAGGACTCTCTTAGGAAGCACACATGAGCCTCCATGGTGCAACGACTTGCTGGGCAAAGGGACCCCCTGCCCCCCGGCAGCCACCCTGGATTGCGTTCCTGTAGTGCCACCATCCTTGTGGCTGGTCCAGGAGAAAGAAGCCAAGAAGTGCCTGAAAAGCATCCAGTGGACACCGAGACCCTGCCTTCAGCCGTCTCTTCCCTTCCCAGGCACTCTGGAGCAGCAGAACCACCCCACTAGGTTCCTCCCTGCCCCACCCATCCCCATTCCCCCTCTCCTGTCTCCCCTGCCCCCTGCCCCACCAAGGGAGGCATAGAAACTGGGCCCAGCCTCCTGTTCCACTTGGCATGTTCCCTGGGCTGATGACAAAGACTGAAAGGAGAGCAGGAAAGGTTGAAGACAGGTGAAGCAACCTGGCCCCATTCCCAGAGAAGGTGGGGAGGGTGGGAGAAAAAGTGGGGGAGGGGAGGAAAGGGGGCTAGAGGAGACAGAGAGAGACTGTGGGAAAGGAGAGCAAAAGAGAAGGGAGGTTAGGGAGAGAAACAAGGGGAGGGAGGAGAACAGAGGTGGGGAAGGGAAGGGGAGGGCAAAGGAGGGAGGAGGAAATGGAAGTGGGGGAGGGTGAAGGGGCAGGAAAAAGAAGCAGCCTTGTCAAGGGAGGGACCAGCCCAGAGGTTGGTAATCCCAGTGGGATGCCCCCAGGATGTCTCTGGGGAGACTGCAGGATGGGGCAAGGGCCTCTGGTGTCCACATCACGATGATGGCCACTAGGAGGCTGCCTCAGCCTGTGGAGTAGGGGAAAGGCTCTGGAAAGGGTGACCTGCTTTCTGGAAAAGAAGCAGTACAGCTGGGTGGTTCTTGCACCCTTGCCATCTCCCTCCTCCACCAATCCTTGCATCCCTCCCCTTCTTGCATTCCAGGTCTTAGTTTCAGTTCTGGAAGTCCAGCGTTCCCAGGTTCCATTAAAGCGGACCAGGCTGGGAGATGGGCAGGCTATTCAGAGAGCCCAGGGCCCTGAATTCCCCCCCAGTGCCAGTCCAATCCGTCACCACTCACTGGGCACACTGGGTGCCCACCTGCAGCAGGCCCCACTCAGTGAGGTCAGGCGTGCGCCCTGCTAACTGGCTTCAGGGCTGGGTGCCCTTTCATCAAGTAATAGGGAGCAGGCCAAGGAAAAGAGGGCAAGAGGACGTGGCCTGGGGTGACCCTTGGACCAATGGGCCTGCCAGCCTCTTGTCTCTTGAGTTCCTGGGGTTCCCACAGCCCCAGCAGCTGCCACCACCACCTGCCCCAGCCCTGCGGGCCACCCCAGGAACTTTACAGGATCTCATGCCAAAGGACTCCTGGAAGCCCATCTCTCTCGCCTCATTCATCCAAACACATGTGTTGAGTTCCACCATTTCCTGGGCACTGAGCTTACTTTCTCCCTGTGGAGAGAGGGGCTTGTCATTTCAGTGGTGGGGATGACTCCAGCACTGCTCCTGCTTTCCAGAGGTGCCCCCAATCCTGTCTTCCCCGACCCCACCCATCCCCTGCCCCACAGCCCTGCTTCCGCCAGATTACCTGGCTGCTGTGTCAGGGCAGCATTTCTTCCAACAAGCTGTCAAGCCAGTCAGGCCTCTGAGCTTCAGCACATGCATTGATGGGGGCCACTACCAGAGCAGGAGCTAGATCTAATGCTAGCCAGCAAGTCCTGCAGCCCTGACAAAGGGACTCCCTTGAACCCCACTTACTCTCTCCTGCATCCACCCCACTCACTGCATGCCCAGCCCAGCACTCCCTACCCCCGTGGGTACTGCACACTCCCCCGCCTCATCTACCACACCTCAAGTGCCTTCCCCAGCTTTATCTTCCTCCCTTCCCCACTGGCCTCTTCCAGATCCCTCCTTCTTAACCTCTCCCTTACAATTCAGCATCTCCATAACAAGTATTGGTGAAGATGTGGTGAAGAACTTGTCCCGGCTCGTGAGAATGTAAAAGATGCCACAGCCACTTTAGAATTGGGCGATTGGTTCTGCAACCAGTGAAACAGAGAGCTCCTATATGACCCAGAAATTCCATTCCTAGTTACAGACTCCAAAGAACTAAAACAGTGGCGAGGATTGTCCACCCAAACAGGGATTAAACATGAACATTCCGGGCAATATTGTTCATCACAGCTCCAAAGTGGGAATAACTCAAATGTCCATTAACAATGAATGCTAAATAAGCTGTGGTCTCTCCATACAATGGAAAATTTTTCAGCCACATGGAGGCATGAAGTACTGACAGGGCTGCAACATGGATGAACCCTGAAAACATTACACTGAGTGAAAGGAGGCAAATACAAAAGACTGCATATTGTATGATTCCATTTATAGAAAGTGTCCAGAGTAGGCGAATCCATAGAGACAGAAAGCAGATGAGTGTTTCCCAGGGGCTAGAGGGGAAGGAAGCATGGGAGGGACTCCTTAACAGGGAGAGGGGTTTCTTTTTGGCATGATAAAAAAGATCTGAAATTTGACAGAGATGGTGGTTGCACAACACCGAATGAATGAAATGTCTCTGAATTGCACATGTTAAAATGATGCTTTGTACACTTTATTTTGCCTCTTACAAAAAAAAAAAAAAAAAAAAAGAAAATCCAGTTTTTTATGTCCTTGGCCCTTTTTCCTCACTCCACACCCTTACTCTGCCTGCAGCATGCAGCTCAGGGACCTAGTACAACCTTGCCTCTGCTCCCACTATGACAGTAATCATTCCTCTGCTTGCCCAGCATCCTCTTCTCCCAGTGCCTGGAATACAGTAGGGGCTCAAGGCATTCTTGGCCAACCAATAAATGCACCACTGAATCCGGTCCCATTCCCTTGTTTACTGATGGGAAAGTGATGGCCAGAAAGTGGAAGTGATTTGTCCAGGGTCCCAGGGCCATCAGTGCCAGAGAGGAGGTTACAGACCTTGGCTCCAGCCCCTTCGGTAGGTGCCTCTTCTGTCCTATACCCTGCCTTCTCAGCATCTTTTCTGGCCCTCATGCCCTCACTGGTCCCTATTTCTCACCCCTGGCTGCTCCTGGGGACTTGAATTGGGGTGCCTCTGGAGCCTTTGTAGCCCTGAGGCTCCAGAATTGGTGTGCCCCCTCACAACCCCTGCAAGACCCCAAAGCTGCTGATGAGTGGCCTCTGGCAGCATGATAGACAAGCTGTGTCTGAATCAGACCTTCCTGGCCAGGAAAACCTGCTGTGCCCAGGTGGGAGAGGAAGCCTGAGGGTGGCTCTTATGGACTCAATTGCTTCTCCTGTGTGCTTCTATCCTGGTTTGCAGAAGGATAGAAAGGTAGGCCGGATATTGGGGCTCATGGAGAGGCCCCAAGACGGAAACTGACTTAACTTCACTGCTGAATTTCTTCTTCTCCAGGGCCTGGACCACTCAGGTGTCCTCAGCCCCTGAGGAAGTCGCCCTGGTCTGTGAGTGCAGTTCCTGGGGTCGGGGGGCGGGGGGCAGCCCTTCTCCATTTCTGGGCCATGAGGGGCAGCATGACTTTCTGGGCTTCAGCTCACACATTGGGGGAAGCAGAGAGAAGGCCAGCAACAGATCAGAGCTCAGGGCAGCCTTCCATGTCAGCCCCTGTGCCCAGAGCAGCAGAATAGGGCCAAGAGGCTGTGGCTGAAGCACTGGGGTCACTTTAATGGTAGCTAGAGGAGGCCACAGGGTGTGGAAGTCTTCTACAGGCCCCCTAAAGACCTAAATTCCATCATTAGAGATGCAATCCTTTGAGTGAAATGTTGCCCTCTTCCCCACTTTAAAGTCTACAAGAATATTTCTAACAAGCTTGAAATTCATATAACACATGACATTCCTACCTCACGTAGTCATTGCACTGATGCCTGAAAGCAGGCAGGGCAGGACAAGAACTGTGAATCTGAGTTTATCACTGCAGAAACCAAGGCCCAAAGAGGGTGATCAACTTACTGTAAGGAGCCCAGCTAGCCTAGTACTTGTCACCTTGGATTCATCTGTCTCTATTACCTATAGTCCATGACTAACTGTAATAGCTTCTTCCTGTAGTACAGGGACAAGTAAACAACTCCAAAATAAACCTTTGCTTGGGGGCCCAGAATCCAAGTCAAAGCCACTGGGTTTAGAATTTAGAGTTCAAACTGCAGATCATTCAGCCAGCCCACAGACATCTTTCTGAATACCTCCTCTAAGCTGCCTTCTAGGCTAGGGACTTGAGCTTTGTGGGAGATTAAATAATGCCTCCAAAGACACCCAGGTCCTAATCTGTGGAACCTGCTTCATGCTACTTTATATGGCAAATGGGATTTTGCGTATGTGATTAGGTTGAGGATCTAGACATGGGGAACTTGGTCTGTGTTATTCAGGTGGTCTCTAAATGCCATCTTATACAGCTTTGTAAGAGGGATATTTTTATGACATACATGCAGAAGAAGAAGAGTCCGTGTAAAGACAAAGGCAGGCTGGAGTGATGTGGCCACAAGCCAAGGAATTCTGGCAGCTACCAGAAGCTGGATGAGGGTGAGGAACAGATTTTTCCATAGAACCTCCAGAGGGAGTCTTACTCTGCAACAGCTGAGTTTCAGCTCAGTGAGACCCATTTTGGACTTCTGGCCTCCAAAATTGAGACAGACTCAATTTCTATAATATTAAGCCACTAACTTTGTGATAATTTGTTATGACAGCCATAAGAACAAGGCCTAACCTCTGTCCTAGAGGCACACCTGGAGGGTTAAACTGATGAATTCTGCAACAGAGGGATAAGTGCCCAGATGCAGACATCTCTCCCACCATTTTAGGATGCTCTCCTGGGACCAGAGGGATTCTGGAGGATTACCATCCATTTTTAACAGATAATAAACTTAAAGTTGAGCATTTCTCCTTGCTTGGCCCCAGGTTGACATCTGGATTTCCTGTAACAGCTTCCTGGCCATCCCCCCACATTGCCCACTTGGATTTCAAGATCACTTCACCTCTTTTAGCCATAAAACTGGGGCTCCAATGGATCTACTTTATGCAGCTGCAGTGAAAATTCAAGATGGTAGGTGTGAAACCACTAGGGCAGTACCTGCCGTGTAGTAGATACTCTCTTAGAATTAGCTGCCATTATTCTTCGGTTCTAACCTCCATTGCTGTAGCCAGCTAAATAACATCCCCCCTTGTCCTGGTCCCATCAATATGTCAAGGATCTTGAAATAGGGAGATGGTCCTGGATTATCCAAGTGGGCCCAATCTAATCACAAGGGTCCTACATAAGGAAGAGAGAAGAGGCGATGATCTAAGCCAACAATGGGGGGATGAGGTCATGGCCAAAGGAAGTCAGTGGCATCTACAAACTGGAAAGGGGGAGTAATGGATTCTCCCCTAGAGGCTCCAGAAGGAACATAACTCTACTGACGTCTTTATGTCAGCCCAGGAGACCCTTGTCAGCCATCCAACATCAAGAATGATAAAATGATATATCCGTATTATTTAAAGCCACTCAGTCTGTGGAAGTTTGTTCCAGGAGCACTAGGAGATGAAGACACTTATTTTTGTACAAGTATGAGCCTTTCATGCAGAGACCATTGCTCCCCTCCCCCTCCCCACACAGACATCCATGCCAGGGCCTGAACTGGTGCGGTGGTTCTACAGTGTGATCCCTAGACCCACGGCATCAGCATTGCTGGAGAATGTGGAAGAAATGAGCATGCTCGGGCCCCACACCAGACTTAATGACTCAGAAACTCTAGGCTGCAGCCCAGGAATCTGTTGTAACAAGGCCCCCAGAGGATGCTGATATGCCCTCTAGTTTGCCAACCGCAGAGCTCGTTGATTTGCATGTTTGCATCCCCTTGCCCCCACCACAGAGCAAGCAAGGACTTCTGTTACCTAGTCCCGCTGGTCAGACAGGGACCTCTACTCTGTGTGCCTACAAAGCAGCTGTCCCAGCAGCCCTTGGGCCCCACCACCATCCTCTGGCTTGCATGTTTTTCCACTAGATTTTGAGTTCTACCAGCCAACTGATGTGGCTTCTTGCAGGCTGTATGTATTCTTGACATCTGGGTAATCAGTAGGTGCTCAATGTTCAGGGGTATCTGATGGACAGATTGAATGCATGAAGCGATGTGCTGGAGACACATGTCTAGACCCTGTGTTTCCTGTCACCTGGCAGGGAGGTCTCCAGGCTTGGGCAAAGCAGTGTGTGTTTCTGCTGTGTGTACTGTATTGTCTGCCGTGTACTGTATTGTACACAGCCACAAACGACGGTGCAGAGAACAAATGAGAGCTGGAAAGAAGGAGTGGGAGGGTGGATGTGTGTGTAGAAGATGTGAGAGTGTTTGTGTGAGGGCCGATGGGGGGGATGTGACTGGGCGTGCATATGAGTGCCTGTGAGTGTGTGCATGTGTGAAGACACATGCATGGGAATGAAAGAGTATGTGTGAGCATGTGTGGTTGTGTGAAAGTGTGTGAGCCTGAGAGGGTGGCTGTGTGAGGGGTTATGGGTGTGTATGTATGCAGGTGTGTGGGTTTGTGTGTAAGTACAGACATGTATGTGAATGAGAGCTTGTGTGAGCCTGTGTGAATATATGTGACTGGAGAAATGTGTGGATGTGTGTGGGGGTGTGACAAGGGCAGATGTGTATGAGTGTGTGAGTGTGTGTGTGTGCATGTGTGCTAAATCAGTCAGTTGTGTCTGACTCTTTGCGACCCCATGGACTGTATCCCACCAGGCTGCTCTGTCCATGGGATTCTCCAAGCAAGAATACTGAAGCAGGTTGCCATTTCCTCCTCCAGGGAATTTTCTGGACGCAGGGTCTCCTGTGGCCTCTGCATTGCAGGTGGATTCTTTACCACTGAGCCACCAGGGGAAGCTCCCTGAATGATCCCTGTGTGAGCGTGGTTGTGGGACCACTTGTGGGAGGAGGGAGGAAGGGGTGGGAGGGAGGAAGGGAGAGAGCCCCTTGCCCCAGGCAGAGCTCCCTGGGCCCAGTGGGCCTGTGGGCTTTCGGGCCCCCCAGGTGGCGTGCCCTGTGGCCCCGAGTTGAGCAACGCAGAGCAGGTCAGCACCGGAGCTGCTGCTTCACCTTGGATTCCCATAGCACCTGCCCCGGGCCTGTCACCAGGGGCTGAGGAACCATGGCTGGAATTGAAGGCATGTTAATTACTACCAGCTTTGGGGCAGGTGCAGTGAGCCGGCTTGGCCACCTTCAGGGCCCTTCCCTGCTCCCCTCCCCAGGTCTGCAATCCCCCTGACTCTGAGCCTGCTGCTGATCAATGAATCAACTGCCCCAAGTCGCTAAGTGGGATATGACACGGCTTTGGAAGTCAGCAACAAATAATCACTGGCTGCTGACAGTCTATAAAGCTCACACTTGTGGAGAAACTGGATGCATCCAACACAGCCTAAGTAGCAGCTCGGGGTTTATGGGAAGCCACTGGCAAGCCGGCCTGTGAGCAATGTGGAGGGGCTTCCTCACCAGCAGGGAAGGCCCAGCACCAGCTTGCAGCATCACATACTCAGCCCCTGACAGCCGTGGGGGCAGCTCTGCACATGCAGCAGCAGGAGACCCGGGCCCTGCTGTCTTGCACCCCTGAAAATGTGACCTCTAAGAGAGTTCTGGACATTCCCAGGAGGGTGGAGGCAGCGGAGGAACTAGAGGTGGGCTCTTGGCTTTACACAGGGCAAGGAGTGGGTGGGAAGAGTAGTCTTGGTGCCACTTAGTCCCCAACAAAGAGACCAGAGATAGAGAGATGGACAACGAAGGCATTGAGCACCACTGGAGCCAAGCGAGTGATGCTGAAGCAAGACAACCCCTCTGAAACTGAGCATGGGGAAAAGATAGTCTGACATGTGACTCTCCAAGAACATGTGGCTTCCCTGGTGGAGCAGTGGTAGAGTCTCCCTGCAATGCAGAAGACCTGCGTTTGATCCCTGGGTTGGGAAGATCCCCTGGAGAAGGAAATGGTAACCTACTCCAGTATTCTTGCCTGGAAAATCCCATGGACAGAGGGGCCTGGTGGGCTATACAGTCCGTGGGTTTGCGAGGAGTCGGACACAACTGAAGCAACTGAGCATGCACACACACATTCTGGGAACATGTGAATCCTCAGAGCCTCCTGCAAATTGTGGCCACGTGCGTGGAGGAGAGGGCACTTAGCCTGCAGAATCCACAGGGCTGAATGAGGCCCATATGGATGAGTCTCCCTTTAGATGTGAGAGAGTGCGGACCTTTGTGCTGGATGATCCCATTAGGGGATTGGAATGTTCTCTAGAGTTAAAGGACAAGGGGCACTCCAGAGGCCCAGGAGGGCTCAGACAGGCTTGTCTCTCGGGGATGTTGGGTCAGGGCTCCGTCTGGGGGCCTGGCTCAGCCTGGGTGGGTCACTCACTGTTCAGGAAGTGTCGTACTCTCTCCTTTCCTGCTCCTTCCCTCCCCTGGCTCTTCTTTGTCGGCCCACCTACCCCAAATGCAGGCCTTGACCTTGGGCCCCACAGTCTCTGGCCCTCCCCATCCCATGAGCGAACCCCTTCTCAGGGCCTTGATGAGCCATCCCTGTTCCTGGTAAAGCACATCTTCTGGCTTCATCTGCTTGGTGCAGAGGCTTTACTTTGAAGTCCCGCTGTCACCTCCAAACCAAAAGAATCCTTCCTTTCACCTTCTTCTGCCCTTCCCTTCCCCTGAAGCTCTCCGTGCCAACCTTCCAGTCTCTGGCTGAGGCCTCAGTGTTCAGGTTGGCCTCTAAGTGCCACAGAAAGGAAAGGCCTGAAGTTGGCCATCCCTGTTGTTTGCTCCTCTTCTGCCAAGGCAACTGCCTTAGTTTCTATTGTGCTTGGTCACTCAGTCGTGTCTGACTCTTTGCGACAATATGGACTATAGCCTGGCAGGCTCCTCTGTCTATGGGGATTGTCCAGACAACAATACTGGAGTGGGTTTCCATGCCCTCCACCAGGGGATCTTCCCACCCCAGGTCTCCCATGTTGCAGGCAGATTCTTTACCAGCTGAGCCAGGGAAGCCCATTTTGAAAGTCGCTCAGTCATGTCCAACTCTTTGTGACCCCATGGGCTATACAGTCCATGGAATTCTCCAGGCCAGAATGCTGGAGTGGGTAGCCTTTCCCTTCTCCAGGGGATCTTCCCAACCCAGGGATCAAACCCAGGGATCCTGCATTGCAGGTGGATTCTTTACCAGCTGAGCTATCAGGGAAGCCTTAGTTGCTATTAGGTTGGCCAAAAAGTTCTTTTGGGTTTTCCATAGCGGGCTGACAGGTAATGGAGCACCAGGTCAGTCACTTACTTTCTAATGGTTCGGAAAAAAATGAGTGTGTGTGTGTGTATGTGTGTGTGAATGAGAACACACGCCCACACATATAAGGTCCAGTCTCCCTGCATGGAGTGTTCTCAGCTGTCCTCCTTGGGTGGCACCCAGAGGGACTTCTTAACTGAGGCCTTGTAGGGTGGACAGAGTAATGCCTCTCAAGGATGTCCCTGTACTAATTCTTGAACGTTTGGATACCATACCTTACATGACAGAAGAAACCTAGCAGCAATGATTAACTTAAGTACCTCCCAATAGGCTAATTCTCCTGGGACTTCCCAGGTGGCGCTAGTGGTAAAGAACCCATATGCCAATGGAGGAGATTCAAGAGACAAGACGTGGGTTCAATGGCTGGGTCAGGAACATCCCCTAGCAAAGTAAATGGCAAATCACTCCAGTATTCTTGCCTGGAGAATTCCATGGACAGAGGAGCCTGGTGGGCTACAGTCCATGGGGTCGCACATGGAGAGACTTAGCACAGCATAATGTCCTTATAAGAGGGAGACAGGAAGATCAGAGTCAGAGAAGATATGGCGACAGAAGCAGAGATGGAGCAACGTGGTCCCAAGCCAAAAAATGTGGGCAGCCTCTCAAAGCTGAAAAAGGCAGGGAATTTGACTCTCCCTAGAGAGGAGGACTCTCTCTTCCCGAGAGAAGGAACACAGCCCTGCCAGCACCTTGCTGTTCGTTACTCCAGGGAGACCCATTTCAGACTTCTGCTCTCCAGAGCTGCAAGGTCATAAATATGTGCTGTCTTAAGCCACCAGATTGTGACAATTGGTTACAGCCTCTGCTGCGTGGAACCTGGGGCTCTCCAGGGTCTGACTGTCTTGCTGACATTTACATCCCTTCTGGGGCTTCCCTACCTGAGCCCTGGCCCCCAGCAGGTGTTCGGAAACATTTATTGGAATTCACTCAGCCAGGGAGGCAGTGAGGGCTGCAGGGGCACGGCAAAGGTGTGAGGCCTCCTAGGGGCCTCTCAGAAGGAACTAGGATGGGATGCTTGCTCACACGTCTGGCTGCAGGGGTGGAAAGTGTACCTGTGCGGAGGAAGGGGGTGTGTGTCATTTTCCTGTTTGAGGAGGAGTCCCATGCCTAAGCACTCTGCCCAGGAAGACTCTGGAACCTGCCATGCCTGGCTCTGACCTGTGCAGGTGTCACCTGGCCCAGGTGACAGGCTCTAGACCTGCAGAGCCCGGGAGCACCCTTATGCCAGGGCACACATCCTCACACTGGGCCCGAGCTGGGAGGCCCTCTGAGGGACAGCTGTGTCCCCTCCTCAGTGCCATCTTTGCCACTTGCCAGGAGGGAAAACCATGCATGGAGAGGCGAACGGCTTGCTTGCACATGGGCCCACAACTGCTCAGTGGCAGAGCTGGCGGGGAGGACCAAGGTGGCTGCTCCCCTTCCCCAGGGGTCACTGAGTGTTCACTTGTGAGCGCTGGGAAGGGGAGGAAACGGGACACGTGGCACCTCTGGGTGTATCAGAATCTGGGGGCATTTTCAGTGATGGACATGTGCTCAAAAGGGATTGCAGTAGGGGCTGCACAGCTATACCAATTTCCTAAAAATCACTGAATTGTACACCTAGATTTATGGCACTGACATTAAACCTCAACGCATCTGGGAGAGAAAAAAGGCATTAGAACATCTTTTTGGAAAACCCATCAAGAAACCTATATTATTTTTCCCAGTACAGACGCCTGGAAGTACAGACTTGCATTAATATTTTTGTCTAGTGTGTGGGGGGTGGTTTAAAAAATAGGGCCCCCAGCAGCCCCCCAGGGCCTCCCCAGAGCAGACACAATGAGCATTTGTCTGCCCTCCAGGAGCACACAGTGGGCAGAGAGATATGTCTGTTTGCACAGAGTGAGCCAGCCATCACATCAGGCCCGCCCCACCCCCCTCCCCCGTAGCTGCTTTGAGGGCTGTGCAACTGGGTCTCCCCCCAACCCCCACCGCCCTGCCCCACCACCAAGGCCTTCCCTCTAGCCCTCCTTCAACTCAATCCATTACCTTCTGTTTACAGCCTCTTCAGACAGTTTTTCTTGGCCTGATGCCAAGCCAATTTGAATTCATTTTCCAAGCATGACCCTGTGAGTCACTGTATTAAATGCCTTCCAGAGAGTTCTCATTGCTGCATCCACACGGCACGCTTGGCCAGCCATCTGCAACCACAGTGAGGCGCCCAGCCCTGCGATGCAGCCCAGCGCCACTGACAATGGGCCTGAGAACGACACCCGTGCAGGCCAGGCGCAAACAGACCCACAACACGCATTCCTCTGAGAGTTCTTGGAAATTTCAAGAGAGGTAGGTCAGCTAAGGAAGGACTGCCTGTGAGAAAGACTTCCTTAAAAAAAAAAAAAAAAAAAAAGCTTTATGGACATATACCATGATATGTCCAGAAAGCTGTTTGTTTATATATACCATATACCATGGGCTTCCCAGGTGAGTTGATGGTAAAGAACCCGCCTGCCAATGCAGAAGACCCAGGTTTGATCCCTGGGTCAGGAAGATCCCCTGGAGAGGGAAGTGGCAACCCACTCCAGTATTCTTGCCTGGGAGATCCCATTGACAGAGGAGCCAGGTGGGCTAAAGTCCATAAGGCCCAAAGAGTTGGACACAACTGAACAAATGAGCATGCACACATACCATACAATTTACACATTCAAGGTGTACAACTCAGTAATTTTTAATAAATTCACAGGTACATGTAACCATCAACCAGAGTCAATTTTGGAACATTTCTGAAACCCCTGAAAGACACCTCATACCCTCGAGGTATTGTCCCCTCTACCTCTGCATCCTGCCAGCCCCTGGCAGCCACTCACCTACTCTCTGCCTCTACTAGTCTCTACTAGACTCCCCTAGCACACTTTCACATGAATCTACTACATGAACTTTAATTTTTCAAAGGGAAAATTCGCCCAAGGACTGAGGAGCAGGATTTGGGGTCTAGGGGACAGGGTTCCTCCATACAGACAGGAGAACAGAACCTCATCAGGAGGAGACCTCAAAGGTGGGGTGTGAAAGTCACCCCTCTTCACTCCAGTGACCAGTGGACCAGCCCAACTCAGCCCCAGCCTCTCCCTACCCGGGCCCCTGCTCCAGGAGGGCCCTGTCCCCATAGAGACCCACCCTTCCTTGTGTTTTAATCCCCCACCCCCCAGCTGGCCTTCCCTGGGGCTGCCATCCCAAGAGGAGAGGAAGAGTAGGGGGGATACCTTTTTAATTCTCTGGAGGAGGCAGGAGGGAGCCCGGTTTTATTTGCACCCCAGGAAGAGAAGCACACATATGTACACATGCAGGCAGTCACCTCCTTATGGAGTCTGTTTCCTGACAGGGGCTCCTCCCTTTCCCTCCTGGCCAGAGAGAATTGGCCTTCCTCCAGTTCACCAGGCTTCCCTGGTGGTTCAGATGGTAAAGTGTCTGCCTGCATTGTGGGAGACCCAGGTTCGACCCCTGAGTTGGGAAGATCCCCTGGAGAAGGAAATGGCAACCCACTCCAGTACTTTTGCCTGGAAAATTCCATGGACGGAGGAACCTGGTAGGCTACAGTCCATGGGGTCGCAAAGAGTTGGACACAACTGAGTGACTTCACTTTCTTTTTTTCCAGTTCACCAGAGCACCATCCCCTGACTCGGAATCGCTAACACTGAGCTGCCCGAGGTTGGAGGCTTAGAGGTTGTCAGGCTCAGACCGGCCCAGGGCCCACTCAGGTTCTGCTTGCACACCTCCAGGGACCCACTTGTCACTGCCTTTCAGGGCAGCCCATTGCCTCCTGTGAAAACTCTCCCCAGCATCTTCAATGAAGTTTCCCTGTTTTCCCAGTCAGGCCTCAGGGGTCTCCTAACCTAACTCCTCCTCTCCTGGATAGCCTTCAAGAGATCTGAAGACAGGTATCAGTTCCCCTTGAGTCTTCTCTTGTCCAGGATGAGAAAAACAACCACCACCACAACTGTAATTATAACAGCACTGCCACACCAGCCCTGGAGTATTATCAGAAGCATTTTACCAATAAGAAAATGGAGGCACAGAGAGGTTTGACAAGCAGCTCAAGGGCACAGACTGGAAAGAGAGGGAGCTGAAGTTTGCATCCAGGTCCCTCTGACTGAAGCCCATGTTCTTGACCCCTGCATCCAACATATGCCCTCAGTATGGCCCATGCAGCTTTTTTTTTTTTTTTTTTTTTTGAGCTAGAATTCACATACCATGACATTCACCTTTTAAAGTGGACAATTCAATGGTTTTTAGTGTGTGTACAGGGTTGAGCAGCCATTACCACTGTATAATTCCAGGACATTTTTACCACACCCAGATGAACCCTCATACACTTTAGGCAGTCACTCCCCATCGCCCCCTCCCCCAGGTGCTGGCCATCACTATTATTGCCTCTAACGGATTTGCCTATTTTGGACATTGTATATGAATAGAATCACACAATATGTGGCCTTTTCTGTCTGGCTTCTTTCAATTAGCAAAATGTTCTCAAGGTTCATTCATGTTGTAGCATGTATTAGTACTTTCTTCCCTTTCATGGCTGAATAATATTCCATTGAATAGATATACTATGGTTGGTTTATCCAGTCATCTATTGATGGATATTTATGCTGTTTCCACCTTTTGACTCTTGTGAATAGTGCTGCAATGAACATTTTGTGTACAAAGTATTTGTTTGAACACCTTTTTGCAATCCTTTTAGATATATACTTAGAAGTAGAACTTCTGGGTCATATCTCTAATTTTTTGAGAAACTTCCAACTTGTTTTCCACCATGATTGCACTATTTTATATTCATACCAGCAATCAAGGAGAGTTCCAATCTTTCACTTTCTAGATTGTGTCCTTTGAAGCACAAAAGATTTAAGTTTTGATGAAGTATCTACTTTTTCTTTGGTCACTTCTGCTTTGGGTATCATACCTTAAGAAAGCACTGCCTAATCTAAGGTCATACAGATTGACACCTGTGTTTTCTTCTAAGTGTTTTATAGTTTTAGCTCTTATATTTGAGTCTTCGATCCACTTTGAATTAATTTCATACACAGGGACAAGCATAGGATCCAAATTCACTCTTTTGCATATTAATATCCTCTTTTCCCTGCACCATGTGTTGAAAAGATGATTACTTTCCCATTTAATTATTGTGGCACAATTGTAAAAGATCAATTGGCCATAAATGTGAGAGTTTATTTCTGGAATCTCAATTCTATTCCATTGATCTCTATGTCTGTATATATATATATATATATGGCTTCCCAGGTGGCACTATTGGTAAAGAACTCGCCTGCCAATGCAAGAGACATAAGAGTCGAGGGTTCAATCCCTGGGTTGGGAAGATTCGAAGATCCCCTGGTGGAGGGAATGGCAACCACTCCAGTAGTCTTGCCCGGAGAATCCCATGGACAGAGGAGTCTGTTGGGCTACAGTCCATAGGGTCGCAAAGAGTCAGACACGACTGAAGCAACTTAGCACACATGCACACACACACACACACACACACACACACACACACACATATATATATATATATACTTGCTTTGCTGTGCCAGGTCTTAGTTGCAGCATGCAGGATATTTAGTTGTGGAATGTGAGCTCTTAGTTGTGGCATATGGGATCTAGTTCCCTGAGCAGAGATTGAACCCAGGTCCTCTGCATTGGAAGAACGGAGTCTTAGCCAGTAGACCACAGGAAGCCCCTCCATGGTCATTCTTATGCCAGTATCATACCTATGCAATTTTTAATTCAGGGATATCAAGACAATATAATGGAAACTACCCTCATCAAGGTGTATCCTTGCCAGGATGTATCCTTGAAACAGAAAAGGTTTTACTTTGGAAAAAGTCTGAATCTACATTTTTTTTTTTTTTTTTTGGTAGCTTGTGCTTTCAGTGTTGTATCTAGGAAACCATTGCCAAGGTTGTGACAATTTGCCTCTATGTTTTAAGAATTTTATAGTTTCATATCTGTAGTTCTCATGTTTAAGCCCTTGACCCATTTTTGAGTTGATGGCAAGGATGGCTGGCTTGATTTACATTCTGTCTGGCTCAAATTCTTACTCGCTATGGCTGTTGTTTCATTCTGAGTTTTTGAAGGTAATGTTCAATCGGTGCTCAGTTCTGCTAGAAGCTGATCAAGAGGCTTGGAGAACAAAGCAAGAGTCCGTCAGCAGGGCAGGACAGGCTCCACTCACAACCCCAGGCTGAGGGAGCAGGATTCTGCACATTGGGAAACTGATCTGCTAGGACCGAAGGGTATGGTTCTTTACCATGCCTCTCATTATTCCATGGGTTATTTCAGGAAGTTCCACAGTAGCTGGGACACTGTACACAAAGGAACACAGCCAGGCCAGTGTAAACTGTCCTTGGCAAGTGGCAAACGGACACCAAACACCCTACTCCTGAGCCTAAACTTCTCTGACCACAGCAGTATTCTTGCTCTGGCCTTTGGTGTCTGACTTCTCTCACTTAGCAAAATATTCTCAAGGTTCATTAATGCTGTTGCCTGTAGCCTGTGTTAGTACTTCATTCTCAAAGCATATCATGTCATGGGCATTGTTTTCATTTCCTTTGGTTGCTGTAACAAATGACCACCACCTCAGTGGCTTCAAACAACATACATTGATTTTCTTACATTTCTGTAAGTCGGAAGGCCAGAATCAATTTCACTGGGCCAAAACCAACATGTCGGCTAGGCCAACCTCTTCTGCAGGCTTTCAGGGAGAATCTGTTTGCTTGCCTTCTCCAGCACTTCCTTGTATTCCTTGGTGCATGGGCCCAGCCTCCATATTCAAAGCCAGCAACAGAGCATCTTGCTTCAGCGGTGACAATGCCTCTGTGGGCAATGTCTCTGCCTCTCTTATGAGCCCACTTGTGATCCTGTTTAGAGCCAAGCTGGAGAATCCAGAATAATCTCCTGATCTCAGGGTCCTTAACTAAATCACATCTGCCAACTTTCTCTTGCTATATAAGATAACATTCAAAGGTTTTCAGAATTAGGATTCAGATATTTTTGTGAGCTGTTATTCAGCCTCCCACGGGAATGGAGGTGAAAATGTCTGCCTGTGGGTTTAGAATCTACATTGACCAACCCAAATCTTCCCTGCTAAATGGTAATGGGAGAGACTCCAGGATCACTCAAGAGGTTCCCTTTCTGCTGGTCTGAGTTACAATGACACCAGTTTCCATGCTTCTGGGTGCAGAGGGAGCAGCCAGCTAGGGGGACTCGAGTTGACTATGAATCTGCTCCAGTGCTGGGGCCAACAGTGGGCACCAGTCCCTGGCCTTGTGGATCCCTGACCATTTCCCCTGGGCCCATTTCCCCTGGGCCTTGTTTGTAGCCTGGTGCTTCTCATCAGAAGGCCACCTGCTTTTCTTATTGATGTATTATTGTGCTTTCCAGGCTTTATATATGTAACTGAGCCTGTTACTGGAGAAGGCAATGGCACCTCACTCCAGTACTCCTGCCTGGAAAATCCCATGGAAGGAGGAGCCTGGTAGGCTTCAGTCCATGGGGTCGCTGAGGGTCAGACATGACTGAGCGACTTCAGTTTGAGTTTTCACTTTCATGCATTGGAGAAGGAAATGGCAACCCACTCCAGTGTTCTTGCCTGGAGAATCCCAGGGACGGGGGAGCCTGGTGAGCTGCCGTCTATGAGATCACGCAGAGTCGGACACAACTGAAGTGACTTAGCAGCAGCAGCAGCAGAGCCTGTTACAGACACTGCAGAGCTGAGCACATTTATTCCCACTAGGAAAGTCCCACTCTTCAACGCCTAAACTTGCAAGGGCATGATGGCATGCCACCTGCCAACTGGTCTCTCTGATGAACACTCTGCCCCCTCACTGCCCCAGGGTGAATTGATAAGTCCTCCAATGGCGCCCCACTGTTGAAAACAAGACGAAATTCAATGGTCCTCATTTGGCATCAAGGCATTCCATGATCAAGCCCTGTACTTGGATCAGCCCCATGTCTACCAACACCACTCTTGACTACCTGCAGCCTTTACACTTGCCTCCTTGGGCTACTTTTGTTTCCCGTCAGCATACAATGTCTTTTTTATTGAGATAGAATTCACATAAGGTAAAATGTATCAGTTTAGAACTTTTGACACATGCTACAACATGGATGAACCTTGAAAGCTTATGCTCAGTGAAAAAGGCCAGACACAAAAGGAAAAATAGCCTGTGGTTTCATTTCTATGAGGGATCCAAAACAGTAAAACCCATAGAGACAAAAAATAGAATGGAGATGACCAGGGGCTGAAGGGAAGCGATCACTGAGAATTATTATATGATGGGTATACAGTTTCAATTTTCAATGACAAATAGGTTCTGGAGGTGAATACTGGTGAAGGATGCATACCAATGTGAATGTACTTAATACCATTGAATTGTACACTTAAAATGGCTACATTTTATGTTATGTGTATTTTGCCATAATAAAACAAAAAATTTAAAGACAAAATTTACTGCTGTAACCAATTCCAAGTGTATATATCACTGGTATTTTCACTACATTTACAGGTTGTGAAATCAGCATCATAATCAATTTTAGAACATTTTCATCACTTCAAAAATACATCCCACCCTTATTACGCAGTCCTTACTCATCCCTCCCCTTCACCCTACTTTTTGTCTCTATTGGTTTGCCCATTTTTGACATTTCATATAAATTATGCCATACAATATGTGACCTTTTGTGTTTGGCTTATTTCACTTGGCATAATGTTTTCAACATTCATTCATGTTGCAGCATGTATCAATACTTTATTCTTTTTTATGGCTGAATAATACTCCATTCTCTGGAGAGACATTTCCTTTATCTACTCAATCAATTGATGGGCATTTGGTTTGTTTCCACTTTGGCTATTATGAATAATGCTGCTATGAAACAGACCTTGGGCTTGTGCATTGAAAGCTGGTAGTGGGATATAGAGAATGTCTAGCAAGCTAAATGGTTTGGGTTGGTTCATTCTGTTCAGTGACCATGAAGAGCACCGGACTCATGGAGCACAAGTAGAACACTGCACGTGATAGACTCATCCCAGGGTGCAGCAGAATTAGACTCAGCACACTCTCTGTAGTTCTGTCACTCTCTGAGAAGATGAACAAGTCAAATACAAAACAGGTGAAAATCTTCTGATAAAGGGTAGCATTATTTTCAGTTCCCAACAGTCCACAAGAAATAGATGACACTGAAGGAAGGAAGGCACTCTCTGTGCTATGGGGCTGCATTTGGAAAGTGCTCCATGTAGCTTTCAATGCCGAACTGAATGAAAAATTTTATAAAAGATATTAAAATGGATCACATTTAAATGCCAAAATTTCATTTTCAAGATATGAAGGGACACATCGAGGAATGCACTTTAGAATGGAGTTCTCTGGAATAGGCTGAGCTAGCAACTAGACACTGGCCTTGATCGAGATAGAATCCTAGGAATTATCTCCACATGATGCTTTCCTCATTCACCCACTGGTCCTGTTTCTAAAGACAAAATGACAACTAAAAGCTCCTGGCAGAAGTTCTCTCGCAGCCTCACTCCCTCAGCTTGGGCTCACAGCAGCACAAGAGTGGAAGAGTGGTGGGGGCAGAAGAACCAGCAGATGTTCAGCTTGGCCACAGGCAGCACGTGGCAGAGCCTCAAACGTGTGTCTCAAATTCAGGCTTAGACTAAACAATTTGTTGTTGTTATTCAGTTACTAAGTCGTGTCTGACTCTTTACAACCCAATGGACTGCAGCACTCAGGCTCCTCTGTCCTCCACTATCTCCCAGAGTATGCTCAGATTCATGTAATTGAGTCATCGATGCTACCTAACCATCTCACCCTCTGCCAACTCCTTCTCCTTTTGCCTTCAATCTTTTTCCAGCATCATGGACTTTCCCAGTGAATCAGTTTTTCACATCACGTGGCCAAAGTATTGGAGCTTCAGCTTCAGCATCAGTCCTTCCAATGAATATTCAGGACTGATTTCCTTTAGGATTCACGGGTTTGATCTCCTTGCAGTCCAAGGGATTCTCAAGAGTCTTCTCCAACACCATAGTTTAAAAGCATCCATTCTTCTGTGCTCAGCTTTCTTTATAATCCAACTCTCACATCCATACATGACTACAGGAAAAACCATAGCTTTGACTAGATGGACTTTTGCTGGCAAAGTAATTTATTTGCTTTTTAATATCCTGTCTAGGTTGGTCATAGCTTTTCTTCCAAGGAGCAAGCATCTTTTAATTTCAGGGCTGCAGTCACCATCTGCAGTGATTTTGGAGCCCACAAAAATAAAGTCTCTCACTGTTTCTATTGTTTCCCCATCTATTTGCCATGAAGTGATGGGACTGGATGCCATAATGTTAGTTTTCTGAAAGTTGAGTTTAAAGCCAACTTTTTCATTCTCCTCTTTCACTTTCATCAAGAGGCTCTTTAGTTCTTCTTTGCTTTCTACCATAAAGGTGGTGTGATCTGCATATCTGAGGTTATTGCTATTTCTCTTGGCAATCTTGATTCCAGCTTGTGCTTCATTCAGCCTGGCATTTTTGTACTCTGCATATAAGTTAAATAAGCAGGGTGACAATATATAGCTTTGACGTACTCCTTTCCTGATTTGGAACCAGTCTGTTGTTCCATGTACAGTTATAACTGTTGCTTCTTGACTGGCATACAGATTTCTCAGGAGGCAGGTCAGGTAGTCTGGTATTCCCATTTCTTGAAGAATTTTCCACAGTTTGTGATGATCCACACAGTCAAAGTTTCGGCATAATCAATAAAGCAGAAGTAGATGTTTTTCTAGAACTCTCTTGCCTTTTTGATGATTCAGTGGATGTTGGCAATTTGATCTCTGGTTCCTCTGCCTTTTCTAAATCCACATTGAACATCTGGAAGTTCATGGTTCACATACTGTTGAAGCCTGGCTTGGAGAATTTTGAGCATTACTTTGGTAGCATGTGAGATGAGTGCAATTGTGTGGTAGTTTGAACATTCTTTGGCATTGCCTTTCTTTGGGATTGGAATGAAAACTGACCTTTTCCAGTCCTGTGGCCACTGCTGAGTTTTCCAAATTTGCTAACATATTGAGTGCAGCACTTTCACAGCATCATCTTTCAGGATTTTTAAGTAGCTCAACTGGAATTCCATCACTTCCACTAGCTTTGTTCATAGTGATGCTTCCTAAGGCCCACTTGACTTCACATTCCAGGATGTCTGGCTCTAGGTGAGTGATCATATCATCATGGTTGTCTGGGTCATGAAGATCTTTTTTGTATAGTTCTTTTGTGTATTCTTGCCACCTCTTCTTAATGTCTTCTGCTTCTGTTAGGTCCATGCCATTTCTGTCTTTTATTGTGCCCATCTTTGCACGAAATATTCTCTTGGTATCTCTGATTTTCTTGAAGAGATCTCTGGTCTTTCCCATTCTATTGTTTCCCTCTATTTCTTTGCATTGATTGCCGAGGAAGGCTTTCTTATCTCTCCTTGCTATTCTTTGGAACTCTGCATTCAGATGGGTATATCTTTCCTTTTCTCCTTTGCCTTTCACTTCTCTTCTTTTCTCAGCTATTTGTAAGGCCTCCTCAGACAATCATTTTGCCTTTTTTCATTTCGTTTTCTTGGGGATGGTCTTGATCCGTCTCCTGTACAATGTCATGAACCTCTGTCCATAATTCTTTAAGCACTCTGTCTATCAGATCTAATCCCTTGAATCTATTTGTCACTTCCACTGTATAATTGTAAGGGATTTGATTTAGGTCATACCTGAATGGTCTAGTGGTTTTCCCTACTTTCTTCAATTTAAGTCTGAATTTGGCAATAAAGAGTTCATGATCTGAGCCACAGTCAGCTCCTGGTCTTATTTTTGTGGACTGTATGGAGCTTCTCCATCTTTGGCTGCAAAGAATATAATCAATCTGATTTTGGTATTTATCATCTGGTGATGTCCATGTGTAGAGTCTTCTCTTGTGTTGTTGGAAGGGGGTGATTGCTATGACCAGTGCGTTCTCTTGGCAGAACTCTATTAGCCTTTGACCTGGTTCGTTTTGTACTTTAAGGCCAAACTTGCCTATTACTCCTGGTATCTCTTGACATCCTACTTTTGCATTCCAGTCCACTATAATGAAAAGGACATCTTTTGGGGGTGTTAGGTCTAGAAGGTCTTGTAGGTCTTCATAGAACCATTCAACTTCAGCTTCTTCAGCAATACTGGTCAGGGCATAGACTTGGATTACTGTGATTTTGAATGGTTTGCCTTGGAAATGAACAGATATCATTCTGTTGTTTTTGAGGTTGCATCCAAATACTGCATTTGGGACTCTTTCGTTGACTATGAGGGCTACTCCATTTCTTCGAAGGGATTCTTGCCCACAGTAGTAAGTACAATGGTCATCTGAGTTAAATTCACCCATTCCAGTCCATTTTAGTTCGCTGATTCCTAAAATCCCAATGCCAATGTTCAGTCTTGCCATCTCCTGTTTGAACACTTCCAATTTGCCTTGATTCATGGATCTAACATTCCAGGTTCCTATGCAATATTGCTCTTTATAACATCAGACTTTACTTCCATGAAGTCAAATATTACCTGTTTAAGAAGGAATCATTTGTTACTGCCTTGGGTGAGCATTTCCAGCTTTTGTTATCTTCGAATATACCCTAATGTTGATTTTATCTAGTGAGAAAGCTTGTGGAAGCCAAGGACACATCTTATTTCATATTTCTCTCTGGGAGCCCTGCATGTGACTGACATGAAATGAGCATCGTCCATGATGCCTTGGTGAAGAGGAGGGTATAGCTATATATTTGGTGCTCTGGGCACTTTGGTCCCTCCTTCTGTGCCACCTTCACACTTTCCATCAGACTCCAGCAGGGAGTTGTGACCTGGGCTCAGATCACACAGAGGTCAGCAACCCTCCCCCCTCTCTGTCATTGGTGGGAATTTTACTTTAGAAACTCTGATCTTTGGATTTCTCCAAGACTATCTTTCTGTGGCAAAAAACAGTGAAAGAACTGAGCACTCCACTCAGAGGTCTCACTGTGTCTTCTGGGACTGCTGTCTCCTCACTGTCACTGCTGTGTCTGCCATGGTCCTAGCTGTCACCATTTTGCACCAGAATTATTGGAGCAGCTGCGCCTTGGCCCCTCTGTCTCCAGTGCTGCCCCCATAAATTCATGCTCCACACGTGCCAGTCAAGGTGGTGGTCCTAAAACAGATTTCTCCCTTTTACTTCCCAGTTCACAAATGGCAATTTAGCTTCAAGGAAATACCAAGATCCTGAGACTGGGGTTCTAGGCACCCTGACCATCTATCTGACCCCCATGTCGCAGCCCATGTCATAACTCCTATGATTCTCATGCTTCACGTATGGCACAATTTGTTTATTTCCAAAATGAAATGGATATTTCAATGCCTCTGAGTCTAATTTCAAGCAAATCTCACCTCCCAGAATGTCTGACTGTCTGAGACAAATTCTGAAAGGTTCACCTCCTCTCTAAGCTCTATTTCCTCAGTTCTCCTCCCATCTTGGGGTTTTGCCACAGTATGAAATCAATACATAATCTCCAAGGAAAGTGAGTAGACCACAATGAGATCCAACTTCATACCCACTAGGACACTATAATGAAAAGGTAGATAATGACAAGTATTGTTGAGGGTATGGAGAAATTGGAACCATGCTACACTGCAGCTGGGAACATTGTCTTAGTTCAGACTGCTATAACAATACCATACACTGGCTGGCTTATAAAAACATACATTTAATTTTCACAGTTTTGAAGGCTTGGGAGTCCAAGATCAAGGCACCACCAGATCTGATGTCTGATGAGAGTCTAGTTCACACTGTCTTCTCACTGTGACCTCACATGGCAGAAGGGACAAGGGAGCTCTCTCTATAAGGGACAGGGGTCTCTTCTATAAGGGCACTAATCTCATTAATGAGGGCTCTACCTTTCTGATCTAATCACCTACAAAGGCCCCACCTTCAATACCATTTCACTGGGGATTAATTAGGATTTCAGGATATGAATGTGGGGAGGACACATTCAGTCTACAGCAAATGTAAAAGGTTGCTGCCATTATGGAAAACACTTTGGGAGATCCCCATCGAGTTAAAGATAGCATTGCAGGCAGATTCTTAACCATCTGAGCCACCAGGGGAGCCCAGAGTCACTATAAGACTCAGCATATTCCATTCCTAGGTATATACCCAAGAAAAATTAAAATATGTGTCCATACAAAACTTGTACATGAGTCTTCATAGCAACATTATTCATAATAACAAAAGTGAAACCAGTTCAAATGTCCATCAATTGATGTATAAACAAATGAAATGTAGTGTAGTCATGCAATAGAATACCATTATGCAATAAAGAGGAATGAGGTGTGGATACATTCTATAATATGGATAAGCCTTGAAAATAGTATGCTAAGTGAAAAAAGCCATACAAGAAAGACCATGTATTATATGATTCCATATATATGAAATGTCCAGTCTATGCAAATCAACAGAGACCAAATGGAGATTAATGGTTTTTAGCAGCTGGGGAGGGGGAAGTGGGAGGTGATGGCAAGGAGGGGTAGGGTTTCCTTTTGGTGTGATGAAAATCTTGTGGCACTAGATAGTGGTGATGGTTGCATAACTTTGTGAATATAATAAGAACCACTGAACTGTACACTTTGAAGGAGGGAATTATATAGTATATGCATTATGTCTCAAAAAAGCTATCAAAAATAAAGAAACTACTTGGTGAGTGCGTATTGAACAGTTACCCTATACTCAACACTGAGCAAGTATTTTCTCATTAAAATCCTATGAGATAGTGTTATAGCCTGAATGTTTGAATCACTGGTAAATTCTTATGTTGAAGTCTTAATCCCCAATGTGATGGTATTAAGAGTTGGGACCTTTTTGGGGTAATAAGATTTAGACGCAGTCATGAGGGTGGAGCCCCTAAGATAGGATTAATGCCCTTTCAAATTTGAGCAAACTCCAGGAGATAGTGAAGGATAAGGAAGCCTGTGTCCATGGGGTCTCAAAGAGTCAGATGCGATTTAGCAACTGAACAACAACAAGCAGGATAGAAGGACTAAGGGAAGATGCAATGGACAACAGAAAGCTCATAAGGCAAGGAGGCAGGTAGGCATGAAACCTGTTCAGGGGACAGTGAGGTCACCTGTTGAGCCTGATGTACTAAGACCAGGCAGGTTGTGAATTGAATGCCCAGACCCATGGCCTGATGCAGGAGAGGCAGTGGAACATTATGTTCAAAGGAGGAGATGACTGGTGTGGTGGTCGCTCTCAGAGACAAGCAAAAACTCAGCCAGCAGCCAGAGTATGTGAAGGAGCCACACAGCAAATGTCACTCCCAGGGCCTGACAGACTGGGGCAGGGGACAAAGAGAGTGACAGGAAGCAGAAGTGGGGATCTGTGATTACAAATGGGCTGGATATAGAGGATGATAAAGAATGATGAGAATAATAAAAAGAGATATGGGTACATGAAAACCTCTTCCTCTTGGGACTCTGCCTAAGCAGGAAATAAAGGGTGAAAGCCTGGGGAAGAAACCAGCTTCAGGGAACATTGACAGGAGGCAAGGTGGCGGGAACCGTGCCCAGATGGCTGTCCTGTGTCCGGGCGCCTTCTGTTTTCTCTTCCAAAGTGCTTTCCTTGAAGCTCACGTGGTTTGTTTTCTCTTTAAACAGCCTTTTAAAAATTGTGGTAAAATATAGTACATAATAGTTATCATTTTAGCCATCTGTAAATGCACAATTCAGTGGCATTAATTACATTAATCACCACCACTATTTACACCCAAACTTTTCATCATTTCTGACATAAGCTCTACCCATTAAATAACACTTACCTTTCCCCCAACCCCCAACTCATGGTAACCTCTATCCTGTGTTCTGTCTCTATAAATTAGCCTATTCTAGCGAGATATTTCCTGTAAGTGGAATCATGCAATATTCGTCTTTCTGTTTCTGGCTTATTTCACTAAGCATAAGTTTCCAAGGTCCATCTATGTTGTAGCATCTATCAAACTCTTTTTCTCTTTTTTATAAATTGAAGTGTAGTTGATTTACAAAGTTGTGCTAGTTTCAGACGTAGAAATTTTGTTCCTTTATATGGTTGAGTAGTGTTTCATTATGAGAACAGATTCCACCCGTGCTTATCAGTGTCCACTGACACTGACAGGGTGACGCAGGTGACAGTGCTTGGCGCTATGACTACCAGAGACCTGAACACCAGAACCAGAGCTGCAAGTGACCTCAGAGAGTCTTGTCCAACCCAGAAGGAGAGTGAGCTGCCCAAAGCCTCAGAGGGATCGCCTAACACCTTCCCCTCCCCACCTTGCGCATACCCAGCACCCATATGAGAGGTAGAAGTGGCCCAGCTCCCGAAAACTGGGTACCCAGGTCCACCCACATGGGATGTTCCTTAGTTCCAGAGAGGCAGCTCCAAAAAAGAGCAGATTTCCAGCTGTTAGGGAAAGAAAGTATTCCAGACGGTAGGGCGATCAACTGTGCCAACGCTGCTGAAAGAACAAAGATGAGAGGACTCTGAATGGACGAAAGCAAACCTTTTTTGTAAAAGATTGGATAGTAAATATTTTCAGCTTGGTGGCCCATACGGTCTCTATCACAACTACTCAGCTCTGTCCTGGTGGCACAGTTATAGACAGTAGGTAAATGTGCCAATACAACTTTATTTATAGACATGGGATGCTGAATGTTGCATCATTACATGTGTCAGAAAATACTGTTATTTCTATTTTTCTCAAGAACTCTTAGCTGGCAGGCCATGTGAACGTAGGCAGTAGGTGAGTCTTAGCCCACAGGCACTAATTTGGCCAGCCATGGTCTCAGTCAGTGATTCTCAGCCTTCACTGTGTGTTAGAATTACCAGGGGAGGCTCTAGAAAAACAGTAGTGCCTTACCCCACCCCCAGCCGAGCACATCAAAATCTCACAAAGGGAAGCCTGGCAGGGGGTCATTTTGAAAGCTTCCCTGATAACTGGCGATTCAGGTACAGACCCCAGAGAAATGAAAACATGCACCCACACAAAAACTTTTACATACATGTTCATGGCAGCATCACTTACAATAGCTCTTAACTGAAAACAACCCAATATCTATCTACTGATGACTGGATAAACAAAGTGTGGTATAGCCACACAATGGAATATTATTCAGCCATTAAAAATGAGGTTCTAATACACACTGCATCATGGATGAACTCAGAAAACATTATGCTGTATGAAAGGAGCCAAACGCAAAAGTCAAACATTGTATGATTTATTTGTATCCATTGTCCAGAATAGGCAAATCCATTAAGACAGAAAGATTTGTGGTTGCTAGAGGTTCAGTTCAGTTCAGTCGCTCAGTTGTGTCCGACTCCTTGTGACCCCATGGACTGCAGCATGCCAGGCCTCCCTGTCCATCACCAACTCCTGGAGATCACTTAAAATCATGTCCATTGAGTCGGTGATGCCATCCAACCATCCTATCCTCTGTTGTCCCCTTCTCCTCCTGCCTTCAGTCTTTCCCAGAATCAGAGTCTTTTCAAATGAGTCAGTTCTTCACATCAGGTGGCCAAAGTATTGGACTTTCAGCTTCAGCATCAGTCCTTCCAATAAATAATCAGGGCTGATTTCCTTTAGGATTGATTGGTTTGATCTCCTTGCGGTCCAAGGGACTCTCAAGAACACCACAGTTCAAAAGCATCAATTCTTTGGCGCTCAACTTTCTTTATAGTCCAACTTCTCACATCCATACATGACTACTGGAAAAGCCATAGCTTTGACTAGATGGACGTTTGTCGGCAAAGTAATGTCTCTGCTTTTTAATATACTATCTAGGTTGGTCATAACTTTTCTTCCAAGGAGCAAGCATCTTTTAATTTCATGGCTGCAATCACCATCTGCAGTGATTTTGGAGCCCCCCTCCAAAAATGAAGCCTGCCACTGTTTCCACTGTTTCCCCATCTATTTGCCATGAAGTGATGGGACCGGATGCCATGATCTTAGTTTTCTGAATGTTGAGTTTTAAGCCAACTTTTTCACTTCCCTCTTTCACTTTCATCAAGAGGCTCTTTAGTTCTTCTTCACTTTCTGCCATATGGATGGTGTCATCTGCATATCTGAGGTTATTGATATTTCTCCTGGCAACCTTGATTCCAGCTTGTGCTTCATCCAGCCCAGTGTTTCTCATGATGTACTCTGCATATAAGTTAAATAAGCAGGGGGACAATATACAGCCTTGACATACTCCTTTCCCTATATAGAACCAATCTGTTGTTCCATGTCCACTTCTAACTGTTGCTTCCTGACCTGCATACATATTTCTCAAGAGGCAGGTCAGGTGGTCTGGTATTCCCATCTCTTTAAGAATTTTCCACAGTTTGTTGTGTTCCACACAGTCAAAGGCTTTGGTATAGTCAATAAAGCAAAAGTAGATGTTTTTCTGAAACTCTCTTGCTTTTTCCATGATCCAATGGATGTTGGCAATGTGATCTCTGCTTCCTCTGCCTTTTCTAAATCCAGCTTTAACATCTGGAAGTTCACAGTTCACGTACTGTTGAAGCCTGGCTTGGAGAATTTTGAGCATTACTTTACTAGTGTGTGAGATGAGTGCAATTGTGCAGTAGTTTGAACATTCTTTGGCATTGCCTTTCTTTGGAATTGGAATGAAAACTGACCTTTTCTAGTCCCGTGGCCACTGCTGAGTTTTCCAAATGTGCTGGCATATTGCTAGGGGTTGGGGAAGGGGCAATAGGGAGTGACTGCTAATGGGTTTGGGGTTTCCTTTGGGGGCAATGGAAAGATTCTGGAAGTAAATAGAGGTGATTGTCATGCAATGCTGTGAATGTGCTCAGTGCCACTGCATTGTATACTTAAAAAGGTAAAATTTACCTCCATTTAAAAAAAAAAAGTTTCCCTGATGCTTGTTTCATGTCACCAGGGTTGAGAACCAAGGGACCAGTGGAAGGAGACAGTGAATTTCAAAGCAGTAGGCCAGGAACTGATGTAGAGTTCAGTGGAGATGCCTTAGGAGTAGAAAGGATGGGCCCCTAATGCTTCCTGGGCTGGAAAGGACAGTACATTTCAGTTAGGCCCAAGGGCTAGAGGGGAGCCAGTCTGGTGGAGAAGGGCAGGAAAACACGAGCTTAGATTTGCTCTGATTGAGATGGAGGGCCTTTAACATGAGATTGACACACTTGAAGCAAAGGAAAAACATGATTAGATTCACCTTTTAAGAGGCTCCCTCTGGCGACTGGGTGGAGAATGGGCTAGAGGCAGCCATGCAGTTATTCCTGACACGTTCAAGACTGTTTGGAGGGCAGAGCTCCCAGGACTTGAGTGGATGAGAGTAGGACAGGGGTCAAACCTGCTTCGTAGGTTTGGGGTCCTAGCAACTGGGAGAATGGCAATGCCATTTCCTGAGATGGGGACCATGTGGGAGTGGCAGGGTGAATTTGAGGACAAGGCTGGACAGTCATGTTTTGGACATCACAGTGCTTCTTAAAAGTCATTAGACAGTGCAGGATAGGCTTTTGAATGGATGTGTCTGGGTTCCCAGGAGGAGTAGGTGGGTGCAACCTGCCTATAGATGAGATGGCCCAGGGAGCGAGGACAGAGCGAGAGGAAGAGGGGGCCTGGTAGAAGAGACAGTGTGAGCAGAAGCACAGAGGCAGGGAGGGATGCCTGGCTTTGGGGAGCAGGGGGTGCTCTGGCAAGGCTGAAACCTGGGGTCAGAGGTGGTGGGAGGGAGGCCACTTGAAGAGGTCATGTGGGGCTAGGTCCTGCAGGGCCTTGAATGCTGAGCTCAGGAACTTGAGCCAGGACAATGGGAAGAAGGCATTGTGGGGAGGGTTGTGATCCACTCTTCCCGGCTGGGAGAGTAGGAGAAGGAGAAGCAAGGACCCCAATGAAGATGCCCTGTTTCCTTGGTGATCTTAGTGGGAATGGAGAGAAAGCAGAGCTCTGAGAAGTCTTGAAGATCTCAGTGGATACATGGTCATCATTCTTTGTTCAAATTCACGCAGCCTGCATGAGGAAGATCTGGGCTGCCCTCATTGTTGCCTTAGTTTACCCAGGCCAGGTGATAAAAGTCTGCAGTCACACAGAGCTTTGATCCTTGCATAGGATTTAAGGGAATCACTAATCTGCTGGGTGGACTGGGACTGGGCCTCCCTAACATCTGAAATCACATCCACTAGTACCCTGTGTGTCTGTGTGTGTGCATAGGGGTGTTTGATGTATAGGTGCTCCCAAAGGGAGGTGATGCCTATTGAAAACCAACAAGAGATATTTTTGAACACAATGTTATTACTATTAATTGGATGCTGTTTCCACATTTATATTTTATACCCTTTTCTGGGAGGTTTCTTGGACAGCTTAGATGACATGCAAAGAAATAAAGAGGCCGAATGCTGGTGTTTGTGGTTTGAGTCTCCCAAGTACTTCAGAGAGACTTCACTGGGTGCATTAAATAAGGTCCACATTTGGGGAGGCAAGTGTTAAGTCCTATGTCTGCAGAGGTCAGGATTCAGAATGGAAAACACTACCTCGCAAATATTACAGGGACATCAGTTATTTGTCTCTTGTGTTGGGAAAATATGCAGGTAGAAGGTTTTGTCCTGCTTCACTTGGCACGCAGGTTTCCAGAAGACAGTGGGTGCTCTGCATTTAGATTTCCAGAGCAGAGGACTCCTCATGATGAGGAGACTTGAAACCAAGTGGTGACCCACTGGCATTTTGTACCTGTCTTTTTTCCCTTCTAGATTGTTGTGACCGTGGCCATCATCGCCATGATCATCGTGTTGTTGTATGGTCCTTGGTGTGTTAAGAAAACACTTCAAACCCTCAATGGGAATTCTAACAGGGATCAAAAAGCATGAGATGATTTGGGTCTCCTGGGACTTTGTTGCATGGGATTACAAAATGCTTGGTCAAAGGGTCCTTTCTGGGGGTGAGCAACTCTGTCTGCCCACTGTCTGTGAAGCTGAGGCTCCTGACCAGCCACACTGTGTTGTCTCTGAGCGAAGGAGCTGGAGAACCAAATTCTAGCAAATCCCCTTCCTGAGCCTGGCTCTCACCCTCCCCCCTGCCTCCACACCCCTGCCCAATCTCCTCCGCACTTGCCCCATCTTGTCAATCTTCAATGGCTCTGGCTCCCAGAGCAGTATTTTCTTTTTATTTATTTATTTAAATTTATTTTTTATTTTTTAAATTTATTTTAATTGGAGGCTAATTACAATATTGTGGTGGTTTTTGCCATACATAGTATTTTCTGAGGCAGATGCTGGGTTCTGTACTACAGAGTCCTGAGTCTCTTGAAACAAATGGAACCTTGAAATACCAATCTGATCTCATCACCATGCAGCCTCACCCTAGCCCCACTTCAAAATCTTTGGGGTTCCCAGATGCGTTTGAATACAGTCCAAGCTTCACCTGCTCTAGGAACCTGCAGGACCAGGTTCCAGGCAATTCAAATTCAAAGGTTTGTTTCTGGGCCTTTGCTTCAGCCGGTGTCTTGGGATCCACACACTCCTGCCCCACCATCTGTACCGTGAACTGTTGCTTTTCCTTTAAGTCAGCTCTCCTGACCCTACAACCTCTCTTTGGTGCTCCCACAGTGTCCTGTGCTCCCCTCCCTAACTCCTCTATCACCTGACTGGCTTGTCATCTGTCTCCTCCCCACAGAGAACCTGGGACATCCTTTCTCCCTGAGAACAGGGCCAGGCCCACACAGCCATCCCCTCCTTCCTGTGGCCACTGTGGCCTCTGCTGCATACATCCCTTAAAGCCAAACTTTTCTCATCAACCCCAGGCTCCCAGCTTTTCTGCTGAGAAGATACCAGTAACCAATCCTGTGGGCCCTTTGCCCTGCCTCTCTCTTTCCCTGTCTTTCTGCTGCTCAATGGTTACAACCCTTCAGTGGCTTCCCTTCGTTCTCAGGATCAAAGCTCTGCTCATTAGCATGGCATTCAAGGCTCTGCCTGACCTTGCCTTACTAGAGAATCCAAGAGAGGAGAGAATACAAACATACTGTGCAGAGGAGGAGGCGATGGAGGGATAATTTGCTTACAGCTCAGAAAATATGAGAGGGAACATTGTTTAAGAATCCATTTTCATGGCTTCTGTTTACATATGGGGTGTGTCCCCCAAATCCCCAGATATCAGGGCCTTGGGTGGGCTAAATACTGCTGGTTTAGCCATGGCTTTGCAGACTTGTGAATTTCACTGGTGAGTGGATTTATTTTAAGTTTGGGGATGGGCAGGCTTGCCAACTTATTATTTTGCAAAGTAAGCACGTTAAAACACTACCATCTTTTCATGAAATAAACGACTTTTGTATACCCGAAGAAGTCCACGATTTCAGAATAAAGGTCAGTACTCTCACATTATGTGGGGAACATTTGCCACAACAATGTCATTTTCTTCTTTCGCCCGAGACTGGTGAAGACTTGCCCCTGCTATCAGGCATTGGGGGAACTGTTGCAGCCCCAGTACACCTGATCCCAGAAGCCAGCTGTCTGCCTTCCCAGAACTTTGCAGTGGGGGCCTTTGTCTCTGAACTGGCCCACACAGTGGGGAGCTGGGCAGGTGGGGAGAGTGCTGGTCTCTTTCCCACCTACTCTGGAGCCCAGTCGGGGCCTTCAAACTACTTTGGTTAAAGGGATTAGGACCCAGGCTGTGGGAGGAGAGGAAGCAGACAGAAGGGCTTTTGAAGTCCTGAGCGCAAGCTAAGCTGCACTGGGTCCTGGGGCCAAAGGGTGACCCTGGGTTGGGGTAAGTCATTTGTCCCCGCCCCTCATGTGGACTCCCTCTCCAGTCTGGTGCCCCAAGGATCAGGGATTGGTACTGCTGATGTGGACATTGGTGCTTTTGATACGGGCACCTTCAACAGGGATGGAGCTGATGGCAAGGCCATTCCAGAGCCCTGGTGGGCAGATGTCACCAGGTGGGTCTAATTTTGGCCATGGGTGGTGGAGGCCCCATCGGGGAATTTTGTAAGGAGGAGTTTGTGGCACTTAGGAGCAAGAACAGGAGCTCTGCACTAATAATAGTGAGAGAACAGCTGTTTTGGAGTTTGGAACACATCTCCCTAAGGATACAGTGTGTAATGAGGGTGGGGACAGAAGGGTGAGCCATGATGGAAGACCAGGCTGCTGTTAGAATCCTACTTATCTCAGATTAGTGTACACCCTCCCAGCTTTCTCTGTGCCTCTCCTGTACTCCCAGATGAGCCTGGTGGCCATTTGTTCATGTCACATTTCTCTGCCTGGATCAGTGCTGAGGAAAGGTGGGCTTTTTAAGAGAGGAGCTTGTCAGCCCAAATGGTTTTACAATTGGTGACAATTTGCAGGATACGAGAAGTTCAGGAAGGGGTTAGGAGTGGCAACAGGGTGAGGACAAGGAGAGTGGTGTGGAGACAAGGCTGGCTTGGCCAGGAACTGGTGCAAGTGGCAGGGGGGAGTGTGTGTGTGCCTGTGTATGGGGGGGGGGGGGGGCACAGATCATGGTTTCTAAATTTAGAATTTCCTGGATGTAAATCAAGTCCACAATCAATTGCAATTCTATAGGGTAGCAGCTCGGAGAAGGCAATGGCACCTCACTCCAGAACTCTTGCCTGGAAAATCCCATGGATGGAGGAGCCTGGTAGGCTGCAGTCCATCGGGTCTCGAAGAGTCGGACACGACTGAACGACTTCACTTTCACTTTTCACTTCCATGCATTGGAGAAGGAAATGGCAACCCACTCCAGTGTTCTTGCCTGGAGAATCCCAGGGACAGTGGAGCCTGGTGGACTGCCATCTATGGGGTCACACAGAGTTGGACATGACTGAAGCGACTTAACAGCAGCAGCAGCAGGGTAGCAGCTACTTAAGAGGCTCTCCAAGTTCCAGGGAGGACCTCAGCGCAGCAGGATGAGGACCTGATGTCACTGGCTCTCTCAGACTTACACTAACCTAACTTATAAGAGACTGAGAGACAAACCAGGCCTCAGATAAGTCATTTTATGTAGGGAGACTTATCTGACAGGATAACTGACCTTGGACATTTGCAGTATTTTGACTAAAGACCTTTATTTTTTGTTTGTTTTGTTTTTGAGTGGGTGTCTTTTTGCACATGATAAACACGATCCTTTTCTGTTGGTTCTTGTTCCTGTGTCAGCTCCTGTGCTCATCTCCTGCTCTACAGGAGCACATTCTTTAGGCTCTGCATCATTACCTATTACTATTCATCCTTGCCATAGTTCAACCTGCTAGAATGGTGGTGACACACTTTTTATGTAAAGGGAAAGGTATAAGTATTTTAGGCTATGTGGGCTCCATGGTCTCTGTTGCAACTACTCAATTCTGCTGTGGTAGCACAAAAAACAGCTGTAGACAGTACACAAATGAATTCCCACCTATGTTCCCACCAATTTCATGGATCCTGACATATGAATTTCATGTAAATTTCCCCTGTCATGGAATAACCTTCTTTTGATTTTTTTCAACCACTCAAAGGTGCCCAAACCATTCCTGGCTTAAAATCTGGCTTAAAACTCAACATTCAAAAAACTAAGACCATGGCATCCAGTCCCATCACTTCATGGCAAATAGATGAGGAAACAATGGAAACAGTGACAGACTTTATTTTTTTGGGCTCCAAAATCACTGAAGATGATGACTGCAGCCATGAAATTAAAAGACACTTGTTCCTTAGAAGAAAAGCTCTGACCAACCTAGACAGTATATTAAAAAGCAGAGACATTACTTTGCCAACAAAGGTCCATCTAGTCAAACCTATGGTTTTTCCAGTAGTCATGTATGGATGTGAGATTTGGACCATGAAGAAAGCTGAGTGCTGAAAAATTGATGCTTTTGAACTGTAGTGTTGGAAAAGACTCCTGAGAATCCCTTGGACTGCAAGGAGATCCAACCCGTCCATCCTAAAGGAAATCAGTACTGAATGTTCATTGGAAGGAGTGATGTTGAAGTTGAAGCTCCAATACTTTGGCCACCTGATGCAAAGAAGTGACTCATTGGAAAAGACCCTGATGCTAGGAAAGATTGAAGACAGGAGGAGAAGGACAACAGAGAACGAGATGTTTGAATAAGTATCATCAACTCAATGGACATGAATTTGAGCAAGCTCTGGGAGTTGGTGATGGACAGGGTAGCCTGGCATGGTGCAGTCCATGGGGTCACAAACAGTTAGACATGACTGAGCCACTGAACTGAACTGAACTGAAACCATTCCTAGTTTGCAGGTCATACAAACAGGATGGTGGTCTGTATTTGACCCACAGGCCAGTGTGCCAAGCACCTCTGAGCCAGAAGACAGTCCTCTTGCCCGTTCACTGTGGCCAGTGACTTGCTGCTGGGATTGAGGTGTCTAGACCAGTTAGAGCCCCAGCTGCATTTGATTGAGATGCCTCGCCTAGAGGCTGCATTTACCTCACCTCCTCAAGTGTCCTCAGTGTAGATGCTGAGGTTCATCCATCAGAGCCTGGAGGGCTCCAAAACACCATGATGTCTAGTGTCTTCCTTATAGGCGGGATCCCTGAAGACTGAGGGCAAGAGAATGGCTCGAGGTACCCAGAGTTAGTGGGAAAGTTGGGGCCATATTCGCATCCTGGAATACAGAGCTAGTGCCCAACCTCATAGTAGCCAGTATTTCTTTAGCTATTACAAGAGTACAAAATGCCTTGAAAGTAAGAATATGTTAGTTTTATATGTTTTGTTTTTGCAGACCCAAGAATTCAGAGCAATGGATAAAAGTCACAGAAAGAAAGATCTTGGCTCCATGTCAGGGAGACCCCCACCCAACCACTATGGCTCAGAGGGTGGGGGAAGACTCTTTGAGGGCCAAGGAGGTGCAGCCTGGTGGGGGACACAGGAAGCCTACCAAGGGGACACTGGAGGGCAGTGGCAGTAGCCTACACCCAGCAGGATGTGGTCCCGGACAGCTTGTGCAGAATAACAGCAGGGACCAGCCAGATGACTCTGGAAGCAGTGGCGCTTTCTCTTTGTCTTTGAAAGCTGGCTGCAGCCAGAGCCTTTCTTGAGAGTGCTCTCATCAAAGGCTGCAGCTGGCATTTTGCTGTGACAGTCAGTGTAGGAATCTGATTTCGCCTGGTCCAGGAGATGGACTCTGTTTGAGCAGTTCATGGGAAAGGAACGTGGCATGTGTGTCTGTCACTGAGCACATTTACAGATCGCCTCTGCAGATGTGAACTGGCGCTTTCAGCGCATTCATCAAAGCCTTGGGGAGCTGACCCTGGTCCTCTTTCGTCCCCAGGGCCCGCGGCGCTCTGGCTGCAGGTCGCCCCCCAACTTCCCTCTAGCCTGAACCCGTGGCCCCTGGCCTCAGGCTCGTTTCCTCAAGACGTGCCGCTGTTTGCCAACCGTGGCCAGCCATCAAAACGTGTTTTTTTTTTTTTTTTTAAATCTCTGGGCAGGGCTCTACTGCAGGATCAGCCAAGTCGGAGTGTAGCCACGGTTCTGACAAGCAAGTTCGGCCAAGGTGACAGGGGCAGGAGCGCGGGTGCCTGGTCCTGGCGCTGCAGCTGGAGGTACCCCTAGGGAACAGCTTTTGACCGGGAGGACACCAAGGCCACAAGGGGAACAGCCCTGCCCAAGGTCACCAGGCTGGCAGAACGCACCAGGCTCGTGCGCCGCCTCGGGTCCAGCTTCTGGCCCTGGAAGTGTCCCGCGCGCCGGGTGGAAATCACTGCACACCTTCGCTGCCAGCGCCTCCGGCTCCCCAGTCACTTGAAAAAATTTTTTTTAATTAATCAATTTATTTTAATTGGAGTCCCCAGTCACTTTTGACTCACAGCTCCAGGGCCACAGGGCCCACCTCGAAGACTTCCTTCTCGAGGGCGGGGTGTGACGGGGCACGCAAGTCGCGCGCCGGCTCTGGCCAGGACCCAGACCGCGCGACCTGCCGGGTGCCCGCGGACCACGCCCCTCAAGCGTCAGCACCGCCCGCAGGCTGCGGCCCCGCCCCCCGCGCAGCCGTCCCGCCCCCGAGGCTGCAGGCTCGCCCCGCCCCTCGCGCCACAGTCGCAGTCCCGCCCCACCTCACCCGGTCCCGCATGCCCCGGCACCAGAGCTCGTGCGCGCCCCCATCCGCCCTTTCAAGGCCGCGCCGCGCGCGCGCGCCACTTTTGGGCGGGGCCCTGCAGTGAGGGCAGGGCTCCTCCCCCTTCTGCTCCTCCTCCTCTTTCTTCCCCACTCCTACCCGACCTTCCCCCTCGGGCTCTCTCGCGCTCACTGTACTCTTCTGGGCCCTGTCCGCCGGCTCCCAGCCATGGTGGCCTGGCGCTGGGCGTGCCTCATCTGCCTCGCTTTCTCCTTGACCACACTTGTCCAGAGAGGTAAGGCGGGTAGGGGGCACGTGGGGTCCCCGCCCTGTAGGCCGGCGGGGCTGGAGGCCAGTGCCCCGAGGGCCCGGTGGTGCGCATGAGCGACGCGGCGCCCGCCCGAGGGCCTGCTGCGGAGGCCGCCGGCGGGCAGGCGGGGCCGTGAGGGACGTTGGGGTAGGGGTGCGAGCAGAGGGCCGACCCTGCTGTGACCCCTGTGGTGGGTGGGGAGAGACCCGGACCCCTCCTGGTGCCCGGCTACAAAGAGCGGGAGAGTCCCCCCTTAAAATCCTGAACAGGGTTTCTCCACCAGTGACAACAGCTGTCCCCAGGAGATTGCCGTTGGGAAAACGAAGAGAGCACTCGTTCCCTTGAGCAAGGCTTCTCCAAAGGTGTTTCTAGGCCACCTGCAGCAGAAGCACCCAAGGAGCCTCCGGGGCTCACTCCTACTTTGTCAGGATCTTGGCGGGGATGGGGTGGGGGTGGACGGGGAATGGCAATGTGGAAGTCTGACGAGCCCCCGCAGCTGCTTCTGGCACCCGTTCCAGTTTTCGAGCCATTGGTGATGTTTTCTCCAGGAGAGGGAGAGAACAAGTCTACCAGATCAAGAAAGCAAGTTCCAAGACCTGCAGCAGCATCACCTGGGACTAGTGAGGGATGCCGCATCCCAGGCCCCGCCCCTGACCTACTGAGTCAGATTCTGCTTTCACTACATCCCCGGGTCACAGGCACATTCAAGTTTGACAAGCATCTTAGAATAAATGCAGTCTGTGGTTAAAAATAGGGTCGCCAAGGAGTCCCAGCAGAATGTTCTTAGCTTGCTTATCTCATTTCCACTTCAGAAAAAGAGGTTGAGGAAAACACTGGAGTTGAGCGCAGAATTGTGCTCTGAGCTCTCCTGACACAAGGGCAGATTTAGCTAGTGAAAAACACATGAGCTCAGCAAAAACAAAATCATGTCCTATAACTGCGTTCTAGTGCAGGTTATTTTACTTATAAGGAACACTTCAAAAAAGTAGATAGTCCAAGGCAGTTTTGCAAAAGATGCAGAAATGTTTCTTATGTGGTCAACCCTCCTGGAGCCTAGACAAGAAGAACCATTCAGCATTCTACAAAGGTGCCATTCTAGACACGGATGCTGCAGCAGTGGATGAACTTCAGGCTCTGTCCTTGTGGAGCTGACATCTTGGTGGGGGAGAAAATGAGCACAGACTGATCATAGTCTATATATTATGTTGTCAGCACAGTGAAGCAAAACAAAGCAGGTTACAGGGTTGTTGACTTTTGTTCCATTTTTTCCTTTGGAGTTACGATTTTTATTTTGCTTATGATCCATTTGTGGCAAAAAAAGTTTGATCATTTGATTGACATGCATCTAATGATATGGAACAGCTGGAAGTGGAAGCCCAAAAAAGTTAGAAAAAGGATACTGCCTTCAAGTCTTCAACATGGTAGGCACATTGAGAAGATGAATTTAAATGATCGGGCCTCAGGTTTTCACCATCATGGGTTACACTGGGTGATTTATAAAGTGGTGAAGGAAATTGCAAAGGGATGCAACCAGCTTACAGAGGAAGACACAGAGGCACACAGGTGAAATAACTTGCCTCAGGTGGCAGAGCTGAAATTTGATTCCAGGCTTGTCTAATTCCAGTTCTTGCTTTTAAGTGCTAGGCATAATGCCTTTACACCTGGAGGCGGCCCTCCTACGCCTTACTGGCCAAGTGCCCTTGGGAAAGCCAGAACATGGCTTGGTTTGCTCATCCAGTTTGCTCATCAGTATAATGCCTAACAACCCAGGTATCTTGAGCGAACCAAGCATGTGTCACCCTCACATTTGAAGCCCTGCTTCCATCAGCTCCCATCTCCTGAGTGCTTGCTGTGTACCACTTCACACACATATGCACACATATATTTTAATTGCCCCAGGAGTTTTGCTTCTTAGATACTATCCCCACTTACCAGATGAGAGGCCCCTGGAGACCCAGGATCACACCCATTTAGGATGGCCTCCTAGTGATCTTTTTACATTTTAATTAACGCTGAACCAGAACAATCTTTTTTGTTTCAAGGTAGGGACTCAGTTTCCTGGTTCTTTTGTGCAGAACAAGGTGACAAATCTGGGTTTTGCATTGGTGGTCCCCTTGGGGCATCCAAGCACTTTCAGTTTCAGAGCTGGTCTTAGGTCCCCACTGACTCTCCGGAAGCCCCAAAGTGGTGGATCAGGTGGGCCTGCCCAAGAGCCATTTTCTTCTTGGTCCTGGTCCTCAGTAATGAAGTGTGACTTAGCCCAGCAGGACTCAGAAAATGCTCAGAACCTTGAAGCAGTGTGTGAAATCCTTGCAGGTTCTGGCATGTCAAGACAGACTTTAGGTCCCCAGGAGTTGAGAAGGCGGTTAACAAGGCATTCCTGTTCTAATTACTGATGGGTTTTTAGTCCACTGTGTATTTTACTAGTTTTGAAAAATTGAGGACAGGTATGTCACCTGTCTGTACCGACAGAAATGGGAAGCTGTGCTTTTGACTTTCTGGGAGAAGGATCTCAGTGGTACAGGCGGGTGACAATTCCACTAGCCCCGTGTCTTCCACGTGCCAGGCCCTTAGTGCCTCACACATTTACACTTCCTAACTACCCCACAGTGGCTGTTTGCATACAGCCTTGAAAAGTAACTGAGTGGTAACCCATAGCTTGGATGAAAAACAAGTGGTCCAGTAAGGTTTTGGACTTGAACTCAGGTTTATCTGCATAAGCAAAGGAGGGATTGTAAATGCAGATATACCCAGGGATGGAGCAGGTCCCAGAAATGTTAGACGTGGTGAAGAATTTGTGATGAGCGTGTTGGCAAATAGCCAAGTGCCTGCTACCTTAAAGAGAGGCAGCCCAGGGACTTCCCTAGTGGGCCAGTGGTTAAGGCTCTGAGCCCAATGTCTGGGACATAGGTTCAGTCCCTGCTTGTGGAGCTAAGATCCCACATGCTACATTCCTCAGCCACCCAAAAAAAAACCTGTTTTTTTTTTTTTTTTTTCTTTTAAAGAAGTAGCCCAGCCAAGAGGGCTGCAGAGCCAGCCTGCCCAGCCAGAACTACCATGATGCAGGGCAAGTCACTTAACTTCTTGGTGCCTCAGTTTTCTCATCTAGAAAATGGGGATAATAGCACCATCTGCCTCATGGGATTGTTATTATGATTAAATGAGAATAAATGGATGAAGCACTTAGCACAACACCTGGCTCCAAGTGAGCTCTGTGTCAGTAACTATTGCAAAAATTACGCAGTGCAAACTTTGAAAATATTATACTAAATGAAGCCAGACACCAAAGCACACATATGGCATGATTCCATTTAGATGTAATGTCCAGAGTTGGCAAATCCATAGACGCAAAAAGTAGATTAGTGGTTGCCAGGGTCTGAGGAGAATGAAAAGTGACTGCTGAATAGGTACAGGGTTTCCTTTCACGGTGGTGGAAATGTTCTGGAAGTGGATAGAGGTGGTAGGTGTACAACCTTGTGAATGTACCAGGACTACTAAATTGTGTACTTTAAAAGGGTGTTGTTTAATTGCTCAGTCATGTCAGACTCTTGTGACCCTATGGCCTATAGCCCCCCAGGCTCCTCTGGCCATGGGATTCTCCAGGCAAGAATACTGGAGTGGGTTGCCATTCCCTTCTCCAGGGGATCTACCTGACCCAGGGATTGAACCTAGGTCTCCTGCATTGGAGGCAGATTCTTTACCATCTGAGCCACTGCCGGCCAATATGTGGATTATGTTTCTGTTTGAAACAAATTCACTCTAGTCCAAGCAGAAGAGATGAAGGAGGTGGCAGCATGTGACCCTGGGGTTGGGGTTGGTCTTCAGGGCTGTTGAGCTTGGTTGGGCAAGGGAGTGCATGTGTGCACAGGTTGGCTCCAAGTGCTGGTGGTGCTGGGATTCAGGCAGAAGCCCTGTGGGCTGACTTGGGCTATTGAGTTTGAGCCAGACAGGCTGCAGGGGCATCTGCAATGTGCCCTGGGACTGCTTCACCCTGCTTGCCTGAGTGCAGGAATGGTCCCTGCAAAGGTGCATCCTAGGCAGAGGGGACCCTTCCCTGTCCTGCATGGCTCAGGGTTGCCCTTATGCACCCCAGTCATTGCACTGGACTAACAGGCTCTAGGGACTCTTTGCCTTTTAGCCCCGTTTTGATCGGTTTTCAACCCCTTCCTCATTGGCAAAGGTCCCATCCCCAACCCCTCCATCACTTTGGATACCAGGTAACAAAAATGTGTGTGTGTGTGTTAAACACACACACACGGAAATCAGCCAGGAGGAAGGGCCCCAAGCTGCGTGCAGCAGAGATGACTCTGATGAGGGTAACAAGGCTGTTTGGCTGAGCAGGGGAGTGTGGGGAGCAGCTGATTTTTGGTTTTATGAGTTCAGGAAAGATCCTTTCCAGGTGAGCTAACTTTCCTGTTCTGGGTTCTTCCCCAACCTGGTATTGGTGCTTTCCCTGCTATGTGCCTGCTTCTACCCTTTGCACTCGATGCTATTCCTCTTCTGCTCTGTGTGTAGGGTTAGGGGGCGAGCTGTGGGGCTTTCTGTTCACCAACCCAGGCTAGCCCTCCCTGAGGCTGCCTCACAGGTTCACTGACTGGCCAGGCTTGGTTTGCATGTAACAGCCAAAAGCCGCCCTAAACAGGTAATAGAAATGTGTGAGAAAACCTTTTATGCACGTCAGTATTCCAAATGTTGGCAGCTCGGAAGCCATGGGGGCTTCCCAGTTGGCGCTAGTGGTAAAGAACCCGCCTGCCGTTGCAGGAGACATAAGGGATGTGGGTTCAGTCCCTGGGTTGGAAAGATCCCCCGGAGAAGGAAATGGGAACCCATTCCAGTATTCTTGCCTGGGAAATCCCATGGACAGAGGAGCCTGGTGGGCTATAGTCCATGGCGTCACAAAGAGTTGGACATGACTGAAGAGACTTTAGCATGCCGAGCACGCCCAGGAAGCTATAGGAGGCAGAATGATAATGGCTCCCAAAGATGTCTCTGGAACCTCTGACTACTTGAGTTTACATAGTGATTTTGGCAGGCAAGGAGATGTCAGTCGTTGTCTTTGAAGAGAGAATTCAACAGAGAGACCAAGATTGCAAAGCAGCTACAGAGTTTGTTAGAAGCACAGGACACGTGAGAGAGCACACGGGCCAACTTGTGGAGTAGGGTAGCTATGTCTTGGGTGACCCTCCTTTTGTGTCCCCTATGATCGTGTCATCTGCAGTTCCTTATTTGGGTTTCCACCAAGCACAATTTTGGGTCTTTTCCAGTGAGCACCTGAGCAAAACCCTCTGGGAGGAGAGGAAGCCACAATGCTGATCATATAATATTATAGTGTGTCCAAGGTTACTAGAGGATGACTTGGGACCCTTTCTGTGCGTGTGTCAGGCTGGGAACTGTCGACCACAAAAATGAGGAGGCTGCTGTAGGCTGCTTTGTCTTTTATCCAGTCAGGGTACTTAATCCCTATTGGTAGTTTATGTCAAAGGATCAGCATGAAACCGGTTGCAGCAGGTTAACCCGGGGCCTGCCTGTCTCCTCCCTCAATAGTAAAGGGGAATTAAGGTAGCAGATGAAATTAGGTTGCTGATCAGCTGAGCTTCAAATAAGATTCTCCTGGGTTATGCTGGCCAATGAAAGGACAAGATTCCTTTAAATATGGAGAAGTCACGGTCAGTGTGATGTCCTGAGAGAAAGGTTCAGCTGGCTGGGGTCAGTTCTGAAGATGGAAGGAGCCAAGGAACACCCACACAAACTCTCCCCTAGAGCTTTCAGAAGGAATGAAGCCCTGGTGACACCTTAATGTAGCCCAGTGAGACTACGGACTTCTGACCTCCCAAACTGTAAGAAAAAAGCATGCATTATTTTAGGGCATTACATTTGGCATCATTTGTTACAGCAGCAAGAGGAAGCTAGGAGAAGCTAAGGGTAGATCTTATAGTCCTCTTCATTCTTTGAAAAAACATAGCTTGTGATGTTCCTTTATATTGTTTTCATTTGCCATTTAATTAACTTATTTGGCTGCACCAGGTCTTCATTGTGGTATGTGGGATGTTGTTCCCTGACCAGGGAGGGGCGGAACCCAAGCCTCCTCTGTTGTCTTAGCCACTGGACCACCAGGCAAGGCCCTATTTTGCCATTTTAAATCAATCCCTAATCTACTCAGAGTTCAGGATTTTAAAATAAATGTGCAGAAAATTGGATTGTGGTTAGGGCTTTCCAGGTGGCTCAGTGGTAAAGAATCTGCCTGCCAATGGAGAAGGCACGGGGTTTGATCCCCAGAGTAGGGAAGAAGGAAGTGGCAACCCACTCCAGTCTCCTTGCCTGGGAAATCTCATGGACAAGAGGAGCCTGGCAGGCTATAGCTCATGGGGTCGCAAAGAGTCGGACATGACCGAGGGCCTGAGCACGACGTTCTTGGTGCGGCAGTGAACGCTTTGAAACATCTATGAGGGCTCTGAAAAGCGGTTGGTGGTCTTTTGCCTGGCTTTGATTTTAAACTGCTTCACAAGAAGATTGCAGACTGTGCCTTGTGCGGGAGGCCACCTGTATCCGGGGTCCCCGGCTGTGTCCCCCAAAGGCCTTGCCCCCCTCCTGTCCTAACAGCTGCACTGGAAGCAGGTGCAGTCTGTGGCCAGCAGCCAGGCCTTCTTTGTCTGCGTGGTGCCTGCCCCTTTGCTGAGGAGGCGGGGTGTGCTGCAGGCTCCCCTCTGTCCCCAGGCAGGTTGGGGGGGGAGGACCAGAGCAGAACTGGGTGGGCCTGGACGGCCACTGCACCTTCAGGTGGTTTTCAGCTCTGTTTTTGTTCATTTCCTACCTGGGTCTGCTCATCCGATGTCCGAGGGTTGTGCAGCTTTGAAACAAAAACACTTTGAAAACTGTTGTGGAAGCCCACAGAAAGGAGTGCCCTGCCCAGTGAACATCTGTTTAAAGGAGCAGCCAGACAGCATCTGGCTGGCATTGCAAGGTGTTCTGTGTGGGATTATTTTCCAAATGAGAGGCGGTACCCTCAGCAGGAAGCATTGTTGCAGTGCAGAATTCATGACCCCCCCAAACAGTGTCAAGGCCACAGGCGACTTGTTCTGACCTCCTTTTCACGTTTATTGCTGCTTCAGCTAGCCTGGGATGACGGGATGAACACAGGGACTGCATTCCAGTGTGGCCCCACCATTTGCTGGCGACAGTTGCCTTATCTGCACCAAGAGGCTGCTGACCTCTCTGCTTTGTTGGCCTCACAGAATTGTTGGAGTAGCCAATTAACTGCTACTACAAACAGGCTGTGTTATCAAGATATTAGCAAAGTTAGGCTCCCGGGAGGGGAGGAGAATGGGAAAGAGGCCATCTGCCGAAGGGCCACTTTCCTTCCTTGCTTGCTGGGTTCTAATGAGCATTCAGGGCTTCCATTTACAAAAGTTTTTATTGACCAGAGCCAAAGTGCCCGCTGAATGAGTGAGCTGGGTTGAGTCCCAATGAGCTCAGAGGAAGAACTGTCCTAGGAGCAATTCTAATTTTGTTGCTCTTCATATCCCCTTGGCCTCTTGCAGAGTTCTAGGCTATCTTTTCTTACTTTCTCACCATTCATTCATTTGGTTCTATCATCTAGCTAAAAAAAAAGAGGTCGGGTGGAGGGGATCAAAAATCCAAAGTAGTAATGCCTAAAAAGAAAGAAACAAAAACTGTTTCAATCTTTTGTTGGTAAAATACACTATACCATGTGGACTTGTAGTGGTTTGGGACTCCCATTAATTTCTTCATAACACTTGGCCTCTGGAGAAGGCAGTGGCACCCCACTCCAGTACTCTTGCCTGGAAAATCCCATGGACGGAGGAGCCTGGTAGGCTGTAGTCCATGGGGTCGCTAGGAGTCGGACACGACTGAGCGACTTCCCTTTCACTTTTCACTTTCATGCATTGGAGAAGGAAATGGCAACCCACTCCAGTGTTCTTGCCTGGAGAATCCCGGGGACGGGGGAGCCTGGTGGGCTGCCGTCTTGGGGGTCGCACAGAGTTGGACACGACTGAAATGACTTAGCAGCAGTAGCAGCAACACTTGGCCTCATAGCCCTCTCCCACAGCTGCTCCTGGCCAAAGTCAATGATAACTTCAGTGTGGCTAAAGCCCAGGGTCATCTGACACCTGTGATCACGCCACCCCCCCCCCCCCGGAAGCACTTTCTCCTCTTGGCTTCTGGAAGCCACAGTGGTCATTCCTTGCCATTTCATTCTTCTTCTCCTCTCTGACCTTAGGGCTCCCAGGCATGTCTTGGACATAGTCCACCTGGTTTACCTGTGCTTGCTTATCAGGTGCTTTCAGCAGCCTCATGGCTTGAACTGAAATCCCATCTGCATGCTTAAGACTCTTCAGTTTCTATCCCCAGTCCTGATCTCTCTTGACCTTTAGGCTCCTGCATTCACCCTCCCCACGTGGTCATCTGATGCCTTGCTGGTGTTAAAGTTATTGAAATCCTTCCAGTTCAGTTCTTCTCTCCCACCGAGTCCTCACCATTTCCTCAGGATTTCCAGACCTCCTCACAATCCAGCAACCAAATGGCCCCTGCCCTGCGCAGCCATGTTAACTTATTTTAACATGATCCCTGCTCATTGGCATCACAGAAGACCCAGTGAGAGCCTAAGCTGCTGCTGGCTGCCTCCAGACCTGCTCCTCCCACCTGTGTAATTGGCAATCCATCCTGCTAGGGGCTTTGGCCACTCTTCCATGGCTATTTTCTTCATAGCCCGTATCTGAACTGTCAGAAGACTCACCTGTGACCACCCTCAACTCATCCAGACTTCCACCACTTTTGACTTCGTCTCTGGCTGCCTCCCTTGGTTGGGCCACCGTACCCTCTCATTGGAGCCCTGGCTGTGACTGGCAGTGACTTTCCTACAAGTGTCTCTGAGTACACTCCTGCCCCCTACACTCCAGCCTCCACACAGCAGCAGAACCCTCCAACAGCTTCCAGTTGTAATGACAGTAAATCTAAATCCCTACTGTGACCTACAAGTCCCAACAGAATGGGGACTACCCATTCTCTGACCTTGGCTCCCACCCCTGCCTGGGGGTGGCTTGTTGGTCCTCCAATATGCTAAGCACTCCATCGCTCTGGCATCTTCATGTTTGTCCTCCCTTTTGGCTAGAAGTTCCTCCCCCAGGTAGTTGCATGGTGGGTCTCAAGGGCTTTTGGAGCACCCCTGTCGAGGGGGGTCAGCATGGGGATTTGCCTTTCTCCACCAATCACTGTTTCCACGTGGAGAAGGGTCATGGAAGGTTGAGCACTTTTTACCCCCAGTTCAGTCCCTCAGTTGTGTCAGACTCTTTGCGACCCCATGGACTGCAGCACACCAGGCTTCCCTGTCCATCACTAACTCCCAGAGCTTGCTCAAACTCATGTCCATTGAGTCGGTGATGCCATCCAACCATCTTGTCCCCTGTTATTTCCTTCTCCTCCTGCCTTCAATCTTTCACAGCATCAGAGTCTTTTTCCACTGAGTCAGTTCTTTGCATCAGGTGACAAATGTATTGGAGCTTCAACTTCAGCATCAGTCCTTCCAATGAATATTCAGGACTGATTTCCTTTAGGATGGACTGGTTTGATCTCCTTGCTTTCCAAGAGACTCTCAAGAGTCTTCTCCAACACCACAGTTCAAAAGCATCAATTCATTGGTGCTCAGCTTTCTTTATGGTCCAACTCTCACATTCATACATAACTACTGGAAAAACCATAGAGGCTGTTGATCAGGGTTTCTCAACCATGGCACTGTTGACATTTAGGATTGGAGAAGTCATTGGCAGTGGCCTCTCCTGTGCATCATAAGATACTTAGCATTCTTGGCTTCTCCCCACTAGATGCCAGGAGTCCCCTCTGCCAAGTCTGCCAACCCCAAATGAATCCAGACATTGCCCAGTGCCCCCTGGGAGCAGAACCACCAAGGCTGAGACCGGCTGCTGTAGAGATTCTTTGTGACTGCACTCTTCATTTTCAGTATTCCTCACAAGTCACTGAAGTTCTGTCATTGTCACATTGCCCCAGGATACACGTTAGAGAAAAGCAGATCACAGCTAACCTTTATGGAGTGGTAGCAGCTCCAGCTGACTCTAGGAAAGCACGGTCAGCTCCTGGTGAGCTTTGAGCTCATCCTAGTTTGATCAGGCACATCACCAATTTCCTTAGGTAGCTATTTTCTGCATGGATTCCCACAGGTGGCTCATCTATTTTGTGTTCATCCTTATTAGTTTTCAGTTTTAGCTGATGACCTTGTCTTTTTAAATATGTTTTACAATTTTCTGAGAACTGTTAAGAAAGAATAAAAAGAAAAATGAGCCAAAGACTTGACCAGGCAATTCATAGAAGAAGAAATCAAATTGGACAACAAACATGAAAAGATGCTCAACCTCATTAGTAATTGGTGAGTTGCAAATTAAACTGTAATAAGATAAAATTGCATACCCTCCAGTAAGCTAAAAATTATAACGAAGTCTGACAATACTAGGTGTTTACATGGTTACAAGAGTAATATGTGCTCTTTGTAGTAAACTTGGAAAATGTAGAAAACCCAAGGTTAACCACTCTTAACACATTGGAATACAGTCTTTCTTTTCTGTTTTTTTTGGCTGTGCTGTGTGTCTCGCAGGATCTTAGTTCCCCAGTCAGGGACTAAATTGGGGCCCTGGCAGTGACAGTGCTGAGTCCTAACCACTGGACTGCCAGGGAATTCCCTATAGAATACAGTATTTCAAAAGCATTTTTTCCTCTGTAGAAATATGTATTCCACATTATTAGTATTGAACTGTGTATGGCTTTTCCCCTTATTGTGAAATATGGCATATAGAAAAGTGTGCAAGGCCTTTAACAAAATATAAAGTGAAGATCTGTGTCATCACCAATCAGGCCAAGAAATGGAATGTTGACGGTACCCAGTGGACCTCTGTGTGCCCTACTGGTCACAGCCCCATCCTCCCCTTAGAGCTGACACTAGCCTGCCTTTTCTGTAGTCATTTTTTTTTTTTTTTGCTTTATTCTTCTACCATGTATCATGTGGCCCCAAATAGTACAGTCTAGTTTGGCCTCTCCTCTAGCCTTGTAGAAATGGAATTACACTCTATATAGGCTTTTGACTTTTGCCTCTTTTCCTTCAGCATTACTAATGATCTGTTGTGTGTATTTGTGGCTCATTCATTTTCATTGCTATGTGTTATTCCACTGTTTGAATATACCACAAGTAAAAAAAATTCATTATCTTATTGATGGGTTTTTGGGTTGTTTCCAGTTTTTGAACATTTCAAACAGTTCTGGCATAACTATTCTTAGGCAGATATCTACAAGTTCCTCTGGGGTACTGGTTCCTTTTTCATTTACTGGAGTATAGTTGATTTAGAACATTGTGTTAGTTTCTTCTGTCGAGCACAGTGACTCAGTTATACATATGTATTTTTTTCATTATGGTTTATCATAGGATTTTGAATATAGCTCCCTATGCAATACAGTAGGACCTTATTGTTTACCCATTCTATATATATCAGTTTGCATCTGCCAATTCCAAACCCCCACTGCATCCCTCCTTCATCCCCTCCTTGGCAACCCCAAGTCTGTTCTCTGTGAGTCTGTTTCTATATCATAGATAGGCTCATTTGTCCCATATTTCAGATTCCACATATAACTGATATCATATAGTATTTCTCTTTCTTGTTCTGACTTCACATAGTATGATTAACTGTAGGTCCATCCATGTTGCTGCAAATGACATTTCATTCTTTCTTATGGCTGATTAGTATTCCATTGTATATATGCGTCTAGGGTACTGGTTCTTAAACTGTGGTCTGGGGACCCTTGGAGGACACCCAAGGCCTTTTCAGGAGTCCACAAGATCTAGCTATTTTCATAATAACACTAAGATGTTAAATGCATTTTGCATTGTTTTCTAGTGCATGTACAGTGTTTTCTGAAGTTGATATGACGTGTAATAACATTACTCTGGTGGCTAATGGAACATGTGGTTGTGTCTTCTTGTGGTTTAGATTTTTCTCAGTTTTAATTTCTAAATGACAAGTATCAATGGATATAAACCACATAAACAAAAGCTTTTTGAGATTCTCAATTTTTGAGTGTTTGAGCATTGCTGTCCTTGGGTTCTACCTAGGAGTGGCATTTCTGGGTGAAGTAGTCAATGTTTGTACCTTCAGTCTTATCAAGTCATGCCACACCATCTTCTGGAATGAAGTGGAAGTGAAAGTCACTCAGTTGTGTCTGACTCTTTGTGACCCCTTGGACTATACAGTCCATAGAATTCTCCAGGCCAGATTACTAGAGTGGATAGCCTTTCCCTTCTCCAAGGGATCTTCCCAACCCAGGGATCAAACCCAGGTCTTCCACATTACAGGCAGAGTCTTTACCAGCTAAGCCACAAGGGAAGCCCAAGAATACTGGAGTGGGTAGCCTATCCCTTCTTCAGCGGATTTTCCTGATCCAGGAATGGAACCGGGGTTTCCTGCATTGCAGGCAGATTCTTTACAAACTAAGCTATCAGGGAAGCCCCCTTCCAAAATAGTTGTACCATTTTATATTCCTATCAACAACATAGATGTGTTTATGTTGAGCCACACCCCTCACCAACACTTGGTACTGTCAGACTTCAGTATGATTTTAGTTACTAGTGGGTGTGTGATTTTGTATTTTTATGGTTTAATTTGCATCATTCTGGTTACTAATAAAGTTGGGCATCTTTTCATATGTTTATTGTCCAATTTGACTTCTTTACTAATAATCTAGTCAAGTCTTGGCTTGTTTATATAATCTTTTTTATGGTTCTCACTCTGTTGCTGTTTAGTTGCTAAGTTGTGTTTGACTCTTGGTGACCCCATGGACTGTAGCCCTCCAGGCTCCTCTGTCTATGGAATTCTCCAGGCAAGAATACTGGATTGGGGTTCCATTCCCTTCTCCAGGGGATCTTCCCAACCCAGGCATTGAACCCCATTCTCCTGTATTGCAGGCAGATTCTTTACCACTGACCCACCAGGGAAGCTTTATTTCCTCATGTGCTTGGTTATTTTTGGCTGTGTATTACTATTGCCCTTGAAATATTTATATGGGGATTCTTTGAAGCCTAAGTCTAGGATAAATGTACCTTCTTCTAGAGAAGATTTCTATTTGACTTTGTCAGCTGCCTTAGGACATTTATTAGCCTGGGACAACTTAAAACAAAGGTCTAATTATTTCCCTTTGTTTCCATAGCACCAAGGCCGCTTCCTTGCAGTCCTGTGGAGGTTGAATTGGGAGGGGGCAAGTTTGTTTGAGAGTCACTCTTAACCCCAAGGATATGGTCCTCTGGTGTCCCAGTTTGATGTGAAAAGAATTTTCTATTAAATAGTTTCCTCAATTTAGGCAGCCATGGTCCTAAACTACAGTCCCCTTTCCTGTCTTGGAAGGTTGCCAAAATCAAAGGCAAAATTTGTCCAGCATGGGTTCCTACATCTCTGAATTTCCTGCTGTCTCTTAGGTTTTGCCATCCATGCTTGTTGTTGTTTTACCATTTTGTGAGTTCTTCAGGGCCATTAAGGGTATGCCTTTTAAAATTGCCCATTTTCAGTTCAGTCTCTCAGTCATGTCCGACTCTTTGCAACCCCATGAACCACAGCACGCCAGCCCTCCGTGTCCATCACCAACCCTTGGAGTCCACCCAAACCCATGTCCATTGAGTTAGTGATGCCATCCAACCATCTCATCCTCTGTCGTTCCTTTGTCCTCCCACCCTCAATCTTTCCCAGCATCAGGGTCTTTTCAAATGACTCAGCTCTCTGCATCAGGTGGCCAAAGTATTGAAGTTTCAGCTTCAACATCAGTCCCTCCAGTGAACACCCAGGACTGATCTCCTTTAGGATGGACTGGTTGGATTTCCTTGCAGTCCAAGGGACTCTCAAGAGTCTTCTCCAACAACACAGTTCAAAAGCATCAATTCTTCGGCACTCAGCTTTCTTTATAGTCCAACTCTCACATCCATACATGACCACTGGAAAAAATGTAGCCTTGACTAGATGGACCTTTGTTGGCAAAGTAATGTTTCTGCCTTTTAATATGCTGTCTAGGTTGGTCATAACTTTCCTTCCAAGGAGTAAGCGTCTTTTAATTTCATGGCTGCAATCACCATCTGCAGTGATTTTGGAGCCCAGAAAAATAAAGTCAGCCACTGTTTCCCCATCTATTTGCCATGAAGTGATGGGACTGGATGCTATAATCTTAGTTTTCTGAATGCTGAGCTTCAAGGCAACTTTTTCACTCTCCTCTTTCACTTTCATCAAGAGGCTCTTTAGTTCTTCTTCACTTTCTGCCATAAGGGTGGTGTCATCTGTTCTTAATTGGAAGGCAGCTCCAAATAATCTATCCTGCTCTTACTAGAAACACAGATTGATGTATCTTTATCTTGTATATGTGTGTAACCTTATATTGTATTTTTTTAGGCAATTAAAATAGTTTTCAGTACATGACTTCTGATGGATATTAAGGCAGACTCTGGGTCTTTGCTATTATAAATTACATTTCATTAAACATTGTGCATCATATTTGACTGAGAATAATGACAGGATGGCTGAGAGGCTGGTAGAGAGATGGTATGAACCTCAGTCAGTGCTCCATTCATGTCAGCTGTTGTTCCTGTTCTTATCACGTACACACATGAGGTGGCCGAGGGGCCTGTGGAGGAGGAGACAGTCTTGTGCTGGGCTGTGAGGAACCAGCCAGACAGTTACGGGTTGAAAGGAGTCATGCCAGGTGACAAAGGGAGCTGATTAAGGAATGTGATTGCCAGAGTACCCTAGGGGCCTGGCTTGAGTCACAAACCCTGACCTGGCAGCTGAGCCAATGCCAGTCAGCACAGGGATGTGAGACCTGCTACTGCACCAGGATGCCACCCCAGAATGCAGCCAGGCTCCTCCACGAGGTGTGTTGATTCAGTGCCTCCAGGCACCCTGCTGTGTGCTGAATCAATGCAGAAGACTCTAGCACTGGCCTTGCTTTCAGAAGCTCCTAGTGTGGTTGGTTCTCCTCTTGAAGTTGCGGATTGGCAGGGTGAGAGCAGAAGTTGTGACAGGGATGGCTGATGCTGGCTCGGATGTCTGCCATAACCACGCTGGGACGGTGCCAGTTGGGAAAGGAAGAGGAGTCTGTCAAAGGCCCCACAGAGAGCAGGAGCGGCTGGCACAGGGTTGTCTAGCAGGCTCTGCAGGTCTGCTGTGGCAGGAGGTCCTGGCAGGATTGCCAGGACAGGGCCTAAGCCAGAGAGTGGGATATGCAAGGTGGTGCAGTTCACCATGTAGAATGGAGATGGAGTTTTCCTCTAGCCAGGTGAATATGCATCAGTATCTCATGCCTTTTTATAGGTCAGTAGTTTTCCATTGTATTGGTACAACATCATTCATCAGATGATGGACACTTGAGTTATTTCTACTCTTTGGCTACTGTGAATACTGCGGTAAACATTTATATACAGATTTTTGTGTGGACATAAGTTTTCAAGAAGACTCTTGAGAGTCCTTTGGACAGCAAGGAGATCAAACCAGTCAATCCTAAAGGAAGTCAACCCTGAATATTCCTTGGACGGACTGGGGCTGAAGCTGAAGCTCCAGTACTTTGGCCACCTGATCTGAAGAGTTGACTCATTGGAAGAGACCCTGATGCTGGGAAAGATTGAGGATAAGAGGAGAAGGGGGTGACAGAGGATGAGATGGTTGGATGGCATCATCGACTCAATGGACATGAGTTCGAGCAAGCCCCAGGAGATGGTGCAGGACAGGGAAGCCTGGTGTGCTGCTGTTCGTAGAGTCACAAAGAATTGGACACAACTTACCAACTGAACAAAAACAATGCTTTCAGTTATCTTGGGTAGAAATGCTAGGTCATATGATAATGCTGTGTTTTACCTCTTAAGGAATTGTCAGGTGAGTTTATAATCTCACCAACAGTGTGAGAAGGTTCCAGTTTCTCCCCATTCTTGCCAGTGCTTATTTTCTGTTGTTTTGAGAAAAACATCTTAATGACTCTGCAGTAGTATCTCATTGTGGTTTTGTATTTCCCTGATGACTAATGAAGTTGAATATTGTTTCCTGTGTTCATTGGGTCATATTCTTGAGTGAAAGTCTGTCCAATGCAGAGAGTACTAAAGTGGGAACCAGGAGGTCTTGAGCTAACCATAGCCATGATCTGGTCCAAAGTGGGCACTTCATATGGCTTGTTAGATTGATAGATTCCCAGGTCCTTTATGGTATGTTGTTCCTGTTAGACTTATTCCCAAGTACTTTATATTCTTGTTATAAATGTGATTTCCCCAGTTAAAATTTTAAGTAATGATTGTTGGCATTTAAGAAAGCTACTGATATATATATATATATATCAGAGAAGGCAATGGCACCCCACTCCAGCACTCTTGCCTGGAAAATCCCATAGACGGAGGAGCCTGGTAGGCAGCAGTCCATGAGGTCGCTAGGAGTCGGACACGACTGAGCAACTTCACTTTCACTTTTCACTTTCATGCATTGGAGAAGGCAATGGCACCCCACTCCAGTATTCTTGCCTGGAGAATCCCAGGGACAGGGGAGCCTGGTGGGCTGCCATGTATGGGGTCGCACAGAGTCGGACACGACTAAAGCGACTTAGCAGGATATATATGTGTGTGTGTGTGTGTGTATATATATGTGTGTGTGTATATATATGTATGTGTATATATATGTGTGTGTGTGTGTATATATATATATATATAAAATAGAAGAAATGGAGTAGCCCTCATAGTCAACAAAAGAGTCCAAAATGCACTACTTGGATGCAGTCTCAAAAATGACAGAATGATCTCTGTTCGTTTCCAAGGCAAACCATGCAATATCACAGTAATCTAAGTCTATGCCCCAACCAGTAACGCTGAAGAAGCTGAAGTTGAACGGTTCTATGAAGACCTACAAGACCTTTTAGAACTAACACCGAAAAAGATGTCCTTTTCATTATAGGGTACTGGAATGCAAAAGTAGGAAGTGAAGAAACACCTGGGGTAACAGGCAAATTTGGCCTTGGAATAGGGAATGAAGCAAGGCAAAGGCTAATAGAGTTTTGCCAAGAGAATGCACTAGTCATAGCAAACACCCCCTTCCAACAACACAAGAGAAGACTCTACATATGGACATCACCAGATGGTCAACACCAAAATCAGATTGATTATATTCTTTGCAGCCAAACATGGAGAAGCTCTATACAATCAGCAAAAAGAAGACCAGGAGCTGACTGTGGCTCAGATCATGAGCTCCTTATTGCCAAATTCAGACTTAAATTGAAGAAAGTAGGGAAAACCACTAGACCATTCAGGTATGACCTAAATAAAATCCCTTATGATTATACAGTGGAAGTGAGAAATAGATTTAAGGGACTAGATCTGATAGAGTGCCTGATGAACTATGGATGGAGGTTCATGACATTGTACAGGAGACAGGGATCAAGACCATCCCCATGGAAAAGAAATGCAAAAAAGCAAAATGGCTGTCTGAGGAGGCCTTACAAATAGCTGTGAAAAGAAGAGAAGCGAAAAGCAAGGGCAAAAAGGAAAGATATAAGCATCTGAATGCAGAGTTCCAAAGAATAGCAAGGAGAGATAAGAAAGCCTTCCTCAGCAATCAATGCAAAGAAATAGAGGAAAACAACAGAATGGGAGAGACTAGAGATCTGTTCAAGAAAATTAGAGATACCAAGGGAACATTTCCTGCAAAGATGGGCTCAATAAAGGACAGAAATGGTATGGACCTAACAGAAGCAGAAGACATTAAGAAGAGGTGGAAAGAATACACAGGAGAACTTTACAAAAAAGATCTTCACAACCAAGATAATCATGATGGTGTGATCACTCACCTAGAGCCAGACATCCTGGAATGTGAAGTAAAGTGGGCCTCAGGAAGCATCACTACAAACAAAGCTAGTGGAGGTGATGGAATTCCAGTTGAGCTATTTCAAATCCTGAAAGATGATGCTGTGAAAGTGCTGCACTCAATATGCCAGCAAATTTGGAAAACTCATCAGTGGCCACAGGAATGGAAAAGATCAGTTTTCATTCCAATCCCAAAGAAAGGCAATGCCAAAGAATGCTCAAACTACCGCACAATTGCACTCATCTCACATGCTAGTAAAGTAATGCTCAAAATTCTCCAAGCCAGGCTTCAGCAATACATGAACTGTGAACTTCCAGATATTCAAGCTGGTTTTAGAAAAGGCAGAGGAACCAGAGATCAAATTGCCAACATCCACTGGATCATGGAAAAAGCAAGAGAGTTCCAGAAGAACATCTCTTTATGCTTTATTGACTTTGCCAAAGCCTTTGACTGTGTGGACCACAATAAACTTTGAAAATACTGAAAGAGATGGGAATACCAGACCGCCTGACTTGCCTCTTGAGAAACCTATATGCAGTTCACGAAGCAACAGTTAGAACTGGACATGGAACAACAAACTGGTTCCAAATAGGAAAAGGAGTATGTCAGGCTGTTATATTGTCACCCTGCTTATTTAAATTATATGCAGAGTACATCATGAGAAACACTGGGCTGGAAGAATCACAAGTTGGAATCAAGATTGCTGGGAGAAATATCAATAACCTCAGATATACACATGACACCACCCTTATGGCAGAAAGTGAAGAGGAACTAAAAAGCCTCTTGATGAAAGTGAAAGAGGAGAGTGAAAAAGTTGGCTTAAAGCTCAACATTCAGAAAACTAAGATCATGGCATCTGGTCCCATCACTTCATGGCAAATAGATGGGGAAAGAGTGGAAACAGTGTCAGACTTTATTTTGGGGGGCTCCAAAATCACTGCAGATGGTGATTGCAGCCATGAAATTAAAAGACGCTTACTCTTTGGAAGGAAAGTTATGACCAACCTAGATAGCATATTCAAAAGCAGAGACATTACTTTGCCAACAAAGGTCCATCTAGTCAAGGCTATGGTTTTTCCAGTAGTCATGTATGGATGTGAGAGTTGGACTGTGAAGAAAACTGAGTGCCGAAGAATTGATGCTTTTGAACTGTGGTGTTGGAGAAGACTCTTGAGAGTCCCTTGGACTGCAAGGAGATCCAACCAGTCCATTCTTCTAAGTCTTTTTTTTTTTTAATTTTATTTTATTTTTAAACTTTACGTAATTGTATTAGTTTTGCCAAATATCAAAATGAATCCGCCACAGGTATACATGTGTTCCCCATCCTGAACCCTCCTCCCTCCTCCCTCCCCATACCATCCCTCTGGGTCGTCCCAGTGCACTAGCCCCAAGCATCCAGTATCGTGCATTAACCTGGACTGGCAACTTGTTTCATACATGATATTTTACATGTTTCAATGCCATTCCCCCAAATCTTCCCACCCTCTCCCTCTCCCACAGAGTCCATAAGACTGTTCTATACATCAGTATCTCTTTTGCTGTCTCGTACACAGGGTTATTGTTACAATCTTTCTAAATTCCATATATATGCGTTAGTATACTGTATTGGTGTTTTTCCTTCTGGCTTACTTCACTCTGTAGAATAGGCTCCAGTTTCATCTACCTCATTAGAATTGATTCAAATGTATTCTTTTTAATGGCTGAGTAATACTCCATTGTGTATATGTACCACAGCTTTCTTATCCATTCATCTGCTGATGGACATATAGGTTGCTTCCATGTCCTGGCTATTATAAACAGTGCTGTGATGAACATTGGGGTACACGTGTCTCTTTCCATTCTGGTTTCCTCAGTGTGTATGCCCAGCAGTGGGATTGCTGGATCGTAAGGCAGTTCTATTTCCAGTTTTTTAAGGAATCTCCACACTGTTCTCCATAGTGGCTGTACTAGTTCGCATTCCCACCAGCAGTGTAAGAGGGTTCCCTTTTCTCCACACCCTCTCCAGCATTTATTATTTGTAGACTTTTGGATCGCAGCCATTCTGACTGGTGTGAAATGGTACCTCATAGTGGTTTTGATTTGCATTTCTAAAGGATATCAGTCCTGGGTGTTCATTGGAACGACTGATGCTAAAGCCGAAACTCCAGTACTTTGGCCACCTGATGCGAAGAGTTGACTCATTGGAAAAGACTCTAATGCTGGGAGGTATTGGGGGCAGGAGGAGAAGGGGATGACAGAGGATGAGATGTCTGGATGGCATCACTGACTCGATGGACATGAGTTTGAGTGAACTCCGGGAGTTGGTGATGGACAGGGAGGCCTGGCGTGCTGCGATTCATGGGGTCACAAAGAGTCAGACATGACTGAGCGACTGAACTGAACTGATATATAAACTAAATTAAGAAGCTTCCTGCATGCATCTGGCCAAATAGCTCTACAGCAATGAGAGAGAATCACTCCCTTCCTTCCGATTGCACACTCTAGTGAGATCACCAGTATCAATGATTTGGGGCCTGCTATTTCAGTATCTACTTTAAAAATGCATTTGCCCTGATGGCCTTAGTGAAACCTTAGAGTAGACCAATGGGGCAAATGTCAGAAGCTACCTTCCAGTTTGATTGAGAAAATAAAGGGAGATGAAGAGGAAAGGCAGGGAGTGGAGATCTGAAGGAAAATATAAGCATGTTCTTAGGTGAGTGAAAAGAGCCAAGAAAAGAGGGTGATGACTGAAACACAGATAGGAAGTGATGGAATTGATTAATAGTTTAGTTTACTAGAGAGCAGGCAGTGGAAGTAAGAGTGTGGAACTGGTGGCAGGTAGTGTCTGGACTAGAGATAGTCAAATAGTGGGCCCCTGAGGTCTAATTGACATTGGGGTCATTGTTGTCTGTAAACACAATAAGTGGTGCAGCTGGGTTATTCATGTACTGAAGTTAAAAATGCATTTAGATTGTTAGAATCACATTTAGATGTTTTGGTTAAACAAAATACAGACATTTTAGAATCTGATGGGACAAGCCTTTATTAAACTATTCTTTCTAAAATTTCCTGTTTCCCTGTGCATACTATGGGTCAAATTTTCAAGTTAAAAAAGTCCATTGGGATTTTAATTGAAATTGCATTGACTAGGTTGATTTTTTTAGGAGAGCTGACTTTAAAAAAGCATTATTTTCCCACCCAAACACGTTTTTCTACTGAGTTCTGTGTTCTTTTGCATTGTGTATCTTTCTTCACATTCTATCTCACATTTCTTGTTAGACTTATTCCCAAGTACTTTATATTCTTGTTATGTGATTTTTTTCCCCAGTTAAAATTTTAAGTATTGATTATTGGCATTTAAGAAAGCTATATATATACACACATATTTTTATTGCTAATCACCTTACTAAACAATCTTTATTTCTCCTAGTTTTTCACTTGATACTCTTGGCATCTTGGCATTTCCAGGTATATGATCCTATCATCTGCAGACAGCACTGACTTGGCCTCCTCTCCAGTAATTTTTTCCCCTTAGTAATCTCTCACCTGATTCTCCTGGCTAGCACACCCAGGACTGTGTTAAATAATAGTGGTGCTAAGGGACCTCCTTGCTTGTTTCTGACTTTGGTTTGTGATATGTTGCTTTGTCTTACTAAGGATAAATCCTCACTCCTATTTTACAAAGGATTGGGATTTTTGAAAAATCAGATGTAGACCCTGAATTGTATCCAGTGTTGGTCTGGTGTCTCAAGATCTGTTTGTTCACCTTTAACCCATTAATATAGTAAACCCTATCCCTAGACCTCATCCTGGCAAGCGTTCTGGTGATCCTACAGTGCTTTGGATGTGTTCTTTTTGAGTACATGCTTGGGTGCTATTTCTGCACACAGTATTTTTATGTCAGTACTCAAAAGTGACATTGTTGTGTAGTGTTCTTTTCTATGCTGCCTTTCCCAAGTGCCATTAAAAGATGGGACATTTTTATCATTTCTCTGCTCTAGAAAATTTGAACAGTAGAGAAATCATCTGTCTTTTGAGGATTACAGTAATTCTCCTGTGGATTGAGCCTGGTTGGTTCTTGTAGAGCAGTAGTCATATATAGCTTTCTGATTTTTTTCCTCATGGTGCTCTATTTAGGTTTTCTCTTATATATATATGTATATATAATGTATATATAATATTCTATATGTTAGGTTTTCTTTCTTCTTGGCTAATTTTTGAAAATTTATGTAGTTCTAGAATAATATCCATTTAATCCAGTTCAATATAAACTCCATAATGGCAGGATATTTTTTGTCTGTTGTGCTCACTGGTGTATCCCTAGGACCTAGAACAAGGTAGGGCACATAGTAGGTATTTATAAATATTTGTAGTCTTTTGATTTCATTTTGTGTTTTTCCTCATTCCTAATTTGGATATCATCTATTTTTCTCTTTTTTTATGACTAGGTTAATGAGTGACTTAGCTCTTTTGCTGATGATTTTTTTAAATTTATTTTTTAATTGAAGGATAATTGCTTTACAGAATTTTATCCTTTTCTGTCCAACTTCAACATGAATCAGCTATAGGTATACATACATCTCCTCCATTTTGAACTTCCCTCCCATCTCCCTCCCCATCCCACCCCTCTCGGTTGATACAGAGCCCCTGTTTGCGTTTCCTGAGATATACAGCAAATTCCCATTGGCTATTTTACCTATGGTAATGTAAGTTTCCAGGTTACTGTCTCCATACATCTCACCCTCTCCTCCCTTCTCCGCATGTCCATAAGTCTATTCTCTATATTTCTCCATTGCTGCCCTGCAAATAAATTCTTCAGTACCATTTTTCTAGATTCCGTATATATATGTTAGTATATGATATTTATATTTCTCTTTCTGACTTAACTCTGTGTAATAGGCTCTAGGTTCATCCACCTCATTAGAACTGACTCAAATGTGTTCCTTTTTATGGCTGAGTAATATTCTATTGTGTATATGTACCACAGCTTCTTTATCCATTCATCTGTCGATGGACATCTAGGTTGCTTCCATGTTCTAGTTATTGTAAATAGTGCTGCAATGAACAATGGGATACATGTGTCTTTTTCAATTTTGGTTTCTTCAGGGTGTATGCCTAGGAGTGGGATTGCTGGGTCATCTGGTGCTTTTATTCCTAGTTTTTTAAGAAATCTTCATACCATCTTCCATAGTGGCTGTATCAATTTACATTCCCACCAACAGTGCAAGAGCATTCCCTTTTCTCCACACCTTCTCCAGCATTTATTGTTTGTACACTTTTTGATGATGGCCATTCTGACTGGTATGAGTTATCTCATGTAGTTTTGATTTGCATTTCTCTCAAAATGAGTGATGTTGAGCATCTTTTCATGTGTTTGTTAGCCATCTGTGTATCTTTGGAGAAATGTATGTTTAGGTCTTTTTCCCACTTTTTTATTGGGTTGTTTGTTTTTATGGAATTGAGTTATATGAGCTGCTTGTATATTTTGGAAATAAATTCTTTGTCAGTTGTTTCATTTGCTATTATTTTCTCCCATTCTGAGGGTTGTCTTTTCACTGTGATTATAGTTTCCTTTTCTGTGCAAAAGCTTTTAAGTTTAATCAGATCCCACTTGTTTACTTTTCTTTTTATTTCCATTACTCTAGGAGGTGGGTCATCGGAGAAGGCAGTGGCACCCCACTCCAGTACTCTTGCCTGGAAAATCCCATGGATGGAGGAGCCTGGTAGGCTGCAGTCCATGGGGTCACTAAGAGTTAGACATGACTGAGCGACTTCACTTTCACTTTTCACTTTCATGCATTGGAGAAGGAAGTGGCAACCCACTCCAGTGTTCTTGCCTGGAGAATCCTAGGGACGGGGGAGCCTGGTGGGCTGTCATCTATGGGGTCGCACAGAGTCGGACAGGACTGAAGCAACTTAGCAGCAGCAGCAGGTGGGTCATAGAGGATCTTGCTTTGATTTATGTCATCAAGTGTTCTGCCCATGTTTTCCTCTAAGAGTTTTATAGTTTCTGGTCTTATATTTAGGTCTTTAATCCATTTTGAGTTTATCTTTGTGTATGGTGTTAGGAAGTATTCTAATTTCATTCTTTTACATGTAGCTGTCCAGTTTTCCCAGCACCATTTATTGAAGAGGCTGTCTTTTCCCCATTGTATATTCTTGCCTCCTTTGTCAAAAGTAATGTACCCATAGGTGCAGGGGTTTATTTCTGGGCTTTCTATCTTGTTCCATTGATCTATATTTCTGTTTTTGTGCCAGTACCACACTGTCTTGATGACTGTAGCTTAGTAGTATAATCTGAAGTCAGGAAGGTTGATTCTTCCGGTTCCATTCTTCTTTCTCAAGGGGTCTTTTATGTTTCCATATGAATTGTGAAATTTTTTGTTCTAGTTCTATGAAAAAGGCCATTAGTAGTCTGATAGGGATCACACTGAATCTGTAGATTGCATTTGGTAGTATAGTCATTTTCACAATATTGATTCTTCCTGCCTAGGAACATGGAATATCTCTCCGTTGTTTATGTCATCTTTGATTTCTTTCATCAGATCAGATCAGATCAGTCGCTCAGTCGTGTCCGACTCTGCGACCCCATGAATCGCAGCACGCCAGACCTCCCTGTCCATCACCAACTCCTGGAGTTCACTCAGACTCATGTCCCTTGAGTCAGTGATGCCATCCAGCCATCTCATCCTCTGGCGTCCCCTTCTCCTCCTGCCCCCAATCCCTCCCAGCATCAGAGTCTTTTCCAATGAGTCAACTCTTCGCATGAGGTGGCCAAAGTACTGGAGTTTCAGCTTTAGCATCATTCCTTCCAAAGAAATCCCAGGGCTGATCTCCTTCAGGATGGACTGGTTGGATCTCCTTGCAGTCCAAGGGACTCTCAAGAGTCTTCTCCAACACCACAGTTCAAAAGCATCAATTCTTTGGCGCTCAGCCTTCTTCACAGTCCAACTCTCACATCCATACATGACCAGAGGAAAAACCATAGCCTTGACCAGACGAACCTTTGTTGGCAAAGTAATGTCTCTGCTTTTGAATATGCTATCCAGGTTGGTCATAACTTTCCTTCCAAGGAGTAAGCGTCTTTTAATTTCATGGCTTCAGTCACCATCTGCAATGATTTTGGAGCCCAGAAAAATAAAGTCTGACACTGTTTCCACTGTTTCCCCATCTATTTCCCATGAAGTGGTGGGACCGGATGCCATGATCTTCATTTTCTGAATGTTGAGCTTTAAGCCATCTTTTTCACTCTCCGCTTTCACTTTCATCAAGAGGCTTTTGAGTTCCTCTTCACTTTCTGCCATAAGGCTGGTGTCATCTGCATATCTGAGGTTATTGATATTTCTCCTGGCAATCTTGATTCCAGCTTGTGTTTCTTCCAGTCCAGCGTTTCTCATGATGTACTCTGCATATAAGTTACATAAGCAGGGTGACATTATACAGCCTTGACGAACTCCTTTTCCTATTTGGAACCAGTCTGTTGTTCCATGTCCAGTTCTAACTGTTGCTTCCTGACCTGCATACAAGTTTCTCAAGAGGCAGATCAGGTGGTCTGGTATTCCCATCTCTTTAAGAATTTTCCACAGTTTATTGTGGTCCACACAGTCAAAGGCTTTGGCATAGTGAATAAAGCAGAAATAGATGTTTTTCTGGAACTCTCTTGCTTTTTCTATGATCCAGCGGATGTTGGCAATTTGATCTCTGGTTCCTCTGCCTTTTCTAAAACCAGCTTGAACATCAGGAATTAACGGTTCACATATTGCTGAAGCCTGGCTTGGAGAATTTTGAGCATTACTTTACTAGCATGTGAGATGAGTGCAATTGTGCGGTAGTTTGAGCATTCTTTGGCATTGTCTTTCTTTGGGATTGGAATGAAAACTGACCTTTTCCATTCCTGTGGCCACTGCTGAGTTTTCCAAATTTGCTGGCATACTGAGTGCAGCACTTTCACAGCATCATCTTTCAGGATTTGAAATAGCTCAACTGGAATTCCATCACCTCCACTAGCTTTGTTCATAGTGATGCTTTCTAAGGCCCACTTTACTTCACATTCCAGGATGTCTGGCTCTAGGTCAGTGATCACACCATCGTGATTATCTGGGTCGTGAAGATCTTTTTTGTATAGTTCTTCTGTGTATTCTTGCCATCTTTTCTTAATATCTTCTGCTTCTGTTAGGTCCATACCATTTCTGTCCTTTATTGAGCTCATCTTTGCATGAAATGTTCCTTTGGTATCTCTGATTTACTTGAAGAGATCCCTAGTCTTTCCCATTCTGTTGGTTTTCTCTATTTCTTTGCATTGATCGCTGAAGCAGGCTTTCTTATCTCTTCTTGCTATTAGCCTTGACTAGATGAACCTTTGTTGGCAAAGTAATGTCTCTGCTTTTGAATATGCTATCTAGGTTGGTCATAACTTAACTTCCAAGGAGTAAGCATCTTTTAATTTCATGGCTGCAGTCACCATCTGCAGTGATTTTGGAACCCAGAAAAATAAAGTCAGACACTGTTTCCACTGTTTCCCCATCTATTTCCCATGAAGTGATGGGACCAGATGCCATGATCTTCGTTTTCTGAATGTTGAGCTTTAAGCCATCTTTTTCAGTCTCCACTTTCACCTTCATCAAGAGGCTTTTGAGTTCCTCTTCACTTTCTGCCATAAGGCTGGTGTCATCTGCATATCTGAGGTTATTGATATTTCTCCTGGCAATCTTGATTCCAGCTTGTGTTTCTTCCAGTCCAGCGTTTCTCATGATGTACTCTGCATATAAGTTAAATAAACAGGGTGACAATACACAGCCTTGACGAACTCCTTTTCCTATTTGGAACCAGTCTGTTTTTCCATTTGTGTATAGTTCTTTTGTCTCCTTTTATTCCTAGATATTTTATTCTTTTTGTTGCAGTGGTGAATGGGATTGATTCCTTAATTGCTCTTTCTGATTTTTCATTGTTAGTATATAGAAATGCAAGTGATTTCTGTGTATTGATTTTGTATCCTGCAACTTTGCTAAATTCACTGATTAGCTCTAGTAATTTTCTGTTATTATCTTTAGGGTTTTCTCTGTACAGTATCATGTCATCTGCAAACAGTGAGAGCTTTGCTTCTTTTCCAATCTTGATTCCTTTTATTTCTTATTCTTCTCTGAGTGCTGTAGCTAGGACTTCCAAACCTATATTGAACAATAGTGGTGAAAGTGGACACCCTTGCCTTGTTCCCAGTCTAAGGGGGAATGCTTTCAGTGTTTCACCATGAAGAATAATGTTTGCTGTAGGCTTATCATATATGGTCTTTATTATGTTCCTTCTATGCCAATTTTTAGAAGAGTTTGAATCAAATGGGTGCTGAATTTTGTCAAAGGCTTTTTCTGCATCTATTGAGATGATCATATGGTTTTTATCTTTCAGTTTGTTAATATGGTGTATCACATTGATTGATTTGCTTATATTGAAGAATCCTTGCATCCCTGGAGTAAACCCAACTTGATCATGGTGTATGAGCTTTTTAATGTGTTGTTGAATTATGTTCGCTAAAATTTTGTTGAGCTTTGCATCTGTGTTTATCAGTGATATTAGCTTGTAGTTTTCTTTTTGTGTGTTGTCTTTGTCTGGTTTTGGTATCAGGGTGATAGTGGCCTCGTTGAATGTGTTTGGAAGTGTTCCTTCCTCTGCAATTTTTTGAAACAGTTTTAGAAGGATAGGCATTAGCTCTTCTCTAAATGTTTGATAGAATTCTCCTGTGAAGCCATCTGGTCATGGGCTTTTGTTTCTTGGGAGATTTTTGATCACAGCTTCAATATCAGTGCTGGTAATTGGGTTGTTCATAATTTCTATTTCTTCCTGGTGCAGTCTTGGAAGATTGAACTTTTCTAAGAATCTGTCCATTTCTTCCAGGTTATCCATTTTATTCCCATATAGTTTTTCATAATAGTCTCTTATAATCCTTTGTATTTCTTCATTGTCTGTTGTAACCTCTCCTTTTTCATTTCTAATTTTGTTGATTTGATTCTTCTCTCTTTTTTTCTTGATGAGCCTGGCTAAAGGTTTTTCAATTTTGTTTATCGTCTCAAAGAACCAGCTTTTAGTTTTATTAATCATTACTATTGTTTCTTTCATTTCTTTTTCATTTATTTCTGGTCCGATCCTTATGATTTATTTCCTTCTGTTAACTGTGGGGTTTTTTTTGTTCTTCTTTTTCCACTTGTTTTAGGTGTATGGTTAGGTTGTCTATTCCATGCTTTTATTGTTTCTTGAGGTAGTATTGCATTGCTATAAACCTCCCTCTTAGAACTGCTTTTGCTGCTTCCCATAGGTTTTGAGTTGTCATGTTTTCATTGTCATTTATTTCTAGAAAATTTATTTCCCTTTAGATTTCTTCAGTAACCTGTTATTTAGAAATGTATTGTTTAATCTCCATGTGTTTGTGTTTTTTTACAGTTTCTTTTTTCTTGTAATTGATATCTGGTCTCATAGCATTGTGGTTGGAAAAGATGCTTGATACAATTTCAATTTTCTTATATTTACTGAGGTTTGATTTGTGACCCAAGATGTGGTCTATCCTGGAGAATGTTCCATGTGCATTTGAGAAGAAGGTGTATTCTTCTGCATTTGGATGATATGTCCTGAAGATATCAGTGAGATCCATTTCATCTAGTGTATACTTAGATGGGCGTGTCAGGTGGTCTGGCTCTTAAAGGGGCACCCTGGTGGGGTCCTTCTCTGTAGATGGTCATGTCATGCTGTAAAAGGGCCACCCTGGGTGGGGATGTACTCCTTTGATCAGCGTATGTGGCACTCAAGGGGGCACTCTGGGTGTTGTCCTACTCTGTAGATAGGTGGGTCTGGCTCTTAAAGGGGCACCCTTGGTGGCGTCCGGCTCTGTAGATCAGTGTTTCTGGCTCTTAAAGGGGCACCGTGGATGGTGTCATTCTAGGTAGATGGTGGTGTCAGGCTCTGAAAGGGCCACCCTGCGTGGGGACATACGCCTTAGATGGGTGCGTCAGGCACATAAAAGGGCACCCTGGGTGGGGTCCTACTCTGTAGATGTGTGGGTCTGTCACTAAAGGGGCACACTGGGTGGGGTTCCTCTCTGTACATGGCATTTCAGGCACTGCAAGGGCCACCCTGTGAGGCGGCCTGCTCTGTATATCAGTGTGTCAGACACTTAAATGGGCACCCTGAAGGGTCTTTCTCTGTACTTGGGCCGGTCAGGCTCTTAAAGTGGTACACAGGGTAGGGTCCTACTCTGTAGATCGGCGGGTCAGGCTCTTAAAATGGCACCCTGGTTGGGTTCCTGCTCTGTAGATTGTAGCCTCAGGGTCTTAAAGGGGCACCCTTGGTGGGGTTCTTCTCTGTACATGGACATTTCAGGCACTTCAAGGGGCACCCTGTGAGGCGGCCTGCTCTGTATATCGGAGTGTCTGACACTAAAAGGGGCACCCTGGGTGGGTACCTACTCCTTAGATGGGTGTGTCAGGAACTTAAGGGGTCCCCCTGGGTGGGGTCCTACTCTGTAGGTCAGAGGTCTGTCTCTTAAAGGGGCATCCTGGATGGGGTCCTTCTCTGTAGATGGGCGGGTCAGGATCTTGAAAGGCCACCATGGGTGTGGAACATCTCCTTAGATGGGTGTGTGAGGCACTTAAAGGGACAGGCTGGGAGGGGTTGTCCTCCATAGATCCGGTAAGCAGGCACTTAAATGGACACCCTGGATAGGGTCCTACTCTGTAGGTCGCTGGTCTGGCTTTTAAAGGGGCACCCTGGGTGGGATCTGTCTCTGTAGATGGAGAAGTAAGGCACGTAAAGGGCCACCCTGGGTGGGGACCTTCTCCTTAGACCAGCATGTGTGGCACCTAGAGGGGCACCCTGAGTGATGTCCTACTCTGTAAGTAGGTGGGTCTGGCTTTTAAAGAGGCACCCTCGGTGGCCTCTTGCTCTGTAGATCAGTGGGTCCGGTTCTTAAAGGGGCTCTCTGAGATCCTTCTCTGAAGATGGGTGTATCAGGCTCTGAAAGATCCAACCTGGGTGGGGAACTACTCCTTAGATGGGCGTGTTAGGCACTTATGGGGTCACCGTGGGTGGCGTCCTACTCTGTAGGTCAGAGGGTATGGCTCCTAAAGTGGCACCCTGGGTGGGATCCTTCTCTGTAGATGGACAAGTCAGGCACGTAAAGGGGAAACACGGGTGGGGTCCTGTGTAATTCAGTAGGTCTGGCTCTTAAAGGGGCACCGTGGGTGGGGTCCTTCTCTGTAGATAGGTGGGTTTGGCCCTTAAAGGGGCACCCTCAGTGGAGTCTTTATAGATGGTGGCATCAGGCTCTGAAATGGCCACCCTGGGTGAGGACCTCCCTCTTAGATGGGCGTGTCAGGCACTTAAGGAACCACCCTGGGTGAGGCCCTACTCCTTAGTTGGGCATGCTAGGCACTTAAGGTGTCACCCTGTTTAGGGTCCTACTCTGTAGGTCCGCGGTCTGGCTCTTATAAGGGCACCCTGGGTGGGGTCCTTCTCAGTAGATCGATGCCTCAGGCTTTGAAAGGGCCACCTGGGTGGTTACCAACTCCTTAGATTGGCATGTGTGGCACTTAAAGGGGCACCCTGGGTGGTGTCCTACTGTGTAAATAGGTGGTTCTGGCTCTTAAAGGGGCACCCTCGGTGGCATCCTGCTGTGTAGATCAGTGGTTCCAGCTCTTAAATGGGCACCGTGGGTGGTGTTCTATGTAGATGGTGGCGTCAGGTTCTGAAAGGTCCACCCTGGGTGGGGCCTTACTCCTTAGATGTGCGTGTCAGGCACTTAAGCGTCCCCCTGGGTGGAGTTCTACTCTGTAGATTGGTGGGTCAGGCTCTTAAAGGGGTGCCTTGGGAGAAGTCCTTCTCTGTAGACAATTCAGGCATGTAAAGGGGCACCAAGGGTGGGGTCCTACAGTTTAGTTCGATGGGTCTGGCTCTGAAAGGGGCATCCTGGGTGGGGTCCTTCTCTGTAGTGGTCGCGTCAGGCTCTTAAAGGGCCACCCTGGGTCGAGACCTACTCCTTAGATGGGCACGTCAGGTACGTAAAAGGGCACCCTGGGTGGGGTCCTACTCTGTAGGTCGGCGGGTCTGGCTCTTAACAGGACACCCTGAGTGGGCTCCTTCTTTGTAGGTGGATGTGTCAGACACTTAAAGGGGCACCCCAGGTGAGGTGCTTCTCTGTAGATGGGCAGGTCAGGCTCTTAAAGGGGCATCCTCAGTATGGGGGGGTCCTTCTCTGTATATTGTTGTGTCAGACATTTAAAGGGGTACCCTAGGTTGGGTCCTTCTCTGTATATCTGCGTGTTAGACACTTAAAGGGGCACCCTGGGTGGGGTTCTTCTCTATAGTAGGTCAGGCTCTTAATGGGCCAACCTCTGTGGATTGGAGTGTCTGACTCTTAAAGGAGCATCCTGTGTGGGACCTACTCTTAGATCAGCGGGTCAGGCTCTTAATGGGGCACCCTGGGTGGTGTCTTTCTCTGTAGATGGCTGGGTCAGGTTCTAAAGGGGCACCCTTGTTGGGGTCCTTCTCTGTAGATGGGCGGGTCAGGCACTTAAATGAGCACCCTTTGTTGGTGTCTTCTCTGTAGATTGGAGTGTCTGGTACTTAAAGTGCCACCCTGGGTAGGGTCCTACTCTGTATATCAGCGGGTCAGGCTCAAAATGGCACCCTGGGTGGGGTCCTACTCTGTAGATCAGCACGTCAGGCACTTGAAGGGGCACCCTTGATGGGGTCCTTCTCTGTAGATGGGCTTGTCAGGCACTAAAGGAGCACCCTGGGTGGGGACCTGCTCCTTACATCAGCATGTCAGGTACTTAAATGGGCACTCTGGGTGAGGTCTACTCTGTAGATGGGCACATCAGGCTCTTAAAGGGCCACCCTGGGTGGGGACTTACCCCTAGATGGGCCTGTAAGGCAGTTAAAGGGGCACCATGTGTGGGGTCCTGCTGTAGTTGGGTGAGCCAGATGCTTGATGGGCCAGCCTCTCTACTGTTCAGTTGCTGATGCTGGCCTGTGAGGAGAGAGAGGCTATGGTGATAGCTCCACTGCCTATGCATGACTTAGCAGTATTGCCTTGCTTCCATGGCTGCCTGGTTTTCCTCCACAGGCATTTCCCACCAGTCTCCTCCCTCACATCTCATCAGTCAGTCTCTCCACAGTCAATAGCAGTCCTCGCCCTGGGATTGCTCCACAATCCCTAAGCTCCAGCTCCCAGCTGCTGCACCTTCCAGGGGACCTGCGTCCCTGTCCAGGGTATTTATGACTGCAGCATGGACTCTGAAGCTCATTCCATTTAGGCTGCCACGGATCAGATGTTTCGCTCTCAGCCTTAAATGTTTCTCCTCTGACTCAGGTAATTGCCCCGATGTGGGGATCGGACCCCTGCTTCAGTTCCCCCACCCACCGAGGGCAGGTCCAGTCCTAGTAACACTCCTGTTTTCCCCCCTAGTTCCTTCGTCATACTGAGTTTTGCATGGTTCTGTACTTTTCTGCTGGTCAGGTGCTCCTGTCTGCTCTCAGCTGGTGTTCTGCATGCACTTCCTTGCTGATGATTTTTAAGGAAATGTAGGCAGTAGGGAGCAAGTCATCTACTAGAGGGAAAAAAGTAAGTGCAGTTTACTTGACCCTGCTTCATGACTATTTGATGCCAGAAGATGTCACAGCAACACCTCTACATAATTTTAAGGGGAAAAGTTTAGGTCAGGTTGTCATTCTCGTGGAGAGGTGATATAAAGGCATTCGGAATAATTGAATACTTCCTGAACCCACATGTTGAGTTTTATTTGTAATTATCAAACACTTGAATCAGCCCAAATGCCCTTTAATGGGTAAATTGATAAAGTGTGGTACATCTAACCTGTGGAATACTACTAAGCAATGGAAAAGGAACAAACTTGATATGCACAACAACCTGGATGAATCTCAGATGTAGTATGCTGTGTGAAAGAAGCCAGTCTTAAAAGAAGACATACTGCATTATTCCATTTCTATGACATTCTTGAAATTACATCATTAAAGAGAGAGCAGATTAGTGGTGGTTAGCAGTCACAGGTAGGGGATGGGAAGAGGAAAGGTGGCAGAGAGGTGGGTATGGTTACAAAAAGGCAGCATAAGGGATACTTGTGCCAATGAAACTATTTATCTTGACTGTGGTGGTCACATGAATCTACACTTGTGATAAAACTGTACAGTACTTAATAAATACAAATGAATGCAAGTAGAACTGGGGAAATCTGAATAAGATGGGTGGCTTATATCAGTGTCGGTATACTGATTGTGATAATGTAGTATTTTGCATAATATGACCTTTGGGGGAACTAGGCAAAGTATACAAGGGATCTCTTCATTTTATTTCTTAACATTTTATAGTTAAATATACAATATTTATTATTGGAGAAGGAAATGGCAACCCACTCCAGTGTTCTTGCCTGGAGAATCCCAGGGACGGCGGAGCCTGGTGGGCTGCCATCTGTGGGGTTGCACAGAGTCAGACATGACTGAAGTGACTTAGCAGCAGCAGTAGCATACAATATTTATTACTATAAGAACATAGAGTTAGGTGAAAAAATATGGATAACACTTTTTATTCTTTGGCTGTTTAAGTTTTTTAAATTGAATTATAGTTGATTTACAGCATTAAGTTTCAGAAGTACAGCAAAGTGACTCAGTTATACATACATACAGAGCTGTTCTTTTTCAGATTCTTTTCTCTTGTAGTTTACGACAGAGTATTAAATAGAATTCCCTGTGCAATGCAGCAGGTCTTTATTGATTATCTATTTTTATATATAGTAGTGTGTATGTTAATCCCAAACTCCCAGTTTATCCCTTCCCCCTGTATTGCTTCTTATAATTGTGTGGGAATCTAGGTATCTCAGTAAGATTTTCAGTGAAAAAATGGAATGCTTTGAAGGCTATATGTCACTCAGGAACCCTCTTGGGGACCTCGACTCAATAACACAAAACCACTAAGCAAGAGGTGATTCAAAGTAATGATTCTGAGCAGGGGATTCGAGGGAGGGCAGAATTGGCAGTGGGCACAGCTGCCTTCCAGCAGATCTCCAGCTGATTGATTGGGTAGAGAAAGGTGTCTGGCAGGAAACTCTGGGCCCAGAGCTCAGAACCACTTTGAATGTGGGTATTTCAGTTTAGGGTTGGGGGCAATAGCAGCTGACATCACAGGAGGAAGTGGGATCTAGTTGGGAGAGTGGGTGAACCTGAGTGGTGGCTCTCTGGGGAGCCCCACCATTGAAGGGGTGGACAGAGTAGCTACAGAGAAGATAAGGCCCGGAGGAGGAGCGTGGCATGTGGTTTCAGAATAGTGTTTCAGGGAAGGTTGCTCAGTGGTGTCAAAGGTGGTGGAGGGTCAGAAGGAGGAGCCCTCAGGTCGGCCACGTTCCTACCCTCCAGGTGTCACCATTCTTGGCCACATACTCTCCTTACACTCCTCTCACACCGGAAGCCCCTCTTAACTCTCCTCACTGCCCCTCCCTAACCTGGCCTTCCTCATCTGCAGCCTCCTCCTCTTTCTTTGTCCACTTCCAGCCACATCCACCCCTCCTGACTGCCCTGTGCTCTCTGCGAACACAGCCAGCCCCTGCACCCCCAAGGCTTGACTTGGGAGATTTTCTCTGCCCCAGGGCCCTCTCCTCCACTCCCTTTTCTGATCTGAGCTCAGCTGCTCCCAACTCACTGCAGCCTGGCAGGTGGAGCTGGTGATGGCCACTGTGATGTTGGGTCACCCAGCACACACAGCTGTTGTAACCCCATTTGTTTCAATAACTCCACCCCGGGCCTGAGATCAAGAACTCTGCTTTTCTCATCTTTCTCTCTCTTCCAGTGCCTGGTAGGTCTTCAGTGTTTGGTGGCTAAATAGTCCTGCCCTAACTGGTTGGTTCTATAATCCTATGAAAAGCATTCACTGAAGGATTACCTTTAATGAAAACTCTTAGGTCATTGACAATCTGATTGGATTTGCAGAAATCTGAATTACAAGCAGCAGACTCAGAATACTTCTGTTGTGTCCAAGCAAACCCTACCAGCCCCTGGAAGTACGCCCTGTTTTGCTTTTGGGCAGTCAGGCTCAGAGCCTGGTTAGGGGCCAGGTGTATTTATAGAGAGCAAGACATCTGCCCTTCCCTCTCTGCCCCCACTCCCTTTGTGGGCCAGTCTCTAGCCCGGTCCCCTGCAATCTCTGACTCCAGTCATCTTCCCACTGGCTTCCCTGTGACTCTCATCCTGAAATTCAGGTTTCCTTTTATTTAATGGCTTAAAAAATTGATGTCTAATTCATGTACCAAGAAATTCATCCCTTTAAAATATACAACTCAGCAGCAGGTAGGACACTGACAGAGCTGTATAACTGCCACCTCTCTCTAGTTCCACGACATTTTCATCACCCAAAGGTGAAACCTGTATCATTAAGCAGTCAGTCTACATGCTCCCATCCCCCTGCTCCTCAGTTCAGTCGCTCAGTCATGTCCAACTCTTTGCAACCCCATGGACTGCAGCACGCCAGGCTTCCCTGTCTATCAACAACTCCTGGAGTTTACTAAAACTCATGTCCATCATGTTGGTGTTGCCATCCAACCATCTCATCCTCTGTCATCCCCTTCTCCTGCCTTCAATCTTTCCCAGCATCAGGGTCTTTTCCAATGAGTCAACTCTTCGCATCAGGTGGCCAAAGTATTGGAGCTTCAGTTTCAGTATCAGTCTTTGCAATGAATATTCAGGACTGATCTCCTTTAGGATGGACTGGTTGGATCTCCTTGCAGTCCAAGGGATTCTCAAGAGTCTTCTCCAACACCACAGTTCAAAAGCTCCTGGCCACCTCTAATCAGCTCCCAGTGTCTGTGGATTTACCTATTCCGGATGTTTTACATAAATGGAATCATGCAGTGTTTGACCATTTGTGTCTGGCTTCGTATAAGGTTTTCAAGGCTCATGCAGGTTGTGGCCTGGCTCAGTCCTCATTTTCCTTTTTATCACTGAATAACATTCCATTGTGTGGATAGATCACTTTCTCCTCTCTGTGAGACGACCGCTACAAGCTGCCTTGTTAGTGGACGTTTCCCAGGGCTGAGGTGAGAGCCGAGGGACTAGTTATCAGACGAATGAATGGAGGGTTCCTGGTCGGCGATTCTGGGCTGTCTGCTTATATTTCTCAGTGGACACCCCAGTGGGATCTTCCCTTTCTGGGCTTGGAGGGTAGGCGGCTGGCACCCCAGGTGGATGGGAGCTTGCCGTGTAAGAGAGGGAAAGGCTGCGGCTGTTGGGGCTGTGGGTGGGGAGGCAACCAGTGGGCTGGCTGGAGCCAACCTGAAAAGGCTCCTCTTCCAGATCCCAGGCCCATCTGGGTCGCCAGCTCCTCCTCACCAGCTTGCCCAGTTTCTTTGGAAGGAAGATGTCCGGCTTCTCTGTGGTAAGGGGCTACACAGAGGCCAGGGAAGCAGTAGGTCTGAGCTCGGCTCCTTAGATTCCTCCTTGTCCCTCTCCTGCCATCTTCTTCCCTCACACTGACTCGAGGAGGCGGAGAGGGGCCTTCACTGCAGCTTCCACACTTCCTTGTGGACAGAGCACGTGCTCCTGAGCTTAGCTCCTTCCCACATTCGTTGTCATTATGAATACCGTTTTTATTGGAAACATGTCATACTTAGAGATTTGGGTGAATTGGCACTTGTATGATATCACATCGCACAACCTAGTCTTTTCATTTGTTCAAGTCCTCTTTTGTGTTCTTCAGTACATTTGACCCTTGAATGACGTGGGTTTGAACTGTGCAGGTCCAGTCATATATGGATATTTTTCAATAGTGAATGCTAGAACCGGTCTGTGACTGGTCAAATTTGTGGATGCAGAGGGGTGACTATGTAAGTTGTATGTGTATTGATTAACCCCCACATTGCGTGAGAATCAGCCATACTGTTCATTTTTTTCTTCACTTAGTTCTAGTATAGTTCTAATTATCTTTTGAAATTGAGGTATTGTTTACTTACAGTACATACAAAGGCCTTTACATACACACAAAGATACATAAAAAAATTTCCCCTTGTGGCTCAGGTGGTAAAGAATCTGCCTGCAATGGGGAGACCTGGGTTCAATCCCTGGGTTGGGAAGGTCCCCTGGAGAAGGGATAGGCTACCCACTCCAGTATTCTGGCCTGGAGAATTCCATGGACTGTATAGTCCATGGGGTTGCAAAGAGTCAGACATGACTGAGTGACTTTCACTTACATATAATCAAATGCTCAGATACTAACATTTTCAATAATGTTCCACAGTACTGTTTTAAAATTTTTTGTGTACTTGGTTCTAGTAAGGTTCTTAATTTTTTTTTTTTTGAGGTATGATTTACACATAGCGAAATGTGAGGGTATTAAGATCCTTACATTCAGTTTTGACGAATGCATGTCCAAACAGAACTTTTTCATCATCGCAAAAACTTCCCTCACATCACATAGCATCCCTCACCCAAGCAACCACTGATCTGAGTTTTATACCATAGGTTAGTTTTGTCTCTTCTAAAATTTCATAGAACTAAACCATACCATATTTACCCTTTCGTGACAGGCTTTTCTAATACAGTATAATGTTTTTTATTATATTATAATGTTATAATACATGTAAGCTGTTCCTTTTCTTGCTGAGCAGATTTCTATTCTGTGGCTGCATCATGGTTTATCCATTCCCTTGTTCACAGACTTTTGGGTTGTTTCCACTTTGCACTGTTACTCTTGGATGGAGACCTGGGAGTGAAGTTGCTGACTCATGGGGTATGACTGACCTTAACTTTTAAAGAAAGTGGTAGCTTTTCCCAAACTGGTTGTACCATTTTCCACTTCCACCACCAGCGTGTAATTGTTCCGGTCCCCCCACATCTTCAGTATTTATTTGGTGCTGTTCAGTTCCTCTTACTTTGATCTCTGTTCTGATCTTATCCACCTTCACTCTTCCAGAAGTTCATCCTGGGATTGCCCATTTTCCCCCACCCTCCTCGTTCCTAGTGCTTGTCTGAATGTACTCACTTGTGTGTGCCTTTCCTGATATTCCCCAGTGGTTTTGAGAGATGGGGATATACATGTGCTTGGTGTCCACCATCTGGAACAGAAAACCTGGGCAGATTTTTCATTATCCCAGCAGTCTCTAGTGTGACACCATGTCTTGAAGGTCTCTGTGAGAAAGGACCAACTGTTCTCCTATTTTGTATTCTTCCTTTTTTCTGCATTTGTTTTCAAAGCAGCAAAGAACAAAAAAAATATGATTCATGTTTCCTCAAAGCATTCCGATAAAGGAGTATTAAACTTTCAGCCTAACTTTAGTGCAGGTCCAAGAATAACTTGCTTAAGAGGAAATGGGATTGTTGATATTTTATGTGATTTTAAATGTTAGAAATCTTTTCATGGGTAGGATTGAATGGGAAGTCTCTGAGATGCAGGTGAAGGTGATGGGTAGGAATTGTTTCTCTAGGTTCTGGGAATACTCAGCCTGCAGCCTGCTGTCAGGTGAGTGACTGGCACCATCTCCTTCCTGGCTTTTCTTTTCCTCCTTAGGAGTAGCTGGTGCGTGGTCCCCCTAGTCACATCTTCAGGAAAATAACAGATGCTTTTCCTTCCCTCCTGGAGTAATACAGGCTCTCTCCAGAGAGTTCAGGACTCTGGGGCTAGTAAGGAGGGGGCACAGTGGGGTAAGGCAGTGGCTGTGGCTATCACAGACCCTGTAAGACAGTGGTAGGAGGTGTCCTTTCTTGTGGCAGCAATGCCTGGGCCAGTGGGAGTCTGTGATCAGGCATTAAAATGTGTCATCACCAAATAAGTTTGGGGCTTGCAGTATTGCTGATGTTGTCATAGTGTCAGGAATAGAGCATGATACATCTTCAGAGCGTGATGAACAAGTTTGTGTGGCACTAAGCTGCCAGGAAGCAGTTCCATAAGCTGGAAGGTGTTGCACTTTTTTGCCCCTGCCTTTGAAAGTACAGCTCAGAATCTCTGCACTGTCATTTGTCCACCTGTCTCTCGCTGTCTCTCAGACCATCAGGAACATGTTGGAAAGGAGTACTCCAGCCTAGGGGGGAAGCGCAGGGTGCCAGTCCAGGTTGTCGGCCTGCCAACTCTACACCCCTCCCTTCAACAGAACTTAGAGGCTGCGGGTGGGGTAGGGAGAGAAGCAAAGAAACCTAATTATGCAAATTTTGATCTTAAAGCTTTATTCATATGTTTCCTGGCAGGCTGTTCTTTAATCTCAAGAGTAAGATTGCTCAGAATTACCATATATTCCAGTTAATTGCATTAAAATTATAGCAAAGGTTGTTTTTGCTATAATCAAGAGTGATTTTGATTAATACTCATGAAATCAAATGCCTCGCCAGCAGTGGGGAGAGAACACCCTTCCCAGTCTGCTGGCCCTTCTCTTTCTTCCCACCCCTTTTCCCAGAGGCCAGAGATGCAAACCTGTTTGAAAGGTGTTTCTTTTTTAAACCAACTTGCTTACGTGGCTGGTCATTTGTAAAGAAAATTTCTCAAAGGGGGATTTTGATTATTGGCCTCTGTGCTTTGTGCAAAGGTTAGTGCTCTTTATTGAGGGAGGCAGAGAGAGGGCCCGAGCAGAGTTCTCAGCTGGTAACAGTGACAAGAGCACGTGCCATCTCGTGGCGGGCTCTGTGTGACCTAGAAGAGATTTAGGCAATCTGCGGAGTGTCTGCTGGTGGCTCATTGAGCACCTTGGGAAGATGTGGAAGACGCATGGCTGCCCTTATGGGCAAGGCATTAGAATCACATATAGGCAAGACAGACACAAAATGGAATGAATTCCAGAGTAACATATGCACACGGTGCTTAGTTAAAGGACCGTGGTAGTGACAGTGTGCATGAAAGAAATGGCTGGATTCCAGAGAGATCTGTTTGCAGGTGGAATGAGTGACCTCATTGATGGGTTGGATGTGGCTGGTGAGGGGGAAAGAGGAGTCGGGTAGCATAACACTCTCCTTTCCAACTGGAGCAGCAGGAACTGGTGGTTCCAGTTCCTTGGTTGGTACCCATTCTGGGAGCCTGGTCTGGGGAAGGAAAGGAGAATACTTGCTGTTGACCCTGTGTGGAGGCAGCCTGGGGAACCAATGGGAGACTCTGGAGTGCTGCTAGGCTGTGCCCTTTCACCCCAGGGCTGTGACTGTGCCATGCTGAGCACTGTCACTCACCAGTAAAGACTAGGAGCAGACCCCAGCCATGGGAGTGTTTCGGGATGTGATGGAAGATGAATAACACCTCGCATGGTGCATGAGAGGGAGGAGGCACTCCAACACCCATGAGAAGCCTCTTCCAGGGCCTGCTGTCTGCTGTAAGAACCCCTAGAGGGAAGACAGCCTGTGATCGTCCCCATTAGCAGAGTGGTTAAGAGTTGGATTTGGCCAGGAGGCCCAGAAAGCATTCAGCCAGTGAATGACCTGCCCGGATTGACAGAGCAATAACCTCTGAGATATTTTGTGTTTCAGAGCCTTTTTACTTTCTGAGTATTGTACCTCGGGCTACTGTCCTGGGTACCATGTCCTTGAAATATGGCCAACTCGAGGGAGGAGGAAGTTGAAGGTTTGCAGAGGGTCACAGGGCACGTGAGGTCAGAGCTTTGGAGTCAGCACCTCCCGTGTGGCAGGCTCAGAAGCAGCTCCAGGACCCCTATTCCCCATTCACTAGTGAGGAGACTGAGGCTTAGGGGTGAGTGTGCTCACGGTGAGGTGATGGTGGCCTGGGCTAGGGCTGCAGGCAGAAGTTGGGACGTCTCAACACAAAGTGCCAACCGAGTCATGGGCCTGGACCATATCACCCAGGGAGGGAGTTGAGAAGGAAGGAAGGATGGAAAGGGTGCCAGCACACATAAAGTCTGAGGCAGAGCTGCCAGTTGGGAGCCAGGGCAGGGATGGCCAGAGAGGTGGAAAGAAAATCAGAAGAAAAAGAAGTCATGTCTGTGTTCCAGCTTCCATTCCTGAGAATGGTTTTCAGGAGCAGTGGGCGAAGCCACTGTTGGCAGGGACTGATGGCTCCCTGGCTGCTTTGGGGGACCTGTGTGTCAAAGACAGTTCAGCTCCACAAATGGATCCCCAGCCTAGCAGGTCCCTGTGCCTCTCCTGCTGGTCATCCCAACCAAAGCCCCCTAAACTAGCCATGAGGTTCAGGTCAGGCCTACTGGTAATGACCTGATGTACATGGGGAAACCCTTCCCTGGTGCTACTCAGATCCACAAGGGACCTCTGGAAGTGAGCTGGAAAGTTCCATAGCCAATCCTATCTCCCTGTGTTTTTATTCTCTCATCCATGTCCCCAGGTAACACTTGTCACTGTCATCCTATTGATCAGTTCAGTTCAGTCACTCAGTCGTGTCCGGCACTTTGCGACCCCATGGACTGAAACACGCCAGGCCTCCCTATCCATCACCAACTCCTGGAGTTTACCCGAACTCATGTCCATTGAGTTGGTGATGCCATCCAACCATCTCATCCTCTGTCATCACCTTCTCCTCCCACCTTCAATCTTTCCCAGCATCAGGGTCTTTTCAAATGAGTCAGCTCTTCGCATCAGGTGGCCAAAGTATTGGAATTTCAGCTTCAACATCAGTCCTTCCAATGAACACTCAGGAATGATCTCCTTTAGGATGGACTGGTTTGATCTCCTTGCAGTCCAAGGGACACTCAAGAGTCTTCTCCAACACCACAGTTCAAAAGCATCAATTCTTCTGCACTCAGCTTTCCTTATAGTCCAACTCTCACATCCATTCATGCTGCTGCTGCTGCTGCTAAGTCACTTCAGTTGTGTCCGACTCTGTGTGACCCCATGGACGGCAGCCTACCAGGCTCCCCTGTCCCTGGGATTCTCCAGGCAAGAACACTGGAGTGGGTTGCCATTTCCTTCTCCAATGCATGAAAGTGAAAAATGAAAGTGAAGTCGCTCAGTCATGTCTCACTCTCAGCGACCCCATGGACTGCAGCCCACCAGGCTCCTCCGTCCATGGGGTTTTCTAGGTAAGAGTACTGGAGTGGGGTGCCATCGTGACTACTGGAAAAACCATAGTCTTGACTACATGGACCTTTGTTGGCAAAGTAATGTCTCTGCTTTTTAATATGCTGTCTAGTTTGCTCATAACTTTCCTTCCAAGGAGTAAGTGTATTTTAATTTCATGGCTGCAGTCACCATCTGCAGTGATTTTGGAGCCCCCCAAAATAAAGTCTGCCACTGTTTCCACTGTTCCCCCATCTATTTCCCATGAAGTGATGGGTCCAGATGCCATGATCTTAGTTTTCTGAATGTTGAGCTTTAAGCCAACTTTTTCACTCTCCTCTTTCACTTTCATCAAGAGACTCTTTAGTTCTTCTTCACTTTCTGCCATAAGGGTGGTGTCATCTGCATGTCTGAGGTTATTGATATTTATCCCAGTTATCCTGATTCCAGCTTATGCTTCATCCAGCCCAGTGTTTCTCATGATACACTCTGCATATAAGTTAAATGAGCAGGGTGACAATATACAGCCTTGATGTACTCCTTTTCCTATTTGGAACCAGTCTGTTGTTCCATGTCCAGTTCGAACTGTTGCTTCCTGACCTGCATACATATTTCTCAAAAGGCAGGTCAGGTGGTCTGGTATTCCCATTTATTTCAGAATTTTTCACAGTTTATTGTGATCCACACAGTCAAAGGCTTTGGCATAGTCAATAAAGCAGAAATAGATGTTTTTCTGGATCTCTCTTGCTTTTTTGATGATCCATTGGATGTTGGCAGTTTGATCTCTGGTTCCTCTGCCTTTTCTAAAACCAGCTTGAACATCTGGAAGTTCATGATTCACGTATTGCTGAAGCCTGGCTTGGAGAATTTTGAGCATTAGTAGTGTGTGAGATGAGTGCAATTGTGCAGTAGTTTGAGCATTCTTTGGCATTGCCTTTCTTTGGGATTGGAATGAAAACTGACCTTTTCCATTCCTGTGGCCACTGCTGAGTTTTCCAAATTTGCTGGCATATTGAGTGCAGCACTTTCACAGCATCATCTTTCAGGATTTGAAGTAGCTCAACTGGAATTCCATCACCTCCATTAGCTTTGTTCGTAGTGATGCTTCCTGAGGCCCACTTGACTTCACGTTCCAGGATGTCTGGCTCTAGGTGAGTGATCACACCACTGTGATTATCTGGGTCGTGAAGATCTTTTTTGTACAGTTCTGTGTATTCTTGCCACCTCTTCTTAATATCTTCTGCTTCTGTTAGGTCCCTACCATTTCTGTCCTTTATCGAGCCCATCTTTGCAGGAAATATTCCCTTTGTATCTCTAATTTTCTTGAAGAAATCTCTAGTCTTTCCCATTCTGTTGTTTTCCTCTATTTCTTTGCATTGACCACTGAGGAAGGCTTTCTTATCTCTTCTTGCTATTCTTTGGAACTCTGCATTCAGATGCTTATATTTTTCCTTTTTTCCTTTGCTTTTCAGTTCTTTTCACAGCTATTTATAAGGCCTCCCCAGACAGCCATTTTGCTTTTTTGCATTTCTTTTCCATGGGGATGGTCTTGATCCCTGTCTCCTGTACAATGTCAGGAACCTCAGTCCATAGTTCAGGCACTCTATCTATCAGATCTAGTCCCTTAAATCTATTTCTCACTTCCACTGTATAATCATAAGGGATTTTATTTAGGTCATACCTGAATGGTCTAGTGGTTTTCCCTACTTTCTTCAATTTAAGTCTGAATTTGGCAATAAGGAGTTCGTGATCTGAGCCACAGGCAGCTCCTGGTCTTCTTTTTGCTGACTGTACAGAGCTTCTCCATCTTTGGCTGCAAAGAATATAATCAATCTGATTTCAGTGTTGACCATCTGGTGATGTCCATGTGTAGAGTCTTTTCTTGTGTTGTTGGAAGGGGGTGTTTGCTATGACTAGTGCCTTCTCTTGGCAAAACTCTATTAGCCTTTGCCCTGCTTCATTCTGTATTCTAAGGCCAAATTTGCCTGTTATTCCAGGTATTTCTTGACTTCCTACATTTGCATTCCAGTCCCGTATAATGAAAAGGACATCTTTTTTGGTGTTAGTTCTAGAAGGTCTTGTAGGTCTTCATAGAACCATTCAACTTCAGCTTCTTCAGGAATACTGGTCGGGGCATAGACTTGGATTACTGTGATATTGAATGGTTCGCCTTGGAAACGAACGGAGATCATTCTGTTGTTTTTGAGATTGCATCCAAGTACTGCATTTCGGACTTTTCTGTTGACTATGATGGCTACTCCATTTCTTCTAAGGGATTCTTGCCCACAGTAGTAGATATAATGGTCATCTGAGGTAAATTCACCCATTACAGTCCATTTTAGTTTGCTGATTCCTAAAATGTCGACGTTCACTCTTGCCATCTCCTGTTTGAACACTTCCAATTTGCCTTGATTCATGGACCTAACATTCCAGGTTCCTATGCAATATTGCTCTTTATAGCATCAGACCTTGATTCCATCACCAGTCACATACACAGCTGGGTGTTGTTTTTGCTTTGGCTCTGTCTCTTCATTCTTTCTGGAGTTATTTCTCCATTGATCTTCAGTAGATTGTTGGGCACCTACTGACCTGGGGAGTTCATCTTTCAGTGTCCTATCTTTTTGCCTTTTCATACTGTTCATTGGGTTCTCAAGGCAAGAATACTGAAGTGGTTTGCCATTCCCTTCTCCAGTGGATCACGTTTTGTCAGATCTCTCCACCATGACCTGTCTGTCTTGGGTGGCCCTACACGGCATGGCTCATAGTTTCATTGAGTTAGACAAGACTGGTCCATGTGATTAGATTGGTCAGTTTTCTGTGATTGTGGTTTTCAGTCTGTCTGCCCTCTGATGGAGAAGGATAAGAGGCTTATGGAAGCTTCCTGATGGGAGAGACTGACTGAGGGGGAACTGGTTCCTGTTCTGATGGGTGGGGCCATGGTCACTAAATCTTTAACCCAATTTTCTGTTGATGGGTGGAGCTGTGTTCCCTCCCTGCTATTTACCTGAGTCCAAACTATGGTGGAGGTAATGAAGATAATGTCGACCTCCTTCAAATTGTCCCGTGCATGCATTGCTACACTCTGTGCCCCCAGCCCTGCAGCAGGCCACCACCAACCCACGCCTCCGCTGGAGATTCCTGGACACTCACTGGCAAATCTGGGGTCAGTCCCTTGTGGGGTCACTGCTCCTTTCTCCTGGGTCCTGGTGCACAAGGTTCTGTTTGTGCACTCCCAGAGTCAGTTTCCCCAGTCCTGTGTAAGTTCTGGCAGCTCTATGGTGGGTTAATGGCGACCTCCTCCAAGAGGGCTTATGCCATAACCCAGGTCTCCTGCACCCAGAGCCCCTGTCCCTGTGGTAGTCCACTGCTGACCCGTATCTCCACAGGAGATGCTCAAACACAGTTCTGTCCCAGTCTCTGTAGGGTCCCTGGGTCCTGCTGTGTACATAGTTTGTTTGAGCCCTCTTAGCATCTCTGGTGGGAATGGGGTTTGATTCTAAATGTGAATTCACCCCTCCTACCATCTTACTGGGGCTTCTCCTTTGCGCTTGGATGTGTGGTATCTCCCCACAGCTGCTCCAGCACCTACCATCTTACTGGGGTTTCTCTGACCTTGGACGTGGGGTATCTCCTCATGGCTGCTGCTCCTGACCTTGGACATGGAGTATCTCCTCTCAGCTGCTCGCCGCAGCACCTCAGAAATCTGCCGCCTCCTCCACCTCCCCTGTTTCATTACTAAAGTTCACCCATGCATGTGTTGTTTTTCTTTGAGCTATAATTCATGTACCACATACACCTGACCCTGAGAAAGATTTTGGTGGGATATTTGAATAGAGACTGCCACATTGTGCCCCCTCCCTCGTGCAGCATTGTGCTCAGCACTGCAAAGACCGTGTCTCCTGGAGTTGATGTTTTCAATAACTACTCTTAGTTAGGATGTATTTTTCCCCTGTGTGTTTCTCCTATTTTGACAACTTATGAGGCCAGGGCAGGGTCTCTTTCTCGAGGCGAAATCAGAGCTGCTGGTCACCACAACCAAGGCTAACCCAATTTCTTCTCTTATTGACATATTAGTATAGTAGTATGCTACATTTGGCACAATGAGCCAGTACTGATACGTTATTACTAAAGTCCAACCTTTTATTCAGATTTCCTTGGTTTTTCATTAATGTCTGTCTTATTTCAGGATCTAATCCCCTCCCTGGCATTTTGCCTCTGAGAAATACTGAGCTGAAGAGTTAAGAATTCCCAAAGACTGCAGTGTCTTTGGGTCCTCCATAGCCTGACTGGTTGAAGGTTTCCTAACTTGGGTTTTTAAGAACACCACTAGCCAAACTTCATTGTAGGTTTCATCTTCTTTTTCTTGTTGCTGTTACTGCTGATGGAATTCAAGGTTACTCAGTGATCCTGCTTCCAGGTATGCCTGTGGGCAAGTGCATTACTGCTGAGGAGGGCAGAGTTGCCACCTGTCCTGTGCACCAGTCCCTGGGATGAGCCCAGGTCCTCTGCCTCATTAGTCTTTGTCTCCTAGCTCTCTAGTGAGGAGAATGGAGTTCACCTCACTCCAGAGTCCTAGCCCACTGTCACGATAGGGGTCTTTCGAGGCCGCTCTTTCCTTTTCATAGTTTCTGTGTCCCTTCATCTCCCATTCCCATTTCCTTTCCCCTCCCCTCATGAAGCACTTGTTCTTCATATGTCATTAAACACACACATGTCCCTGTGAAATTTTAGGAGTGTGTGTGATTTGTATAAATTGGACTGTGCCCTTCTGTTTCTTGTTTGCATTCAATACTGTGTTTCCTGGATTTCTTCATCTTGCTACATTGGGTTTGTTGCTTCCAGCAGTCCTGCTGCTGCTGCTAAGTCACTTCAGTCGTGTCTGACTCTGTGCAACCCCAGAGACGGCAGCCCACCAGGCTCCCCTGTCCCTGGGATTCTCCAGGCAAGAACACTGGAGTGGGTTGCCATTTCCTTCTCCAATGCATGAAAGTGAAAAATCAAAGTGAAGTCGCTCAGTCCTGTCCAACTCCTAGAGACCCCATGGACTGCAGCCTTTCAGGCTCCTCCGTCCATGGGATTTTCCAGGCAAGAGTACTGGAGTGGGGTGCCATTGCCTTCTCCTCCAGCAGCCCTAGGGTGTGGATATATCTTTGTAAGCATTGCCATGTTGTACCTCAGTGCTCTGCCAGTCATGGACCCCCACCCAAGTTGTGCCCAATTTCCCACCTTGCATTTGGTACTGCAGCAAGCATGGCCCTCTGTGTGTCTGTGGGTCCTATGCATGAGACCCTCTCTGGGATACATGCCCAGGAGTGGGGCTTTGGGTCAGGGGTGCACATATGTGGATTCATCCAAGCGCTGCCCTCTTGCTTCTACAATGGCTATACTGGTTCATACGCCTACCAGCAGGACCTGTAGGTTCCTGTGTTCCCACATTCTTTCCAACTCCTAGCTTTATTCATCTATTTCATTTTTGCCTTCACTATAGTATAAAGGGAACATTTCATGCAAAGATGGGCTTGATAAAGGACAGAAATGGTAGGGACCTAACAGAAGCAGAAGATATTAAGAAGAGGTGGCAAGAATACACAGGAGAACTGTACAAAAAAAGAGCTTCAAGACCCAGATAATCACGATGGTGTCATCACTCACCTAGAGCCAGACATCCTGGAATGTGAAGTAAAGTGAGCCTCAGGAAGCATCACTACAAACAAAGCTAGTGGAGGTGATGGAATTCCAGTTGAGCTATTTCACATCCCGAAATGATGCTGTGAAAGTGCTGCACTCAATTTGCCAGCAAATTTGGAAAACTCAGCAGTGGCCACAGGACTGGAAAAGGTCAGTTTTCATTCCAATCCCAAAGAAAGACAATGCCAAAGAATGCTCAAACTACTGCACAATTGCACTCATCTCACACGCTAGTAAAGTAATGCTCAAAATTCTCCAAGCCAGGCTTCAGCAATACGTGAATCATGAACTTCCAGATGTTCAAGCTGGTTTTAGAAAAGGCAGAGGAACCAGAGATCAAACTGCCAACATCCACTGGATCATGGAAAAAGCCAGAGAGTTCTAGAAAAACATCTATTTCTGCTTTATTGATTATGCCAAAGCCTTTGACTGTGTGTATCACAATAAACTGTGGAAGATTCTTCAAGAGATGGGAATACCAGACCACCTGACCTGCCTTTTGAGAAACCTATATGCAGGTCAGGAAGCAACAGTTCGAACTGGACATGGAACAACAGACTGGTTCCAAATAGGAAAAGGAGTACGTCAAGGCTGTATATTGTCACCCTGCTTATTTAACTTATATGCAGAGTACATCATGAGAAACGCTGGGCTGGAAGAAGCACAAGCTGGAATCAAGATTGCCGGGAGAAATATCAATAACCTCAGATATGCAGATGACACCACCCTTATGGCAGAAACCGAAGAGGAACTAAAAAGCCTCTTGATGAAAGTGAAAGAGGAGAATGAAAAAGTTGGCTTAAAGCTCAACATTCACAAAACTAAGATCATGGCATCTGGTCCCATCACTTCATGGGAAATAGATGAGGAAACAGTGGAAACACTGTCAGACTTTATGTTTTGGGGCTCCAAAATCACTGTGGATGGTGATTGCAGCTATGAAATTAAAAGATGCTTACTCCCTGGAAGGAAAGTTATGACCAACCTAGATAGCATATTGAAAAGCAGAGACATTATTTTGCCAACAAAGGTCTGTCTAGTCAAGGCTATGGTTTTTCCTGTGGTCATGTATGGATGTGAGAGTTGGACTGTGAAGAAAGCTGAGCACTGAAGAATTGATGCTTTTGAACTGTGTTGTTGGAGAAGACTCTTGAGAGTCCCTTGGACTGCAAGGAGATCCAACCAGTCCATCCTAAAGGAGATCAGTCCTGGAGGTTCATTGGAAGGAATGATGCTAAAGCTGAAACTCCAGGACTTTGGCCACCTCATGTGAAGAGTTGACTCACTGGAAAGTCCCTGATGCTGGGAGGGATTGGGGGCAGGAGGAGAAGGGGACGACAGAGGATGAGATGGCTGGACGGCATCACTGACTCGATGGACGTGAGTCTGAGTGAACTCCGGGAGTTGGTGATGGACAGGGAGGCCTGGCGTGCTGCGATTCATGGGGTCACAAAGAGTCGGACACGACTGAGCAACTGAACTGAACTGATAGTATAAAGTGGTATCATTGTGCAGAACAGCTTTGATAACAGTCTCACCTCCTTGGTTCTACCCATAGTGTTTCCTGCATGGGTGTGCAGGTGCCTTGCTATCTCCTGACTGGGGAGGGATTCTGTATTCTGGTCAAGGGCCCTGTGTCCCCTGTCCTTCTTCTTCCCTCGCTGTCTCTTCCTACTTTTAGAAGTTTCTCTTAAGGTTACAGCTTCCAGGAGTTTTATCAGATTAACCCTACCTTCTCTACTCCTGACTCTGAATTATCCTAGAATGCTTAGGTACTGTGTGCTTGTATTGCTTTGCTCAGGCTACTGTAACAAAAGACTTTGTGGTATTTCGTTACAGCACCACAGACTGGAGGACTTAAAACACCAACAGTTTATTTTCTCATGATTCTGCAGGTCTGAATTAAGGTGTTGGCAAGGCCATGCTCCTTGGCTCTTTCTGAGACTCTGAGTGGAATCCAGACTCTTGCTCACTTCTTTTGGTAGCTGTCAATCCTTTGCTTGCAGCTGCACCACTCCAGTCTTTGCCTCCATCTTCATATGGAGTTCCTCCTGTGTCTGTCCAAATTTCTCTCTTCTTATAGGAATACCAATCATTTTAACTTGATCATATCTGCAGAGACCCTGTTTCGAAACAGGGTCACATTCACATGAATTTTGGGGGGACACTATTCAACCCAGTACAGTGTTATAGGTAGATTTCATTACAGCAAATAGAAGTACAGTTGACCCTTGAACAACACAGGGGTTCAGCGCCCCAACCTCCCTCACAGTTGAATATCAGCTCTTGGTTTCTGTGGTGGCCATATACCCGTGGTTCCTCTAAACCCATGGATCATGTAGTCCTGTAATGTTTTTTACTGGTAAATAAATATTCAAGTATAAGTGGACCCACACGGTTCAAAGTCACAGTGTTCAAGGGTCAACTGAACACAAAAAGCACCAAAAGAAGACTGCTCATGTCCTGATGGAGAGACAGCCTGGAAGTCCACATGGCTGCTCATCTTGAACCAGTGCTGCAAGGTGCACATGGAACTGTAAGATGGGTACCCACTGCATTCTTAGTTTACTTGCTGCCTTTGGCTGGTTTGTGCTTTGGTCTTCTCACTTGAGAAAGGAATCTAGTCAGCTTACCTTTACATGAGTATTTTGATAATTCACAAAATTAGCAAACCAAATTATTTGTGGATAGTTGGTCCCCACTGGAAGTTCCTCTGTGTTTTGGCTTAGAGTGACCAAAAGATGTTTTTCTCAGGTAAATGAAAGGCTCTGGTAGTTGGACCGCTCTGTTCATTGTTTTTAGCTTTGCATTGCACTAATGCCTGGCAAGTATAGTAATTGGAGAAGGCTGCACAAGTGACAGAACAATGGTGTAATGTTCACAAATGCCAAGTTGTAGTGAAGGTCTAATAATATAGTAAGTGTGAATTATGGACCGTAATTATGGCCTCTGTTAGTCATATTACCCAGTTAGAATATACGTAATTGTAAGTAGGTCTCTCTCTCTCTCTCTTTTTTTTTAAGAATAATTGCTTCTTGAAATACGACATTACAGGGTTAGCAGAATAGGTTATGGACAGATTTCCAAGTGAATACTTCATGCCTGTTAAGAACAAAGGTGGACACTTGGCCTCTTTTGAGCAGATGTGGGATGTTCTGGTGAGTTCTCTGGACAGATAATGTACTGTTCTTGATATTCTCCAGGCCTTGCATAAGGTCTGACACCAAGTAGAAGCTCAGCAAAGGTATGTGGGCAGAACAGATCAATGTGTACCTAGAAGAAAGGAATGGAGTATCAGTCTCCTGTAGCTGCTGTAACAACTTACCACCAACTTGGAAAGTTAAAGCAACACAAATATATTCTTTTACATTCTGGTGGTTGGAAGACTGACATGGGTCTCAGTGCACTTAAATGACAAGGCTGTGTTCTTCCTGGAGGCTCTAGGGGAGAATCTCTTTGGCTTTTCCAGCATCTGGAGGTCACCCTGTCTCATGGCCTGCTTCCTTCCATCACATTGACCTTGACCCTCCCTCATCCCTCTTTTTACTATGTGATAACCTTGGGTCTGTGCAGATACTCCAGGATAATCTCCTTATCTCAGCAGCCTTCATCACATCTGCTAAATCCCTTTGCCATGAAAGGCTACGTAGTCATAGGTTCCCGGGGTTAGGATGTGGACATGCTTGGGGGATCCTGCCTACCATAAGGAGTGTTGGTTGTTATAACATTTTTTTCATTATGTTACATTGTTTTTGAAAAATAGTTTTGTTTTTAACTATAGAATTAATAGCTTTTCAGGAAAGAGGCATCATCCGTGGATAACTACAACTAACATTTTGGTATGTATTATTCCAGAGTTTATGAAAACAAGAAATGAAAAAAAACAAGAAGAGGTTCATGAGGTGGGGTGACGGGAGCAGTAGGGGTTGGGGAGAGATCCTTTAGGCCTGCAAAGGCTTATTGCAAGGATTTAAGCATATACTTTTTTCCCCTACAAGGGGTGTATATCTTATTGTTTTTAACAGCTTCACTGATGTATAATGGACATTCTGTAAACTGTACACATTTAAGGGTACAGTTTGATCAGTTCTGGCATATGGATACAGCTGTGATGCCATCACTACAATCAAGATCATGACTGTCTGCAACAGCTCCAGAAGTTTCTCTGTCCCCCTAGTAATCTTTCTCTCCCCTTATCCCCATCTGCAGGCAACCACTGATCTGCTTGCTGTCACCACAGTTTTCCGTTTCCTAGCATTTTGTAGAAATGGGATCATACAACATTTACTCTTTTTTTGGTCTGGCTTCTGTCACTCAACATAATTATCCTGAGATTTACCCATGTTGGTGTGTATATCAGGCATTAATTCTTTTCCTCCCTCAAATGAGCCAAGTCTCCTTTCTTAAGGTTGATGTTTAAAAAAAAAAAAAGACAGGTTAGGTGACCTTGAGTGAAAAATGTGCTGAATGCCCACTGGACCCATGCCACACCCTGCCTTACCTTAGACCTCTCAGACCCCCTATCTGTGGAGAACATGACCATGGACCAAGTTAGAATTCAACTTGCTGAATCTGTTCCTTTATTTGACAAAGGCACCAAGACAGTTGAGTGAGTAGCACTGTGTTGCAACGTGGGTTGTGACATAGATGTCTTGACATCTGCCTGTTGCTTGCATGTACTGGTTGGGGATGCAAAATATGTTTCTGACTGGGGGATCCATGTTAGGTGCAATTGGGGGATAAACATAGTCTAAAGTTGCTGAGGTACTTAAAGGTGAGCATGCCTGCTGCTGAGCCTGGCTTGGATCATGTTTCAAGAGGTGCATTTGGGCTGGAAAGAAGCTTAGAAAGTAGATAAGTGGGATTCCGCTTCCTGGCACTCATCTAAATCCCCAGCACCCACCACCAGCGTGTCTGCAGAGGCATAAGCACAGAGCGGTAAAAAAAAAAAAAAAAAAAAAGGTGGGGGTGGGGAGGATCAGCTGAACAGCTGTGATTTTATTTTGCATCGTATTAATTCACTTATTTGATTTATATTCCCCCATAGAACTGGCTGATTTATGGATTTAGTTGACCAAATCAAGCAGACACAGGCTTGGATAAGTTCTTTGAAATTGCTATATAACCCAGGATAGCAATCTCCCTTTTTCCACAGATGTGAAAAACAGCAGTGGCAGGGGCAGGGGGCCCTCACTGCTTCTGAGGATTTGTGTTGAACGATGAGCCAGATTGATTGCCTCCTTCAGTGATAAGCTAGCCCCAGAAGGAGTGATGGAGCAGGATGTATTTATACCCACAGGCTGGCTTGTTCTGTGTTTTGACACTGTTCCTCAGATTGCTTAGTCAGTGTTTACGGAGCACCACACAAGCGCCAAGGGCTGTGGTCCCTAATTGTGTACACGGGCACTGAATTTGAGCATGGTTGTCGATAGAAGCCACAGTCTGCCATTGGATATATCAGGGAAAGAATTAAAGCAAGCTGTTTCCTGCTTGCTTTATGATACACACAGACAGGTTCATGGAGAAAAGTTGTACAAGTGGAAGGAAGGTATTGGGGAAGAAGTGAGAAATATGGCAGGACTCAGATCTCTGAAGGAGCGTCATGGGCAATGGGACGGGCTTATTCTTTTATAATCCCAGAGCTTCAGGGCCAGTTTTGGCATAAACACAAGAAAGTTTCCAACAACCTGACTCTTCTAATGAATGACCTTCAATAGCACCTGCCTGGTACCCCAACCCAGGTGATTCTGAGAGGGAAGAGGTTTCTATTCTCAGTCAGCCTGTCCCTCTTGGCTGGGAACCTCTGAGTTATATGGGGAAATGAGATTGCTGTATTTTAAGGGATTGTTGATGAGATAAGATTTCAGATTCTGCCCACAGTTAATATGCCCTGAGATGGTTGTCTCTCTGTGGGGTTTCTTTTCAAGAAACCACCACTTGTTGCTATTCCTTTCTAATTGTGGTTTAAAAAAAACCCACCTAACTTGAAGTTACCCTCTTAATCATTTCTGATGGTGTAGTTCAGTCCTGTTAAGCACGTTCACGTTGTTGTGCAACCACATCTCCAGAACTTGGTCATCTTGTAAAACTGTTCACATTAAACCACTCTCCATCCCCACTCCAGCCCCTGGCAAGCCTCATTTCACTTTCTGAATGAATCTGACAGCTCTAAAGTACCTCATGTACATGGAATTACACCGTGTTTGTCCTTTTGTGATTGGTTTCTTTCACTTAGCATAATGCCCTCAAGATGCGTCTATGTTATCATCCCTTGCTGATTTATATTTTGTCTCCTACATTTTCTAAGATTTCTACAATGAACATCCCTCACTTGAAAACAAACAACAAAAATTACATAACAGTGAGAGGCATAGTACAAACAGGTAGGCAGGGGCCAGGTCTATTGGGCCTTGCAGGTCATAGTCAGTCATATGGAATGTATATTCCCTGTAGTGAGAAGGTCTTGGAGAGTTTTGAACAAAGAAGTGATGTGTTGTGCTATTTGTTATTTGTCTCCCTAGCTGCTGTGTGGAGAATGGGTTGGGATGGGGAGCAGACCTGGAAGGACCAAGCAGGTGACTCTTGTGGTTGTCCAGGCAGAATATGATGGCTGTTGGTGGAGATGTGGAGAAGTGGTTGAGGACAGCAGAGGGCATGTGGTAGGACTGAGAGCTCTTAATGGCATGGCTTGTGGGGTCTGGAAGGTATCTGTCCAGGATGACGCTCAGGTTTCTGGCCTAGATGGTGGAGAAGGGGCTGTGTCACCCAGTGAAACATATGAACACACCCAAGGGGTCTAGATTGGAGGGGCAAGTGCAGGCATTTGGTTTTGCATGTGCTGAGCATGAGGTGGCTATCAGACATCGAGGGCTGATTGAGAGGGGAGGGAGTTGGAAGCATCAGACATGAACACCTTTTTTATAAGTTTGGTTATGAACAGGAGGAGAGAGAAGGCAGTATCGGGCTGGGGCTGCTGCTGCTGCTGCTAAGTCGCTTCAGTCGTGTCCGACTCTGTGCGACCCCATAGACGGCAGCCCACCAGGCTCCCCCGTCCCTGGGATTCTCCAGGCAAGAACACTGGAGTGGGTTGCCATTTCCTTCTCCAATGCATGAAGGTAAAAAGTGAAAGTGAAGGCCCTCAGTCGTGTCTGACTCTTCGAGACCCCATGGACTGCAGCCTATCAGGCTCCTCCATCCATGGGATTTTCCAGGCAAGAGTACTGGAGTGGGGTGCCATTGCCTTCTCCATCGGGCTGGGGATGTACAGTCAAAAGAGAGATTTGAGCATGTTTAAAATAGATAGGCTAATACTTCCCAAGTTGATTTACAGATTCAAAGCAATCCCAGTTAAAATCCCAGCTGCCTCTTTTGCAGAAATTGACAAACAGATCCTAAAATTCATATGGAAATTCAAGGGACTTAGAAGAGCCAAACAGTCTTGAAAAGCAAGAAAGAAGTTAGGTGGATTCACATTTACTGATTTCAAAACTTATTATTAATACAACACAGCAGAATTCAGGACTAGGTGGCGCTGGCACAAGGATAACCATAAAGATCAAACCGAATCCAACAACACATTAAAAAGATCATACATCATGACCAAGTAGGCTTTATCCCAGGGATGCAAGGATTCTTCAATATCTGCAAATCAATCAATGTAATACACCACATTAACAAATTGAAAAATAAAAACCATATAATTATCTCAATAGATGCAGAGAAAGCCTTTGACAAAATGCAACATCCATTTATGATAAAAGCCCTCCAGAAAGCAGGAATAGAAGGAAGATACCTCAACATAATAAAAGCTATATATGACAAACCCTCAGCAAACATTATCCTCAATGGTGAAAAATTGAAAGCATTTCCCATAAAGTCAGGAACAAGATAAGGGTGCCCACTCTCACCACTTTCAACATAGTTTTGGAAGTTTTGGCTACAGCAATCAGAGCAGAAAAAGAAAGAAAAGGAATCCAGATTGGAAAAGAACTAGTGCAGCCACTATGGAGAACAGTGTGGAGATTCCTTAAAAAACTGGAAACAGAACTGCCATATGACCCAGCAATCCCACTGCTGGGCATACACACTGAGGAAACCAGAATCGAAAGAGACACGTGTACCCCAATGTTCATCGCAGCACTGTTTATAATAGCCAGGACATGGAAGCAACCTAGATGTCCATCAGCAGATGAGTGGATAAGAAAGCTGTGGTACATATACACAATGGAGTATTACTCAGCCATTAAAAAGAATACATTTGAATCAGTTCTAATGAGGTGGATGAAACTGGAGCCTATTATACAGAGTGAAGTAAACCAGAAAGAAAAACACCAATACAGTATACTAACGCATATATGTGGAATTTAGAAAGAAGGTAACGATAACCCTGTATGCAAGACAGCAAAAGAGACACAGATGTTAGAACAGTCTTTTGGACTCTGGGAGAGGGCGAGGGCGGGATGATTTGGGAGAACGGCATTGAAACATGTAAATTATCATATGTGAAACGAATCGCCAGTCCAGGTTCGATGCATGAGACAGGGTGCTCAGGGCTGCTGCACTGGGATGACTCAGGGGGATGGGATGGGGAAGGAGGTGGGAGGGGGGTTCAGGATGGGGAACACATGTACACCCATGGCAGATTCAGGTCAATGTATGGCAAAACCAATACAATATTGTAAAATGAAATAAATCAATTAATTAATTAAAAAAAGATTGATGGAATAGAATTGAGACTTGGGATGTAAACCCTCAAGTTTATGATCAGTAGAACTTTGACAGTGGTGCCAAAACAATTCAGTGGGGGAGAGAATCTTTTTAATAATTGGTTCAGGGACAACTGGATTCCCATATGCAAAAAATATTGAAGTTGAACCTGTACCTCATACCATTCACAGTAACTCAAAATGGATCATAGGTCTAAATGTAACAACTAAAACGATAAACCTCTCAGAAGAAAATATAAGAATAAATGTTCATGACCTTGGTTAGGCAAGGGCTTTTTAGATAGGGCACAAAAGCACGTGATAAAAGAAAAATTAATTGGACTTCAAAATAAAAAAACGTTTGTGCTTCAATAGAAACCATCCAAAAAGTAAAAAGACAAACCCCACAATGGGAGAGAACATTTGCAATTCATGCATTTGATAAAAGACTTGTATCCAGATTATATAAAGAACTTTTAGAAGTCAGCAAACAAATACAACCCAATTAAAAAATGACCAAATAATCTAGACATTTCTCTTCATGGAGCTTTTCCTCTTTTCTTTCACTTGTGCTATGGCAAGAGGACTCTTTGGTAAGAAGAGTTTTCACATCTCAGACACTCATCAGGGGACTATTTTCCCTGAACATGACTTTTGTTTTCTGACTGATCCAAAGGGTTGCCACTTGATCCAAAGACAGTCAGCCTTATGACCAGGAACAAATGGATGAGTAAGGAAGCACTTCAGAATGGAGGGTTGACAAAAAATTAAGCCAGGCCTGAAGTTCAAAAATGTTACTAGGGTACTGTCGAATTTTATCATTTAAAACAAGAAATCTGAATTAATTTTTTAAATCTTTGAACTTTAATAATAATGAATGTTTTTTGGTAACCAAGAAGGGGTAGATAATATTTAAAGAAATAATAAAAAGAATTTGAGTTTTGAGGTCTATTAAGTTCATTGTCTTCTAAGATGCAAACACCAACTTGTTACAAAGTTTTTTAATGAAAACCTCAGTGCTTATAGGAGAAAGTGTATAGGTTTCCTTGACAGAAGGTCTGTCTGTTTACTAAAGAATACGTTCTGAGTGTTGGTTCCCTGAACGTAGATGGTCTTGGGTTTCCAGTCTAAGCATCTGCTAGAAGAGTAGGAGTTAATTTGGGGCAGTGAACTGAGTGCTATTATATGACAAGGCCTGGTGCTGTGCTCCCATCTTCAAAGTTTCCAGTCATATGTGAGAGTTACAGGCCCAGATGTATCTGATGCAGTTAGTGAAAGATGGATGACCCATGTGATAGGTTTTACTTGGCAAAGGGGGAGAGCATTAAGGAGCTCCATGGAGCAAGCATTTCTGAGGATGCTGATGGCCTCTATAGGATTTCAGTAAAGAAAGCAGTGGGTGTGGAGGTAACAGATAATGGTTGGGTTTAGAATGATACGCAAGGAGTTTGGACTTGATTCTGTAAGCAAGAATGAAGAGAAATTGGGAATTTTTGAGTAACCAAGGGTGACCCAACTAGGTTTTTAGATATAGCAAGATATTTTTCTGGCAGCAGAATAGAATACTCAAGCTAAGGAGGGCATTTAAAGGGCTGTTGTGTTCATTGAGATGAGACGTTAAGGGAGTGACTACAAAAGTGCAAGTGATGGAATGAATACAGAAATATTTTGGTGGTAAAATAGGCACAGTTTGGTCATGGATGATTCATAGAGGAAGGATGAGTCAAGAATAATGGCCATGCTGGACTTTTCTGGTGGTCCAATGGTTTAGAATCTTCCTGCCAACACAGCAGAGTTCTGGTTGTATCCCTGGCCTGGGAAGATCCCACATGCCATGGAGCAACTAAACCCACACACCCTGGAGCCCACACTCTGCAACAAGAGAAGCCACTGCAATGAGAAGTGTATACATCAACAACTAGAGAAAGCCTGAGTACAGCAACAAAGGCCCAGCGCAGCCAAAAATAAAGAATAATGGCCATGCTCCTGTCTCAGTGCCTAGGCAGGTGGTGACGCACCCACTGGAGCTCTTCTGTGTAAAGAGAGGAAGCCAAGCTGGGAAGGTGAGGGAACACAGCAGCCAGTTTGAGCATGTTTCTCTGGAGCTGTGGAAATCTCCCCTGCTAGGTCAGGTAGCATGGCCTACTGTACAGTCGTTGGGGAGAATGGGCTGGGCTGGGGATGGCCACCTGGGGCTCACAGTGCCTTTCTCTGTTCACATTGGCCTGGCCCGGTGGTAAGGCCAAAATCTCCATGAGCCTGTCAAGTGTAGCCTCGGATTTCACTGCTAATCCTACTCAGTAATGTGGACGGGGAAACCCCTTGCCAGTGCTTATACCTCACGACATACTTGCATTGTCTTTGAAGTTGACTTGAACAGGTCAGGTGCTCAGTCCAGGCAGGCTCTTGCAGGGCCCATGATGCATCCTGGGCTTCGTGAAAACATATGTGAACTCCATAATGAGCTGTATGTATTACAGTGAGATTCTCCTTTGTTTAACAGACTTGAAACATTTTGATGGATTCTCTTTATCTGAGAAATGAGTGGGTTGGGCTTGATGATCTCTGAGGTCTTGTTCAGCCCTTCCTGGCTCTGACTTGAAAACTTCCATCTATGCAACATCAACCAGAGACAGCTTCCTCATTTAAGGAATTACACAGGTTTTTTTGAAGAAAAATTTAAGTATACCAATCTCCACTTGTGTTTATGTTCATTGGCTAAAGGGGAAGGAAATGGCATGTGCACTGCTCATCATTAGTCACGAGCCTGTGGCTTAGCAGTGTTTGGGGATGGCTTTGTGACAGTCTTGTGCCTTGATTTCCCAGGCTTAATATCACATTGGTAGGACCTGAAGTCCATCAGATACTATGAAAGTGTAGATCAGAATGTGGCTTTTTTCTCTTTGCGTCTATTAAGCTTTTGGACATTTTAACTCTCATCTGTAAGCTATTTATTCATACATCTTTATTGAGGGCCTTCTACTTGGATATTTGCCATTCAATTCTACTTTACTTAATACCAAACATAATAATAGCTGATAATTGAGAGACTCCTATGTTTCAGACAGTGGGCTAATCACTTTATACATAATGACCAATTTAATCCTCGCATCAACCCATTGCAGTAGAGTCTCTTGTTATCTCCATTCTACAGATGAGAAAACTGAGGCACAGAGCTGTCAAGGCTCTTGTCCAAGGTGTTTCTGCTGGTGAATGGCAGAAGGGGACCTGAACCCAGCTCTTTAAACTCCAAAGCTGCATCAGCACTGAGATCCTCACGTGTTGTCTTGAAATGTCCTTGGACTAGAGTTGGGAAGCCTTAGGCTTCAATTTTTTTTTTTTTTGAGTTGGAGTATAATTGCTTTATGGCAACCCACTCTAGTATTCTCACCTGGAGAATTCCATGTGCAGAGGAGCCTGGTGGGTTACAGTCCCTGGGGTCACAAAGAGTTGGACATGACTGAGTGATTAACACACTATAATTGCTGTACAATGTTGTGTTAGTTTCTGCTGTACAACAGCATGAATCAGCTATACATATCCATATACCCTCTTCCTCTTGGACTCCCTCACACCCCAAACCCCATCCCACCCCTCTAGGTTGTCATAGAGCACTGAGCTGAGCTCCCTGTGCTATACTGCAGCTTCCCACTAGCTACCTGGTTTACACATGACAGTATATATATGTCAGTGCCACTCTCAATTCGTTCCACCTTCCCCTTCCCACCCCATGAGGCTCCAGTTTTTTATTTGACATCGGCAGGGCACTTAGAGTCTTGTATTGCTTCTTAGAGACTGGCCCCAAGAGCCTCTTGTTGTAGGGCTGTCCCAAGACCCCACGCCTCCTGGCACATCATCCTGACAGTTTATTTGTTCACAGTGGCTTTGTTTTCATCATGCCATCCACCTTATTGCTTTGAGGGTCAAGCAATCAGATATACCTTCAGTTTCCATATGAGGACCTCCTATGAGGTCAAGTGAACACCCCTAGTCAGTGAGTGGCTGAGCTGTGATGAGACATTGGATCTGTTGGCTCCAGGACTATTTCTCTTTCCACTGCCAAATGATTAACTGCTGTGGCCCTCAGCTTCCCACCCAATCAGGTGTCTGATCTCTGAGATCCTGAATACCCCAGTTGCAGAGCTGGTGACAACTAGTTCATTTTTAAATTGAGATGTAAGTTGCATAACATAAAATTCACCAGCTTATTCTGGTTTATAGTATATTCCCTAGGTTGTGCAAGCATCACTATTATCTACCTGTAGAATATTCTCATCACCCCAGAGAGACACCACACACTAATTAGCTGTTAGTCTTCATTTCCTGGGCTCCTGGTACCCAGTCTAGTTTTTAATTAATTTATTTTTTTGGCTGAGGACTCTCCTAGCTGTCAGCTTCAACTTCTGTGGAAAAGGTTATCCTTGCAGGCTTTCCAAGCACCTTTGGAATTTCCTCTGAACAGCCATCATGGGCAGCATGTACCTTTCTATATGGAAAGAAAGAAATTGTCCTTTCCATTTCTTAATCCTTTTTCTGAAACTGTCCTTTCAATAGGCAAAGTGACTTAAGCAATTTGTAAAGCAAAATTCCTCCCCCAACACTGAAAATCAAGCTACTTGCCATGTATGCAGGGCACTTAGATGCTTCCTGGAAATACGTAAAAAGACTTAGCCATGTCACCTGCATCTCCATCCTTCCCTGGACTGTGCCTGGCATGAGGTGCACCCTGTGAATATGGGGTGGACACCACAAATGTGTTGATGGCAATGGCTGTTTGGGACTGAAATGCTGATCCCTGCTTTCTGGTGAACTGTTGCCTTCGCGTTGTTCTTGTCCTCTCTCGGAGTGCTTTAAATTTATTCATGAAACTGGTGGGAACTCAGGTGGCAATAGCTAAATCCATTTAGTAATCAGAGGAAAGCCATTTTCATGTTCCCTCACAAGGCTGCAGCGCTTAGCCAACCCAGAGGATATTAATTACTCAGCATGCTTGGAGGTGTAAAAGAGTAAATTTATCAAGACACACGCGTTTGAATCTAGATTAAGGCAACAAGATTTAAAATGGGGCAGAAATTCGGGGAAATCTGGATGAGCATAATTTAGCATTTTCGGTTTGCTCCCACCCTTTCCAGCACAAGGCAGGAGACAGAGGAAGTGTGTTCACAGACACGTTTGTAAAATTGACCATGCACACCCATGACTTTGCAGTGGCAATTTCCCATAAGCAGTTTTCAGGAACGTGCCTATGGTCGGCAGTGAGCCCCTACTGCAGCAGGGTGGGAAGTTGTTTTTCTGACCTGCAGGTTTCCCTTTTATTACTTAGCGGCCCAATGGTCCCCTGCCAGAGAGCCAGGGAAGCACAGGGCTTTACAAGCAGCTGCATCAGCTGAGGTCTTTATCACATTAAAGTGGAACGTCCTTATTCCATGGCTCATTTCAGGTTCAATCACCCTGTGCCCCCACCCTCTGTCTGTAGGTTCAATCTTCTGGGGCTAATTTTAGTCTTATTCTCTGAACCCAGATGATCAAGGGCCTTGTGCCACAGTTATATTTACTGGGTTATGATTTGAATTTCATTCTGGCCCATCCTCTAGTGTGGATCTTCCCTGTACTTGTTAACGACCTTGCTGGTGATCAAATTAGTTTCCTTTCAGATAAATAACTCCATTCCTTTGCAGTTGTGGCGTCGATGCAGGCACTAGCCCCAATGTCAGGCAGGTGGCTGTTGTCCAAGCTTTCTTGGACAAACTTAAATATAGTTGGAGTATTTATGGAAGCTTCACTCAGACAAGTGAAATCTTAAGATTAGGCAGCCACAACTTACCAGTCTCAGACGTCCCTTGGGTTCTTGGGTTCTTATTCACCAAAAAATGACAAGGTTTGAAAATTTGAGAACCAAAGCAGTTTAGGTGAATATTTATTCATTTAGAATTTGTACTGGACCCTTGCAAAAATAATTGAAAGCTCCTTATATGAACAGAGGAAACGGGGGGAAGGGAAACCATCCTTAGAGAGCAGGGCGATGGATGTGAGCAGGCATTTGAGAGGCACGTGTCTCCCTGACTGGGTTGCGACTTCTCCTCTGACATCTCCAGTAAGCAAAGATCCTGGCTGTCCCTGCGGTTCTTCATCCAGCAGTAGGGAACAGACACATTGCTCTACAGGGAGGAGCTTGCTCTTGGCATGAAACCCAAATGGATTTGTTACAAAGTAGTATCAGGTACAGTCTACTGGTAGCACTCTCATAGCTTGGGGACAGTTTAGATGATCACAATGAACATTCCCTTCAGGGAGTGCCTCCTTCCTGCCAGGCCCCGTGCCTGCTTCCAGCAGCTCACTGTCTAGAGCAGTGATGATGGCTGATTCTCTGTCAGGCCCTCCAACACAGTTGTCCCCAGCCAATCATGGCTGTCGAGCACTTGGAAGGTGGCTAGTGTGAGTAAGGCACTCGTTTTTAAAGTGTTTATTGAATATTAATTAATGTGAATTGCAGGAGCTACCATGTGGGACAGGGCAGGTCTAGAGAGAATGAATGTAAACACCTGACCAGAGTGGGTGTGCTTTCAGCTCGTCCAACTCAGTGGACGAGCGAGAGGACAACAGTGTGTGGAGTCGGGGTGGGTCAGGGGGCAAGGGACAGGGAGTGATGAAATCCACATGAAAGATACTCAAGGGGTGCATCAGTTGCATTGGCTCTCTCCTGGATTAGATGTTTCCATCAAGGCTTTGGCAAGTGCCAGATCTCAGCCACTTCATGGCAGAAGCCTCTAACAAGAGCCTGTTGTGCCTGTTTTTATAGCCCTCATTAAATGTGCCCTTAGCTTTAGACACCAGTCACCCAGGCATGGTGGGTCAGGTTGCAGTATGAGGTCAAGTTTGTGTTCCCTCCCAAAAGGGGACAGTCCACTTCAGGACAGACTCAGGCTGCCGGGGTGCCAGTGGGTAGAACTGGCACTTTCCTTATTACATATGTTTTCTCAAGGACATACACAGGCCCATGGGTACCATTTCCAAAGTTTTGCCTTATGTTAAAGGATGTTTTCCAATGGGTGTAACTAGCTCACTATATGCTTTCTCCATTAAAAGAAATTTGTGGCCCTCTGTGTTGGAAGTAACTTTTCTACCCGATGCTGGAGCACCAGCCTCCCAGGCATAGAGATTTGGGCCTTGTAAATTGAGCCTGTGATGAGTCAGCTGGTTTCTACTGCGTGTCTGGAATCAGAGAGCAAATCAGTGTCCTTAGTACAGAGGATTCCTGTCTGCCCTCCACCCAAACTGAGTCATTTAGTATAGGTCACATAGAAGAGTTATAGGATATAGCCTATACCTCTTATTTTTTTCTGATACGGAGCTATCTCCCTGATAGTTTTTTTTTTTATTGAAGTAAAACTGATCTACAACTCTTAGTTCCAGGGGCACAGCATAGCAATTGTATATACTTCTATACATTTCAGAATGATCACCACAATACAGCTTTATTTAGGACCATTTGAGGTATTGTATCTCTCATGGAATGTTTGTTTCCATCTTGATTTTAGCAGCTGTGTTTGGTTGTAGGCTCTGAAGTCTTAATAGCTCGGGATGTAGATTGAAATTTTGAATGGTTTTGTCCTCAGATCATTTGGGTCCATTGAATTCAGGGTCAGTAACGGGTTCATAAATCTGCAAAATTGTGTTATCCCTTTTTTTATTCAGGTATAGTTGATGTACAATGTCATGTAAGTTTCAGGTTTACAACATATTCATAATTTTTATGAATAATTTCATGTATAGGTATTAGGAAATATTGCCTATATTCTCTATGTTGTACAATATATCCTTGTAGCTTATTTATTTTATACCTAATAGTTTATACTTAATCCCCTACCCCTATCTGGCCCCTCCCCTGTTTCCTCTCTTGGCTGGTAACCACTGGTTTGTTCTCTATATCAGTGAGTCGTTTTTGTTACATTGATTCACTTGCTGTGTTTTTTAGATTCCACAGTGATATCATACAGTATTTGTCTTTCTCTGGCAGACTTATTTCATTTAGGATAATGTCCTCTAAGTCTATCCATATTGTTTTAAATGACGTTATTTCATTCTTTTTTATGACTGACAAATATTCCATTATATGTGTTTATATTAGAGAGAGAGAGTGTGTGTGTGTTTTGAAGAAACATCCAATAGGATGATTGGCTTATGATAGAGAACTTTAAAAATTATTTATTATTACAAGATACATCACTTTATATACGAGATTAAAATAAAAAAAAGAAGGGTTCAAATGAATAGTTAAAGTTCTCTTTCTCCCTGACCCCTTTTCTCATTCTGTAAACATAACCACTGTTACCAGGCTGTGTGTAAGCTTCCGTCCAGAAGATTTTTATGGCTATAAATGTAGATATTCATGGAAAAAAATTTCTCTGCACCTTTATTTATGTAATACTGTATCTTGGAGCTCTCTCCCATGTCAGCACATAGGTTTATGCCTTTCTTCTTTTTAATAGATTTAATTTTTTATATCAGTTTTAGGCTCAGAGCAATATTGAGCAGAAGGTATGTAGTTTTCTCGTATACCTCCTGACTGCACACATACACAGCCTCTCTCATTACCAACACCCCCCTCCTCACCAGAATGTTACCTTCATTACCATTGATTAACCTATATTGACAGTATTATCATCACCCAAAGTGCATAGTTTGAATTGTGTTTCACTCTTGGTGGTGTTGAATTCTTGTCTAGGGAATCCCATGGTCAGAGGAGCCTGGTAGGCTATAGTCCATGGAGTCCCACAGAGTTGGACATGGCTGAGCATGCACACACTTGGTGTTGTGCATTCTTTGGGTTTAGACAAATATATAATGGCATGCATCCACCATCAGAGTATCATACAGAATAGTCTCACTGCTCTAAAAATTCTCTGTGCTCCTCCTAGTCATTCTGCCCCCACACAGCCCCTGGCAACCGCTGATCCTTTTTACTGTCTTCATATTTGTCTTTCTGGAATGTCAGATAGTCAGAATCATACACTATCTTACTTTTACAATTGGCTGCTTTCTCTTAGTATGGGCATTGGAGGTTCCTCTGTGTCTTTTCATGCCTTGATAGCTTATTTATTTTTAGTGCTGAATAATATTCTATTGTCTTGACTGTAACACAGTTTATTTATCTGCTCACTTACTGAGGGACAAAGAAGCCTGGTGGACTACAGTCCATGGGATTGCAAAGAGTTAGACACGACTGAGCGACTAACATTCACTTTCTGAAGGACATCTTGGCTGCTTCCAAGCTTTCATAATTATGAATGAAGAAATTATAAACATCTGTGTGCAGGTTTTTGTTTGGACATAAGTTTTTAACTCCTTTGGGTAAACACGAAGGAGCACAATTGGTGGATCATATGGTATGTATGTGTTCTTAGAAAACAGCAAACTGTCTTCCAAAGTGACTGTACCATTTTGTACTCCCAGCAGTAATATGATTTCCTTTCATTCTACAGCCTTATCAGCTCTTGGTGTTGTCCATGTTCTGGATTTTGGCCATTCTCATAGGTGTATACTGGTATCTCAGTGTTTTAATTTGAATTTCCTATTGACATATGATGTGCAACATGTTTTCCTATGTGTATTTGCCATCTATCTGTCTTCTTTAATGTGTCAGTTAAAGTCTTTAGTCCATTGTTTTCACTTGGTCTGCTTTTGTTTATGTGTATAGCTTTAGCAACCTCCTTACAAGGCATATACCAACTCTGACTCACACAGTTCATATCTTTTTTTTCTTTATCTCTTTCCCCCTCAGCATTCTTGATATATAATTGACAATGTGATGATTTGCTACATGTATATATTGTGAAGTGATTGCCACAATAAGATTAGTTAACACATTTTTGTAGGTCAGGAAGCAACAGTTAGAACTGGACATGAAACAACAGACTGGTTCCAAATACGAAAAGGAGTACATCAAGGCTGTATACTGTCACCCTGCTTATTTAACTTCTATGCAGGGTACATCATGAGAAATACTGGGCTGGAAGAAGCACAAGCTGGAATCAAGATTGCCAGGAGAAATATAAATAACCTCAGATATGCAGATAACACCACCCTTATGGCAGAAAGTGAAGAGGAACTAAAAAGCCTCTTGATGAAAGGTAAAGAGGAGAGTAAAAAGTTGGCTTAAAGCTCAACATTCAGAAAACGAAGATCATGGCATCTGGTCCCATCACTTCATGGGAAATAGATGGGGAAACAGTGTCAGACTTTATTTTTCTGGGCTCCAAAATCACTGCAGATGGTGATTGCAGCCATGAAATTAAAAGACGCTTACTCCTTGGAAGGAAAGTTATGACCAACCTAGACAGCATATTGAAAAGCACAGACATTACTTTGCCAACAAAGGTCTGTCTAGTCAAAGCTATGGTTTTTTCAGTACTCATGTATGGATGTGAGAGTTGGACTATGAAGAAGGCTGAGTGCTGAAGCATTGATGCTTTTGAACTGTGGTGTTGGAGAAGACTCTTGAGAGTCCCTTGGACTTCAAGGAGATCCAACCAGTCCATCCTAAAGGAGATCAGTCCTGGGTGTTCTTTGGAAGGACTGATGCTAAAGCTGAAACTCCAATACTTTGGCCACCTCATGTGAAGAGTTGACTCATTGGAAAAGACTCTGATGCTGGGAGGGATTGGGGGCAGGAGGAGAAGGGGATGACAGAGGATGAGATGGCTGGATGGCATCACTGACTCGATGGACGTGAGTTTGAGTGAACTCCGGGAGTTGGTGATGGACAGGGATGCCTGGCGTGCTGTGATTCATGGGGTCGCAAAAAATCGGACACAACTGAGCGACTGAACTGAACTGAACTAAATTGCATTTGTGTGTGTGTGTGTGTGTATCTGGTGAGAACATTTAGGATCTACCCTCTTGACGATAGTGTATCATATTCTTGCAAATTGCTAATTACAGTTACCAAACAGGTTCGTCTAGTCAAGGCTGTGGTTTTTCCTGTGGTCATGTATGGATGTGAGAGCTGGACTGTGAAGAAGGCTGAGCGCCGAAGAATTGATGCTTTTGAACTGTGGTGTTGGAGAAGACTCTTGAGAGTCCCTTGGACTGCCAGGAGATCCAACCAGTCCATTCTGAAGGAGATCAGCCCTGGGATTTCTTTGGAAGGAATGATGCTAAAGCTGAAACTCCAGTACTTTGGCCACCTCATGCGAAGAGTTGACTCATTGGAAGAGACTCTGATGCTGGGTGGGATTGGGGGCAAGAGGAGAAGGGGTAGACAGAGGATGAGATGGCTGGATGGCATCAGTGACTCGATGGACGTGAGTCTGAGTGACCTCCAGGAGTTGATGATGGACAGGGATGCCTGGCGTGCTGCGATTCATGGGGTTGCAAAGAGTTGGACACGACTGAGTGACTGATCTGATCTGATACCACACACTTATTAGATCCCTAGAACTTATTCATCTTGTAACTGGAAGTTTATACCCTATGGCCAACAATGACCAACATCTCCCCATTTCCCCCAGCCCTGCAGTCCCAGGCAGCCAGCCACCATTCTACTTTGTTTCTATGAGTTAGGTTTTTTTTAGACTCTATGTGCAGGTGAAGTCATACAGTTATTTGTCTTCCTCTGACTTTTTTCACTTAGCATAATACCTTCTAGATATATCCATATTGTTGAAAAGGCAGAATCTCCTTCTTTTTAATGGCAAATAAGATTCTGTGGTGTATATGTATATACCACATTTACTTTATCCATTCATCTATCTGTGGACGCTTAGTTTCCATATCTTGGCTATTGGGAGGAAGGCTGCAAGGAACATAGCTGGAGGGGGTGGTGGTGCAGATATCTCTTTGAGATAGTGATTTCCTTTGTTTTGGCAATATGGCCACAAGTAGGATTTGATGGATCATAATTCTGTTTATCAATTTTTGAAGACCCTCCATATTATCTTCCAGAGTGGCTGAACCAATTTACTTCCTACCACAGTGCATAACGATTACTTTTTCTGCACACCCGCACCAAAACTTAGCATGTTTTTTTGACTCTAGCCATTCTAACAGGTGTGAGGTGATACCTCATTTTGGTTTTGATTTGCATTTCCCTGATGATGGATATTGTTAAGCATCTTTTCATATACCTGTTGGCCATTTGTATATCTTCTTTGGAAAAATGTCTGTTTAGTTCCATGTGAGTGACACAAACACACATTGACGAAAAGACAGTGTCTCTTCAATAAATGGTTCTGGGAGGACTGGACAGCTTTTACATGTAAAAGAATGAAATTAGAACATTCTCTAATGCTATATGCAAAAATAAACTCAAAATGTATTAAAGTCCTAAATGTAAGAGTGAACACTATAAAATTCCTAGAGGAAAACATAGGTAGAACACTCTTTGACATAAACTGCAGGAATTAATTTTCGATCTGTTTACTAAAGTAAAGGAAATAAAAGCAAAATAAACAAATGGAACATAATTAAAAGCTTTTGCACAGCAAAGGAAACTGTCAACAAAACAGAAACCAATGCACTATGATTCATTTTGAGTTAATATGAAAAGTCTAAGGTCTGTGTCTAGGGTTTTTGTTGTTGTTGTTCCATGTGGATGTCCAGGTGTTGAAGCACCATCTGTTGAAAAGACTGTCTTTTCTCCATCATACTGCCTTTGCTCCTTTGTCAAAGATCATTTGGCTGTGTTTATGTCAGTCTGTTTCTGGGCTCCCTGTTCTGTTCCATTGATCTCTTTGTCTCTTGCTAATACCACAGTATCTTAACTTTATAGTAAGTCTTGAGATGGGTAGGGTCAGTCCTCTAAGTTTGTTCTTTTCATTCAATATTGTATTAGCTATTCTGGGTTTTCTTCCTCTCAGTATCAACTTGTCAGTATAAACTTAAAAATCAGTTTTGTCAGTCACAAAATCATTTGCTGACATTTCAATTGTGATTGCACTGAATCTATAATCAAATTGGGAAGAACTGACATTTTGACAGTATTGAATCTTCCTATCCATGAACATGAAATATCTCTTCTCTTTTGATTTCTTTCATTAGAGTTTTGTAGTTTTCTTTATATAGATCTTGTGCATATTTTGTTAGATTTCTATAAGGTGTTTATTTGGGGGAGGTGCTGCTAATGTAAACAGTGTTGTGCTTTTTGTTAATATTTCAAATTCCATTTGTTCATTGCTGGTACATAGGAAATCTACTTATATTAACCATATACCCTGCAACCTTGCTATAGTTACTTATTAGTTCTAGGAGTTTTGAGTTTTGGGGTAGATTTTTTTCAATAATCATGTCTTCTGCAAAAACAGTTTTATTTCTTCCTTTCCAGTCTTTATACCTTTTCTCCTTTTCTTGTCTTACTGAAGTAGCTGGGGCTGACAGTATGATGTTGAAAAGCAGTGCTGAGAAGGGACATCATTGCCTTGTTCCTGATCATGTTAGCTGTAGGTTTTTTGTAGATATTCTTTATCAAGTTGAGGAAATTCCCTTGTAGCCCTAGTTTACTGAGAGTATCCCATTCTTTTAAACAGCTGCAGAACACTTCATTGTATTGAAGAACCATATTTACTTCAACTATTCTTCAGTGAACACTTGGTCTGATTCCATTTCTTTTTGCTCTTGTAAGCAGTACTGCTATAAACATCCTGTACGTACCTCTTTGGGCACATGTGCAAGTATTTTTCTGTAACATGTACCTAAAAGTATAATCGTTGAATTGAGAAATATGCATATTTAAATTATTTTAATTGTCTAAATGTTTTAAGAATTACAGACCTGCAGGAAACTCGCAAGTACAGTGCAGGGACCTTCTTTTTTCCCCCTAATAAGTTGAGAAGATGTTACCATACCCTATGATCCTTCCTCTCACAACATACTTCAGAGTGCATTTCCTACAAACATCCTTTTGCATATCATCAATGTAACCATCTGAATTGGAAAATGAATGCAGATCCATTAATACTACCTAATTCTCAGACTCCATTCAAGTTTCACCAGTTGTTCCAATATTATCTAATACAAGGAATTCCCATTTACTATTCACCTAGATTTCCCAGTTATAGCATATTTGCTGTGGTGTATGTATTTATCTTCAAATACTTTTCTTCTGAATAATTTCAGAATCAGTCCCAAATATCTCTTGATATATCAGTATGCATTTCCTAAAAATGAGGACAACCCTCCTCTATGACTATAGTACATCCATCAAGATCAGGAAATTGACAGTGAGCCAGTATTACCATCTGGTCCACAGACCTCATTCAAATTTCACTCATTGTCCCACTGATTATCTTTATAGGTTCAGGATCCAGTCCAGGAATACCTGTTGAATTTAGCTGTCATGATTTCCCTGATCTCAGGGACTGTAGTCTCTCAATACTTGTTCAATGCTGAAAGCTGTTGCCTCATGTTTTGTTCATTTTATGGTTATTTATGATGGGAAGGCTAATCTGATACTGGTTATTTAATCAAAGGAAGAATTGAAAGTCTACTTTAGAATATTAGAAGCTGGGTTATTAAGTGCATGACTTTTATTGGTGGATTATATGATTTAAACCCATAAAATATGTCACTTTTCCTCTTTAGAGGTTTAGGTCTTAAATTTCATCTTGCCTTATATCAGTATTTTTTTCCTTCCTGTTAGCACTTGTTATATCAGTTCAGTTCAGTCACTCAGTCATGTCCAACTCTTTGCGACCCTATGGACTGCAGCATGCCAGGCTTCCCTACCCATCACCAACTCCCGGAGCTTGCTCAAACTCATGTCCATTGAGTCAGTGATGCCATCCAACCATCTCATCCTCTGTCGTCCCCTTCTTTTCCCGCCTTCAATCTTTCCCAGCATCAGGGTCTTTTCCAGTGAGTCAGTCCTTTGCATCACGTGGCCAGAATATTGGAGCTTCAGCATCAGTCCTTACAATGAATATATTCTGAACTGATTTCCTTTAGGGTTGACTGGTTTGATCTCCTTGCACTCCAACGGACTCTCAAGAGTCATCTCCAACACCATAGTTCAAAAGCATCAATTCTTTACCGCTCAGCTTTCTTTATGGTCCAACATTCACATCCATACATGACTAATGGCAAAAACATAGCTTTGATGAGAAGGACCTTTGTCAGCAAAGTAATGTCTCTACTTTTTAATATGCTCTCTAGGTTAGCAATAGCTTCCCTTCCAAGGGAGAAGCCTCTTTTAATTTCATGGCTGCACTCACCATCTGCAGTGATTTTGGAGCCCAAGAAAATAAAGTCTGTCAGTGTTTCCATTGTTTCCCCATGTATTTGCCATGCAGTGATGGGACCAGATGCTGTGATCTTGGTTTTTTGAATGTTGAGTTTTAAGCCAGCTTTTTCACTCTCCTCTTTCACTATTATCAAGAGGCTCCTCAGTTCCTCTTTTCTTTCTGCCATGAAGGTGGTGTCATCTACATATCTGAGGTTATTGATATTTTTCCTGGAAATCTTGATTCCAGCTTGTGCTTCCTCCAGCTCAGCATTTCGTATGATGTGCTCTGCATATAAGTTAAATAAGCAGGTTAACAATATACAGCCTTGATGTACTCCTTTCCCGACTTGGAATCAGTCCATTGTTCCATGTCCAGTTCTAACCATTGCTTCTTAACATGCATACACATTTCTCAGGAGGCAGGAAAGGTGGTCTGGTATTCCCATCTCTTGAAGAATTTTCCGCAGTTGGTTGTGATCCACACAGTGAAAGGCTTTGGCATAGTCAATAAAGCAGAAATAGATGTTTTTCTGGAACTCTTTTGCTTTTTCGATGATCCAATTGATGTTGGCAATTTGATCTCTGGTTCCTCTGCCTTTTCTAAATCCAGCTTGAACATCTGGAAGTTCTTCATATACTGTTGAAGTCTTGCTTGGAGAATTTTGAGTATTTGTTTGCATGTGAGATGAGTGCAATTGTGCAGTAGTTTGAACATTCTTTGGCATTGCCTTTCTTTGGGATTGGAATGAAAACTGACCTTTTCCAGTCCTGTAGCCACTGCTGAGTTTTCCAAATTTTCTGGCATCTTGAGAGCAGCACTTTCACAGCATCATCTGTTAGGATTTGAGATAGCTCAGCTGGAATTCTATCACCTCCACTAGCTTTGTTCTTAGTGATGCTTTCTAAGGCCCACTTGACTTCAGACTCCAAGATGTCTGGCTCAGATACCATTGTGGTTATCTGGGTCATGAAGATCTTTTTTGTACAGTTCTTTTTCCACCTCTTCTTAATAGCTTCTCCTTCTGTTAGGTCCATACCGTTTCTGTCCTTCATTGAGCCCATCTTTGCATGAAATGTTCCCTTAGTATCTCTGATTTTCTTGAAGAGATCTCTAGTCTTTCCCATTCTACTGTTTTCCTCTATTTCTTGGCATTGATCACTGAGGAAGGCTTTCTTGTCTCTCCTTGCTATTCTTTAGAACTCTGCATTCAAATGGGTATATCTTTCCTTTTCTCCTTTGCCTTTTGCTTCTCTCCGTTTCTCAGCTATTTGTAAGGCCTCCTCAGACAACCATTTTGCCTTTTTGCATATGTTTTTCTTGGAGATGGTCTTAATCACTGCCTCCTGTACAGTGTCATGAACCTCTGTCCATAGTTCATCAGGCACTCTATCAAATCTAATCCCTTAAATCTATTTCTCACTTCCACTGGATAATCATAAGGGATTTGATTTAAGTCATACCTGAATGGTCTAGTGATTTTCCCTACTTTCTTCAATTTAAGTCTGAATTTGGCAATAAGGAGTTGATGATCTGAGCCACAGTCAGCTCCTGGTCTTGTTTTTGCTGAGTGTATAGAGCTTCTCCATCTTTGGGTGCAAAGAATATAATCAATCTGATTTTGGTATTGACCATCTGGTAATGTCTATGTGTATAGTCATCTCTTGTGTTGTTGGAAGAGGGTGCTTGCTATGAACAGTGTGTTCTTTTGGCAAAACTCTGTTAGCCTTTGCCCTGCTTCTTTTTGTACTCCAAGGCCAAACTTGCCTATTACTCCAGTTGTTTCTTGACTTCCTACTTTTGCATTACAGTCCCCTATGTTGGAAAGGACATCTTTTTTTGGTGTTAGTTCTCGAAGGTCTTGTAGGACATCATAGAACCATTCGACATCAGGTTCTTCAGCATTATTGGTTGGGGCATAGACTTGGATTACTGTGATATTGAATGGTTTGCCTTGGAAAGAAACAGAGATCATTCTGTCATTTTTGAGATTGCCCCCAAGTACTGCATTTTGGGCTCTTGTTCACTATGAGAGCTACGCCATTCCCTCTAAGTGATTCTTGCCCACAGTAGTAGGTATAATGATTATCTGAATTAAATTTACCCATTCTGGTCCATTTTAGTTCACTGATTCCTAGAAAGTCGATGTTCACTCTTGCCATCTCCTGTTTGAACACTTCCAATTTGCCTTGCTTCATGAACCTGACATTCCAGGTTCCTATGCAATACTGTTCTTTATAGCATCAGACTTTACTTCCATTACCAGTCACATCCTCAACTGGGTGTTGTTTTCACTTTGGCTCCATCTCTTCATTCTTTCTGGACTTATTTCTCCACTCTTCTCCAGTACCATATTGGGCACCTACCAACCTGGGGAGTTCATCTTTCAGTGCCCTATCTTTTTGCCTTTTCATCCTGTTCGTGGGGTTTTCAAGGCAAGAATACTGAAGTGGTTTGCCATTCCACTGGGGATCCAGCAAAGGGACTGTGAACCCCTGGGAATTTGACTTTGGAGGCCAGTGTGATTTGATAACAGGACTTCCACAGGACTGGGAAAGCAGGCTCTTGGAGGGCACAAACAAGACCTTGTGTCACCAGGAGCCAGGAGAAAGGAGCAGTCCCCACAAGAGACTGAGCCAGACTTGTCTGTGAGTATCCAGGTTTCTCCGGTGGAGGTGTGGGTCGACAGTGGCCTGCAGCTAATCTGCTAATAGGTATATAACGCCTTACTAAAAACTAGTAAGGGGGTACCCTTTCTGCCCCCTTCTGATGTCTATGTCAAAAGCTTTCTCTGTTTCTTTTATACTTTAATGAAACTTTACTACACAAAAGCTCTGAAGGATCAAGCCTCGTCACTGACCCCAGATCAAATTCTTCTCCTCCAGAGGCCAAGAATCCCGGTGTTGTTCATGGCTCAAGGCAACAACCTTTCAATAGGAAATTTGCTCTATTTACACTCACTTTTTATTAGCATAGTTATACATATTATTGTGTTAGACAATATGGAAAGTCCATGTTTTGTGTTTAACATATTTTTGTTTTTTCCATTTGGTGACTTTTGTTGAATTTTAGTTGTTGGTATTGACCTTTCTTTTCATTCTTGAATGAGTTAGAGGTTATACATCCTGTATCTCTTTTTTTAGTGGTTACCTTAATTTTTTTGCTATAGGAAATAGATATTTAAAAATAAACTTTTTAAGAACAGTTTTAGATTTACAGTGCAAAGCTAATACAAAGAGTTCCCATGTGCTCTACACCTAGATAGCTTCCCTTGTTATAACATTTTATATTAGTACAGTACATGTATCACAATTAATGAACCAACACTGATACAGTTATTAAAGTCCATACTCTATTCAGATTTTCTTAGTTTTTTACTTAAAGTCCTTTTTCTGTCCTAGGGTCTGATCCAGCGTACCACGTGAATTTCCATCATTACATCTCCTTTGGCTCTTCAAGCTGTGCCAGTTTCTCAAACTTAGTTTTTGACAGCCTTGAAAGTTTTTAGGAGTATTCAGTTCAGTTCAGTTGCTCAGTCATGTCCAACTCTTTGTGACCCCATGGACTGCAGCACACCAGGCTTCCCTGTCCATCACCAACTCCTGGAGCTTGCTCATACTCATGTCCTTTGAGTTGGGGATGCCATCCAACCATCTCATCCTCTGTCATCCCCTTCTCCTCCCGCCTTCAATTTTTCCCAGCATCAGGGTATTTTCCAATGAGTCAATTCTTCTCATCACATGGCCAAAGTATTAGAACTTCACTTTCAGCATCAGTCCTTCCAATGAACATATTCTAAACGGATTTCCTTTAGGATTGGCTGGTTTGATCTCCTTGCAGTCCAGTGGACTCTCAAGAGTCTTCTCCAACACCATAGTTCAAAAGCATCAATTCTTCACTGCTCAGCTTTCTGGTCCAGCTCTCATATCCATACATAACTACTGGAAAAACCATAGCTTTGACTAAAAGGACCTTTGTTGGCAAAGTCACGTCTCTGCTTTTTAATATGCCATCTAGGTTGGTCATAATTTCCCTTCCAAGGAACAAGCGTTTCTTAATTTCATGGTTGCAGTCACTACCTGCAGTGATTTTAGAGCCCAAGAAAATAAAGTCTGTCAATGTTTCATTGTTTCCCCATCTATTTGCCATGCAGTGATGGGACTGGATGCCATGATCTTGGTTTTCTGAATGTTGAGGTTTAAGCCAGCTTTTTCACGCTCCTCTTTCACTATTATCAAGAGGCTCTTTAGTTCCTCTTCTCTTTCTGCCATAAGGGTGGTGCCATCTGCATATCTGAGGTTATTGATATTTCTCCTGGCAGTCTTGATTTCAGCTTGTGCTTCATCCACCCCAGCATTTTGCTTGATTAATCAAGTATTTTGTAGGATGCACCTCAGTTGGAGTTCTTCTGCTCTTTTCCTTGTGACTATATGGGGCTTATGGAGTTATCCTTCCTTGAAAGGAAGACCACAGAGATTTAGTGCCCTTCTCATCATATCAAGGGAATATAGTATTGGGACTTCTAGTGGTCCAGTGGTTAAGACTTTGTACTTCCACTGCAGGGGGCATGGGTTCCATCCCTGGTCAGGGAACTAAGACTCCACATGCTGTACAGAAAGACCAAAAAAAAAAAAAAAAAAAGCAGGGAATATAGTATCAGTATAACTCATCACTATTAATCTTAATCTTGATCACCTGGCTGATGTAGTATATGTCAGTTTCTCCACTGTAAGGTTATTTTTCTCTTCCCCACCCCTTATACTATAATCTTGGAAGGGAGTCAGCACTTATGGAGAGGAGAAATGTCTACATAAATTAATTTGAATTCTTCTGTTTTTATGTTTTTGCTGTCATTTATATCAGCATAGAGTCATGGATATTTATTTTATACATAGGGTCATAATCCAGTACCACTTTATTTTGCTACTTTAAATTTTTCCAGCTTGAGCCATTGAGAACTCTTTTCTGTCAGTTCTGTGCCCCTTTGACATATACCCACCAATATAAAATATTTTTAAAAGTACTTCCTAGCACTGTAAGAAGCTCAGATCTCATCTAGATATTTCCTGTCCCAATTTAGAATCAGCTATGTCTCCAAGGAGGTCTGGTTCCTTTTATTGGAGAATTGTGTTTAGAAACCAAAATCTGGGTGCCGGGTGTGTTCATTGCTACTTGGGTGGTGTTGCTTCTAGGCCTTTTCATCTGACAGAGCAAGGGGATGTATATCTGAATACTAACTCCATGTATATGCACATGTTTGTGAATATTTCTATATGTAACCACACACACACACATATATATATATATAGCTAAACATTATTCATACTGATGTCTCCAATTCTAGTCAACTGTCATATGGATCTCTTTCTAATTCTCTCGTCTGTAACCTCCCTCTCCAGCAGTGAGAAACCTGGCTTCTGTAATCTACTGTCCATTTGCTTCCTTGTTTAGTTTCAGTATACATGCAAAGTGATTTGCTTGAGACTTAATGTGTATACCCTGTGGGAAACTACATGCCTACCTAGAGGGAAGGAAAGCTGTCAAGTTCAGTAGCGATCAGGGTTGGGCAGATGGGTCCACTTCTGAGGACAAATTGTCTTGTGAAAAAACCTTCTGCACAGCCTTTTTAGTTATGTGTCAGATACTAGCCTAGGTGTAGGTGCTGGGGTTGGTGGGGGGGAGCATGTCCTAGGTTGCCAAAATGCAGAGCAGCCTTTGTATGAGAGTTGGGATGGGGTGAAAGAACTTGGCTCATTATCAAAAGTCATACTATGAAGAAGTTTTTTCTATAAGGTTATATTAAATACTTCATTTTTCATACACTTGAACCTTCAGTCTTCTAGTGGACTGAGAACTGTTTTTTTTTTTTTGGTTTTGTTTTGTTTTTGCTGTTGTTTTGGAATCAATAGATTGCTTGTTGAGGGATATCAATTCAGTGTATCTTTGGGTGGCTTCAACTGATTTCCTTTTGTGGTATTGTCTTCATAATACTGTCTAAAGGGAAGTGACAGTTACAAGAGTATATTTGTATTATTTTATTTTTTTACAAGAGAGTTACATTTTTAAATCTTTTTTTTCTTTTTAATTTTCAGGATCTGGGGACACTGGCGGTTTCCGTCTGGAGGATGCAGTGGAAGGAACTTCTTCAGTAAAGCGTGAGTAGTAAATCAGACTATTAAATACATATAACAGTGCTTAATATGCGCTACCCATTTAGAATACACATTCTAGGAAAATAGTAGGTGGCCTGTTTCACTTAATCAGATATAACATGGTTATTATAATTTGAATTATTTAAAAGAAAATCTGGATATTTAAAATCCTTTGTTTCCTTTATGGAGAATACCAAAAATGTATAATAATTGACCCAGGATTTTCTCTGACTCAAGTCATAGCCCTTGCTGGTGTGACACCCCAGCAGTGACCTCCAAGGACTAGCTTTTTCTAGCTCAGAAAAAGATACCTTGAAATGAATAAGGGATTTGTTTCTCCTTTTAGATCTTTTTATAGTGACTATTCTTTATGTGGTGTCTACGTGTAACCTCTCAAATGCTAAGCTTTATCATCAATTTCTCTTTAAATTTTTTAAATTTAAATTTTTCTCTCAAGGTTAACCTTTTTTTTTTTACTTTTCTTTTTTTAATTTATTTTAATTAGAGGCTAATTACTTTACAATATTGTGGTGGGTTTTGCCATATATTGACATGAATCAGCCATGGGTGTACATGTTTTCCCCATCCTGAACCCCCCTCCCACCTCCCTCCCCATTCCATCCCTCAGGGTCATCCCAGTGCACCAGCCCTGAGCACCTGGTCTTATGCATCGAACCTGGACTGGCGATCTATTTCACATATGATAATACACACGTTTCAATTCTGTTCTCTCAAATCATCCCACCCTTGCCTTCTCCCACAGAGTTCAAAAGTCTGTTCTTTACATCTGTGTCTCTTTTGCTGTCTCACATATAGGTCACCATTACCATCTTTCTAAATTCCATATATATGCATTAATATACCGTATCGGTGTTTTTCTTTCTGACTTCGCTGTGTATAATAGGCTCCAGTTTCATCCACCTCATTAGAACTGATTCAAATGCATTCTTTTTAATAGCTGAGTAATATTTCATTGTGTATATGTAGCACAGCTTTCTTATCCATTCGTCTGCCAATGGACATCTAGGTTGCTTCCATGTCCTGGCTATTGTAAACAGTGCTGTGATGAACATTGGGGTACACGTGTCTCTTTCAATTCTGTAAACCATTCTTTTAAACATCCATGAATACTTAGAAAGTAAAGCTGATATTGCCCTTGGTCCCTCCTCATCCTGTAACACCTGCTCCCATTCCCCAGAGGGAATTGCCTAAGCCAATTTGGAATATGCTGGTCCCAATTAGTTTTCTCTGCTGTTATGAACATTTATATATATAGCTTGTTCAGTGTTTTATGTTTTACATAACATGTGTGCTGCTGCTGATGCTGCCAAGTCTCTTCAGTCGTGTAGGGCGTCTTCATTTCAGTTATATGTATATATTTCACAACTTAAAAAAAAATTAATATGTATTGAAGACCTGAGTAAATATAGCTCTCTATGGTAGTTTCCTTTGTTACAGGATGTTTTAACAAAGTACCACAGACTGGGTGACTTAAAACCACAGAAATTTGTTTACTCCCAGTTCTGGAGGCCAGAAATTCAAAATCACAGTGTTGGCAGAACATACTCCTCTTTGAAGGCTCCAGGTGAAGAATGCTTCCTTGCCTAACCTAGCTTCTGGTGGCTCCAGGTGGTCTTCAGCTTGCAGCTGCATGGCTCCTATCTTTGTCTCCATCTTCACTTGCCCTTCTTCATGTGTGTGTCTTCCCCTCAGTCTTTTATAAGGACACTTTTTGTTGAATTTAGAATCTACCTGGATAATCTCGAATTATCTCATCCCACGATCTTTACTTAATTACATCTGCAAAGACCCTTTTTTCCAAGTAAAGTCACATTCATAAGATTAGTACTTGGCTATATATTTTGAGAGCCACCATTAAGCATACTACATTTTATATCTCATACACAAACGTTTGCTTCATGAAACTGGTATTCCAGTGGTATGGCTTCAGCCATGGCCAGTGATGCTACTTCTTACTGGCAGACATGTGGTTTGTTTTTATTTTGCACAGTTACACATGGGACTTAAGTGAGCATTCTTGTCTGTTTCCTTTGTTCTCAAGTATAATGAAACTACAAGGCCAAAGGGTATATGTATTTTTTACTTTAATAGATGCTGACAAATTGTTTCCAAAATGATTGTGCCATCACGTACTCCCACTGATACTGTTATGAGTACCTTTTTCCCCAGACCTTCATCATCACCAAATTTTACCAATTAAAAACATTTTACCAGCATGATGGACGAAAGAGATCCTATTTTTTTTTTTTTTTGGCCATTTGCATTTTCCTCTTTGAATTGTCTGTTCATATCCTTCCCCCATTTTTCTGCCAAGTTGCTTGTCTTTTTTTTCTAATGAGTATGAAAGGTCTCTTTGTATATTCAGGATTGAGAAGGGCAGGGACTCAGGAATTAGACTGCGTGTGTCTGAACTCTGCCTCTGTCACTTATCAACTGTTACCTTGAGTGAGTTATCTTCCTTGCACCTCCATTTCCTCATCTGTTGCATGAGGTTAATAATAATAATGAATTAGTAATAATTGTAAGAGTTCAATGAGATGGCCCCTGTGAAGCATTTAGCAGAGGGCTTGATACAAGGTGAGTGCTCAGTGTCAGCCATTATTATTATTTGATTTCATTGGACGGACTTACTGTGGCTGGGCCTCTGGTGTAAGAGTCAAGCATATATGATGAATGTACACCTACTTAAACTGATCAAGAAAGTCAACATAATTCCCGTCTAACCTCCAGATAGAATTTTTGCAGAAATCAGATCAGATCAGTCGCTCAGTCGTGACCGACTCTTTGCAACCCCATGAATCACAGCACGCCAGGCCTCCCTGTCCATCACCAACTCCCGGAGTTCACTCAGACTCACGTCCATCGAGTCAGTGATGCCATCCAGCCATCTCATCCTCTGTCGTCCCCTTCTCCTCCTGCCCCCAATCCCTCCCAGCATCAGAGTCTTTTCCAATGAATCAACTCTTCGCATGAGGTGGCCAAAGTACTGGAGTTTCAGCTTTAGCATCATTCCTTCCAAAGAAATCCCAGGGCTGATCTCCTTCAGAATGGACTGGTTGGATCTCCTGGCAGTCCAAGGGACTCTCACGAGTCTTCTCCAACACCATAGTTCAAAAGCATCAATTCTTCGGCGCTCAGCCTTCTTCACAGTCCAACTCTCACATCCATACATGAGCACTGGAAAAACCATAGCCTTGACTAGACGAACCTTTGTTGGCAAAGTAATGTCTCTGCTTTTGAATATGCTATCTAGGTTGGTCATAACTTTCCTTCCAAGGAGTAAGCGTCTTTTAATTTCATGGGTGCAGTCACCATCTGTAGTGATTTTGGAGCCCAGAAATAGGCTGATCCTAAAATTCATATGCAAATTCAAGAAACCCAGGGTAGTCAAAACTGTCTTGAAAAGGATGTTAGAGGACTCACACTTCCAAATGTCAGAGCTTACTACAAAGCTGCAGTAATCAAAATAGTCTGGTATTTATCACAAAGGTAGATATAACTCAATGGAATAGAATTGAGAGTCTAGAGATGAACTATTATATCTGTGGCCTGTTGAATTTTGACCAAGGTGCTGAGACTGTTCAGCGAGGGAAGGAATGGTCTCTTCAATAAATGGTATTGGGACAATTGGATATCCACATACAAAAAGTAAATTTGGACCCCTGCCTCACACCTTATACAAAAATTAACTCAAAATGGGCCATATACATAAAAACAAACTTCTAAGAGATTTATAGTTTTGTGTATGGTGTGAGGTGAGAGCCTTGAGCATTCTCAGGCCTTTCCTGAGCATTTCCATAGTCTTATACATGCAGGTGGCCTTTTAGATTCCCAGGAAAATCAATATAGTTAATAACAGTGATGGTTTTAATGAAATCGTTTAACATCTCCAAAACCAAACACGACCAAACAACAAAACAAGCATAGTACATGTAAACACACCCCCAATTTGTAAGTTTGTTAATTTCCTGATGGAGAACTTTTTAATATCTCGGTCCCTTTCTCAGTTGTGTGCCAGCCCATCTGATCTTCATCAGCGCCCATTAGCCAGTGTGTCTGGGACCCATAGGACCACCAGAACATGTGTCTTTGGTGGAATGGCATCCTTTAAAACCAGGTCACTCTGCCATCCATTTTTTTCTATCTTAGCTTGCTTCTCATGCGACTGAGGTTTCAGAGAGATAGGCCCATCCGTCTCTCCTTGGCCTAGTTGTTTTTCCAGTTGGAGAACATTTCTCCTTTTTCCGTTGTATATTTCTTATTGAAAGAGTCCCTGACACCTCGGTCAGGGTATTTGTATGTGACATCCATTCATCCATATTGAACAATGTTTACTGGGTGCTTGCTCGTTGCCAGGCACTTCCCCAGGAGCTGGGCATGCCACATGGACTAGGTCGTTGCCCTCAGGGAGCTCTTTTCTCCAGAAGGACACAGTACATATAACAATTTCAGATGTTATGTTATCCAGTGCACTCCAGTGTTATGGAGTGCACTGGAGCAGATGCAATAGGGTGACGGGACAGGGGGGGCCCAAAATAGGGGTGACGACTTTAGATTAAGCAGTAGAGGCCTTTTGCAGGAAGGGCGATATGCAGGAGCAAGGAAACAGCCTTCAAAGCCAAGGGATCAGGTTTAAGAGCTGCGAGGCAGCAAAGAACCTCATTGAGTCTGGGGCCTAGAAGGTGGCCTGTGTGGCTAGAGTATGGACAGTGTTGGAGAAAAGGAGGAGCAGTTGGCAGGGGCTGGATCATTTAGGGTGTTAGCAGGTATGGTGACCACTTTATTATAAGTACAAGGGGAAGCTCCTGGAATATTTAAAGCTTTATTTAGAGAGAATTCCCATACCATACAACTCACCTATTTAAAACATACAATTTGGTCTTTTCTGGTGTATTCACATAGTTGTGCATCCATCACTATAGCCAGTTTTAGAGCATTTTATCACCTTAGAAGAAACCTTGTTCCCTTCCCTTAGTGCCCCCTGATTCCTTGATTCTTCCCCTCCCCTAGAGCCCCTGGCAACCACCAGTCTCCTTCCTGTCTCCCTGCATTTCCTTGTTCTGGGACATGTCAGTGGAGTCATATAATGTGTAGACTTAAATTTGGCTTCTTTCACTTGGAGTAACACTTTCAGGGTTCACCATGTTGGTTTCAGAATTTTGCCCCTCCCTCTCCCCTGCCTTCACACCCTCTTCCCTCATCTCTCCCCTTTTCACTCTGTGTGCAGTCATCTCACAGGGGGATCTGCTTTTTCTTTTGCCAAATCAAGCTTCTTATGAGTGCCCCAAATTTCTCCAAATGCCATTGACACTGTCATAGAGCCCCACCCAGGGGAAGCGGCCCAGCTTATTGACTGTTTGGTTGTGGCACACCTTACAAAGAGGCATTCCCAGCAGGAGTGCAGTGTTGCTGGCCACGTTCACTGAGCATCAGAGAATCTTTGTTAAGTCTGTCATTTTGAGCGAGGCTTCACAGAAACAGATGACTTTATTTTAGGAGCTCACTGCTTTGATGACCTCGGCCTACTCTTCTAATTCCTTGATAAGTAGCTAGACTTTGCTCATTTCAATTGTTGACGATAATAAATCCCATTTAAAGGCTCACGACTAGAAAATCTGAAGTTAATGGTGTCTTAAAAAGTACACAAATCCAACATCATGCTCTGCATCACCACAGGCTCAGGCTCTGATGCAGCAGCTGGTTACCTAGACATACAAGGAACATATACTCTTGAACTGGCACCTGTAGTTCTTCAGAGAAACCAGGATCCTCCAGAAACTGGGAATAGTAGGGTAGAGTCCCACAAAGCCATCGTGATCACGATGCTATGGCATGGCTTAAGGATAGACATGCAGATCAAATGAATACAAATTAGAGTCCCAAGTCCTTAGCATCTATGTTTTTTTCAAGCCAGAAGAAATAATTTTTACACAAGAGCTATATGAATCATGGATTTTAAGCTAATAATATGTAAGTCACAATTGCTTTTCTAAATATTGCACAAATGGTGGTTTCAGTAATGTCATTTCTCTTTCCTAACTATGTGTGTGCTAAGTTGGCTTCAGTGGTGTCTGACTCTTTGCAACCTTATGAACTATACCTGCCAGGCTCCTCTGTCATGGCAATAATACTGGAGTGGGTTGCCATTTCCTACTCCAGGGGATCTTCCTGACTCTGGGATCAAACCTGCATCTCTTATGTCTCCTGCATTGGCAGGCGGGTTATTTAGCACCACCTGGGAAGCTGTATTCCTAACTATACATATCACCATAATACAAGATATACATAAGGAGCCTCATTTAGACAGGTAAGCTGTACTTCTTCATTTTTAAAAATTTTTATTTCATATTGGAGGATAGTTGATTAATAATGATGTTAGTTACAGGTGTACAGTAAAGTGATTCACTTATACCCATAAAAATATCCATTATTTTTCAAATTACTTTCCCATTTAGGTTATTATAGCATATTGAGCCAAGTTCCCTGTGCTATACGGTAGGTCCTTGTTGGTTGTCTATTTTGTACTTATTCATTTTACAGGTACAAAGTCAAATGGAAATTATAGATATAAAACTATCTCTAAACTGATGATGTAGATTTTTTTTTGAAAAATACACAATGATAGCATGTGTCACTTGTGGTTCCCTTACCATAAAAATCAATCTACTGATTTGGCCTTCACATTGAAGTAGGCATTACACTTCACATTTAAGTATACCCAATGCCTTCCCTTCAGGGAAGAACCTCTTTGAGATCCTTATTTCCTTTCTTTTGGATATATATCCAGAAGTAGAAATGTCTATTTAGATCTTCTACCCCTTTTTTGATTGGGTTGTTTATTTTTTGATAGTGCTAATTTTAATTTTTTTGAGGAACCTCCATACTGTTTTCCATAGTGGTTACACCATTTTACATTCCCACTGACAGTGTATAAGGAGTTCCTTATTCTCCACATCCTCATCAACACATTTATCTTTTTTTTTTGATAGTTATCTTCCCAACAGGTATGAGATGATGTCTCTTTGTGGTTTTGATTTGCATTTCCCTGATAATTAGTGATGTGGGGATCTTTTCATGTACTCAATGGCCATTTGTATGTTTTCTTTGGAGAAATGTCTTAAGTGCTTTGCCCATTTTTAAATTGAAGTATAGTTGATGTACAATATTATGTAAGTTACAGGTGTACAATTTAGTGCTTCACAATTTTTAAAGGTTATACTCCATTTATAGTTGTTATATAATATTGGCTATATTCCATGTGTTGTATGATATATCCTTGTAGCTTATTTTATACATAACACTTTGTCCCTCTTAATCCCCCACCCCTATCTTGTTCCTCCCCCTTCCCTCTACCCCTGGTAACTACTAGTTTATTCTCTGTGAATCTGTTTCTTTTTTTTTTTTTTATTCACTAGTTCTATTTTTTAGATTCCACATATAAGTGATACAGTATTTGTCTGTCTGACTTACTACACTTAGCATAATACCATCCAAGTCCTTCTGTGTTGTTACAAATGGCTACATTTCATTCTTTTTTATGGTTTCCATATCTTTAGCTATTGTAAATAATGCAGCTATGAACATTGCTGTGCATGTATTTTTTTGGATTAGTGTTTTGGGTTTTTTTTTGAAATATACACAGGAGTGAAATTGCTGGATCGTATAGTAGTTCTATTTTTAGATTTTTGAGAAGCCTCCATACTATTTTCCATAGCAGCTGCCCCAATTTACATTCCAGCAGCAGTGCACATGGGTTCCCTTTTCTTCACATCCTTGCCAATAATTTTTTGTGGTCTTTTTGATGGTAGCCATTATGACATGTGAGGGTAATCATTGTGGTTTTGATTGACATTTGCCTAGTGATTAGTGATATGTCTCTTTTCGTGTGTCTGTTGGCCATCTACATGCCTCTTTTGGAAAAAAATGTCTGTTCAGTTTTTCTGACTATTTTTTAATCAGGTTGTTTGTTGTTCTGTTGTTGAGCTGTATGAGTTGTTTATATATTTGTATGTTAATCCCTTATTGATCAAATCATCTGTAAATATTTTCTCTCAGTAAGTTGTCTTTTCATTTTGTCAGTGATTTACTTTCATATGATGTAAGTTTTAGTATGTTATGTTTTTATTTTCACTCATCTCAGTGTATTTTATGATTTCCTTTGTGAGTTCTTCTTTGACCCCTTGTTATTAGAAGTGTACAATGTAATTTCCATATTACTGGAAATTTTTTCAAATGGCCCTATGTTAATGATTTCTGTTTTCATTCCACTGTGGTTGGAGAACACAATTTGTATGATTTCAGACTTAAAATATATTGAGATGTGTTTTGAAGCCTAGCATGTGGTCTGTCTTGGTTCAGAATGTCCCATGTGCAATTGAGTAGAATGTATTTCCTGCGTGAGGGGATGTGTTCTGTAGATGTTTGGTAGATCTGGTTGATTTATTGGTAAGTTGCATCAGTAGTGTCCGACTCTGTGTGACCCCAGAGACGGTAGCCCACCAGGCTCTCCCGTCCCTGGGATTCTCCAGGCAAAAACACTGGAGTGGGTTGCCATTTATTTCTCCAATGCATGAAAGTGAAAAGTCTAAGTGAGGTCGCTCAGTCGTGTCCGACTTTTTGCGACCCCATGGACTGCAGCCTACCAGGCTCCTCTGTCCATGGGATTTTCCAGGCAGGAGTACTGGAGTGGGGTGCCATTGCCTTCTTCTTGATTTATAGTATTGCTCAAATCTTGTATTTTCTTTTTGTTATATCTATGATTGAAAGGATTATATTGAGATCTCCAACTATTATTGTTGAACTGTCTTATGTTCCCTTCAATTTTGTCATGTTTTACTTCGTATATTTTGGGGACTCTATTGTAAGGTGCACATATGTTTAAAATTTTGTCTTACTGCTGTGTTTATCCTTTCATCATTATAAAATGTTACCCTTTGACTCTTGTAACAATTTTTGTCTTAAAGACTATTTTATTTGATAATAGTATCACTCTTACAGCTCTCTTAAGGTTGCTATTTGCATAGTATATCTTTATTAATCCTTGTACTTTCAACTAGTTTCTATTATTGCTGTTTTTTTTTTCTGAGTAGTTGATTAATGATTGAATGATTGCTGTGTATAAAACTAAACCTGTTTCATCTCTGCCTCTCCCATTACTTAAATTTCATTTCTCTCTACTACCTCCAGTTGTAGGAATAGTTATAGCATAGTCTCTTTTTTGGTTTCATTATTTTAATTTTATTCTATTTTTAGTTTTTTAATATAAATTTATTTATTTTAATTGGAGGCTAATTACTTTACAATATTGTATTGGTTTTGCCATACATCAACATGAATCTGCCATGGGTGTACACGTGTTCCCCATCCTGAATCCCTCTCCCACCTCCCTTCCCATACCATCCCTCTGGGTCACCCCAGTGCACCAGCCCCGAGCATTCTGTATCATGCATCGAACCTGGTCTGGTGATTCATTTCACATATGATATTATACATGTTTCAATGCCATTCTCCCAAATCATCCCACCCTCGCCCTCTCCCACAGAGTCCAAAAGACTGTTCTATACATTTGTGTCTCTTTTGCTGTCTTGCATACAGGGTTATCATTACCATCTTTCTAAATTCCATATATATGCGTTAGAATTCTGTATTGGTGTTTTTCTTTCTGGCTTACTTCACTCTGTATAATAGACTCCAGTTTCATCCACCTCATTAGAACTGATTCAAATGTATTCTTTTTAATGGCTGAGTAATACTCCATTGTGTATATGTACCACAGCTTTCTTATCCATTCGTCTGCTGATAGGCATCTAGGTTGCCTCCATGTCCTGACTATTATAAACAGTGCTGCGATGAACATTGGGGTACACGTGTCTCTTTCCATTCTGGTTTCCTCGGTGTGTATGCCCAGCAGTGGGATTGCTGGATCATAAGGCAGTTCTATTTCCAGTTTTTTAAGGAATCTCCACACTGTTCTCCATAGTGGCTGTACTAGTTTGCATTCCCACCAACAGTGTAAGAGGGTTCCCTTTTCTCCACACCCTCTCCAGCATTTATTGCTTGTAGACTTTTGGATCGCAGCCATTCTGACTGGTGTGAAATGGTACCTCATAGTGGTTTTGATTTGCATTTCTCTGACAATGAGTGATGTTGAGCATCTTTTCATGTGTTTGTTAGTCATCTGTATGTCTTCTTTGGAGAAATGTCTGTTTAGTTCTTTGGCCCATTTTTTGATTGGATCATTTATTTTTCTGGAGTTGAGCTGTAGGAGTTGCTTGTATATTTTTGAGATTAATTCTTTGTCAGTTGCTTCATTTGCTATTATTTTCTCCCATTCTGAAGGCTGTCTTTTCACCTTGCTTATAGTTTCCTTTGTTGTGCAGAAGTTTTAAATTTTTATTAGGTCCCATTTGTTTATTTTTGCTGTTATTTCCAATATTCTGGGAGGTGGGTCATAGAGGATCCTGCTGTGATTTATGTCGGAGAGTGTTTTACCTATGTACTCCTCAAGGAGTTTTATAGTTTCTGGTCTTACATTTAGATCTTTAATCCATTTTGAGTTTATTTTTGTGTATGGTGTAAGAAAGTGTTCTAGTTTCATTCTTTTACAAGTGGTTGACCAGTTTTCCCAGCACCACTTGTTAAAGAGATTATTTTCTCTCCATTGTATATTCTTGCCTCCTTTGTCAAAGATAAGGTGTCCATATATGCGTGGATTTATCTCTGGGCTTTCTATTGTGTTCCAGTGATCTATATTTCTGTCTTTGTGCCAGTACCATACAGTCTTGATGACTGTGGCTTTGTAGTAGAGCCTGAAGTCAGGCAGGTTGATTCCTCCAGTTCCATTCTTCTTTCTCAAGATTACATTGGCTATTTGAGGTTTTTTGTATTTCCATACAAATTGTGAAATTATTTGTTCTAGTTCTGTGAAAAATACTGTTGGTAGCTTGATAGGGATTGCATTGAATCTATAGATTGCTTTCGGTGGTATACTCGTTTTCACTATATTGATTCTTCCAATCCATGAACATGGTATGTTTCTCCATCTATTAGTGTCCTCTTTGATTTCTTTCACCAGTGTCTTATAGTTTTCTATATATAGGTCTTTTGTTTCTTTAGGTAAATATATTCCTAAGTATTTTATTCTTTCCGTTGCAATGGTGAATGGAATTGTTTCCTTAATTTCTCTTTCTGTTTTCTCATTATTAGTGTATAGGAATGCAACAGATTTCTGTGTATTGATTTTATATCCTGCAACTTTACTATATTCATTGATTAGCTCTAGTAATTTTCTGGTGGAGTCTTTAGGGCTTTCTGTGCAGAGGATCATGTCATCTGCAAACAGTGAGAGTTTTACTTCCTCTTTTCCAATTTGGATTCCTTTTATTTCTTTTTCTGCTCTGCTGTGGCCAAAACTTCCAAAACTATGTTGAATAGTAGTGGTGAAAGAGGGCACCCTTGTCTTGTTCCTGACTTTAGGGGAAATGTTTTCAATTTTTCACCATTGAGGATAATGTTTGCTGTGGGTTTGTCCTATATAGCTTTTATTATGTTGAGGTATGTTCCTTCTATTCCTGCTTTCCGGAAAGTTTTTATCATAAATGGATGTTGAACTTTGTCAAAGGCTTTCTCTGCATCTATTGAGATAATCATATGGATTTTATTTTTCAGTTTGTTAATGTGGTGTATTACATTGATTTTGCAGATATTGAAGAATCCTTGCATCACTGGGATAAAGCCCACTTGGTCATAATGTATGATCTTTTTAATGTGTGGTTGGATTCTGATTGCTAGAATTTTGTTAAGGATTTTTGCATCTATGCTCATCAGTGATATTGGCTTGTAGTTTTCTTTTTTTGTGGTATCTTTGTCAGGTTTTGGTATTAGGGTGATGGTGGCCTCATAGAATGAGTTTGGAAGTTTACCTTCCTCTGCAATTTTCTGGAAGAGTTTGAGCAGGATAGGTGTTAGCTCTTCTCTAAATTTTTGGTAGAATTCAACTGTGAAGCCGTCTGGACCTGGGCTTTTGTTTGCTGGAAGATTTCTGGTTACAGTTTCAATTTCCGTGCTTGTGATGGGTCTGTTAAGATTTTCTATTTCTTCCTGGTCCAGTTTTGGAAAGCTGTATATTTTTAAGAATTTGTCCATTTCTTCCAAGTTGTCCATATTATTGCCATATGATTTCTGGTAGTAGTCTCTTATGATCCTTTGTATTTCTGTGTTGTCTGTTGTGATCTCTCCATTTTCATTTCTAATTTTATTGATTTGATTTTTCTCCCTTTGTTTCTTGATGAGTCTGGCTAATGGTTTGTCAATTTTATTTATCCTCTCAAAGAACCAGCTTTTGGCTTTGTTGATTTTTGCTATGGTATCTTTTGTTTCCTTTGCCTTTATTTCTGCCCTAATTTTTAAGGTTTATTTCCTCTACTAACCCTGGGGTTCTTCATTTCTTCCTTTTCTAGTTGCTTTAGCTGTAGAGTTAGTTATTTATTTGACTTTTTTCTTGTTTCTTGAAGTATGCCTGTATTGCTATGAACCTTCCCCTTAGCACTGCTTTTACAGTGTCCCGTGGGTTTTGGGTTGTTATGTTTTCATTTTCATTAGTTTCTATGCATATTTTGATTTCTTTTTTGATTTCTTCTATGATTTGTTGTTTATTCAACAGAGTGTTGTTCAGCCTCCATATGTTGGAATTTTTAATAGTTTTTCTCCTGTAATTGAGATCTAATCTTACTGCATTGTGGTCAGAAAAGATGCTTGGAATGATTTCCATTTTTTGAATTTAGCAAGGCTAGATTTATGGCCCAGGATGTGATCTATCCTGGAGAAGTTTCCATGTGTGCTTGAGAAAAAGGTGAAATTCATTGTTTTGGAGTGAAATGTCCTATAGATATCAATTAGATCTAACTGATCTGTTGTATCATTTAAAGTTTGTGTTTCCTTGCTAATTTTCTGTTTAGTTGATCTATCCATAGGTGTGAGTGGAGTATTAAGGTCTCCCACTATTATTGTATTATTGTTAATTTCCCCTTTCATACTTGTTAGCATTTGTCTTACATATTGCGGTGCTCCTATGTTGGGTGCATATATATTTACAATTGTTATATCTTCTTGGATTGATCCTTTGATCATTATGTAGTGTCCTTCTTTGTCTCTTTTCACAGCCTTTGTTTTAAAGTCTATTTTATCTGATATGAGTATTGCTACTCCTGCTTTCTTTTGGTCTCTATTTGCATGAAATATCTTTTTCCAGCCCTTCACTTTCAGTCTGTATGTGACCTTTGTTTCAAATTGGGTCTCTTGTAGACAACATATATAGGGGTCTTGTTTTTGTATCCATTCAGCCAGTCTTTGTCTTTTGGTTGGGGTATTCAACCCATTTACATTGAAGGTAATTATTGATAAGTATGATCCCGTTGCCATTTACTTTATTGTTTTGGGTTTGAGTTTATACACCCTTTTTTGTGTTTCCTGTCTAGAGAAGATCCTTTAGCATTTTTTGGAGAGCTGGTTTGGTGGTGCTGAATTCTCTCAGCTTTTGCTTGTCTGTAAAGCTTTTGATTTCTCCTTCATATTTGAATGAGATCCTTGCTGGGTACAGTAACCTGGGCTGTAAGTTATTTTCTTTCATCACTTTAAGTATGTCCTGCCATTCCCTCCTGGCCTGAAGAGTTTCTATTGAAAGATCAGCTGTTATCCTTATGGGAATCCCCTTGTGTGTAATTTGTTGTTTTTCCCTTGCTGCTTTTAATATTTGTTTTTTGTGTTTGATCTTTGTTAATTTGATTAATATGTGTCTTGGGATGTTTCACCTTGGGTTTATCCTGTTTGGGACTCTCTGGGTTTCTTGGACTTGGGTGATGATTTCCTTCCCCATTTTAGGGAAGTTTTCAACTATTATCTCCTCAAGTATTTTCTCATGGTCTTTCTTTTTGTCTTCTTCTGGGACTTCTATGATTCAAATGTTGGGGCGTTTAACATTGTCCCAGAGCTCTCTGAGATTGTCCTCATTTCTTTTAATTTGTTTTTCTTTTTTCCTCTCTGATTCATTTATTTCTACCATTCTATCTTCTACCTCCCTAATCCTATCTTCCGCCTCCATTATTCTACTGTTTGTTCCCTCCAGAGTGTTTTTGATCTCATTTATTGCCTTATTTATTATATATTGACTCTTTTTTATTTCTTCTAGGTCCTTGTTAAACCTTTCTTGCATCTTCTCAATCCTTGTCTCTAGGCTATTTATCTGTGATTCCATTTTGTTTTCAAGATTTTGGATCATTTTCATTATCATTATTTGGAATTCTTTATCAGGTAGATTCCCTATCTCTTCCTCTTTTGTTTGGTTTGGTGGGCATTTATCCTGTTCCTTTACCTGCTGGGTATTCCTCTGTCTCTTCATCTTGTTTATATTGCTGTGTTTGGGGTGGCCTTTCTGTATTCTGGCAGTTTGTGGAGTTCTCTTTATTGTAGAGTTTCCTCACTGTGGGTGGGGTTGTATGGGTGGCTTGTCAAAGTTTCCTGGTTAGGGAAGCTTGTGTCAGTGTTCGCCCAGAGCTGGATTTCTTCTCTCTGTCACTTCCAAGGCAGTTCCCTCTGTTTTAGCTTCTTCTGTTTGCTGGTCTTTTCAGTGTCTAATTTCCACCCTGCCACAAGGGCACGGTGGTGGACACTTTTTTAGGCTCACTTGTTCAGTCGTGCTGTGGGGAGGGAGGGACGCTGCAAACTATCCCACTTTAGAGTATATAAGTCATACACATATATATATATTCTTTATCCATCTACTATAAACTTATATCCTTGCCAGCATTAGTTATGTTAATTTAAAATTTTGTTTCACTAATTTGGTAGCAAAATGAAAAGTTAGTGTAGGGAGTTTGGGGGAGAATGGGTACATGTATATGTATGGCTGAGTCCCTTCGCTGTAAACCTGAAACTGTCACAACATTGTTTGTTAATTGGCTATACCTCAATACAAAATTAAAAGTTAAAAAAAACAAAACAAAACAACACTGGCGTGTTATCACAGTGTCTCGGCCACACTGGGTTTGCCCCCACTCACGGTGTGTGTGCTTTCCCTGTCAACACTGCTTAGGCTCTAGGTTGCTCCGCCGGGAACTGTCTGAGGCCGGCCCTGGGTTGTATGCACTTCCCAGGTCTAAGCCACTCAGGTTCAGGCGCTCGGGTAGTCCTCAAAGGCACAGACTCGGTTGGGCCTGCGTTTTGTGCCCTTCCTAGGTCTGAGCAGCTCAGGTGACCAGGTGTTTGGTGAGCACAGTTGCTGCGACTTATCGCCTCCCCAGTCCCTGCTGGTCAGATTTCTAGGTGTACAACTGGCGCACCTTCTCAGGCGGATGCTGACCATCCAGAATCCCAAGAAGTCTTAGTTAGCAACAAAGCCTGGTTGCAGTTTGGTAGATAATGCCTCTCTGGGGCCTTGATTGCCCCATTCTGGCTCTGGCCTTGATTGCCCCCTTCTGGCTCTGGCTGCCTGTCTCTGGAGGGGGATGGTCTGCAGCCGGCTAGCTCTGCTCAGTCCTTTGTTCTGTGAGTGGGCCTGATGGTATCTTAGGTTAGGGCTTTCTGCATGGTAGCTATCCCACAGTCTGGTTTGCTAGCCCAAGTTAGTTCCCTCAGATTGCCCTTGGGGCATTCAGGCTGGTCTTTACTCTAAGCAATGCAGCCCGTGCCTCCCTGCCCAGCCCGGGCTCGCTAGTGGCGGATGCAGACGTCTGTGCTGCTTCTCCGCTGGGGGAGTTGCCATTGGGCACGTAATCTGTGGGTTTTAATTATTTATTTATTTTTCCTCCCAGTTATGTTAGCCCTCTGCAGTTCCAAGGCTCGCCATAGACTCAGCAGTGAGAGAGTTTCCTGGTGTTTGGAAACTTCTATCTTTTTTAAGACTCCCTTCCCGGGATGGAGCTCCATCCCTACCTCTTTTGTCTCTCTTTTTGTCTTTTATATTTTTCCTACCTCCTTTCGAAGACAATGGGCTGCTTTTCTGGGTGCCTGATATCCTCTGCTGGCATTCAGAAGTTGTTCTGTGGAATTTACTCAGCATTCAAAATGTTCTTTTGATGAATTTGTGGGAGAGAAAGTGATCTCCCCGTCCTATTCTTCTGCCATCTTAGGACCACCTCTAATTTTATTCTATTTTTAAACAGCATAATCTTGTTGCTTAAGGAAAGAAAGTATTGGAAAATTATGCATGTCATGTCATGTAATTGATGTGAAATGTCCACAGTTTTAAAGGAATGTGGTTGAGCTGAAAGACCTAGTATTACAGCAGTAACCACACTTATATAGAATATTTTGTTGGTGCTATAACCACTTTCAGTTTATGAGACACTCCAATACTCAACTGGGAACATAATGTCGCTTCATCCCTGGGTGATGTTATCTGTGACTGCAGTACCAGGTTAAGAGTGGTGGAAACCAAGGCTTGGAGCTCTCAGGGGTTGTGCTCAAGCTCTGGAACCCCCTAAAGCATGTGGTCATCTCCTGTAGATGTGGGCTCAAGTCCCAGCTCCACTAATCAGATTAATCAAATGTGGGATCACGTCCATCTCACCACCCATCCTCTGAAGAAAAGCGAGCAGAACTTGTTTCATCTGAACCTTGCTACATCTCTTGGTCATCCTCAGAGGCCTTGGAGGGGACTCAGGGACCAGGAGTGCTGAGCTCATGCTGTGACTTCCTGACCATGCCATGGCTGCTGTGTGTTGTTGGTAAATGTGCTCCTCTTGCTGTCTCCCTTCCCCCTTTTAGAGAGATGGGATCATGTCACCACCACAACCAGGAGACCTGGAGCGACCAGAGCTCCAGCAAAGCCTGCAGGTAACTCGGGTGTTCTGAGGAGGGTACAAAAGATGGATTCCATGGAGCTCGCTGTGGGGTGGTGTCCAAATGAGCGACCTGTGATTTAACCAACTGACTTTCTCATTTATGTTGTAGGGCCCCCTGCAGAAGATGATTTTAACTTGGCTGATGCCTTGGATGATCAAAATGATCGTGATCATGACCGCAAAAAGCCAAGTATAGGAGGAGGAGGTAAGTCCAAGTTGGCCCAGGCCAGCACCTTAGCTTCCTGGTCAGGGTGTAGCTCCTTAAGTACAATAGCCCACGGAGCTACTCCTCCTGGCCTGGCAGGCCTGGGGGTACTTCAAGGCCCAGCAGGACCTGACAGCAGTGGCTGACAAACATTTTGGTCTCAGGACTCACCAAGTTATTGAGGATCTCTATTGAGATGTGGGTCACATCTATTGATATTTATCATCTTATATTAAACCTAAAACCAGAAAAATTAATTAAACATGAACAACAATAAACACACATGTTAACATAAATAGCACATTTTTATGAGAAATAACTATGGCAAGATAAAAAGACAACTTAGTGAGGAAAAGTGGCATCATTGTACCTTTTGCAGATTTCTATAATGTGTATTTTAGTAAAAGAGCTAGACTCTCACATTTCCTGATGGACTCATTTGTGATATGTTGTTATGTTGTGTATTTGAAGGAGATCTGGCCTCATAATAGATATGCTGTTGTAAGGGGAAGAATATTTTAATAGACTTTTCAAATCATTGATTAGTATCATTTTTTTGATAAGACACCCAAACTTGGCCACTGGTTGTTTGTTATAGGTTAAGTGCAGTAGAATATGAAACCATATCAATGAACTTCCCATACTCTATTTCATTAAATTCCACAGGGACTCTCTAGTACTTTTTAATGGAACTTTTATCCATTCATGGTTTTGTGCATTACACTTTGGTCATTTGGAAAATATTGATGTTCTGAGGTCTTTTGAGCTTCAAATAATGCCTTGTTTCATTATGCAGTGCCTGAAATTCACATTTGTTAATATCACCACCCATCTCATTAGAAAAAGTCTTTATATATTGGAAAGCTGTTAAACTCACAGTGGTAGATATAGATTTTTCAAAATTCTCTTTTTTGTTTGAAATTTTATCACTGGCAACAAATATTGCCAGTGGTGTTCTTTAAAGGGACAGCCCCATTTTATTCATTTTCAAGAAAGCATCTGCCAAATACTCAAGTCGCCATAACCATAGTTAGCACATTGTTCTTTCTTTCTAGTAAAAGTTATCTTCTATGACAGAAAGCAACTAATACAAAGCAAAATTGAAACAGTCACACATGTGCTTTTTTGAGACAACTATAGGAGAAGGCAATGGCACCCCACTCCAGTACTCTTGCCTGGAAAATCCCATGGACAGAGGAGCCTGGTAGGCTGCAATCCATGAGGTCGCTAAGAGTCAGACACGACTGAGTGACTTCACTTTCACTTTTCACTTTTATGCATTGGAGAAGGAAATGGCAACCCACTCCAGTTTTCTTGCCTGGAGAATCCCAGGGACAGGGGAGCCTGGTGAGCTGCCGTCTATGGGGTCGCACAGAGTTGGACACGACTGAAGTGACTTAACAGTAGCATAGGAGAAGGCAATGGCACCCCACTCCAGTACTCTTGCCTGGAAAATCCCATGGAGAGAGGAGCCTGGTAGGCTGCAGTCCATGGGGTCGCTACGAATCGGGCACGACTGAGCGACTTCACTTTCACTTTGGTGCATTGGAGAAGGAAATGGCAACCCACTCCAGTGTTCTTGCCTGGAGAATCCCAGGGACGGGGGAGCCTGGTGGGCTGCTGTCTATGGGGTCGCACAGAGTCGGACACGACTGAAGCGACTTAGCAGCAGCATAGGACTTTGGAGTGGAACAGAAATGCTTTAAGCATGCTTCCCATTTCATCACACAGAATGTTAAAAGATGTGTACTCAATGGTTGAGCTATAATAAAATAACTTTTTTGGTTTCCTTGTATTAGTTTTCTATGTTGCATAACAGATTATCACAAATGGTTTCCTTTGGTGAGGAGTTCAGCAACACCTAAGCTGAGTTTTCTCTTCGGGGCCTCAGGCAGCCGCAGTCATAGTGTTATCTGGGTCTGGGGTCTCAGCTGAGCTTGGGTTGTCATCCAAGCTCACGTGCTTATTGGGAGAGAGCCATTATCCTTGCAGTTCTAGAATGAATGGTTGCTTGCTTCTTTAAAGCCACCAGGAGAAAAACAGAGATGAGATGGGGAGAGAAGGGAAATTGGGAAGAGGGGTAGAGGTGAGGGAGAGGAAGACAGTCTATTGCTTCTAGTGTGTGACCTCAGGAAGGGGTCAGCTGTGTTTTGAAGGACTCACTTGATTAAGTTCAAGCCCCCCAGGAAAGTCTCCCTTTTGATTAATGTGAAGTCAAACTGATCAGGTTACTGCAGAGTCCCTTCACTTCAGCATATAATATCAGCTATTATATGCATGGGGTGAAGCCATCCCATGCATGGTCCCCCCGAACTCAAAGTCAGGGGATGCTGGGGTATATACACTGTGGGGGAGAGATTCTGGGGGCCCCTTTAGAGTCTTGCCTACCGCATTCATCACAAATCCTATTCAGTGGCAATCACTTTCTGGGTATGTTAGACAACATTAAGTAACAGATTTCTAGTCACTGATAAATGTTTTTGGGAATTGAGATGTGTGTTTCATTTTCTCCAGGTTTTTCAGACAAGGATCTTGAAGACATAGTAGGGGGTGGTGACTACAAACCTGACAAGGGTAAAGGTAGGAGCATCGATTTGTCCAAATGGCTTATTCTCACTAAAGACAGGATTACACAGCAGCCAGGTTGGGAGAGTGGTTCTCAGCCAGCCTCTGGGGCTTCGCTTGGAATGATGGAGGCTGTGCAGCTGTTGTCAGTGGAGGGGGGGCGGGTAGTGGATTTATAAGACTATTTGGAAAAGCCACATATTTCCCCTGATGTTCCTTAAGCCATGGCACTGCACAGGATAATGTGTCCATACTAGCAGATGTCATTTGCCAGTTGGCACTAGTTATTGTACCTGAAGTCAGGGGACTTGCTGGGCACAACCTTCCCAACCTGGGGAGCCTGTCACTCTTGGGATGGGAGGAGCGAATCTCATCATGAGAAGAATTATTTTTAAGACACCCATAGCAAGTCAAATATCTTTTAAAATATCTTTTGATTCTGAAATAGTTTAAGGCTCACAAGAAATTGTAAAACTAAATAAATAAATTGTTCAGGAGAATTCCTGTGTACCCTTCACCCAGCTTCTCCTGATGTCCTAACAAAACTATAGTTACGTTGTCAAAACCAGGAAGCCGACACGGGTACATTGCTGTTATTAAGTCATATATAGACCTTACTCAGATTTCATCAGATTTTGTATATACTTGTGTGTGTGTGTGTTGTGTACACATGCACTTGTGGGTCGATGACATTTTATCACAGGTAGGTTTGAGTGACTGTAACTACAGTCAGGACACAGAACTGTACTGTCACCACAGAGAAACCACCTCCTGTCAGCTCTTCATAGTGATACCCTCCTCCAAGGCCAGATACTTTTCATTCCCCCCAAGTCATGCAAAGATTTAAACCTTTAATCTTAATATGTTGTCAAGATCTGATCCTAGTATGGAGACAGTGTTAGCCAGACTTGATGTGGCAAAATTACTTGTGGTTGTAACCTGTTCTGGTGATGTTATAACTCATCATTAGTGATGGAAATTTTTATAGTTGTAATTGTGATGGTAACATGTTGTGATGCTAAGTTGTGGCTGTAGCATTTTGTAGTGATTCCCTGTTGTGGTTGAAACTGTGGTTGTGAGTATAACAAATTCTGAGTGTAACATGTCATGAGTATATCTAGTGTCAGCCTGCTACATTCCCCATAGTTCAGGCTGTGTGCCTTTCGTGTGGGAACAGTGTTGTCTTCTGATTAAAGGATACTGTAGTCAAATCAGTCCTTCAGAACACCTTTCCAAACAGTTCCATTTTGAATAAAAAGCTCTGAAAACCTCTAAATGAAACTCACAGGTGTCAGGAGAACATGGAACATTTAAAGGGCAAACCCAGCAAATTAGCCAATTACTCCCAGTGACAAATGGTATTTCCAGATGGTGAGAAGAGAGCAGTAGCAGCGTGTGTAAGCATGCCCACAAATGAAAGTCTGAGTGAGATGTCAGGGGATTTCCTTATTAGCAAGGAAGAAGTATTAGGAAATTCTTTAATTAGGGTCATATTTGAACTTCTCTTGTAAAGAATAATCAACTGTTAGCATAAGTTATGCCCTCTGTCATTATAGGTGTCAGACAAAAGAAAATAGAGAGTCTGAGCAAAAAAAATATGAGTGTGAAACTGAAACATAGGTTATGATAAGAACATGATGAAATTCTCATACACTGTCCTCTATGCAAACATGCTAATGCCATGTATGAAGATAAAACATTATATTTAAATAAATGTTGATCTTCAATATAAAACAATCCTAAGTAGTGAATTTTCTAACCTTGAGTTTTAGCACTTAGACTCAACCATAATTTTGGAGTGTATTTCTGAAGTAGTATGTTACCTGTTATATATTTTTTCTCAAGAAAACATTTCTAATGGCCCTGTGGGGAAAACACAGACAATCTCTCATCAACAGGTCCCATCAGCCCTGGTGCCATCAGCCTCCTCCTAGTATTTTCACTGACTGCATCTCCTCATTGTCCCCTCTGTGGTCTGTTCCTCAGTGTATGCAAGCCTGTACTCCCATTTCCCCAGAGCTGCTCTTTCATCTCCGGTGACTTCTTGGTGGTAACAGCCCTCTGCCCCACGTGACCTCTGCAGCATACTTTGCTGACCACCTTCTTCTCCACATTCTTTATTTCTGGGTCCTTCCTGGCACTCTCCCACTTTCTTGGTCTCATTCACTTCTTCCTGAATACTGCTGCCTGCTGGGTCCGTTTCCTTGGGCTTCCAGTTTGGTATGTCATTCTCTTCCCACTGAGGAAGAGAATTAGAAACCAAGATCTGGATGTTCAGTATATTCTTTAGTGGGATGTTGCTACTTCTAAACCCTTAAACTGGGCAGACCTACGAAATAGGAAGTATATGGATGTATTTTAAACCATATACACGTATGTATCTATAATTATTTCTGTATTTATTCATCAGCATCTATATTAACCTAAACATGAATTCATACTTAAGCCTTTTGGCAGTAGATCACAGTTGGAGACATAGTATTCTTTCCTTATTGATCTTTAACTTCTGTCTCTGACCATGAGAAACCTACCATCCATCAACTATTTGCTTACTTGCTCAGTTCTGATACTATACATGTATATAGCACAACCAGAATTGTTCATCCTTACTCCTTGAGAAACAACTTTACCAATTACAGTCCAGTGTTTGTTTTTCTTCTTTTGGCTTTACCTCATAGTGTCTGTCAAAATACCATTTGTTAAAAGTTGCTCACATAACTCCTTTATTACACCTCCATTCAGTGCAGTTTTTACACACATTTATAATGTAGATACATTCATTTGTCACAGTCTACATTCCGTCCTGGCATCTCCCACTAACCTGGTTGATATTTTGCTTTGTTCTTTTGCTTGTATACATCATTAAAGGTTATTCTTTGTGATATGTATTCATATGGATTTTTACAAATGCATATAGTCATATGTCTACCACCCAAGTAGCATACAGAACAGTTCTATCACCATAAAAATTCTCCTATACACCCCTTTGGTACTCAGCCTCTGTCTTTCCTCAACTGTAATCCATTCTCTCTTAGCACAACCACAAATCTGTTTATCATCTCAAGAGCTTTGCCTTTTTCTAGAATGTCATATAACTGGAATCATACAGTATATAACCTTTACAGACTGGCTTATTTCACTTAGCAATGTGCATTGAAGGTCCTTTATGTTTTTTCATGGGTTGATAACTCATTTCTTTATAATAATATTTCATTGTCTAGATGTACCGCAGTTTGCTCATTCACCTGTTGAAGGACATCTTGGTTGCATTTAGTTTTTGGTGACTATAAATAAAGCTACTGTAAATATTTATATACAGGTTTTTGTGCAGACATAAGTTTTCAGTCCACTTAGGTAAATACCTAGGTATATAATTGCTTGGTCACATGGTAAATCTAGCCTTACAACAAACTTCCCTGTCTTAGTTGCTCAGTCATATCTGACTCTTTGTGACCCCATGGACTATAGCCTGCCTGATTCCTCTGTCCACAGGGATTTTCCAGGCAAGAATACTGGAGTGGGTTGCCATGCCCTCCTTCATTGGATCTTCCCAACCCTGGGATCAAACCCAGGTCTCCCTCATTGCAGGAGGATTATTTACCATCTGAGACACCAGGCTGTCTTCTAAAGTGACTATACCACATATACCCAGAGAAAACCATAACTCAAAAACACATATTCACCCCAATGTTTGTTGCAGCACTGTTTACCATAGCCAAGAAATGGAAGCAGCCTAAATGTCCATCAACAAATGAGTGGATAAAGATATGGTGTGCATGCATGCAGGCTAAGTCACTTCAGTTGTGTACAACTGCAATCCTATGGACTGTAGTCTGCCAGGCTCCTCTGTCCATGGGGATTTTCCAGGCAAGAATATTGGAGTGGGTTGCCATGCCCTCCTCCAAGGGATCATCCCAACCCAGGGATCGAACCTATGTCTCTTATGTCTCTTGCACTGGCAAGTGGATTCTTTACCATTAGTGCCACCTGGGAAGTCCCAAAGATGTGGTACACATATACAATTGAAAGCCATTAAGCCATAAGATTCTGAAAGAGATGGGAATACCAGACCACCTGACCTGCCTCTTGAGAAACCTATATGCAGGTCAGGAAGCAACAGTTCGAACTGGACATGGAACAACAGACTGGTTCCAATTAGGAAAAGGAGTACGTCAAGGCTGTATATTGTCACCTACTTATTTAACTTCTATGCAGAGTACATCATGAGAAACGCTGGGCTGGAAGGAGCACAAACTGAATCAAGATTGCGGGGAGAAGTATCAATAATCTCAGATATGCAGATGACACCACCCTTATGGCAGAAACTGAAGAGGAACTCAAAAGCCTCTTGACGAATGTGAAAGAGGAGAGTGACAAAGTTGGCTTAAAGCTCAACATTCAGAAAACGAAGATCATGGCATCTAGTCCCATCACTTCATGGGAAATAGATGAGGAAACAGTGGAAACAGTGTCAGACTTTATTTTCTGGGGCTCCAAAATCACTGCAGATGGTGACTGCAGCCATGAAATTAAAAGATACTTACTCCTTGGAAGGAAAGTTATGACCAACCTAGATATCATATTCAAAAGCAGAGACATTACTTTGCCAACAAAGGTCCATCTAGTCAAGGCTATGGTTTTTCCAGTGGTCATCTGTCGATGTGAGAGTTGGACTGTGAAGAAAGCTGAGCACCAAAGAATTGATGCTTTTGAACTGTAGTGTTGGAGAAGACTCGAGAGTCCCTTGGACTGCAAGGAGTTCCAACCAGTCCATTCTAAAGGAGATCATTCCTGGGTGTTCATTGGAAGGACTGATGCTGAAGCTGAAACTCCAATACCTTGGCCACCTCATGCGAAGAGTTGACTCATTGGAAAAGACTCTGATGCTGGGAGGGATTGGGGGCAGGAGGAGAAGGGGACGACAGGATGAGATGGCTGGATGGCATCACTGACTCAATGGATACGAGTTGGGTGAACTCCGGGAGTTGATGATGGACAGGGAGGCCTGGCGTGCTGCAATTCATGGGGTTGCAAAAAGTCAGACACAACTGAAGGACTGAACTGAACTGAAGCCATAAAAAAGCCATAAAAAGCACAGACATCACTTTGCCAACAAAGGTTTATATAGTCACAGCTATGCATTTTACGGTGGTCATGTACAGATGTTAGAGTTGGACCATAAAGAAGGCTGAGCACCAAAGAATTGATGCTTTCAAATTATTGTGCTGGAGAAGACTCTTGAGATCAGACCAATCAATCCCAATGGAAATCAATCCTGAATATTCATTGGAAAGACTGATGCTTAAGCTCCAATACTTTGGCAACTTGATGTGAAGAGCCGACTCATTGGAAAAGACCCTGCTGATGCTTTCCTTCATCTGGAAAAGATTGAGGGCAGCAGAAGAAGGTGGCAGAGGATGAGACAGTTAGATTGTATGAGTGACTCGATGCACATGAGTTTGAGCAAACTCAGGGAGACAGTGGAGAACAAGAAAGCCTGGCATGCTGTAGTCCTGGGAGTCACAAAGAGTCAAATACAATTTAGTGACTAAACAACAACAGCCATAAAAGGGAACAAAATTGGGTCATTTGTAGAGACATGGATGGACCTAGAGACTTACACAGAGTAAAGTAAGTCAGAAAGAGAAACACATTGTATATTAATGCATATATGTGGAATGTATAGAAATGGTATAGATGATCCTACTTGCAAAACAGAGATAGAGACATAGAGGAAAATGTATGGATACCAAGAGGGGAAAGGGGGGTGATGGGATGAATTGTCCATAGTAAGAGTAAATTGCAGTCTGAAATATGTTGTACCAGGGATTTTCTAGTACAGCAGAAGGCAACTCTAGACTCTTTGGTATGTAGTTGTGATGTAAAATTGTGAACTCAGAAGGCAAGTGAGGATGCAAAACATGCTGTCCATGAAAATGAAGATCCTATCAGTGACCTGTGAAATAGCCTGTTTGAACTGTTCCTCCAGTTGTAGGCAAGTAGAGGTGGATGGATTTGCATGAGGCTTGTGTGTTTTCAAACATCTTTAAAAAAATCATAACAGTATTCTTCACAGAGCTAGAACAAATAATTTCACAATTTGTATGGAAATACAAAAAACCTCGAATAGCCAAAGCGATCTTGAGAAAGAAGAATGGAACTGGAGGAATCAACCTACCTGACTTCAGGCTCTACTACAAAGCCAAAGTCATCAAGACTGTATGGTACTGGCACAAAGACAGAAATACAGATCAATGGAACAAAATAGAAAGCCCAGAGATAAATCCACGCACATATGGACACCTTATCTTTGACAAAGGAGGCAAGAATATACAATGGATTAAAGACAATCTCTTTAACAAGTGGTGCTGGGAAATCTGGTCAACCACTTGTAAAAGAATGAAACTAGATCACTTTCTAACACCATATACAAAAATAAACTCAAAATGGATTAAAGATCTCAACATAAGACCAGAAACTATAAAACTCCTAGAGGAGAACATAGGCAAAACACTCTCTGACATACATCACAGCAGGATCCTCTATGACCCACCTCCCAGAATATTGGAAATAAAAGCAAAAATAAACAAATGGGACCTAATTAAACTTAAAAGCTTCTGCACATCAAAGGAAACTATCAGCAAGGTGAAAAGACAGCCTTCAGAATGGGAGAAAATAATAGCAAATGAAGCAACCGACAAACAACTAATCTCAAAAATATACAAGCAACTCCTACAGCTCAACTCCAGAAAAATAAATGACCCAATCAAAAAATGGGCCAAAGATCTAAATAGACATTTCTCCAAAGAAGACATACAGATGGCTAACAAACACATGAAAAGATGCTCAACATCACTCATTATCAGAGAAATGCAAATCAAAACCACTATGAGGTACCATTTCACACCAGTCAGAATGGCTGCGATCCAAAAGTCTACAAATAATAAATGCTGGAGAGGGTGTGGAGAAAAGTGAACCCTCTTACACTGTTGGTGGGAATGCAAACTAGTACAGCCACTATGGAGAACAGTGTGGAGATTCCTTAAAAAACTGGAAATAGAACTGCCTTATGATCCAGCAATCCCACTGCTGGGCATACACACTGAGGAAACCAGAAGGGTAAGAGACACGTGTACCCCAATGTTCATCGCAGTACTGTTTATAATAGCCAGGACATGGAAGCAACCTAGATGTCCATCAGCAGATGAATGGATAAGAAAGCTGTGGTACATATACACAATGGAGTATTACTCAGCCATTAAAAAGAATACATTTGAATCAGTTCTAATGAGGTGGATGAAACTGGAGCCTATTATACAGAGTGAAGTAAGCCAGAAGGAAAAACACCAATACAGTATACTAACGCATATATATGGAATTTAGAAAGATGGTAGCAATAACCCTGTGTACGAGACAGCAAAAGAGACACTGATGTATAGAACAGTCTTATGGACTCTGTGGGAGAGGGAGAGGGTGGGAAGATTTGGGAGAATGGCATTGAAACATGTAAAATATCATGTATGAAACGAGATGCCAGTCCAGGTTCAATGCACGATACTGGATGCTTGGGGCTGGTGCACTGGGACGACCCAGAGGGATGGTATGGGGAGGGAGGAGGGAGGAGGGTTCAGGATGGGGAACACATGTATACCTGTGAATTAAAGAAAGATTAAAAAAAAAAAAAAAAAAGGACAAGGAGGAGGATAACTAAAGAAGAGTTTTTCTCTTGTCACATGAGATGTAGCTCACTCTTTAAAAAAAAAAAAAAATAAATAAAATAAATAAATTTAAATTAAAAAAGAACAAAACAAAACAAAACAAAAAAAATACTTATTTCCCCATCAATGGAGAATCACTAGTAATACTTAGGGGTATATGGTCACAGTACTTTCTTTTTTTTAATAAATTAATTAATTTATTTATTTTTGGCTGTGCTGGGTCTTCATTGCTGCTTTCAGCCTTTCTCTAGTTGCGGCCAGCAGGGGCTACTCTGTAGTCGTGGTGTGCAGGCTTCTCACTGCAGGGGCTTCTCTTGTGGTGCACAGGCTTCAGTAGTTGCAGTGCACAGGCTTAGTTGCCACATGGCATGTGGAATCTTCCCAGACCAGGGGTTGAACCCGTGTCCCGCGAATTGATAGGTGGATTCTTAACCACTGGCCCACTAGGGAAGTCCACAGGACTTTTTCCATGCATAAAGTATACATTTGTAAATGTTTAGTTTTTAAAAATGATATCAGTTCAGTTCAGTTGCTCAGTCATGTCCAACTCTTTGCGACCCCATGAATTGCAGCACGCCAGGCCTCCCTGTCCATCGCCAACTCCTGCAGTTCACTCAAACTCATGTCCATCAAGTTGGTGATGCCATCCAACCATCTCATCCTCTGTCATCCCCTTCTCCTCCTGCCCCCAATCCCTCCCAGCATCAGAGTCTTTTCCAATGAGTCAACTCTTCGCATGAGGTGGCCAAGGTATTGGAGTTTCAGCTTCAGCATCAGTCCTTCCAATGAACACCCAGAACTGATCTCCTTTAGGATGGACTGGTTGGATCTCCTTGCAGTCCAAGGGACTCTCAAGAGTCTTCTCCAACACCACAGTTCAAAAGCATCAATGCTTCAGCGCTCAGCCTTCTTCACAGTCCAACTCTCACATCCATACATGACCACAGGAAAAACCATAGCCTTGACTAGATGGACCTTTGTTGGCAAAGTAATGTCTCTTCTTTTGAATATGATATCTAGGTTGGTCATAACTTTCCTTCCAAGGAGTAAGTGTCTTTTAATTTCATGGCTGCAATCACCATCTGCAGTGATTTTGGAGCCCCCCAAAATAAAGTCTGACACTGTTTCCCCATCTATTTCCCATGAAGTGATGGGACCAGATGCCATGATCTTAGTTTTCTGAATGTTGAGCTTTAAGCCAACTTTTTCACTCTCCTCTTTCACTTTCATCAAGAGGCTTTTTGGTTCCTCTTCAGTTTCTGCCATAAGGGTGGTGTCATCTGCATATCTGAGGTTATTGATATTTTTCCCAGCAATCTTGATTCAGCTTGTCCTTCTTCCAGCCCAGCATTTCTCATGATGTACTCTGCATAGAAGTTAAACAAGCAGGGTGACAATATACAGCCTTGACGTACTCCTTTCCCTATTTGGAACCAGCCTGTTGTTCCATGTCCAGTTCGAACTGTTGCTTCCTGACCTGCATATAGGTTTCTCAAGAGGCAGGTCAGATGGTCTGCTATTCCCATCTTTCAGAATTTTCAACAGTTTATTGTGATCTACACAGTCAAAGGCTTTGGCATAGTCAATAAAGCAGAACTAGATGTTTTTCTGGAACTCTCTTGCTTTTTCGATGATCCAGTGGATGTTGGCAATTTGATCTCTGGTTCCTCTGCCTTTTCTAAAACCAGCTTGAACATCTGGAAGTTCACGGTTCATGTATTGCTGAAGCCTGGCTTGGAGAATTTTGAGCATTACTTTACTAGTGTGTATTAACCTTTTTAAAACCAGCTTTTTTTTTAAAATTCAGTAATACCCTGAATATGTTTTTCTGTCATTAAGGGGTCCTGTAAAATATCATGTCAACCACTGCATAATCTGTTTTGCTGTCACTTTTTTTAATGAGGACCTATATTTGTGCAGAAGGGGTTTTTCCTGCAGCTTTTTACTAGTATACACAGTGATGTGATGAACATCCTCATCACCAAAAGCACACAACCATAATTGTGTGTCAGATAAATTTCCTAGAACTTGAACTGCTGGGTCACAGAAGGTGTAAATTTTTAAACATGCAACTCTTTGAGTGTACTGCAAAATGGTTTTCCATGACAATTATACCAGCTGCCATTTCCACCACTAGGAAGTAAACAGTTTCCTGTTTGCTCATATACTCACCTTTATTGGATATGTTAATTTTGTCATCTTTGCAGATTAGTGAAGTGAAATAGCTGAGTCATAACTGACTCTTTGCAACCCCATGGACTGTAGCCTACCAGGCTCTTCCATCCATGAGATTTTCCAGGCAAGAATACTGGAGTGTGTTGACATTTCCTTCTCCAGGAGATCTTCCTGACCTAGGGATTGAACCCTGATCTCCCGCATTGTAGGCAGACACTTTACGGTCTGAGCCACCAGGGAAGTCCTGTACAAAATTTTGTCCTGTTTAAATTTTCCATTTATTTGAATCCAAGACATGAAACATTTCACCTCTGTCTTATTAGACACTCTTACTATATTATGTGAATTGCCTGTTCATGCCTGTTGCCCCGTTTTCTACTCATTTATGTGTATGGGCTTCTTTTATGTTAGGGATTATTAATCCTTATTTATACTTTCTGAAAACATTTACCCATTCATCATTTGATGAACCTTTATATTGTTTCTGCTTTTTCACTTTTACAACTAATGCTATGATGAAATCAGCATACCAGTTTTTGTGTGGTCATGTGTTTTCAATTCTCTTGGGTATACACATCTAGAAGTGGAATTGTCCAGCCTCATGGTAACTCTGTGTTTACCTTTGGGAGGAACCACCAACCTGTTTTCCACAGCAGCTGTACCATATTACATTCCCGTCAGCACTATATGAAAGATCCATTTTCTTCACATCCTTCCTAACACTTATTTACCTTTTGTAGATTCTAGCCATCTAACGTGTGTGAAGTGGTATCTCACCGTGGGTTTGATTGCATTTCCCTGGTAGCTAATGGTGCTGAGCATCTTTTCATGTGTTTATTGGCCATTTGAATATCTCTCTGGAGAAATGTCTTCATTTTCTTTGTCTATTTTAAAACAGAATTCTTTGCCTTTTTACTGAGTTGTAGAATTTCTTTATTCTCAATATTCATCCCTTATCAGATATAGAATTTGCCATTGTTTTCTTCCATTCCGTGGATTGTCTTTCCCTTTCTTGATGATATATTATGAAGCACAAAGGTTGTTGATTTTGAAGTTTAGCCATTTTCCCCTTTTGTTTCTTATGCTTTTAATAGTGAAGTTTTTACTTTTGGTATGATCTTTTCTGTTTCAGGCTCCTAGATTGAGGGCCAGGTTTAGAAAGTCATTCCCTACCCCAAGACAATATAAATGTTGTTGCACATTTTCTTCTAGTGCTTCTATTGCTTCATCTATTTTATATTTATTGGAAACTTATTTCCATGGGTGGTGTTGGTTTGGATAAATCTGTTATGCCAGTGGGTCATCAGTTGTCCCAATAGCATTTTTTGCGTGGTATGCCTTTTGTAAAGGAAGTGGATTCAGCCTGTGCTCAGAGGAAGTAAACAGAGCTCAGTAGTCAAACAGGGATCAAAACCATGACATTGGCTTGGCTAACTTCAATGGCAAACCTTTGCAGCCAAGTTCACTTCAGATTCATGGAACTGGAAGTGGTGGAAGGATCCAGAATGACTGCAGTTTTGTTTTCCAGTTGTTCTTTACCCTCACAGTATCTCAGCCCATGTGCCCATCTGAGCAATGGGTTACCCACAGGATGTGATCACATGATCACGTGTTTTTTTTTTTGAGAAAGGAATACCATTTGTTTGTCATCTTCTTAGAAGAACACCTTTGTCCAATAACTGGTGGTCAGATAGGAGTTCCTAGACTATAGAATTGAGCGTTTGCATCTCTTTGACAGCCAAGGGAAGCCCCGTATTCCCTCTGCATGCCCCTCTAGGCAGGTTCCGCAGGGGGCCTCCAGTTTTCTTTTCAAGTAACACCCTCATAGCTCATCGCCATACAGATCATGAGGTACAAGTTGTTGTGGATTCTTATGATCAAGAATTAATAAGGAAAGAGAGACTGGGGAACACTCAGCTTCATTCCAGTTCGAGGTGAAAGAAAGAGTGGGTAGAGTTGCTCATTCCTGGGCTTCCCTGGTGGCTCAGAGGGTAAAGTGTCTGCCTGCAATGCAGGAGACCTGGGTTTGATCCCTGGGCTGGGAAGATCCCCTGGAGAAGGAAATGGCAACCCACTCCAGTATTCTTGCCTGGAGAATCCCATGGATGGAGGAGCCTGGTAGGCTACAGTCTACTGGGTTGCAAAGAGTTGGACACAACTGAGCGACTTCACTTTCACTTTTCACCTGGAAATCTAGTGATGTGAACACGTCAGCAGAGGACATCTGTGTAGGGGCTCACTGCTACCCTTGTTGACGGCCACCTTGGGCACAGCAGGAGGGAGCAGTGATGGGCCAGTGCAGCCAAACTCCAAGCCCTCACAGGTGACCTCATTGCTGACTTGTTAACATACAGCGTGACTCATGTCCTGCTCTCTGGTCTGCTTTATCCAACAGCAGTGATAGTGTTTTTGAAAATGCTAGTGCTCTTGGAGAAGGAAATGGCAACCCACTCCAGTGTTCTTGCCTGGAAAATCCCATGGATAGAGGAGGCTGGCCGGCTGCAGTCCATGGGGTGGCAAAGAGTCCGATACGACTTAGTAACTAAACCACCCACCACCCATAGAGAATACAGGGTGTCCTGTAAAAAAAAAAAAATGAAGAAAATGCTAGTGCTCCTTGTTTTGTAAATACTCATTCATATCCAATCAGGGATGTCTATAAAACACATTTAACTCAAGGATTCAGCCCCAGGTGGGAACATAGCAAATCTCATTTTCTCCCTCAAGACTCTTATTTTTAAAAATAGACTGTATTTTTTAGAGCAGTTTCACAGCAAAACTGAACATTGTACGGAGTTCCCATACCCTCCATACACCCACAGTCTGTCCATTAGCAACATCCCAAACAGGGGGTACATTTGTTACAATTCGTGAACCTACAGCCCCCCACCCAGAGTCTTTGATTGGTGAAGGAAATGTCAAAGGTCATTGCCTCCGGCATCTGAGAGCAGTTTCCCCCAAGAACCCTGGGCTCTGGGAGTACAGTCTTCATTCATTAATGAGCTTGTGTCCTGAGATGAAGAGGGTGCCCAGGAAAGAGTGCTCAGGGCTAATTAAATGTCCTAAATGGTACCCCTTGCTTGGCAGGGAGCTGCTGTCTGGGCTGTGTGTGTGCTGGTGTGTGTGTATGTTCTCTGAAAGTCGACCACGTTTAAGTTTGTGTGACCACCACTGCAATAAAGAGAACAGTGCTGTCACTGCAGAGGTCCTTCCTGTTTTTCTTTTTTAATCACAGCCAACTGCCTCCCTCTTTACCCTCCCTAACCCCTGTCAGCCACTAATCTGTTCTCCATCTCTGTGATATTTCAGAGCTTTTTGAATTTCAAAATCCTAGATAAGGGATTGTCAGCTTGCATTGCTTTGTGTTCCACAAACAACTCACACTATATGCCAAGCTAGAAGTAGATGGCCTTAAAAAGCTCTTGATTATCACTTAATCCTGTGTACCTAAGTTACCGGAGTAGAAGCATCTGAATTTGAAGAAAAGCATGTAAAAGGGCTAACTAAGCACAAGAGGAAAGGAAATTGAAATATTAACCATAATCTCTTTGAATAGTAGGATGATGAATTGTTTTTATACTAGTCTTTCATCCTTTTTTAAAACAAACTTTTACATAACCGTGGTTCTGTAATTAGATAAGCAGTAAATGTATGTTATAGGAGGCACTAGGTGCACAGGACCCACAGTGTTGGCATGTAGAGTCAGGCTTGCCCGGCATGAGCTCAGCTCTGCCACCTGCCGGCAGATCCCTCACCTGCGCACCTTCACTCTGGGGTGTTGTGGACACCTGCCCCCGTGTATGGCAGAGCTGTATGTAAAGAGCCAGGATACTACATGTTCTCAGTGCATGGTCACTGTCGTTTCAAAAATAAAAAGTTCCCCCTCGGCTTGGCAGGTGGCAGGCATAAGGAAGCAGGTCTTGCTGTAGTCAGGGCGAAGCCCCCCGGGGCAGAGATGAAGAGGGGTCTCAGTGAGTCAGGAAGGGGCTGTCACTCCCGACCCTGAGCTGGTGGTCACAGCGGACACTGACTGCTTTTGTCCTTTATGCAGGTGGTGGCCAGTATGGCGGCGGGGACAACTCTGATGACTCTGGTAAGTTGGGAATCCTGAGGTTTCTGTGGAAACCACAGGGGGGTATTGCTGGCCGCTTGGGTCTCCGGGTGGCCTTCCCGACCTTTCTTTGACGGCCATGTCTCTCCGTGCCTCCCCCCCACCTCTGCCTAGGAATGTCGGCAGAGACTGGCACCATCGCCGGCGTGGCCAGCGCTCTGGCCATGGCGCTGATCGGTGCTGTATCCAGTTACATCTCCTACCAGCAGAAGAAGTTCTGCTTCAGCATACAGCGTAAGTGGACCCACCTGCGGCCACGCCCTCCCACAGCAGAAGATAAACAGAGGGCCGGGGCTTTGGAGGAGGAGAGGGCAGCACTCTGAGCAAGCTGAGATTCAGCAGACTTCCCCGGGGTGAGGTGGAGGTGGGGCTGCACTTTTTTAAGCCCTCGGAGACAGACCTAGGCTTAACTGAAGTATAAACGAGCCTGGAAGAGAGGATTGGGGTGGGCCCAATAACCTCGGTCTTCCAAGGGTGACTACCGGGCTTCTTGTAGAACAGGAAGGAGGCTCTGGATTTCCATGTGGCTTCGGCTCTTGCCCAAGGGGACGTCAGGCCTTTGGCGACAGAAGGCAGATGTCCCTCAGACCTCTGAGTCCCAGCAGGCAGCACTGTTGGGCCTGCCAGCCCACTCCTCACCCTGGCGACCCTTCCCTCCCTCTCGGATCCCAAGGAGCCGCTGGCTGCTGCCCGGGTGCCCCTGCTCTTCCCCTGTGAGCCACAGAATCTTAAAATACATGGAACCCTGAATTGTTTGAAAGGAACAGGAAGCAATAGGAAGAGTTTTGTCATATTGGTGGCTGTCATTCTGGGTTGTAGTGGTGAGTCTGTCCATGGCGTGTGAGTGGAATAGTTACGGATGGACTCTGTCAGAAGCCCACCTACAGGCGCCCTGTGTTAAGGGATCCACACAGGGAAGCCATTGAGGGCGAACAAGACCACACTCAATTGTTTTACAAGCACGGCGTTGATGTATTGCTGTGTGCAGAGCGTGTCTCTGGTTGAAGATGGGAAATCTTTAGTTCAAGTAAGGGAACTTGACTCAGCCATAGTTTTCCTCTTTCCTGTGGCTCATGACCATCTCCTGTGAAGTTTCCCCTGCCCTTGCTCTGGGCCTCTGCCCTTAATTCTAGCCTGGAGCTGAGCTTCCCAGGAAATGGACTTGGGTCCTAGAATGCTTTGCTTGTAGCTGTTGCCGATGTCTCCAGCCTGATTTTCCATCTGGCCATGACGTTTGGTGCTTCTACTCTTATACAATGTCTGTGACCGGGGCCATGGCATACAACTCCGCAGGCTGTGCACAGGAGTACCCCAGGGACAGCACGTGTCTCAGTGCACAACCTGCACAGCTGTTCATGGCTGCCCTGCTATAGCTCCAGAGCTTGGTTGTATAGAGTGGTGTGAACAGTCAGAAGGAGTACAGAACTGAAGGTGGGGTTGGCCTTAGAGCTATCACTTGTCCCAGCTCAAAAGCAAACAAGCAGCTTGAAACAACAAACCTATTGTCTCATGGTCTGGAGGTCAGAAGTTCAAGATCAAGGTGGCAGCAGCACTGGTTCCATCTGAAGGCTGTAAGGGAGGATCCTTTCTTCCTCTCCCAGCTTTTGGTAACCCCAAGCATCCCTTGGCTTATGGCCGCATCACTCCAGTCTCTGTGACTGTCATCTTCTGTCTCATCATTGGCTGTGGGCCCCACCCTAAATCCAGGGCGATCTCATCTTGAGATCCTTAACTTAGTCACATCTGCAAAGACCCTTTTCCCAAATAAGGTCACATCCACAGGTTCCAGGGATGAGGACATGGACAGAGGCTTTGGGGGTCACCATTCACCCCAGTTCAGCACTGTAACTATAACAGTGACATGAGCGCAATCCATGGTTAATCAAAGACATGCCCACAGCAGAGTTGGGCCAGATGGCTCGGGGCCACAGGGTGGCTTGGAGACTTGAAATTGCATGTTGGATAAGAGAAGTAAAAGCTGGGCCTGCAGTCAGGGTAAGAATGGCTTCCCATGCTCACCAGTGCCCGACCCTGCTTGGCCCAGATCACTGCCCCAAGCACCACCACCTCCCAACGGGGCATTATGGCGGGTACCTTCAGTTTGTAGATGAGACAGCGGCTGAGGAGACTGTTGAAGGAACTCAGTGACCATGGGAAGTGATAAATCCAGAAGGAAAGAGTGCCGGTAGGTAGGAACAGGGAGGATGAGAGCGGTTGATTTCCAAACCGAATAGATGTCTAGGTTGTGTCTGTCTCTGCAGAGGCACTCAGGTGAAAGTACATGATTTTCCCACTTGTTTCCTAAAACAAAGAGGTGCAAGTTTCCACCAGTTGGATTAGCAGTCAAAACCCAATAAAATTTGAGAATATGAAGGCTTTGGTACACAGAAATCAGTTAATTGTACAGCACTTGGGGAACAATAAACCTGTGATACTGAGGTGGCAGGACATGGATGTGTCCTCTCTCGGCAGGGGGGGCTCTAGGGGTTAGGGTGTTGCTGGGCCACGTGCTGGGGGGCCTGGCCCAGGGAAGCCAGCATGCTTGGAGGGCTGACGGGGGCTCCCAGGAAACTCATGGAACCTGTGGGCCTCTCCCAGCCCCTCACTCGGTCTGAAGGCTGGCCGCCCAGTCCTTTCCCAGTCTGTCAGTGATGTCTTTGTCATGGCTGAAACCACACTCTCCTGCGAGTGCCATCATCAGCCCCGGTTTCCTTTGAAGGAAACTGAGTTCAGAGCATCCTCCACATCTGAAAAGGCCCCCTCTTGCTTCTGTGTCTGTCCCCTGTGCCAGCAACATCTTCTTCCAAAGCTGGAAGTTGCATCTGCTCCTGTGTCCATGGCCTCCCCTTATGAATCCCTCCGGCCCTCCTGGGTCCTTCTGTCCCCCCGATGTGACATCAGAGGAGTCCCCGTTCCTGGGGCCTGTGCTCTGCCCCATTGCCAAGTCTCCTTGTCCTACATCTGGGCAGTTCCATCAGCTCCCCTCCCCCGCTGCCTGCCCTGGGCTTCCCACCACTTCTCTCTGCTCTGAACAGCCTGTGGGCCCTGTTTCAAGTGTGCAGGGGCTGCTCCCCCTGGACCTCCTGTGTGCCTCTGACCCAGCCCCTGAGCTTAACATTCAAAGCCCTTCATGGTATGGTTCCATCCATGTCCCTTCTCCTCCCCGCCTGTGGTCCGTGTCCCCAGAAGCCTTTCTGCACAGCTGCACTGACTTCCCTGAGGATGCACCGCTCTCTCCAGCACCCTGTCCGACACGCCCTCTCTTCCCCTAGCAGCTTTCATCCTTTGGGCCTGGGACACCCTCCCGGGCTGCCTTCCTGCCCTCCAGCCTGTGGGAGGATGTCTGTCTTGCCTGCTGCCACAGCGCCCTCTGCTGACCCACTGTGCAGCCCATGGCGTGGGATGGGGGCTTGCTGGTTTCTGTGACACCGCCCCATCCCATCACTCTGAACTGTCAGCACCCATGGGTGCCTGTGTGTGTTGTTTCATCCACCGAAGTGTCCGTGGCCTCTGTGTTTGGGTAGCATCAGGAGGAGCCCTGTGGATGTGTGTGGGGGGTCAATCCCCTGAGAAGCCAGGACTCAGCGTCTCCCATCCCCACCCTTTCTGTTAAGCCTCAGCCACTCAAACAGGGAAGTAAGTCAGGGAAGGCCAAGCAGAAGCCACTCTGTACCTGGTGCACGGGGATGCCCCGGGGGACAGCACACGACTGCTAGGAGGGCCTGACCCTGCCATGGTGCTTGGGGCCTTGCAGTCTCTCCTGCCACCAAACAGGTCCTGGCCTTGGGGACCCTCTGCTTTCCCTGTCTCTGCCCTCCAGCGCCAAGGGTCAGCGTGTTGCGTGGAAAGCCCACCTGGCTTGTTGCCAGGGGCTGAGTTTTTGCTCCAGGGTCCTAAGTTTTGTGTCTTGCCTTCAGATGCAGCAGAAGGTCAAGGTAACGACGTGCTCTGACTTACTCATTGTCCCCTTCTGCTTTGGTGTCTGCCCTTCATCACCCACCCAACTCCTCCCTCCCCTCCATGCTGCTCTTGTCTCCTCGCCTCGCTCCACCCCATCCCGTTCCCTGGCACTCAAAACCATCTTTACTTTTCCCTGATACACGTGGGCATTTGGGCGTGGCTGTGTCTCAGAGGTGCTGGGGTTGGGGTGGAGGCCCTCTCTAGGACTCAGATGCCCACCAGTGGTCATCCCTGAGGAACAACCAGAGCGCTGCCCATGGGCAGAAGACAGTGTGGCTCATGCCAGCTTGGCATGTGAGCACCTAGTCGGGAGGCCCAGGGCGCCCCTCCGTGTGCCTGCTCATCCATCAGCCTTGCTGGCCCAAGTGAGCACTGACCACACCTGCTAACTAGCCACACGTCCATCTTTCCTGGGCCCGCCCAGTGTCCATTTTGAGCCCAGAAATGCCCAGGGCAGGCAGGAACCTGAGTGCAGCCCAGGATGGTGGAGTGACTCACACTGGCGCCTGCTCAGTGGGTTTGTGAGAACCATGGTCCAATTTTCCCACAGGGCCAGGGCTCTGATGAGGTTTCTGGAGATAAGACATGGACTCTTGAGTCTCCCCAAGCAGCAGCAGCAGCAGCAGATGTGGGGTGTACTCAGCTTCATAGAGTCCCCAAACTGTGTTTGGACATTAAGTGAGGAGAAAGCCCCCAGACTGACTAGACTGGAGCAGCTGTCAGCGGGTCCTGGCCCTCCACACTGCAGCAGGGACAGACTTCCTCCCACCGTCTGCAGGAGCCCATCCAGCTGAGAACCCCTGGGCAGGGCAGCACATTTGGGTGGCCCAGGGTTTGGGAATCTGAGTTCATTAAGGGGCTTGGGCTTTTTCACCATAATGGAGGGCTTGGTCAGGAGTTGTCCATCATAGCCAGGGACACTTTGCTTCTGTGTCAATCACAAACTCCACCCTTGGCCTTTTGCAGAGGGTCTCAATGCGGACTACGTGAAAGGGGAGAACCTGGAGGCCGTCGTATGTGAGGAGCCCCAAGGTGAGGACTTCCTAGTCACTTTCTGTTGCTGAAGGCCTCCTAATGGCTGGGCCAGCATTGAGCAGAGCTGTGCTGGGAAAGCAGGAGCTCAGAGGTCTGCATTCCTAAAACTTCCAGCCAGAAAGATGGGCTGCAGAAGTCAGGGGCCCAGCACTCTCCTCTCCCCCGCCAGACTCCAGCCTCCTGACACTGGGCACGCCAGGACTGCAGTCAGGGCCGTCTGCACACTGAGGGGCACCATGTGAGTGAAAACACACACACTCCTAGCCAAGTGCCCACAGAAGCTTGTAGGGAATCTCTAGATGGAGTCCCCGGCCTTTTCCATTTGAAAACTGCCAAAGGCAAGACAGAACTTGTACAAAACACAGACCCCATAATGGGAGCCCCTGCCCTCCCCCACCCTGTTCTGTGTTCATCAAGCACTCCTGGGTATGGAAGCGCCAGCCATGACAAGCTGTGTGGCATCAGGCTTCTGGCCCAGGGTGGCCAACCACTCAAGGCAGATGCAACCTGTGGCCCCAGAATGCCAGCAAGGCAGTCAGGAAAGGCTTTGTGGAGAAGAGGGCAGGCCTCTTTCCATCACCCAAGGCCTGGGGGCTTGCAGGTCAGGGTGGGCGTGAAAGACAGGAGCTGGGGTGTGCCTGTCCTGGGATGGGTGCCAAGGTGGCTGTCTGGTGGGCGGAGGGGCGCCCCCGGGGATGTGATGGGCAAGGCTCCATGTGGTGGCCTAGAATGGTCTGTGGCAGCGCTGCACTGTCTGGATGCAATAGCCCAGAATTTCAAACACGGGAACATGGACTCCACAGTAGCAGTCACTGTCGTCGTTCTTTTAAACTCTTGGCTACCATCATGTGAGTATCGCCATGTACCAGGTGCTGTGTTACATGCTTTATTTAAAATACTCCTCCCAGGGACTTCCCTGGGGGTCCAGTGGTTGAGACTCTGTACTTCCAATGGAAAGGGTGCAGTTTCGATCCCTGGTCGGGGAACTAAGATCCCTTGTGCCTCAAGGCCAATAAAAAGAATATAAAACAGAAGAAATATTGAATAGATTCAGTAAAGAACATAAAAAAAAAATTCTTTTAAAGATTCCTCCCCCCAAAAAATAAAGATTCCTCCCTTCGGAGTTCCCCAGCTGTCCAGTGGTTAGGACTCTGTGCTTTCACTGCTGAGGGCCTAAGTTCAATCCTTGGTCAGGGAACTAAGATCTTGCAAAAAGAAAAAGAAACTTGTCCCAGTTGCTCCAGTAGAACCATTCCCAGTTTGGGTCGGTGGTGGTTTAGTCACTAAGTCATGTCTGACTCTTGTGACCCCATGGACTGTAGCCTGCCAGGCTCCTCTGTCCATGGGTTTCTCCAGGCAAGAATACTGGAGTGGGTAGCTATTCCCTTCTCCAGGGGATCTTCCCGACCCAGGAATCGAACCTAGATCTCCTGCATATTCCCAGTTTACAGGTGAGGAAATGGAGGCCCAGGTGGTCGCCAGGTCCCTCTGCTCCTTCCTTCTCTCTGGGAGCACAGCAGCTTCCAGAGGCCAATCATCCAGGACAGACAGGCAGGGAGCCAGGTTTCTGTGCCCAGGGAAGGATGTGGTTGTCTCTCTCTGTCTTCGTGTGACTCCCTCCTGATGGGCATCTCATGTCCCTAGTGAAATACTCGGCCCTGCAGACGCAGTCCACGGAGCCGCCACCCCCTGAACCACCCCGGATCTGAGGAGCCGAGGATGCAAGGCCCCGCTCCACCGGGCAGGCCGTGGGCACACGGGGCCGCTGCCGGAGCCCCAGCTCCTTGTTTCATCTGGACCCACGGCTGCCACACCGCTCCTTCGATGTCATTGGCTTCTTCTCGTCCTGTTTCCCAGACGTAGCTCTGGGTGTTTGTGAGTCTGGCTCATGTGCCCACCCTGCCACTGGGCCCCCCAAGAGGCTTGCTGCCCAAATCCGAGGCTGGCCCCGCCGAAAGCCAGGGCCAACCTCGAGTGCCCAGGGTCGATGCCTCCCTAGGCCACCCTGCCCGCAGGCCTTATCAAGCTGGGGAGGGGGGACTGAGCAGAGGGAGGGCCAGAGGATGGGCAGGAGTGTGAACCCAGGGCTCTGTGGTCCCCTCCACACTGCACTGACTCGCCCGGTGGGTTTCTGGAAAGGCTGTGGGCAGGGACCTGGCCGCGAGGAGTGCACTGGTGAGCACCAGGAGACAGTGCGGGCACACACGCCACCCCCAGGGGGGTTTTATTTCCATCCCTCTTTCCATCTAGCCCTTACGCTGCTGGGCTCCCTGACTTTTCATTTACTTAAGTGCAAACTTGCATGTCACAGTATCCCCACCTGGATGTGTAGGAATCTCCTGGATGTATGTGTAGGAAGCTGTGGCTCTCAGGCCCAATTCCCCTATGATGCCAGGGCATGGACGTGGTCTCCAGTCTGACGTGATTAGCTTCAGGAATCACTTATGCTGCAGCATTGAGTTTTATACTAGGGCTGTGGAGGGTTCCCCACCCCACTCCATGTGTGTTTTTTGGTAACAGGAGCTACACATGACAGAATGAGCGTCAGAGCCTGAAACATGCCCACTGTCTGCCTGGAGATGTCTGTGGGAGGAGGGGAAGGGGCATGGTCTTAGTGTGGGCACTCATGTGACCTGGGCGCACACTGGTCATCTGCTGGCCTGCCTGTGATGGAGATTGCTTGGGGGTCTGGGGGCACCCGGACTGGAGGGTTCTGTCTGCGGTGGGCTGGATCCAGGCTTTCTTCCTGGAACTTTTCGTCTGGGCCACGTGTGATCCTGATCCCCACTGGGTGCTGCTGTCAGGGGCTGAGCGAAAGTCTAGAGCCCCCCATCTATGGATGAGTTTGCAGTGTTAGAAAGCGCTCCTGGAAGCCTCATGTGAGTCTGCTTCACATGCTACAGGATGGCTGTATGTTGGCTCTTTTACATCTACCAGGCTGGGACAAGACAACTCTTGACTTCTTAGGGAGACAGTTGACATGAGAACAGACCCTGCAGGTCAGACCACGTGTGCCTCCCTCGTGTGTTCATGTTATGGAGAGCGTGTCATGGGCCCTGTGTCACCCGTGTCTGGAGGCTCATGCCAGGCCGGCCAGATGGTGTGTGGCCAGGGGTGAGGAGCATTGAGAAGACGGCAGAAAGTGAGCTGTGGAGGCAGTGCTGGTGAGCTCAGCCCGTTTCCAGCACCTCCCCCGCCTGTCCTCGTGGACTGATGTCCCCAGCCCTGACTGGTGCTGGGCTGGAGGCCACTCTGAAGGACTTTTGCATTGGTAGCCTGCTGTCACCTAAAGAGGGTGACATCAGGGCCCCAGAGTCGGGAGGGATCAGGGCAGCACTCATCAAGTTAGGAGGGCCGCTCACCACCGTTTGCAGGCATTTCAGAGAAAGACACAAGGCAGCACTTGTGCGTGGTAATGAGGCTCTCCTGGCCCCCGAGAAGTTTGGACGTTTATAGAGAAGTCACAGTGGTGACTAGGAAGGGAGCCATGTGGCCTGTGGCATCCTCGGAGTGGCTGGGCGCAGTGCCCCCAGTGGGGCACCTTGGCTCTGCAGCAAGGCACATCTGGTGAAGACCCTGTAATCCTGTCGGTGATAAGAGTCAGCGCTCTGTGGATCTGTTTGCTCGGTACCACTGACTTGGGTTAAGAGAGACCCACCATGCCCTTCCTTGTCTGTCTCAGTGCCCTCTGCATTGAGCCTGGAGCCCAGCACCCAGCTCTGCGCTGGTGACTGGGGCATTGAAAGTCACTCAGCCATCCATTTGCAGAGCTCCCATCCTGGGGCCCAGGACAGGGCACTGATGCTTGCTGATTCTTGGGGCTCTTGTAGCCATGTCCACCTGGAAGCTGTATTGACTGGCTCGGGTCCATCCCAGGTGGTAACGGAGGTAGCAAGTATGCTAGAATGGCCAGCTGACCATATCTAATTGCTATCAGCTTTACTGGGGGTGAGATGGGGGACTCAGTGTTTATAACAACTCTGAGCTCCTGAAGGATGGAGGCAGGGCACCCTAAGTGTCACCCAGAGAGTGGCACCAGGCCCACTGCCTTGGCTGCTTGGGGGTTAGTCCCAGTTCTCTGAGAAAGAAGCGGTGGAGACCGATGGCAGGATCTCCTATGCTTTTTCTGTGCTTGTATTTGAGTATGAATTGTAAGCTCTCTCGTGTTTGCATTAAACAAAGTGGAACCTAACCAGTTCCTGGTTCTGCCGGTGTGAAGGCATGCCCTTTGTTAAGTGATGCTTGTTTTCCTAATTCATTATTATGGACCCAAAGGCCTTTCTTGAGAGGGTCAGGGTTCTGGCACTTCCCTTCATGCCAAGCAGCTTAGTGTCAGCCGTCCTGGGGTGGTCCCCTGCATGACGGGGAGCTGAGGCCTGGAGATGTCATGGGGGTAGGGAGGCGCAGTGGCAGGCCCCCGACTCACGACTCCTGAGCCCACAGCGTTGTCTTCTCCAAAGAAAGCCAGTAGCCAGGGTCCACTCGGGTGACATGTGATTGAGCCATAGAAAGTGGAACGGGGCCAGGGTGTGCAGGCAGAGTGGTCTGCTGGAGGTGGAGCTGCCCTTGTCACTCCATGAGGAAGATATGGGGGCCGCTGGGAGGGTCTCACGGTGTGGTGGCATTTTGTGCCGTACCAACCTTGTAGTAAAATAGCACCAAGTCCTCTAACCCAAACCCCCATGTGACTCTCCCATGCAGAAGTTGTGGCCCTCCCAGCCTTGGCTGCTCGGTGTTGCTGCTGGGGCCCCCACACCTGCGTGGAGAAGGACAGGGACATCAGGCCTTAGAAGAAGGGGCCTTATATGCAGGGGCCAGCATGGTTTCATCCAGGCCTTTATAGCTCCCATAAAGGCCAGCACTCCCTCTGGAGACTCTGGGTGGGGACCCTGTGGTTCCCCAGAAGTCTGTCCCATTTAAGCTCTAGGACTCATGGCCTGGAAAGCTGGCCTGGCCTCCTAAGGGCCACACCTGCCTCTCGGGGTTCCAGCCCTGTCCTCACATCTTAAGTGTTTTCTTAAGGTGTTGCCGATTTTAGAGTAGTTACCTATTTCAGCCAACACACTCAAGTCTTAGGATGAATTGCATTTACCACTTAGAAAATGAATTAAATCATGTAAGAGTACTTTACATGTATTGACTGTGTTTGACATATAATAAATTTTTGTGTAAGTAAAATGGACTTTCCTGGTGGCTCAGATGGTAAAGAATCTGCCTGCCAATGCAGGAGACCCAGGTTTGATCTCTGGCTCGAGAAGATCCAATGGAGAAGGGAATGGCAACTCCTTCCCATGTTCTTGCTTGGAAAATCCCCATGGACAGAGGAGCCTGGTGGGCTATAGTCCATGGGGTCGCAAAGACTTGGACACAAATGTTTACTAATTTTCCACAAGGGAAAAATTACCAAAAATAAAGACAACAAAAAATGAGACCACAGAGCAAACATTATTTTAATTACAGATTGAAATACAGTGCATCAGATGAGGCAAATATCATACTGTACCAGTCTTTAAAAACCTGAACCATAAAGGTTTTACATTCTAGTACACTTAAATAAAACCGAGAAAGAATTGCTTACATAACAAAACTATACTTCAAGTTGTTTTAGAAACAGTTCTGTGCTAGGAAGACACTAAGGAAATGCTCTATTGTGCTGCTTTGAAACCAAATGGGAGCTTCTAGGGGTCCTCCTAGGGCCCAGCACATGGAAGGGGGAGGGGTGGAGTGGGGCAGCTCCCTGCAGGTGCAATCCCCGCGGCAGGCTAGCTGACCTTGACTTCTCTCGTTCTCAAAAACATCATCCAGTCCACAACAAGGTTAGTGGTCTTAGTGCAGCGGGGGGATTATGTATAGATATTTCCAAGGAAAAAAACGGGTCCCCATTTGTAAGAAACCCACGTATCAATGAATAATCCAGCATACCCATTCATAAATAAGCTTTTAGCTATTCTGGAAGCAGGAATCAAAAGTTACATCAATTAAAATGCAGTTTAGAAACAAATCCCCCAGATGGTAAACATGGAGAATTTTTTTTAGGTTATCAAATTACATAGAATAAATATGATACCTTACAGATACCAGATAATTTTCTATAAGAATCAGAAGGTTCCAAGTTGAAAAACATCTATTCTCTTAAGTATTTAAGTGTAAAAAAACGTTTAAGAATGTTTTCAAAACTAAGGTCAATATGGAGGGCTTTGGGTAGCATCCAGTAATTTGAAACCAACCAGATACTACCATGAGGTTGCACTCAGGTCTCACCCGGTGAGCTCTCCTCCACTCAAAGGCAAGCTTAATTCCTCCAGGGGGATGGGGTCTTGGGGGCTGGCAGGCATGGGCACAGTGCTGGGCATGAGGAGGAGGAGGGCAGAGTGCAAATGTGCAAGACTCTGACTCACCACCCAGAGCAGTTCAGAGCTCTAGTGCTAGTGGATGGAGCGTCTGATGGTCAGTGAATGCCTGCTCAGACTCATGGAGTCCTGGAGCCAGAGACGGAAGCTGTGAGATGGGCAGGAAAAGGCCCTGAGACCAGGAAACTGAGGGAGGTGAGCGCTCTGCTTTTGGCATCCAAAGTCACAGTGCCGTGGTGGCTTTAAAGTACCAAAATGCAGTGACAAGGATAAACTGAGTTTGAAGGGATCTTGATGAAATGAGAACTATTACTTCAGACAGCAGGTAACAGGTGAGAGAAGACCCGCCTTGACAGTCAGCTGTCAGCAGTAGCAGGGGACAGGCGCCTGGGCCACCTTGGGAGGCAGGTCCCACAGTCAGGGGAGGACAGGACACATGGTCTGAGGTGACCACATTCAAATGAACCACGGCAGAGTTCGCATGAGCCCAGCTTGACCATGCTCACCCAGTTCAGTCAAGCAGGTGTCTCCTTCGGTGACTAAACATTTAAAAAAAAAAAAAAAGGACATAGGAAAATAAAGGTATGTTTCTCTTTTTAAAAAATACCTTATATGTACACACTGGTAACTGGTGCAGCAGGACTGCTGGCATGGGGAGATGGTGATGGTCTGTCTTCCCCAGCCAAGAGTTAACTGTCAGGCCCCAGGGTTTGGCGCTAAGAGCCGAAAGAGGCCCTGGGGCTGGCAACACAGCCTTTAAAAGGGGGTGGGTTGGTTTTTACAAGGATGTCCCACCTTGAGCCTGAACCCTGCATTCTACTCGCCCAAGGGTCCCCCACGCAGCCCTGGGCAAGTGCTGGCAGGAGGGAAAGACGTGTTGATGGCACAACAGCACTGATGAGAGTGGGGGCCGTCCCCTAGCACAGATCCGTCACTGGTGGGAAGCGCCACCCGGACGAGGCGGGCACAGGGCTTCGTGAGGAACGTCACAGGAGCCCCGCCTGGGCCACAGGGACAGCGGTGTCAGACTGACGTGTGCACGGGTGTCACTGAGTGCGATGGCGAGGAGCCCCGCTCCGACGAGGCTGAGGCACGTGCTGCCACTTCCCGCTGCAGGTCCTCCACCCGCTTCTGCAGCTCTGCGCGGACGGCCAGCAACTCCTTGAGGTTCTGGTGGGTGGGCGTCTGTGGGCGGAGATGCGGTCAGCCCAGCCCCGGCCTCCTGACCCTCACCCCCACCTCTGCCCGGGGGCCCGAGGGCCCGCCCCGGGAGCTGTGGCTTGGCTGAGGCATGGGGACTCCGTTCTCCCTCCCAGGGGAGCCTGACCGCCAGAGGGGCCGAGGGTTGGGTGGTCCCCTCTGGGCCTCAGCTGCCACTTGGCAGCACGGACCTCACGCTGCTGACTGAAAACCCTCCCTCCACCGTGAAGCTGTGTTCAGCTTCATGAGCGAGAACAGGCGGGGGCAGAAGGCCCTGGAGTGGGCAGTGCTGGGAGAGGGCCCCTTGTCCGTGTTCACAAAACCTCTGGCAGCCGCGCCGGCACCCCTGCCCCGCCTCACCCTCCTGGACCACAGAGGGATGAGAGGGACCTTCCCAGGGTGGAGTTCCACCAGCCTGAAGCTTGGGGTCATGGCCCCCACGCTCTCCTGCACTCAGCTCACAAGCTCTCATCATCACCTGCCACAGCCCTTGTGAATCTCAGCAGACCGGGGCGGGCAGAGTCACCAGCTGAGGGGGGCATGGGGTGGGGGTCTGGGTAGCTCCCCCTTGGCCCCTGTCCACGATCTCCACAGAAGCCACTAGCCTGGGTCCTGAGCCTCAGCCAGGCCCTGAGACTACATGGACACCTTCCAGGGGCTTCTTCTTGCTGCCCTGAAGGTAAGACCCTGACCTTGTGTGATCTGACCCCAGCCTGCCTCCCCTGCTCACTTTTCACTGGGCCCTGCCCCTACTCCCCTCCTTCATTCTCGAACCTCCCAGGTTTTGGCAGATGCCTTGCATTCGCTGGCCGTTCTGCCTGGAGCCCTCTCCCCTCTGACCCTTTTCACTCACACACTGGGCTTCATCCTTTAGGGACTGGCTGGAAGAGCACTTGCTCTGGGTGGGGGTCCTCTAGGAGACCCCACGGCTACTGGGCCTGCGTGTTTCATCGTGCCCTCCCCAGAGAGTCTGGGAGCTGTCCCATTAGGCACGTGAGTAGTGATCACCCCGGTGGAGGAAGAGGGGAAGCAGGGGACAGATGAAAAAGACTAGACTGAGAGTGACCAGAGACATGAGCACACGAGAGAGATTCAAGACAGAAGAACAGGAACAACAGGGACAAGCAATTTGGCTAGCTGTGTTGGGGGAGGCACCCAGTGTCTCCAACACAGTAGGGTGCTTGGGAAGCAGCCCAGAAGAGGCTCGGAGCTAACTCCTGACTTTGGCCCCAGGAAGGAGGGAGGGGGCGCTAATGTGGGAGTCTGATGGCAGAGACCCCCACAAACAAGGAAAGTTGCCTTAGTTGCTGATTCCAGAGACCACTGGGGGGTGGGCAAACCTCCTCTCTTAGCCTTGGGCCTACTTTATATGTCCCTGCTGTGGGGGACTTGATTCCACTTGCTTTGCAATCAAGTGGCCATTACTGACCGCCCACCATCGGGGTCAGAGAGAGACCATGCGGGTGAGCACACAGCTTCACACCTGCCCAGGCCGAGACACTCATCTTACATCTCCATGCAGCCTTTCATTCTGTTTTCTCATCCACTGTTTTCATTTACAATAAAGCAGAGAAAATGCCCATCTAGGAGCCAGTCACCCAATGCTGCCATGTATGAGATGAAAGCCAAAAGGGTCCCAAAGAAAATAACACACAAGATATCAGCAGGGCCCTCCTCCTCAGAGAAAAGAGGCTTGTCCCCACCGCCTCCCCTCTGTCTGGCCCGGCTCCCTGCCCCCTCACTGGACACCAGCCTTCCTGCTGATCCCTGTGCCAGTCTCCACGGCCACCCTCCTTGTTCCTGCACTGCGCTGCTAGAGGGAGCTTCCTGCAGCCCCCAGGGTCAAGTCCAAAGGCCTGGACCTGCGCACCTTGGGTCTCCAACATCACCAAGGCCTGGCCCACTCCCCAACCTGCTCTGGGCCCAGCCTGGAGGCCCTCCACTACAGGACTGTCACGGTGCTGACTTTGGCAGCACGAGTTGGGAGTTGCATCAGATGTGGGTGCAACCATATCTGATAAGGGGCCAGGTTTGGGAACCATGCTTCTGAGGCAGTCTTTTGAAGGCCACAGCCAACTGTTAAGTGTCCACATGCCTTGGGACTAGTAAGAGGGGTGCTTCTTCATATAGGCATGAGCATAGGGACTGATGGCTTCCTGGCCACGAAATTGAAAACCTGTATTTAGAATACTGACCACTGACGTTGTCTATACTATTAGGTTTCGTGGGAAAAGGACTGAGACTATCTCCCTGGTTTCAGATGTTCTTAATAAAAGAGCATTTTACAACTCTTAATCAAAGTTGATGTGTTTGCTACTCAAACCATACATTCAGCCCAGGATCTGGGTGTTTGGTAGGTAGAAATGTGCTCCAGCCCCACAGAAATGTGCTCAGTGTGTCTGCACCAGTGTGGACATGCCGGCTGCCCTCATTGCTCAGACGCGGGAAGCAGCTAGTGGCCCTCTGTCCGTGTTAGACGTTTGCCTCATGCATAGTGACAGAAGCTGGGCCCTCAGAGGGGGTGCAGGGGAGGGGCAGAAAAGGTGCTCAGGGCATCGCCTGCCGGCATGGTGAAAGGCCAAGGGCAGGGAAAGTGTCCTGAGGAAGGAGGGGGCGAGTGAGCAGGAAGCAGTAACTTAACAACACTTCATCAGCTCTGTGCTTTCATATAATTCTACACCATCATCTTTCCTTGGGCAGAAAGATACACTTTTTTCAAAATGAGGAAAGCATACCTGAGGCCTCATTCGTGGATTCCATCGCACATAATAGTTTACCCATAATTCCAAATGACTCAGACTAGCAACAGGATAGAGGACGTGGTTCTCATAATTCACAAAGAAGGGATTAGAAAATTCATCCAGCTGGCTATTGATATATGACCATAAAGATACAGTCTTTGTAGATACATCCTGAAAACCAAACAAGGAATACAGTGAAAAAAAATTCAACTTTCCTTCATATCCTCAAGAGCTTGTATCACGTAGAGAAAAGGAACTTGAATAATGAAGTGAGTTCAAATGATAAAAATCAGGAACATTTATTAAGCCCCACCCCACCCCACTGTGTGCATGACCTCGAGGTGGGGCTGTCTCAGAAACATACTGCTGAGTGAGATGACGTCTGGTGACTGTGACTATGTGAAGGCAGAACGAGAACTTTCTACCAATTGCAGGATGATGGTGCCCCTATTTAACAATACATTTTTATTCTTTTTTGCAGCTTGCTCTTGTGACCCTTAATATTAAGGACCATAGATAGAATTTACAGATAATATTCCTTTCACTGCAAAGTCATGACTATCTGGGGCTAAAGCCTTATATAGAGAACATATCATTAAATTATAGATCCCCACCTCCCAATTTTACAGTACATTGTCAAAATGAGAAAATGGTGAGGCCAGGAGTGCTTTCCACCAATCTGCTGACTACTCCTCAAGTTATCTAGACAGAAGAGATTCAATTAGGACTGTTTCATATTTTATAAGAAACAGCAGCAATATTTCAAGGAACCCCAAATAGCCAAAACAATCTTGGAAGAAAAGAACAAATGTGGAAATTTCACACTTCCCAATTTACAAACTTACTGCAAAGCTGCAGTAATCAGTGCAGGTGGTATTGGCATAGGATGGATAGACATCAATGAGATAGAATAGAGAGCACAGGGACAGACTGTCACATTTATGGTCAACTGATTTTCAGCAAGGATTCCGAGAAAATTCAATGGGAGACTGTTTCAACAAACAGTGCTAAGAAAACTGGATAAAGGTTTGATGCATAAGACAGGGTACTCAGGGAGGGTGCACTGGGATGACCCTGAGGGATGAGATGGGGAGGGATGTGGGAGGGAAGTTCAGGATGGGGAACACATGTACACCCATGGCTGATTCATGTGAACATATGGCAAGAACCACCACAATATTGTAATTAGCCTCCAATTAAAAAAAAAAAAAAAACAACTGGATAACCACATGCAAATAAATGAACCCTTACCTCCTGCCACAGACAAAAAGTAACTCAAAATCAATTATATACCTAAACATAAAAGCTAAAACTATAAAATGCTTAGAAGAAAACCACAGGCTTAAATTTTCATGACCTTGGGGTTAAGCAATGAAATCTTTGATAAGTTAGACTTCATCAAAATAAAAAACTTGTGTGTTTCAAATGACACTACCAAAAACATGAAATGACACTGCACAGAATAAACAAAATATTTGTAAACCATATCTGATAAAGAACACATAAGAAACTCTTCTCACTCAATAATAAAAAGACGTGTGCATGCTGAGTTGCTTCAGTCATGTCCAAGTCTTTGTGACCCCATGGACTGTAGCCCGCCAGGCTCCTATGTCGAAGGGATTCTCCAGGCAAGAATACTGGAGTGGGTTGCCACTCTCTCATCACAGATAACTCAAAAATGGGCAAAGGATCTGAAGAAACATTTGTGCACAGACATATATAGATGGCCAATAAGCACGTGAAAAGATGCTCAGTATCATTAGTCATCAGAGAAACACACATGAAAATCATGACGAAATACTCCTTCACACCAATTGGGATGGCTAGAATCAAAAAGATAAACAATAACAAGTGTCTACAAAGATGTGAAAACAGGACCCTAAGACATTGCTTAGGGTAAATGTAAAATGTGGCAACTACTTTGGAAAAAGTCTGATGGTTCCTCAAAGGGTTAAGCATAGAGCTCCTGGGTGTCTACCCAACAGAAGTAAAAGCATATGTCTTCATAGAACCTTGAACGTGAACATTCATAGCAGCAGTATTGGTAAGACCCACCAAAGTAGAAACAACCCAAATGTCTATCTGCTAATGACTGGATAAACAAATGGTGGTCTCTCCATACAGTGGAATATTATTCACTCATAAAAAGGGAATGAGGCACTGGTATATGCTAATTATCTATGATCTTTGAGAACAGTATGCTTAGTGAAATAAGCCAGACATAGGAAGACAAATACTGTATGATTCAATTTATATGAAATATCCAGAAGAGGTGAATATGTAGAGACCAAAAATAGATTAGTAGTTGCTGGGGCTCGGGGGAGGGAGACTAGGGAGTGTCTGCTAATGGGTATGGGGTTTCTTCTTGCGGGGGATGAGAATTTTAGGAAATTAGATGGTGGCGATGATTACACACTGAATATACTAAAAACCACTGAATGGTCCACTTTAAAGGGGTTAATTGTATGGTATGTAAATTATATCTCAAGAGAGATGATGATTTTTTAGAGAGTACATTTTGATTAAAAAAAAAAAAGACCAAAAGAGTTTAAATTCGACATATGAACGATATTCTGTTGATTTTTTTTTTCTTTAAAAACAGCTTTAATGAGATAAGTCACATGCCATTGAATTCAATCTTTTTAAACTCCTATAGGCCTGTAGGAATGTGGATTTGATCCTGACATCAGTGGGAAGCCACAGGGAGGTTTCAGGCAGAGACCTGGAACGTAATGGGACTGAAGTTGGGGAATGCCCATCTGGTTGCTGTGTTTGGATTGAGTGTGGAGGTCAGAAGTGCAGGGAGCCAAGCTCACTTCTGGGTAGCTGCCTTAGTCCAGATGCAAGACTGGGGGTTAGGGGGCTTCAACACGCTTGGAGCAGTGAGAAGTGGCCAGATTACAAATCCATCCTGGGGACAGGGCTGCCAGCACTCACTGAGGGACTGAATGTGGCAGCTGGGGTGGATGGGCAGAGGGGGTACTGAGTGGGATGCAAAAGAGAGAGGAACAGGAAAACAGCATTTAGATCTCTGAGATGGACGAAGTCACCTAGACAGAACAAGAGGAGGACCAGGGCCTGTCCAGGTGACTCCAAGTTTAGAGATGGATTAAAAGGGAAAATACTGAATGGGGAAGGCCAGCGAGGTGGGGGAGAAGCACAGAAGGTGTGGGGTGAGGGAGTCATCTGCTGTGGGGAGGCTGCTAAGAGAGGGGGAGGTGGGCACCGGGAACCTGCTCTTTTCTCCTAAGTTCTCAGATATTCCACCAGGCAGAAGTCCTTTTCTCTGAACCAGAGGACAATCATGAAACTGCCTTCTCCCAATGCTTCCTCACTTTTGATCATCTCTGTCTTTTATCCCTAAGTGAGGAGAAAAGGAAGAGGTAAATCTAATGGAGAAGCTTGATGGAAAGCAAGTTGAACTTGCTACCTTGAGAGAATGGGCTAGAAGATTAGACACATGCACTGGGGCTGGTGAACCCGGGGAGGGCATTCAGTGCCAGCCCTCCATTTACAGACAACAGAGGGTGAGACCCAGTGTCCTCTCCATTCAGCCCCCTTCTACAGTGGCATGTAAGGGACAAGGCCCTCCAGCAGTCAGGAAAGCCAGGGGATATAATACACTTACCTCTTTGAGTCGTTGCTGTTCACAGTTGCACAAGAAAGTCCCAAAGAGACAACTATAAAGGTGATCCAAAATTGTAATCAAGAAGAATTCATTAAACTCGAATGCCGAAGGAAACTTAAATGGAGAGAGAAATAAGGTTTAGTTTTGAAGTTCAAATTCTAGAACAAACTGGTCAAAGGCTGCTAAGCTACAACTTGGAATATAGTCAAACATGAAAAGGAAAACTGGCCCATGTAGAACTTAATTAGCTGTAGTTTCCAGTTCAAGCTTATAGGTCTGGCAGAGAAACAACCTGAAGCAACAAAAACTGGCATGCTTTTCAGTGCCTAAGAAAGCTAATGGGGCTTCCATTTCTTGCCATGATGATGGAAGAGCCTGCATTTGCCCTTCTGCCAGAAACAACTAGCGAGCGGGACACTCAACAGGGCCATGGGACTGTGATGACTCCCCGGCCCAGAATGGAAACCAGTGAGATAAGTCCTACTGTTGTCCTAGCTTCCCCTTTGGGGGCACATTCTGAGTGAAGAAAGTGGGGGGGGGGGGTCCCAGGGAAGCGATTCAAGAAGAAATACAATGTCTTGGCAGTATATAATGTAAAAGGGGTAACACCACATGATCAAGTGGGGTTTGTCTTAGGAATGCAAGGCTGGTTTATGCAAGATTTGAAGATCAAGGTTACTAAAAAAATCTATTATCGTAATTCACTATATTGTGGCTCAGCTGGTAAAGAATCCACCTGCAAAGTGGGAGACCCAGGTTCAATCCCTGGGTTGGGTAGATCCCCTGGAGAAGGGAAAGGCTATCCACTCCAGTATTCTGGCCTGGAGAATTCCATGGACTAATAAGTCCATGGGGTTGCAAAGAGTCGGACATGAATGAGCGACATTCAGTTTCACTATACTAACAGAATATGGAAGAAAACCACATGATACTCTCAGTTGCCATCTTAGCTTATTCTTCATGGGGCTTAGCACAATTCCAGCAAAGAATGACCACTGCCAAGAGGTTCTAGCCAGTAGCTGACATTTAGTAGCCATGATAGAGATGCTCTGCAAATGGTAACTACAGTCCTAGCAACAGGTATGCACTGGGAGCTGACCTTGTACCAGAATTCTAATTTAAAAACATACTGAAATATTCATCACCTATTCAATGAAGCAAGGCCAGTTAGAACAAAACCAAACAGAACTACCCAGCATATTTTTGTGTGTCAAGTGTACTTTAAAGATCTATTCCCTAATCAGAGATGTTTGCATGCTATTGCAACTAATTATGTCATCTGTAAAGTGACAACCAGGGTCACCAATAGAAAGTTTATTTTTGAAGCTTATCTTTAGTACTTTACTAGGCCAGAGACAAGCTTCTCAATTAGAAACAATGGTCAACACAGGACTGTCCAGACTCCATCAAAAATTGTTATTTTCCTCACTAGGCAAGCAGAAGTTCTGCTCAGCTGCCATAGATTAAGACTTGTCTCTCTCTACATTAAGGACTGCTCTCAGAAAAACACACAACTCTCTTCTAGGGAGCCCCATCAAAATACTACTTCTTTAGAAACCTCTGGAAACTAGCTATGGATATTGTTCTAATGTTCTTAGAGGAACTAAATCAATGATGAACTAAATCAAATAAATCAGGCCAAAATGTTCAATATAGCTCCTGGTTAATCCTGTCTCAGTCTTTAAGGTTGCTCCTTGCAACTCTGTAAATGGCCTCATGTTCCAAATGGCTGTCTTTTAAAAGGCCAAGTACATTGTGTCAATTCTTCCTAGTATTTTTCCATGAAGCTTGGTTATATTCTATTAAGTTATTGGCACCAAGAAATTTATGAGTTTTAAGCAAAATATAAGTTATGTATATTCTAAAGCTTTATTAAATAAAGGATAAAAATGGAAGGCCTTTATTTCATTTTCAAACATTTAAAACTATACATTTACCAATAGCACAGCAGAGCTTCTACTGACATATTTTTGGAGTCATATGAGTCTTTATTCCTAACCCTGAGCCCACAGTTTGGATCTGGGAACTTGGTTCAGGGTGTTCTGTCGCCACCAACCACAAGCCTTACTCTGGTCAAGTGGGTGGAGAGCAGGTGTGGGAGGTCAGGGTGGGTGGGCTCAGCCCACGCCCTTCAGCACCCACATCTACTCAGGTTAGCTCAGGAGTGCTCTTCACTTCTAAAGGGCACAGTGGTGGGAAACATTTCATTAGCGGAAGTACCGACCTCTAGAGTGGTAACAAATAAGAGTAAGCCTCTGGGATTCACTGTTGTTTTGGCCTCTTCTAGAAGCTATACCATATACTTTAAAAAGTGTGGTCTCAAAAACCCATAGAAATCCATAATGAAATTCTGCACCTCTTGAAGGACAAAAACATTAACAATGTTTAAACTGATCCAAAAGGATAAAAAAGTCTCTTCAACTGGGGTTATTGCAGAATGTCTTTGAGACTGTTGTCTAGCGTCCTTCAATTACTTTTTCCCTCAATTCCTTTGATATCAGTTTGTGCACACAGACTAGCTCATTTTATTCTGAGGTGTCTAAAAACGTTACATTGACATAGCTGATTTAGCAGTAGGAAACCTAAAAATTAGTTAATCTTGTCACATTAATGCAACTTTTCTAACAAGCTGCATACTTCATTCACTTTTGACTTTAGATAGTGATAGTTAGACTGATCATTGGTGTGCCTCATTCTAACAATGTTATTTTAAAAGAAATTAATTATACAAATTTCATGGACAGACTCTTAAAGCTGTAAGAGGCATCTGAAATCTTCTAACCCAAACCCCTCATTTTCTTAAAAATCCAGTAAACATTACAAAAACTATACAGATTAGACATGAAAATAGGTACTAAGCAATATGAATAATGGAAGTCAGTTTGAAGATATCTCACACACACTCTTTGTCTAGGCTTTTGGGAGGAATAAGCTACTTCACATTCACAAAATTTGGGCTGATCCCTTCAGAAACATCAGAATTATCTTCTGTGTTCAACCATTTTATATAATTTTTCTAAAATGTATTTCATACCTTTTAGTCTTAACCTGAATGTAACCATCATTACTTTTGTTGCTGACTTGGCATCAATACAAATAGCAAGTACATGGCACTACGAAACAGTCAGACCTCAGGCCAGCCTCCGTGCCTTTTGAGTATGTGTTTGCCATTACCTGTTACTCATACCATCGGCTGCCTACCTCTGAGACCAGCCCTCTTTCCATGCCCCAGCCCTCTAGCTAATTGGGTGCTTTGAATCAGCTGGGAACTGGCACTTAGATAAGGCAAGAGCCCAGTCAGCTTGGGGAACCTAGCTTTAAAACAATTAGCCTTAGTATGCTGTTCTAAGGGAGGGCCTGAGGACTCTGAAATCTACTTTGGCTGCTTAGACACGGTTTTTCTCGAATTGCCATTCTCTCGTGATCCCTGCTACTCTAGGAGCATAGCCTGGGAGCTTGTTGGGAATGCAGAGTCTGAGGCTCTTCCTTAGACCCACGAATCAGAACTGTGTTTTGGTAAGACTTCCAGGGGATCTGTGTACACCATGAAAGTTGTGCAGAATCCCTGGAGGGCTTCTGAAAACGAGTGCTGCCCACCACCCAGTGTTACAGGTCTGGGGCAGGGCCTGAAAACCTGCATCTCTCAGTACCCGGGAGGCTGAAGCTACTGGCCTCAGGACTGCACCAGGAATCACTTGCTGGGGTTCCTGGTCCTCTCAGAAGCACCTGGGGGACTTTTAAGCAGCACACACACCCAGGCCTCTGCCCAGGCCCAAAGAAGGGTCTCCAGGGCTGGGGCTCAAGCAAGCGCATCTTTGCTAGGAGACGGTCCTCTCCACGTGCCTGAAGCAGCCAAGGCCAGACCTCCAGCTCAACACGAAGGCGAGAGCCCAGGCCATGCTTTACCATCCTCCCTTCCCCATGATCCCATCCAAGCAGGTGCTTGGGGAGGGCTCTGTCTTTTGCTTACTCTCTCCTTCCCCTCAGTCCCTCTCACCACATCTTTGCCTCTATTTCCGTGTCCCTCCTTTCTCTCTCCAGCACACTGGCCTCGCTCTCTGACTCTGATTCCAGGTCCATTTCTCTGGCACCACGTCCTGTGATGAGGATCAGATCCTAAGCTCGAGTTCTCATGTTGGAGATGAGGGAAGAAACAGCACATGCCTTCTGGCCGAGCAGCCTGGGGAAGGGGGACCCCTGCATGGGTAACGAGTGACAGGACACTCGGCAGCCTCCCATCTGCCCCTGGCCCTGGGACACTCCCTCCCCTCCACACTGAGGGGTGGCAGGGGCTGTGGCCTGGGGCTGGCTATGGAGGGTCCTGGATTCCCTGGTCTCCACCCCTTTGTTCAGTCACATCCGCATTTCCAACACCTGGGAATCTTCCAGCACCTGCTTGGCCAGGTTCCATATGTGCTCACCCTGACGGGGGCAGGTGAAAGAGTAGGACGGAGGGCAGGGGCAGCTGCTGGACAGCATGACCGACAAAAAACCATATGCACAACAAAAGCACCTTTTGGTATAAAGTTGGTTGTTTCCAATTTTATGCTTATATTTCTAAGTCATTAGAATCAAACTGAGTTAAATAACAAAAGGGGTCATATTTAATACGCACACAATCTTCACTTTGAATGAACATGAAATTAAAGTTTGTCTTCAACTTTACGTTTATGTTTGGATCAGGGTATAAAGGTCAGAAATGGACTTGAAACCTCTCACCTGTCTCGTCATTTGCCAGACACAGTCAATAAACTGAAGGAATATAGGGGATCGGTCAGCATCTGCATGGTTGTCATTGCCATGGCCCACTCGCTGAAGAGAATCAAGAGGTTAAACAATTTAATGTATGCCATGGTCCTCTCAGAAGTCACTTTAACTTGCCTAGTGGCAAGAAGCATGTCTCTTTTATATGTCCCAAGGCCCAACAGAATTCCTGGTACATAAAAGGCTCTCAGAAATGTTCATTGCACTGAATTGACTTCCATTACTTTTAGGAAACAAAATTTCAGTTTACATGTTGATTGTTTTATAATTTTGCTTTAATATAGTTGAGATCAACAAGTTATAAGCAAATGGCCAGTCAACTTTGCACTCCAAGTGATGGGGTCAACCCCAGCCACCACATCGAGTGCTCCATGTCAGCCTGGGATGGCAATTAGCAGCTCACAGAGCACATTATGATGGTCATTTTCTCCACAAGTGTAGTTTTCCTCCCCCATTTTTCACAAATATCAGAAAGTCTGAGAATCAAAATAACGATTAACAATCTACAATTTTAAGCCAATTCCACATGACTCAGACAACCTCAAAATCTCACTCTTGAAATGCGAATGGGGAGGCCTTGCAGCAGGCCAGGTAGTATCTCTGAATTTTTATTCTTCCATTTTTAAAATATAATTGACATCTAGCATTGTATGTCATACTTTTAGATATATTTGAAGATGTTAATAGATTCATATTAAAAGGTAAAAGATAATTTCAAATACATAAACAGGACTGACAAAAACACTGGAAATGTCAACTTAAAAGTCCACCCAGGAATGATCATTCTAACAGAAACTTCAGGTAATTTGGTGACTAAGCAAAAGGATGAGAAAGTTATGAAGATACAAGGCAATCACCACACAGGAAGAGTGACAAATACTGGGCGTATGAAACCACCACCAGCAAAGACAGAAAAAGAAATGACCAAATCAACAATGAACATCTCAGAGGAAGTGTGTTGCCTTCTTTTTTTAAAAAGACATTTTAATTGTAAGTGAAATATGCACATGAAATTTACTATCGTAACCATTTGAAGTGTATAGTTTAGTGGCATTAAGTACATTCACACTGTTGTACAGCCATCACCAGCATCTGTCTCCAGGAGTTCCAAAACAAAAACTAGCTGGCTGACTCCCAGCTACTGGGAGTAGGCTCACCTCAACAATGGTATAAGAAGGAAGTCGTCTTTTAGCGAGTTGTCTGGACTAATACATGAAGGACATTACAGAATTGAAGTGTTGATATTTAAGCATTTTTATTCTCTTTCTAATAGCCATATGATCTTTTAGAGTAAGAACCAGAAAAGTCAGTTTTGTTTACTGGATTTTTCTTAACAGCTAGTATAATTCACAATTATGGACATTTAGGAAAGTTACTACACTTGCAAATGATTGACTGACTCCCTATTCCCCTCCCCCAGTCCTTGGCTCCCCTCGTCTTCCTTTGTCTCTACAGATTTGACTGCTCTAGATGCTTCATATGCACAGAATCATGCAGTTTGTCCTTTTGCACTGGCTTCTTTCCTTTAACATAATGTCCTCATAGTTCATTCACATTGTAGCTGGTGTCAGAATTTCCTTCCCTTTGAAAGCTAAATAACATTCCACTGTGTGGATAGACCACACTCTGTTTACCCCTTCATCTGTCGATGGACACTGGGTTGCTTCCACCTTTGGGCTATTAGTGAATTGTGCTGCTATGGACATGGGTGTGCAAATAAGTGTTTGAGTCTGTTTTCACTTCCTTGGGATATATACTCAGAAGCAGAATTGCTGGATCATATGGCAGCTCTATTTTTAATTTTTTGAGGCACTGCCATACTGTTTTCCAGAGTAGCTGCACGCCTTGCCTTATTTCTGTACTTCTCTATAATTTGTGGAAACTGCCCCTGTATTTAAGGCACATGGGGAAGTTTTGCACTGACAGTTCACAATTTAAGATTTGTTCTTTCCCTTAATAGACAGGCACTGAACTCTTACAGCGCATGCAAGGCATCCCTCCTCCCAGCCCTCAGGATTTCAGGCAGTTTGATGGTATCCAGTAGAGGTACCTGGGGTACCAAGACACATGGGACACAGCATCTGTGCTAAATAAATAATTCATTTGTGGTCTAGTCACAGGAGAAGACCTGTAAATAACAACAAAAAAGTGTGCCTGGAACTTCCTAGTCTGAAATGCGTATGGTGGGGCCATAGAATAAGCGAGCATCCCAGGATGGGCTATGAGAGTGAGCTAGGTGGGAAAGTCATGAGTCACAGTCCTGGTGGAAGTCTCTTTTGAGATAAAGCTTGAAAGACAAGCTTCTGACTGGCCAGGGGTAGATTCTATTAGAAGAAGTGGGGAGGGGGTTGAGGGAGAGTGAGGATGCCGTAAGTAGAGGGGCATGGTTGATACAAGGGGAAGAAATCTGGGCACAGAAACACCAGGTATGTGTGCGCACAGACAGAAGGCAGGGTGAAGACACGGCAAGAAAGCAGCCATCTACAAGCCAAGGAGAGACAGCTATCAGGACACACCAACCCTGACAGAACCTTCATCTTGGCCTTCCAGCCTCCAGAATGATGACAATAAATTCCTGTTAAGCCACCCAATCTTGTGGTACTTTGTCTGGCAAAATCTTATACACCAGTGTTCACAGCAGCATTATTCACCAAAAGGTAGCAACAACCCAAATGTCCATCAACAGGTAAATAAACAAAATGCAGTATATCCACACAATGGAATTCAGCCATGAAAAGGAATTAAAATTTGATAGATGCTATAACATGGATAAACCTTGAAAACACTGTGCTTTATGAAAATAAGCCAGTCGTAGAGAGACAAATAATGTATGACTCCACTTATGTCAGGAATCTAGAGTAGGCAAATTCAGGGAGATGGAAAGCAGATTAGTGGGTGTGAAAGGCAGAGAGAGGGAAATGTGTGTAGGGTTTCCTTTTGGGCATGATGGAAATGTTACGGAACTACAGAGAGATGGTGGTTGCACAACACTGTGAAAGCACTAAACGCCACTGAACTACATATTTTAAGATGGTTGATTCTATGTTATATGAATTTTACCTCAATTAAAAAAAGAAAAAAAAAAAGGGCATACCGACATGGAAAACAAAGACTGCCCTACCAGAGACATATTAATACAATGCTGATGTCTATAGTATTCTCTTATGGCAATTCAGTTCTCAGAGCACAAAGCCCTCATGTATGTGTATGTGTATCTGTGTGTATGTATGAGATGTGTGATATGCATGTGCATATGATGGAGCAACAAACAGTGAAACGTGCACCTCACCGTCTCAACTCACCAGTGCAAACCTATGTCCAAAGCTTATCCACTCCTTTTCTATGAGAGCTTCGAATCCTTTAATGGTGCGGTAATAACTGTCCAACATCAGCATGGCCAGAGACGTCAGCTGGGCTGTTCGATCCCAGCCATCACTGCAGTGCACCACGACTGAGGTCTTCCCGGATTCTACTTTATCAGCAATTCTTACTGCCCCAGCAAGAAGCATCTTCAAAAAAGAAGGCACATTAAATCAGGCAACATTTAATTTCTATTACAGCAAAAAGTTCCCTGGTGGCTCAGTGGTAAAGAATCCGCCTGCCAATGCAGGAGACCTGGGTTTGATCTCTGGGTTGGGAAGATCCCCTGGAGAGGGCATGGCAACCCACTCCGGTATTCTTGCCTGGAGAATCCCATGGACAGAGGAGCCTGGTGGGGTATAGTCCATGGGGTTGCAAAGAGTTGGACAAGACTTAGTGACTAAACAACAACAATAAGAACAACACAGCAAAAATAATTCCGTGGAGAACACTGGAAGTTCAAGTCAATAAACAAACAATGGAATCAATTTAAGAATCAGTAGGAAACATTAGTATCCTGGTGGAGGTGCGGGGCAGGAACTTACACTAAGGAAAAACTACAATAGTAAATAGGGTCCTTTACCAAAGGGCCACAAAGTACTTTAAAAACCTGATGTGAGGAAAGTATCATCCCTTTCTATTATGCCACAGGAGTACCTCAACAAAGACCACAGTTTGGTTGCTGTCTATGCAAACTATGAAAGCCCAAGCATACAGCAAAGATGCACTCATTTGCAATGCTGGGAAGCCACCTGGAGAGAGACACAGATAGCTTTACAGCCATCCACAGAGAAGTCTTAAGCAGATGGTGGGGCAGGACGGGCCCTCTCCGTACCCGAATGTACTCTAGCCAGTGGGTCCCGTCTACGTTGGACAGCCAGCGTGCCTCATCAATGGCCGGGTATGCAATCTCCTTCAGTTTTCGCAGCGACTCTCTCATGACGTGAATGTTGTGAATCTCCAGGAACATGAGTTCAGCGTTTGGGTAGGCACTTTCACTTTCATAGCCCCCACCCTTTGCCTGTGAAAACAAAAGACAGATGTCACTTCATCTCAGTGAATTTTTACTGTTCTTCCTAGTGCTGCCAGAGAGAGGCCACTCAGAAAGCCTCAGACTCATCTGTGTATCATAATAAGCCTCCTACATCCTTGTATGAGTTTCCCATGGTTGCTGAAAGTACCACCAGCTGAGTGGCTTCAAGTGACAGGAATGTCTTCTCTCTCGGTTCTGAAGGCTGCAACTCCAAAATCAAGGTACTGGCAGGCCTGTGCTCCCTCAGAACCTTCTTGGAGAGGATCCTTCTTTGCCTTCTTCAGCTTCTGGTGGCCCAGGATGTTCCTGGTTTATAGATACACTAACCTCTGGCCCATCTTCACATGGTCTTCTCCTTGGGTCAGTGTCTCTTCTTATAAGGATTAGTACCCACCCTCATTCAATATGGGGGCTTCCCTGGTGGCTCAGACAGTAAAGAATCTGCCTGCAATGCAGGAGACCCGGTTTTGATGACCTCCTATTTTCACTTGATTACCCAATTACTTACTTTGCCAAGACCCTATTTCAAAGCTGGGCTGCAGCCACAGGTGCCAGGAGTTGGGACTTTAACACATAGTTTTTAAATGGAAACATAATTCGACCCACAACAATCTTCTACCACCTGTCAGCAGTTTTAAAATGATTAACAATTGGCTCTTATACAAGGTGAACTGGGTTTTAAAACCTTCTGCCATCTATCTAAATAAAAAGGTTGTACTACTGCAAAACTTCTGTACAAAATAATTTGTAAATCTCAGTGAGATTTATTTAAGTAATTCAAGTAAAATAAAATGCAAATATAACAAAAAAGACAATATGGCTCACTCTTTGGTAATCTGATAACAAAATCTCGTCCATAACTAGCTTATACTTTGTAGAGGTCAACATCCAAAACACATCTGTTATAAGAATAAGTGAAAGTAAAACTGTTAGTCACTCAGTTGCGTCCAACTCTTTGTGACCCGATGGACTGTGACCCACCAGGCTCCCTCTGTCCATGAATTCTCCAGGCATGAATACTGGAAGGGGTTGCCATGCCCTTCTCCAGGGCATAGAGAAACTGAAACCCTAATACATTGCTGGTAAAAGTTAAAATTATGCAGTCTCTGTGGAAAAAGATTTGCCAGTTCCTCAAAAAGTTAAACATAGAACTACCATATGACCCAGAAATTCCAGCTCCCACAGAACTAAAAACAGGTATTCACATGAAAACTTGTACGCAACAAATCATAGCAGCAATATCCACAATAGCTAACAGCTGAAAGCAACCCAAATGTCCACCAATGAATGAGTGGAGAAAAAAAGTGTGCTGTATGATTACAATGGATTATTTCTCAGCTACACAAAGGAATGGAGTACTGATTTGTGCTACAACAGAGAAACCATAAAAACATCATGCCAAGTGAAAGCAGCTAGGCACCTAAGACCAGACAGGGTATGATTCCATTTATATGACGTGTCCAGAAGAAGGCAATCCACGGGGAAAGTATTAGCGGTTGACATGGGTTGGGGAGAGGGGAGGATGGGGAGCGACTGCCAGTGGGCACAGGGTTTCCAGCTAAGGCTGTGATAGCATTCTGGAATGAGACAGTGGTGATTGCTACATAACACTGTCAAAAGACTGGAAGGCACTGAATTGTAAAATTTGGGATGGTTTCTAGAGGAGGAACACAGCGTTGGGCTTTGGGTGATGGAGCTGTGTCAGGGAGCAGGATGCATAGCTCTGCAGCATGAATGAGGGGGCTGGGTGGTGGCTCTGGGTGTGGGTCCAGGGCTCAGGGCCAGTGTGTGTGGCCAAGAGAGCAGTCAAGGTCAGAGGAAGGCCAACATTCAGGGAATGCAGAGCAAACGAGACTGAGGAGAGCAGCTGGAGACTGGAGGATAAAGAGAAAAGGGAAGAGAGTCTTTCAAAAACGAGAGGGTACTCAACTGCATCAAAAGCTCGTGAGATTGACAAGAAGGCACTTGGTGGCCTTACCGTAAACAGTCTGGGAACAAGAATAGTGGAGCCACCTCCAAGCGGAAGGGGACAGGGACTGGGGAGGGCTTATCTGCACAGATGGACAGATTTCCTGGGAGCCAGTTGGCATAGGAGCAGGCCGGGCAGAGCTGGCAGCAGTCAGGGGAGGACACAGGGGTCCACGGGGAGGTGACCCTCATTTCCAGGCCATGGGGTGCAGTGGTATGTGGGTTCCAGCTGGGGGGGTGCAGTGGGATGTGGGCAGGTGGGGGCAGTTCCTGTCCGAGGGCTGGTGTGTTCTGTGCAGAAGCAAACAGCCAGCGGTCAGGGATGAAAGGCGTGGGGCCAGGCTGACCTGACTCCTGGGGAGGAGGTGGGGAGCCCAGCCCTGAGCCTGGGGTTCTGCTCAGCAGTCCTGGCATGGCCCTGGGGAAGGCGGGCAGCAAGGAGCAGGGGAGCATGCCTCAGCTTGAGGGTGCAGAATAGGGGCTGTAAACATGACTGGTGGGGAAACAACAGCACAGAATGACGGAAGACTCTCTGAACACCCACTGCGGACAATGCAGCCTAGACTCTAGTCCTGCCTGTGGGGCACGGTGACGTTGTTCATAACAATACCCTTTGCACCCACTGAAGATGCTGCTGGTTGAGGGATTCAAGGCACAGGCCTTGGTGGTAGGAGTGTGGGTTTTATCATCCCAGCCCTGCCCCTCCTCCAGTAGCTCACCTTCTCTCTGCGCCTCAGATTTCTCACCTCAAATACTGCAGAGGCTCACTATGGGAATTAAATACTAACTAAATAAACTATCTAATGAAAGCTAATCTGTGCAAGGCTCAGCACCCCTCACCCACTACTCAGCACCTTTGTATTATGACCTCCCTCAGCACCTACCATGCAGAGCCTTGAGATGGGCAATGACTCGGACCTGGTCCCACCAAGGGAGCCTGGAGGCTGGGGCAGAGGCCCCATACCCAGTAAGTGCATGAGTGCAGAGGACACCTGCTTAGGGCTGGTGTTAACCAGGAGAACTGAGTTAAAGCCAATGGGTTGCCTGAAAACTGATTACTAAAGCTCCAAATAAGACAAATAACAATCAGAAAATGGGATCATGGGAGAAATAGAGCATGAGTGCCTACTCTGTGCGAGGACAGAGAGCAGGCACCTGGAGGTCTGGAGACAGAAGAGGGTAAGGAGAGTGAGAAGGGACCTGTAGGTAAAGAGCAAATTAGCCAAGATGGCGGTGGTCAGGCAGCCTCACCCCACAGCCTCTTGCTCTCACCCCACATTTTGTAAATACATGGTTATGTAACAGCTGAGATAACTTATACCACTGTGCATGTGTGTCATTATGTACCCGTTTGGCCATGGGCCACTCTTGCTCTGTAAATATATATAAGCTCCACCTGAAAAGCCCTTGTAGGTATGTTATGGCTGCGTCTGCTAGGTCAACCATGAGAGAATACAGCATGTCTGATGCTACGGCCACCACACCCGCCATTAGAGAATAAATATGTCTGCAGTTCCTACAGGTCCTTTTGTTTTCTTCCAGCTCCCCTACTCACCCTTGCCTACCCTGGGTTCAGCAAACAATATGAACAGTGAGACAACTGGCAGGCTGATACAGCGAGACAGGGCCCCATGTATATATACCCCAGCAGGAATTGGGGGGGAGAGGCTCAAACTTCTGGAAGACGTGATCCTGCTGGCCAGCCCTCCCTCTATGGGGGCAAAGCAGGGTTCTAGAGAGAAGCCAGCTATGTTGGGACACTGGTCCCCACTGGCATCCAAGTCCCCAAGAGTGAGCTCACAGCAGTGGCGCCGGGGCCTCAACCCTCAGGGAAAAACAAGAGTCATGGCCCTTGGGAAGGAGGTGGCTGAAGAATGGCTCAGGTTTCATGATTACAGGCCAGCTGCTCAGTGCCTAATGAAGGCTCTTCAACCACCAGATGTAGACCCTAGGCAGTGGGGAGGATTCTCACGTGAGAATATAAAGTTTCACAGAGGGCGGCCAACTCCCAAAGAGACTGGCAGGACAGGATTTCCACATACTCAGACACCAAAGGCCACACAGCTCCCCACTGCTGCAGACGGAGTGTTTGTCCCTCCCAAAATCTCCATGTCAAACTGAATGCCCAGTGGGACTGCATTAGAAGATGAGGAAAGTGAAGCCCTGACGATCAGGACAGCGCCCTTCTAGGAAGAGACAGGACAGAGTTCACCGCTTTCTGCTCTGGCGGTGTGAGGACACAGCAAGAACATGGCTCTCTACAAGCCAGGACATGGGCTCTCAGCACACACTAACTCTGCTGGCACCCTGATTTTAGACTTCCAGCTTCCAGAGCTTTGAGAAATAAGTGGTACTGTTTATAGCTACCCAGCCTATGATATTTAGTTATAACTGCCCAAGCTGACTAAGACACCCCTTCCTCTAATCTCCCCTGACACTCATCTGTTGGCATCTGGGACCTCTCCCTTCCCTTCACTGGGTTCCTCTACTACCTGCCCTAGGCAGCATTTCAGGGGCTCTTGTGCCAGGCTCCTGCACCCGTGACCTACACTCCTTCAGTAACTTCATCCCCTCCCATCCAAGGCTGCAATCTCCACCTGACATGCTACCAGGCCCCGGTCTCAACCTCCAATCTGACCTTCTTCTGAGTTCCAGAGCTGTATCCTCCCCACACAGGCTCCTCAACTTGTAACAGCTTAAAAAGAAATTCCTTCCCTTCCCTTTCACTTTCCCAAGAAGAAAGCTAACTTAAAGCTGACCTCCGTAATGAAGTTAGGACTTCTGAATCAACACCCAGTGCCACTCGCCATCAGGGCCCCCATGGGCAGACGAGCCTGCCCACCCACCGACAGCTTTTTGTTCCAGTTGGGGAGTGGCTATTGTGTGGCGGTCCAGTTCTGGGGATCCAGGTGTGCTCAGTACCCTCCAGTCCCTGCTGTTGAGGCAAGACACACACTGAGGGAGGAATTGGCAGTGTGCTGAGGACTACAGAAAGGAAAGAGCAGAGCACCCTGGCATGGGAGACTGCCCTGGGGAAGTGGTGTTCCCACTGTGACTGGAAGGATGGGGCAGTGGTTAGGTGCACGTGGAGACTGGGAGATGGCACTGGGATATGCTGAAGGAGCTGAAAGGTGCTGCCACAGCTGCGATGTGGGCCTCAAAGGTGTGGCAAGGCTGGAAGGAAAGGCCCTTCAGCTTGGGAGGCTTCAGAGGCCCTGTGCAGAAATTGGTTGTCATTGCCTCAAGGCACTAGGGGTGCCCAGAGCTGGACCTTTAGAAAATCCCTCTGGCCATGATATGGAGAAAGGGTGGAAGGGAGCCTCTACAGAGTACCAGCAAACTGAATCCAGCAGCATAGTAAGAAAATTATTCATCATGACCAAGTAGGAGCTATCCTAGAAATGTGAGGGCTTGTATGAGTAACAGTACTAGGTGGCAGTAACAAAGCACCACAAAGCAGGTGCCCTAGAATGACACATTTATCCCCTCACAGCTCTGGAGGCTGGAAGTCCAAGATTGAGTTATTGGCAGGGTTAGTTCCTTCCAGAGGCTCTGGCTTCCAGGGTCTGTGGCAACTCTGGGGGCCACTTGACATGTAGCTGCATGGCTCCAATCTCTGCCTTCATTGTCATGTGGCCATCTCCCCTGGGTCACTGTCGCTACACGACCTTCTTATAAGGACACACATCATTGGATTTTGCTGCCGCTAAGTCGCTTCAGTCGTGTCCGACTCCATGCGACCCCATAGACGGCAGGCCACCAGGCTCCCCCGTCCCTGGGATTCTCCAGGCAAGAACACTGGAGAACATCATTGGATTTTAGGCTTACCCTAATCCAGTCTGACCCCATATTAACTAATTATATCTGCAAAGACACAATTTCAAAATAAGGTCCCATTCTGAGGTCCCAGAGGATCATGAATTTGGGGGACATGCTATCCATACCACTACATCAGTCTACATACAAAAATCAGCCAATGTGTTGATAATACACCACATGACACAGAATGAAGGGGGAAAGTACATGATCAGACCTATTGATACAGAAAAGGCTTCTGAAAATCCAATATCCTTTCATGGTTTTTCATGATAAAATCATTCAACAAAAACCTAAGAACTGAGGGGAATTTCCTTAACCTGAACAGGGCATGTATGAAAAACCACAGCTAATATACCCAGTGTGAAAGACTGAAAGCTTTCCCTTTAAGATTAGGAACATGATAAGGATTCCTGCTTTCACTGCTTCTATTTAACAAGGTCCTACAGAGTAAGTACCCTTCTGGCTGCTAGATGGGATTCTGCCAGATTCATGAATCACCTAATAAAGCCAACTGGATATTCCAAAAAATAAAACTAAAAAGCAAAACATGGTACTTGAGGTTCTTGCCAGACAATTAGGCAAGAAGAAGAAATAAAACACATCGAGATTGGAAAGTAAGAAGAAAAACTATCTCTACTTGCAGACATGATATATATAGACAAGCTAATGGGGCCTTGGACAGATAAATATCCTTGTCTGGTTCCTAGACACATACACCCCTAGAGTTGAAATCATTCTAGACATGCAATTTGGTGTCCAGCTCCTATCCCTTGTGTGGGATAAAACATAATGGACTGCCCTAGCTCTGTTGGATGTTTAGAGATTGCCTCCATGAATATAGCTTTTATCATGTTTTTCACAGTTTCCTGGGGACAGTACTACAGTGGTGACAGGAAGTACGCAGAAAGACCGACAGGGGTCACTGGATTCACCAGCTGTGGGGAGCCAGGGGACCTGACTGATTAAGCATGACTTTTCATAGTAGGCTGAAAAATGCCTCCCCCCACCCCACAAAGATATACACACCAAATCCCTGGCAACTGTAAATGTGCCCCCTTTTTTATAGGTATGATTGAGGTTCTTGAGGTGAAGAGAGAATCCTGGGTTATCTTGGGTGGGCCCTAACTGCCATTCCAAGCATCCTTGGAAGAGAGAAGAGGAGAAGACATAGAGACACAGGGAGGGGGAGGCTCTGTGAAGACAGGGGCAGGCACTGGAGTGCTATGGCCGCATGCACAGAGGAGCTGCCAGAAGCCCGAAGAGGCAAGGAACGGATCTCCCCAGAAAGCCTCAGGAGGGCACCGCAGCCAGATCCCAGAAGGGTATGAGGATAAAGGTGCGCTGTTTTAAGCCACTGAGTTTGTGGTCCTTGAGGGAACTCAGGTGCTGTCCATCTTCCTCCTTGTCCTGGTCCTCTCCCAGCTTCCCCGCCTCAGTAGCTGATACCACTGTTCATTCCTCTCACCCCATTTCCATCCTGATGCAGCCCTCTACATGAGACACCGTCACCCCCACCCACCCCACCCCGCCCCACCCCCATTACAGAAGAGGCTTCTGGAGCAGTTAGGTAACTTGCTCAGGGTTCTACCAAGCACGGAGGGGCAGAGCCAGGAGGAAACTCCAGGTGTAACTGAATGCAAAGCCAAGGGTTGTCACTACCCTGCCTCTTAGGCTGGTCTGGATATGCTTAGGTTTTGTTGCCTGGGAAGACAACCAAAAGGGGATACCAACCAGATGATGGGATGGAAATCCCATTTGGACCTCAGTAGGGAGCAGGGCGGGAGAGAAACTTGGAGGGCAAACTCAACACAGAGGCAGTGTTGAGAGTCAGGGCAATGGAGGAGATGGCCCAGGGAGATTGGGCAAAGGAGAAAAGAGGACCCAGACTGGGTTCGAGGCATGCTGCCATCTGCCAATTAGGAAGAAGGAGAGGAAGCAGGGAAGGAGGCTGAGCTGGCCAGGCTGCAGAGAGAGAGGTCCTGGGGCAAGAGATGTCATGAGAGCCAAGATCATGGAGCCATCTACTCTGGGTCAGTAGTGAAAACGACCTGAAAGTTCAGTAGTGAAGTTAACCTGAATGAGTTCTCAGGGACAGGCACCCACACAACCTTCACATGCAGTCTAGGGAGGAGGTATGCTGTTACTCCCAGTTCAGAGAGGTGACTGCAGTCTAAAGAGATGCAGTGACTGCTCACAGTCATGTACAAACAACCATGTGACCACTATGCTCCCTCAATGTGAGCTGGACATCCACTTCCCCAAGGCCCATGGTGGGGGCTGCTTGGCAGTTTGTGTGTATGGCCCACAGCAGTACATGTGTTAAGGGGACACCTGATGGCTTGTTTGCTCTTTGAAGTCTTGGGAAGGGCTCCTCCCGACAGTGAGATGGGGAGGCAGGAGGTTGGCTTTTTGGAGGACATGGGCAACAATGGAATAATCACTGAAGAAAGCAGGGCCACAAGCTGCCAAGAGAAACAAATACCTCCAAGCACTGCTGAGGGGGGCACAGCAGGGGAGCCCTCAGGCACTCCCCTTCTTGCCCTTTTCATAAATGACATGCTCAGGCATATGTCAGATGTGTCTTGCCGCAGATCATCCAAAACCACCTCAGACGCCACCTCCTCTGTGAAGCCTGGCCCAGTAGCACAAGCTCCACCAGAATAGTGAACTCTGCCTACAAGGAGCACCTTGCCTCATCTACCCTGGAGTATCCCCAGCACCTGCTCCCTAGTACATGCTCATTACATGTTTGTTACCCGAGTATCATTTTACAGGTAGGCATGAGTTAATGCTGGGAAATATTGAGGGCAAGAGGAGAAGGGAACAAAAGAGGATGAGATGGTTGGATGGCATCACTGTCTCAGTGGACATGAGTTTGAGCAAGCTCCGGGAGATGGTGAAGCACAGGGAAGTCTGGCATGCTGCAGTCCATGGGGTCGCAAAGAATCGGACACGACTGAGTAGCTGAATGACAACAACATGAGATGGTAAGGGCTGTCCGCACCATCCCAATACCTGAAATTCCTCATGGAAGGGCCAGGACTCTGACTGCCACAGACCTGCCAGCAGGACTGCACTGTCAGCCAGTCATCTGTGGGAAATAGAAAGGACTCCACTCAGAGCCTTTCCATTGGAAAGAGGGCATCAGAGGCTGGGCCGCACAGCCCCACACTGTCAGCTGGTGGGCTAGGACGGAGCTGGGTGCCTTGTTTCACACAGCTGACTCCATTCGTACAGAGCTTCAGGCCAGATATGAATTGGTCAAGTAATCAAAGGTTAAAGGGACTTCCATGGGCCTCACAATCCTTTCACTAAAACGCTTACTAGATTCTCTAGGTGATCATTCTCTTTCTGGGTCTTTACTTTCTGGGTCAGCAGACAGGATTGTGGAGGGGCAATGAGAAGACCAGGTTTACGAGGGCTGGAGATCTAGGAGGCCCACTGTGGGCTGCTCCGCAGGAGTCCACCTTCACGGGGCTATCTGAACAGCATGAAGCTTTAGAAACAGCTCACAGGAAGAGCTTCTGCAGTACCTTGTTTGTGTCGGCGACGCTGTTTTGCCGGGCATCAAAGATGATGAGTTTGTGAGCCTGTGCATTAGCATCCATTATTGTTTGCAGGTACTTCTCATCTTCCTTGCAGCGCTTATCATTGGGACCCACAAGCGGCTGGCTGCAACGGGTAATTGTTGCCTGACTTTCTGGATGAATCCATGACAACACCTAGTGTTTGAAAGCAACAAGTATTAGTATGGAAACCAAGATGTGCTCTAATGTACCTGTGTGTATGCTCAGTTTCTCAGTCATGTCTGACTCTTTGCGACCCCATGAACTGTAGCCCTCCAGGCTCCTCTGTCCATGGAGTTCTCCAGGCAAGAATATTAGAGTGAGTTGCCATTTTCTTCTCTAGGGGATCTTCCCAACCCAGGGATCGAACCCAGGTCTCCTGCGTCTCCTGCATTGGCAGGCACATTCTTTAGCACTGAGCCACCAAGTTCTTAAGCACACCTGCTTTTAGTATTTTTGTCAAAAGGGACGGTTCAGCCTGAAACAGTGTGAAAGTAGCCATGAGACTCAATGTTTGGGTTAGGCAGAAAGGAGTCTGACTAAGTGAGCTCTAAAAAATTTCCTTTGCGTTTAAAATTCTAGGATTCTAAGAAAAACAGAAACTAAGTCAAACCGTGACTAACACCAAGCCCATTTCTATTTGATCAACTGATTTTGTCTCCTCATTTAAAAACACCTTTGAATCTCAGCTGTGACTCAGATGGTAAACAATCTGCCTGCAATGCAAGAGACCCGGCTTTGATCCCTGAGTTGGGAAGATCCCCTGGAGAAGGGCATGGCAACCCACTCCAGTATTCTTGCCTGGAGAATCCAATGGACAGAGGAGCCCGGTGGGCTATAGTCCATGGGGTCACAAAGAGTCAGACACGTTTGGGCAATTAACACTTGGATCTCAACTATGGTGTACGTGGCCAGATGAGGACAAAGTAAACAGTCTCTTGTAAAATCTAAAGCTATGTCCCCAAACCTACCATTTTCCTCCAGTGACCAAGACACTTGGGGTCAACCACATGGCACATGCAGGGCTCAAGACATGCACTCCCTCCCTAACTGTGGTTTCCTCCCTAATATGTATCCCCAGTGTACACATATATCCAAACTCACCAAACTGGATCCACTAAACATGTGCAGGGTTTTTTGTATACCAACAAATCTTTTAAAATACTTCACCCCCTGTTGGCTACTATTTCTTTCTGCAATGGTGGCCCTCCCAGTACAGGTACAGCCTTCCCCTCAGTATCTAAGAAAGAATGTATTTTCTCCAGGATGACTCAGTGACACCAGTGACACAAACTGTCAGCACATTAGCAAGCTTAGCCCTCTGCTATCCATATACCATGTTTTAAAAACATGACTGAAGTCACCCTGGTACTTAGTAACATGAACTCATGGCAGGTGGGGTCATAGCAGGCAGACAAAATGCTTATATAGATAGTTCTTGAGAATCAAAGATATGTTCAGGTTTATAGACTTCTTTTTCTACTTTCCATTTTCTTCATGAGATTTTTTTCTAACTTGCTTTTCCCCATATTAGACCAAATACAGTATATGTTCATATCTAAATAACATTGTTTATTACTTACCGGGATTCTACCTTTTGCTCGAAATGCTGCTACTTTTGAAAGATCATCATCTTTTACACTAGTTGGCACAACAATGATGGCAGGGTAGGTGTCACAGAGTTCATAATTACTGTTTACTTTGGATATTTTCCAACTTTCATTTGGCAAGCCCTGCAAGGTGTCAGAGGAAAGTTGGTGGTGTGTGTGGGGACCATATTTTTACACTTTCAAAAGTACTAAGCATGAACCACATCCAATTATTTTCTAGTAAAATCCATTTGTAATTCATTTTTCATTACTGCTTAAAAGATTAAATATACATTTATTTTATATAAGCCATGGCCTACCTAATTCATTTTTTAAAAAATCTAATGAAGCATGATTTCCAAACATACTAAAACATGCAAATTATATACTTGAATTCCAGTCCTATGTATTTCTTGTCATGTTTTTTATAACAAGTGAGCATAGTGTTCTTTAAAAGTACCCACAGAAGTCCTTTAGAGGAACAGAAACTTCTTTAAAATGTCTAAAGGAATATAAAGTCACTGTACCAAAACTAAGGTGCAGACCAAGAGTAAATGTCATGAAAATAATGTCTCATTGGAATATCTTCAAACTAACAATGCACTGAAGAACTTCTAGGCAGAGAAATGCCATCGGACTGACATAGCCACGTCTTTTACTCATAATCTAATTTAAGCCATTGCTTTATCCTTACTAATCAACTTACTATCAGAATATCTAATAAAAACCATCTGGCTGGTTTCTTTGTAACCCCTCCCCCTCATCCTGGTACTCCATTTGCCCTCTGAAAAAAGGAAGAACAAACAGTGGCACAGCTGAAGGTGTGGTGCAAGGAGAATGGGCATCCAGAGCTGAAGAACTGACAGACTAGGTGAGTTACGCCCATGGACAACTTGTTGTAAAAGGTTCCTTCTCCACTACATTTCTACCCTTTTAGGAAAAAGATGCTCAACCTATTATTTTCCAATTGATAAGCAGCACACTTTACCTGTCTTTTATATTCAGATACTGGATCATAAACTTTCCATCCATTCACTGGAAATTTTTCTTTATAGTTGAAGGCAAAGAGTGTCTGGATACAAAAGCACAAAATAGACATGTTAGCATCTTTGCGCTGTCACAGGCACACTACTAAAGCTTTTCATTCAGGTATGAGCTGAATGTATTGAGTCCTACTTTAATCTATAAAATTTTGTAAAACAACAAATTTGAAGTTTTCTTCATCATTACACAGAACTGACACACTTTAAGTACTCAATGTTAGTTACCAACAGAGAGAAAAGAGATAAAGGAAACCTCTGGAAGAAAGAATAACTAAACATGACATTTTTAGACTGCCACGAAGGCATTCAGACCCACACAAAAAGAAGGTTATTTCCATGTACTTACCTGCCCATTGGAAAGAGGAAATGCATGTTTGTTGAGGTTTTCAAATATCCCGAGTTTACTCTGTTCTTCCTGTTTATAAGCAAGTCGCAAGTTCCTCATATCCTGTCAAACAATTAGCAAAATTCATTTATTCAACATGTATTGAGTACCTATGAGGTAGACCCCATGGTATGAAGAGACAAAATATTTTTATTCATTTCTCACAAAACATAGTTGGCCCTCCATATCTGCACACTCCATACCCGCAAATTCACCCAAGCATGGATTAAAAACATTGGGGAAAAAAGTTCCAAAACACACAATTTGTCAAGCAACTATTTACATAGCACTGACATAGCACTAGGTATTTAAAATGATGTAGAGATGGTCTAAAGTACACAGGAGGATGTGCAGAGACTGTATACAAATATGATGCCATTTTACATTTGGGCATTCATGTCTCCAGATGTTGGTATTTGCTGGCGAGGGGGTGTCCTGTAACTAGTCCCTGGTAGACACCGAGTGGTGACTGGACTCCATTTTACTCCAACTAACAAAAGGCAATTCACAAAACACCTCCAACAAGATAATAAATTGAGGAAAATGGAACAAAGGGGAGGTGTTAGAGGGGAAAACTCATCAGATGGAACCAGGAGTAAGGTTAATACATAAAAGTGGTACATCAAGTGGTGTGCCCTTCTGTGCTAAAGGTGTGCCATAAACTCAGTTCTGGCTTAAGCTGCTCAAAGAGTCAATTATGGAATTCGCACCATCCATCAATAGAAATGCAACAGAGGTTTCTCCTCTGAACTCAGAGCAAGGATTCTGTGTCATGTAGAGACGGTGACTCTCAGGGACTTCCTTACAGAAATTACAATGTTGCTTCTCAAGATGAGTATCTGAAAGCCCCCTGCCACACAACCTGTCAGCCTGAAGCCCAAGTGGAAGTTGTCAGAAGCAAGGCCGACAAGGTGGCTCAAAGGGTACAATGTCTTCCCAGGACTGCCTTGAGCACTACCCCCTGACCTTTCTAAGCCTACACTCTCCGTTAAAACACAAGAATCTCATTCTTTAGTCTTACACGGAATTCAAAAATAAATATGACCACAAACAAATTAAAGCAAAAGCAATTGGGGAAGTGAGGAAGGTATTGCTGTGGTATTATTTGTAACAGTGAAAGAATGGAAATAACCTAAATGCCCATCAATAAATAAGGGCTGGGTCAATGAACTACAGTACCACTGATGGCACACTACAGAGCTAATGAAAACAAAAAGTGGCTCATTAGGTACTGCTAGCAAGGAATTCCAAGATAATAGTTGAGGGGGGTAAGAAAGGTGCAGAACAATGAGTGTAACACACGACCATTCACATTTTCAGACACAGGCTTGTATGCAGAGGCCATCTATGGAAACCAGTGCCAGTGGGTGCCTGCAGAGTGGATCAGGGTGGCTGGAGAGAAACACTTTTTGCTACACAGTTTTTGTACTTTTTGAATTGCGTATCAGCTGTTTAAGCATGGTCCTGGCAATTCTACACTGAAGAACATTTTAAAACTGCTTTTCACAAAGGCTCGCCTTGACCACACACACACACACAAATATCGTAGGAAAGCAGCTACAGGACACCTGCCTAAGTGACATAACTTCCTGCTGTGCCATCCCGCCAAGCTACTCTGGCTACACACGTGCTCCCCAGTTGCTGACTGAGCTGACTTACTATTTAGGATTGCTCAGCTCAGAGGGAGAAGGCGATGGCACCCCACTCCAGTACTCTTGCCTGGAAAATCCCATGGATGGAGGAGCCTGGTAGGCTGCAGTCCATGGAGTCGCGAAGAGTCGAACACGACTGAGCAACTTCAATTTCCCTTTTCACTTTCATGCATTGGAGAAGGAAATGGCAACCCACTCCAGTGTTCCTGCCTGGAGATTCCCAGGGACGGGGGAGCCTGGTGGGCTGCCGTCTATGGGGTCGCACAGAGTCAGACACGACTGAAGCGACTTAGCAGCAGCAGCAGCTCAGAGGCAAAGGCATTGCCAGCAAAGACAGAGCATGTGTGAAGCCCCAGGAGTCTGAGTGTGGCAAGGGTTGGCGGGGTCCAAGGCGGGTGGGAGCAACTATAGGAATGGGATGGCAAGAACAAGGGGAGGCGGGCTGGAGTGGGAGCTGCCAAGGAAAGCAAGCCCGTTCACACCACGGGTTCTCCGTGTTTTCCCTCTAGCCCAAGGGTAACGGGCAGCTACTGAAGAGTTCTCAGTAGGGAAATGACCTGTTCCACAATTACAGAATTGACTCACCTACCCCACCCTCGGCTTTAAGTTCTGCAAAGGATTCCCACTGCTCTGCCTGCGGAGAATCCTGGAGAATCAGGACTGCCACCATGGACCCAAGGAGAGGACAGCCACGTGTTGCTCGAGGGATGCTACGAAGCCAGCAGATTTCTGAGCCGGCATAGTAAAGGCTTATTTGAAAACATGGGCTCAACTGCAGTCTAGGGCCAACCAGCAAGAGCTTCATTCAGAGATATGATGGAGGCAGACAGACTGGCAGGAATCTAATCCAAACCCCAAACTGGGAAGGGACCTGGATGGTGCTGCAGGCAGGATCTCTTGCCTGGTATTTTAGGTGAGGTTGTTAGTGAACTGTATTCCACAAGGCAAAGTCATTGGAACAAAGTATAAGTTAAGATGTTTCTTAAATGACTTTGTCGTTGTTCAGTTGCTCATTTGCTCAGTTGTATCCTACTCTTTGCAACCCCATGGACTGCAGCATGCCAGGCTCCTCTGTCCTCCATCACCCAGAGTTGGCTCAAATTCATGTTCATCTTTAATGATTAGTCCTCACCAAAGCTGTCACACAAATTTTACTTAATCCATTGGAGGAAAAGGACAAAATCAAAATTAAGCATGGCTCAGGTACAAATTCCAACAAGAAACTCAACTGTGTTTTTAAGCACAGAATTTATGAATATTGTTGTCCCTTTAGGGATTCCTGGGTAGCTCAGTAGTAAAGAATCCACCTGCCAATGAAGGAGACACAGGAGATGCGGGTTTGGTCCCTGGGTCAGGAAGATCCCCTGGAGGAGGAACTGGCAACCCATTCCAGTATTGTTGCCTGGAAAATCCCATGGACAGAGGAGCCTGGCGAGATACAGTCCATGGGGTCGCAAAGAGTAGGACATGACTGAGCAACTGAGCACACACATGCCCACTGTCCCTTTAGGAAGTCTCTGACTGAAAACTAGTCTTATAATGACAAATTGCAAAAAAAAAATACTGATCTCTGCTTTCCACTGGATTTCTCTGAAATGTAACAAATCATGTCACCACCTAGGTTACAGGTCCATGTTAATTGGAACACTTCAACAGAAAAGAAGCAGTTTATTTTTCTGGAGTTGAGCTGTAGGAGTTGCTTGTAAAATAAATAACCCAATCAAAAAATGGGCCAAAGAACTAAATAGACATTTCTCCAAAGAAGACATACAGATGGCTAAGAAACACATGAAAAGATGCTCAACATCACTCATTATCAGAGAAATGCAAATCAAAACCACTATGAGGTACCATTTCACGCCAGTCAGAATGGCTGCGATCCAAAAGTCTACAAGCAATAAATGCTGGAGAGGGTGTGGAGAAAAGGGAACTCTCTTACACTGTTGGTGGGAATGCAAACTAGTACAGCCACTATGGAGAACAGTGTGGAGATTCCTTAAAAAACTGGAAATAGAACTGCCTTATGATCCAGCAATCCCACTGCTGGGCATACACACTGAGGAAACCAGAAGGGAAAGAGACACGTGTACCCCAATGTTCATCGCAGCACTGTTTATAATAGCCAGGACATGGAAGCAACCTAGATGTCCATCAGCAGATGAATGGATAAGAAAGCTGTGGTACATATACACAATGGAGTATTACTCAGCCATTAAAAAGAATACATTTGAATCAGTTCTAATGAGATGGATGAAACTGGAACTTATTATACAGAGTGAAGTAAGCCAGAAAGAAAAACACCAGTACAGTATACTAACACATATATATGGAATTTAGAAAGATGGTAACAATAACCCTGTGTACGAGACAGCAAAAGAGACACCGATGTATAGATCAGTCTTATGGACTCTGTGGGAGAGGGAGAGGGAGAGGGTGGGGAGATTTGGGAGAATAGCATTGAAACATGTATAATATCATGTATGAAACGAGTCACCAGTCCAGGTTCGATGCACAGTACTGGATGCTTGGGGCTGGTGCACTGGGACGACCCAGAGGGAGGGTAGGGGAGGGAGGAGGGAGGAGGGTTCAGGATGGGGAACGCGGGTATACCTGTGGGGGATTCATATTGATATTTGGCAAAACTAATACAATATTGTAAAGTTTAAAAATAAAATAAAAATTAAAAAAAAAGAAGCAGTTTACTTCAACAGCTTATATAATGGTCTGAATTGGTTGATGAAAGGTTGAAGAGGTTTGTGTCCTGAAGACATCTGAGCGACTAACGTCCAAATTATTCTTACTATCCAAGAGCCCAAGGATGTTCCAGCTGGCCGCCCCATCTCAGTTTCTCTCCGTCAGCACAGTACCTTGCACACAATCTCTATGCCACAAGAGTTGTCTCCATGGCTTTGTGCTCCAATCTTCTCAACTCTGCTGATCACTCCCAGGGGGACTTCGAGGACGAAATGTGGGTCCTGGGTTCACAGATGAACATGAATGCCAATCAGTGTCAGTCAACAGAGTTTTCCAATTCAAGTCTTCACTGGCTAAAAACATGTTTGCTTATTACTTTGATTTTCGTCTCGGTTCTGGCTAAGACACTAAGGTCTGGTTTATCACCTGCTTGGTGATGTAGATGTCAAGAGTATAATTAAACCCCACCCCCCACCCCCGTGAAAGTGTTACTTTAATGGCCTTTTTTTCCCCAACATACAAAATCTGCTTGCACATCTTAAAATGGGCACATTTTAAAACTGACTCTCAGTTCCTCTCAGAGTGGTAAGATTTCAGGATACTTTTTACTATCTTCATTATGTGCTTTCTTCTGCAGCATTGTAAAAAATAAAACTGATTTTTAAATACTCACTCTCTCTACATTCTTGAAGTACATCTTAAAGTCCGTCACTGTCAGCGTGCCAGTCACTGCTCCCACAAATGGGCAGATATACATGACATCTTTCACTGAAAGAAAAAACCCAAAATAGCATCTAGTGCCATTGGCTTGTGTTTCAATAAATCTTAACATGAGTTTCCACAAATATGTGATTCTAGTTTTCTAGGAAATTAAATTTTTTCATTACCTTAAACAAAGGCATAGATGGATAATCTTCTAACAAAATTCCATTTTTAAAACAAAAGTCTGATTTGCTACTTAATGAGGTTTTAAGTAAAGAGCCTCATAATAAGTTACATTTTGTCATTTCTTTCCAAAGAGTTCACATTTTCCCTGAGTGATAAATTAATCACATTCAAAAACATATTAATTAAACTCTGAAGATCCTGGGCTACATTTCATAAATCACTACTAATGAAAACTAACTAAAGCTAAACACTGTCCCCCGAAGCATCTCCAAAAAAACTGCTTTACAGATGGCAAAAACCAAAACCATGTCAATGAAGTGGGGAAAGAGTTCTTTGCTTCAAATTCTTCATCAGCTTCCATATTTCTTAATGTTTATATCAATATCAACATCCTTTATATCAAAATCAACAACACATATGACTCCTATGAACGTTGGGAAGCTCACACCAGTCACAAAGATACCACATCTTCCCAATGTTCCCAAAGTGCTATTCCACTAAAAGTACCATTCCACTGAAAGCTCAAGAATGGACACAGTTACTGATGAATCTGAGGGGATAAATAACAGCACTAAAGCTGTCATTCAGCCAAATTCTCAAAATACTTATATTAAACTTTTATAAAACTCATTATGTACTGAGTGGCTCTATTGTTGGGATTCTAGGTATAAATGACAAGATTCCTTACTACTCACCAGGTAACTAACCAACCCCTGAGGGATACTACACAGAAAATCACCACAGAGCCTGATAAATGCTATCAGAACCATGTGGACTTGATGTGATAAGAGGTCAGTAAAGGAATGACTTAATTCAGCAGGGAGGCTGGGGAAGGGGAAGGGAGGAGAGGTCAACAAGTTGCCAGAGGTTAGTTAGTGTGGCTGGGTCCAAGGGTGCATGAGGACGATGGGACACGAGGCCAGAGATGACCTGTTCATCAGAGTTCATGGCAGTATTATTTGTAATAGCCAAACAACAGAAACAACCCAAGTGTCTGTCAATAGGTGAACAGATCAGCATGCTGTGATGTATCCACACAATGGAATACGACTCAGCAATGAAAAGGAATGACTGCTGACCACAGCACTCACAATATGGGTGAATATCACAATAATTAAGCAGAATGAGATAAGCAGACATAAAGACATACTCAATGATGCCATTTCTATAAAACTCTAGAAAATATCAACAACCCTCTAGAGCTTGGGAAAGGGGAAGAAGGCATGGGTGAGAGGGATTATAAAGGGCCCTAAGGAAACTTCTGGGAGGTAATAAGTATGTTCATTATCTTGACTGTGATGGTGCTTTCCCAGGTGTATAAACGTGTCAAAACTCTTCACATTCACTTTAAATCTGTGTAGTCTGTTTGTCTGGAGTAGGAGAGGCATAACAGAATTAACTCTGCATTTTAGTCCCATCATTCCCAAAACAACACAGATGCAGGGCTAGAAACGCTCCCAGAGGACGAAAGGCCAGAGAGGCCGGTGGAGCACCAGGAGTGGATGAAGTTCCTGAAGCCCAAGAGAGAAACCGTTTCAAAACTCAGGTTGGGATGAACAGAGCCCAGAGCCAAGAGTAGGCTATCACAGAGGAATAATGTGTGTGAAGGTCCTGGCAGGAGAGCCCAGCTACTCAAACACAACATGACCATGCTCCAGGACTGGCCACGTGCCTTTGGGAGGGAGCCAGGAGGGAAGAAGGCGACACCGAGCCTCACAAACCAGGCTGTCAACCCTAACCCTGGCAATCGTGAGGTGAAGTGGTCCCAGCTGGCTGCCCTCCCACCCAGCCTGGCACAGTGGACTGCCAGCTGAAATGCCTAGCCATCCACTGCAGGCCTCTGCCCTTATAAACCAGGGTGGGCACACATGCCCTTTTCCTGCACTAAAATTGTACTTTCTGGACTCTTAAAAGCCACTAAAATTTCTTTGCCAAGTTCTCTAAATTGCCATTGAAAGTATGATGTGGATCATCCTTCAGGACCTTTTCCTTCTAGTGAAGGCTTCCAACAAATCATCAAACTGACATCACCGTGAGAGTCTCACCTGCCTCAGTTCATGGGGCAAAGTTGGTACTGCCACCCAAGACTCGCTTGGAGCTTCAAGGGATCCTCTATAGGCCCTTGTCTCTTAGGGTCATGATGACATGAAGAAGGACAAGGTCTCATCCATTTGTCCCCAAATTAAATGGATCTGGCTGATCTCCAGCACATACATCACCTGTGCTTACGAGTAATGTGCCATGTCATTTTACGGATCTCCATAAGCAAAATGTACTCGTTAAACTTACCAATGGCCTTGATGGATTCTCCTGGTAAAAGTGGCGCTTCTTCCATCTGTGCCAGCTTATTTCCATCCCTTAGAGCCTGGCAAGAAACCAAACATGAGTAAATCTCCCTTTCCATCTGTAGACCTGGGAAGAATGGTAGTGCTCTGTGCTCTTGCTACGAGGCTACAGAAGCGTGCAAAATGTATGCCCCCCTCCCCTTACAAGACAATTTCAAAGCTCTGCATCACAGGACACCATGCTGCATAGTCGAACAAATTGTTACACATACTTAAAGTTCACAGTTAGAAAGCATTAATACAGAGATGGTTTGACATGACAGATAGATACTGTAATCACTACACAGACAGCTATTACAAGGTGCCTCCAGAATTTGGAAGTAAGGTCAAAAAAGGTTACCTTCTGAGCGTGAAACTAGTACAAATAAAATCATTAGATGCAGATGCTTAAGCAGCTGTAGAAATGGCTCAGCTATGAGAGTGTGTGGGAAACCCCAAAGTCTAATTTAAGAAAGCAGGGAGGGTCTATTACTAAGGAAAGCCCTACTTTATAAAGCCTTATTTTATAAAATAAGAAAGCTTCCCTACTCCAACCCAGCTTCCTGCAGCTGCACAACGCGCAGGAGGGAGGACAGGCGAGCATGCTTGTCAGTGTGTATACAGGCCACGAGAGTGCGCCCTCATCTGGCAGACAAGAGCATTTCATCCACTCCTGTGGAGCAGGCTGTGTTGTTCATCAGGCTTTTCTCCCCAGTCAGTTCACACTGCTGCTTCCACGCTTACCGAGCAAATTCCTAAAGAGGTCTCAGGCTTCCTGTTACAATATCACCAGGAAAAGGATGTCTTGGATGGCTGGAAGGATACATGCCCACATTTCTAAATGTCCAGATTGGCACTATGAACCAACAGAGCCAGTCTCTGGCAAGCCTGGTTGGATAGCACCAGATAACTCAGGGGAGCTGAGAAAATGGTGTTCTTGAACTACAAATCTAGGGACCACAGCCTGAACTTCGTGCCTATTCCAAGGTACTGCCACCTTGTCAGATACTGCCAAGAAAACTGATCACTTTCTCCGGGCATCTCTGACATAATGTGTCATGAATAAGAGTAAGGTTTTCAAAACCTCAGCAATTCCCAAGCTGTGTTTCATAGAGCACTAAATTCCCAAGAGATGCAAACAGGACTTATTTGGAAAAGTTTGGGAAATGCTGGGTTAAAGGAAACAAGTTTAGCTGGGTTCTTTTTTTTTTTTTTTTTTTTTTAGTGAGACAAATCTTTAGCATGTTAATGCAGGCCGAATCCGCCAGAGGGCGCTAGAGTATGCTGCATTTCCCCTACCTCGTCCATCAGGGGCTGCTTTCTCCAAAAAGTACCTGTTAACATCAGGAGGCCACTAGTGTTGGGCAGAAAACAGAGTAGATAGTCCTAAGTTTTCAACATAATTTTATGAAGCAAAATACTAAAACTGGTATCTTTTATAATTCTAGTCAAAATTATTGAAAATTCAAAATAATTATTTTTCACAGTTATAAGAGTAAGTAAGTGAAGTCGCTCAGTCGTGTCCGACTCTTTGCGACCCCAGAGACTGTAGCCTACCAGGCTCCTCTGTCCATGGGATTTTCCAGGCAATAGTACTGGAGTGGATTGCCATTTCCTTCTCCAAGTTATAAGAATACTTCAATATATTTTATAAAGGGTCTTAAAGGACCACTTAAAAACACTATATATAGTAGGTTCATCCAATTTTATAAAATAAGAAGGGAAAATGTCAAAATATAAAGAGCAAATTCAATGCTAAATGTTGATCAAATGATATTTGTTTGGGGAGGGCACAAAATGACACAGTTCCTCCTCCTCCTAGTGTTCATCATCACCTCCAAGCAATTTTACTCAGTTTAAACTTTTAGTCCAGATTGGTTTTTAAGACACTTCTCAACCAACATTTTTAGGGATGCAGAAAACTGTTAAAGGGGACACAGAGAATGTTTGTGGATACATTTATACTCATACCTGTTTTGGAAATACAGCTTTGACACAATAAAGCATAAACCAATATTTATACTTTTCAATGTCCAGTTTTAGAAACACTAAAAATCACCAATCTTCACAGAAGCCTTATTTTGAAAGTCTGCTTTCTTTAATTTATTGCCTAACCTAGTGACTGATTTTATAATATAGTTACAAAGTGAGAAAGCAATTTTAATCAATATTCAAGTTTTAAATAACTTCAAATGTTACACTTTTAAAGCTTATTTTAATGGCTAAATATTATCATATACACTTAAAATCGTTAACTGATATTCAAAAATAAATGGGAATAGGTTATTTTTAAATATATTTACTAAAGCAAGCTGTTCTAATCAACTGAATTTGGAAGAGGTGGGGGAAAGTCTGATTCACTTTATAGCAAGTCACTTCACACACTTTCAAGTCCTCAACCCAGGACTAACTAATAAGATGCCATTGATGGGAGGCAGCAGTGACTGGACCATTTTGAGAATGTACAAGACTCTCAAGATAGAGGCTAGGGATCAAAGGTTTCTCTTCTAACAGTCACGTTAAATCTGGCGTGAAATATTCGTGCATTTATATGAGGCATGAAACGTGTTGATGGGATAGAGACAAACCTCTCACTAAAAATAGTTAAATCTGGGACGTGCTTTGTACATGATGAAAAGGCAACTATCAGAATAAAACAAATCATTGATCCCACTGCTTCAGATCTCCCTATAAAAAGTTCACTGTGTACAGGAAAGACATTCAGCTTTAGCATAGGAATTCGAGAGGAGAATGGATCTTAAAGCCTCATTGTTTTGTGAGGACAGTAGATTCCCTCTAAAAAGCCGGTGTTAGGAGATAGGACGCACACTTGTGCTATATTAAGCTTTGACTGCAACTTCCAAGTTGCACAGGACATGATTTGACCCTTGATTTATCCAACCCATGTACATCATCAAAGAGGAATGTTCTTATGGATAAAATATGTCTCGTGAATACACCCAGCCCTCTTGGGGCCTCTGCTCCAAGTGTTGCCCGGTTGAGGAATTCTCTCTGATGATCTTAGCCCAGACCTCTGCTGGTGACCCATAAGGTCACCAACTTGCTGGCTCTCCACTGCCTTCTCCTCTTGAACCCAGGCTGCTGGGTGGATAGTTTCTGTAACAGTTGCCTGCCGAAAGCAGTGGTTTTCAAATGGGCCTCTGCAAGGTACTTCCAAGGTCACCAAAGGAGGGTGGGCTGGGCAAAGGGACAGCTGAGCGCTGGGAGTTTGCCATGCTTCCCTGGAGCAGCTCCTCTAGAGGTTTCATATACTCAGTTTCTACATAAGCTTTGGGAAAAACTCTGCTACATTAAATGTCTCCAGAGTCCAGAGGTAGTGAGCAAAGAGTAAGTACTGAAGAAACCTCGATGAATGATTTTTTTTTTCTTCTACAAAATACATGGAACTCATTCCATAAACACCTACAGCATGCTAGGTGCTGTGCTGGGTACAGACCTTGCAAATTTGAATAAAGCAAAGTCTGCACCCTTGAGGAGCACCCTGAGTGTGTGCATCTGCCCCTCTAAGTCTTTGTGAAGGCGCTACAGAATCGTGTTGTGACTGAGGCTCATTATTCCCATCAGTAAATCTACTTGGGAAAACTGAGAGGCAGAGATGAACAAATTTCTGGTTGACAAAATGTTGGATAAACCAATTTTTGCAAATAATGTCATAATGGAATCTACCAAACTTGGACAGGAGAGTGCTACTGTAGTGGAAAAAGCATTTGCTGGTTGCCTAGAAATCTAGTATGAAATGGCTTCTAAATGCACGGTCTGTAACTACAAACAGATGAACATGTACAACTTGCCACCTGATCAGCTTCAGCTTCAGAAGGGTAGCCATTGTGTTCTTCCTGAATCTCCTGCACAGCACCAGGTGCATGGACAAGAAAAGGCAAGGGGGGGGGGGAGAGAAACACGTGCAAACAGACAGGTGAAAGGACAGAAGTTCTTTCTTAAAGAGACAGTAAGCATGTAACACACCTTTCATGGTTTTGCAAATCCCAACATTTTCCCCCTTGGAGTTAAGGAAAGAACATGGAGGCCATCTATAGCATCCTCAGCCTAAAATGGAGTATCTACTCTGTGTTTGTGTTGGGGTGTAAAATGAAAAGCAACAAACATCATGGGTTACACAGAATGTACTGTCTTTTTAAAATCAAGCAATACTGCAGCGTACAGCAAAGAATCAAAATCACAGATGCATAACATGCTCATAAAAAAGAAAACAGACCACAGAGACCAGGCAGCCACCAAAATCCAGCCAAAATCCAAAGGCGGTTCGTAGACATGTGTTTTTAAAAGGAACTATTATGTTGCCCAGAGGTCAATGCCACTGGAATTAACAACATTTCCACACATGCACATGTGCATATCACATGCTGGGGTCATACATATGCAGATACATACAAATGCTCTGTTACTTATTGCTTATTGCTAATTAAATACTGTGATTTATGACTCAAAATCATATTAAATCTTTCTAATTACAGTATCAACGTGCTTCAAAAAATAGCTAAAATATCACATATCTTTATCTAAATTTTCCAATATCTTTACATGTATTACTATTCTTAATTTCTTTATAGAATGAGTTTTTGAAACCGTAAAAACTTGGACTTTTAGTTTAGCCTGTGGTATAATGAGCATGAATATTGAAGATGACAAAATTATAACCCCTTTTAAAAGTTATATCAAGTCTCTGAGGCTGAAAATATTAAAATTTAGCATCAATATATTTTTCCTTCAAGAAACTTTGATCCCAAGGACTATATTTCTTTAAAAGGCAATCAGTGAATAAGTAGCAAAGCTTTAAAAGAATTTACTCTTCCCCACCTTTCATTTTTTTTTTTTTTTTAAATTAAAATAGAGTTTATTAGCTTTTCTTTTAATATAAACATGAGGAAGAAAAACCACGTAAGTTGTAGCATTCTTTTCAAAATAAAACTGCAATCAATACTTGAATCTCCAAGCTCCATAAACAATATTTTTTGAGGTGGTAGATTGTAATATTTTTATATCTATTATTTATCATTTATGTCTGTGTCCTTTAAAAATGATGGAACCTGTGGCACTCAATATAATGTGAAGCCTTGCTATAAAGAGAGAAAGTATTTCTGGCCCAGAAATGCTTTGTTGACAGGCAAAATTCTAGGATTACATTTGAGAAGGTAGGAGGAGAAAGATTTTACATAGTTGAGAACACTTTTTTTTTTTTAATGTTTCAAGTTTAGGTGACATCATTACCAATTTCCTAAAAGACTGATTACTGGACCTCCCTGTCTTTTAATGGGACCCACCTTTCATTTTTGTCAGTAAAATAAAATAGCTACTTAAAATATTTTTATACTTTATCATCAGGTTGAATTTAGTACACGGTACTGCTACCCTTCAGAGCAGGACAAATTGTTAAACACAGCCAGTTTGTTGAAATTTCCATTTTTTTAATACAAAGAAAATGGAATCATTCTTTGATAAAACTTTTAAAAACAGAAGAATGAATGACCAAACAACAACCAAAAAAAAAAAAAAAACCCACATAGCATTTAAAAGTCCATGCAAGTGTAAAGCCAAACACTAGTAGTTAACAATGTGAATCAATGAAAGAAAATGATGCCCATGAGCAAAAGAAAACGTGGTGAAAACAAAATTAAACAAAGATAAACCGACTAGAATCCAAGAATTTGATTTAACCTGCTTATTTTTAAAAGTTTAAAACTAAAGTCACTAAATGATTCTGTCAAAATCCACATTGTTTTCATTTAATGGAACAAGGTTAATTTTCAACATCTGATACTCAGGTTTAAATGCATGCACATTACCAATCTTTGTCTTGCTTTATGAATATTCTGAAATAAAGGGAAGGAAAATCATGAGGAAAATATAAACTATAATCCACTAGCTATAACAGCTACGTCTGTATTTTAAGAAATACTAAATGGGGCTGATTTTGCTAAATTCATCTTCAAGATTAGCACTTCTGCTTTTGGGATTCAGCATGCAAACATGAAATCTTACTTGATCTTGTAATCAAGACTTGAAATCTTAGATTGCCTACTCAGGATGGACAACTGACCACTTTGTTGTTTTTCTTGTTAATAAATACTCTAGCATGAATTATGTGATGAACAAGGTTAAATGAACAGGACTCTATAGGCCTAGACTTATAAACCCCATGCCATGAATACCCACTTGGTCAGAATTCCTGTAACACAACAAAAGTCAGTACTGCACAGTGGAAACAAATTTTAGCATCCTGCCCTCACACACATTGGCTTTTTCGCATATGAAAACATCATAACAAATAAAGCATTTCTAGTGAACACTGAAAGCTATGACACAGCAGAGCGAATTGATCTGAGTGACTCATAAAACCAGTGAGAAGGCAAAGAATACTAAATAGACTAAGTGTCCGATAAAGCACAGAGACACACAAGGCGGAGGCCCATGTGCTGAAAACCAAATATCCTTACCCTTATATCAGGCCTCCTGAAAACCTGTCAGTTAAAACACAGAACATCATCATCATGGACACATCACTATTGACCTGTGAAAGATGCTGTTAAGTTCGCCAGCCCATGCTCTAAGAAACATCGTAATACTCCAAATAAAACCCAGCAGGTCGATGCTAACATGTTTGCCCTCTAAGTTTCATTCAATATCCAATCAATCCTAACACATTTGTCTTGTAATTTGCAGGCAAGTCTATGATTTGGAGAAACTTATCGCCCTTAGCCTAAGACAAACTACATTATTTTAAATACAAACCCCTTCTGTCAAGGGCTATTACAAGACAGTGTGAACAGGCTGTGTTTGAAAAGTTCATTTGTGTGTCTGTTTGGAATACTGAACACATTTTCCCCATAGAAACAATGATATAAAAAGGTGGTTCTGCTCCCAAACCATCCCACAGAAACAAAACAAAACCGAACCAAGAAACCACAAAAGCGTCCACAGCTGGCGCGGAGCACAGCTCAGCCACGGTGTTAATGGGATCACAAAGCCTAGTTAAGCACAATCTTAATCTGGTTTCTATAGGAATTCTATTTCCAATTTGCACTTGGGACTCCAGAAATAAACCCCCTAATGTGGCCGCCCCAGAGGTAGAAGTTGCCTCTCTCACGTTAGCCCAGCCCCGATTGCTGCACATGGAAACGTGCAGCAGGAGCATTCGGGAAACGGCCCAGAGAACCAATGGAACTTTTGAAAAGCAAACAGTGCTAACAGTCTGAGGAAGGCTTGAATCATCTGTTCCTCACTCTCAACTCTGAAATCCGATCATCATTACATACAATAGAATGCCAGAGGTTCTATGGAAAACATCATTTAAAAAAAAAAAATCACTGGAGGTTCTTATTAGCTTCACAGGTTTTACTCAGGATAGATAAGAGGATCACGTGAATATGAGGACACACTTCAGAAAACATCATTGTATCACTATTAAAAGAAAATACTCTTTGAAGTAAAAAAGGTGTCAGAACTAAGGGATGTTATAGCTCAAAGGGAATTAAAGCCCAGAAATTCCTAAATATAGACTATTTAGGCTAAGCTGAAATCTGCCCCTTTTTTTGAGGAGGTGGTGGTGATGAATATGTTTATCTTAATTGTGGTGATAGTGCCACAAGGGGGCACCTATCAAAAACTCATCAATCTGTATACTTTAAATATGTGACATTTATCATTTGTTAATTACAACAGAAAAGTTAGTACAAAATACATAATATGCACGCTTATATTAATTTTGAAAAAACTCAAAATGGGACATCCATGGTAATAAAAAGTCAAAATAGAGAGGCTCCCCTCCCCAGCTTCATTTGTCAGTGATAATCACATTTAATGAGAATTTTTAAAATTATGCCTCCATAACCATAAATATGGTTACATCACTACTTCTTTTTTCACTTAGTTAATATTTATTCATCTATTTCAGAAGCATAACTAAAATTGCATTAAATTCCAGCAGTACATTTCACACATACATACACAGCATACCATGAAAATGATGTATTACTTAATACTTAAAGTTTTAGTATTTATAATTAGAAACAACAGAGGAGTTCAGTGATGAGGCACAAATGTCTAAAAGACTGAGGTATTATTTATTTCAATGAGATATAGGGATAGGGAGTATCATGACTTACGAGATAAAGTGAGCATTGTGACTAGCACGTTCCTAGAACATATATGGATTTTTTATTAAAATCATTATATAAGGTGAAAATTCATAAAAGGTAATAGTTTCATGTGTGTGTGTAAGTTAAGTTCCAAATTTGCTTTGCTATATAAATCATAAAAATTTCCTTGAAGGTAAGAACATTTTTTAGGTAGAGAGTTGGCATGCAACTTAAGATCTATATACATTTGTATATTATCCGACTATAACATAAATCATATTACCAGAATTTTTAAATGATGACAAAAACTGAACATAAATTATTAAATCGTGGAAGAGTTTGGAAAGTTTCATTATATAATGTGTAAATGATACCACTACTTCTTGACTTGTTAGTTTCAAACAGTAGCTAGTAACCTAGCTAGATGAGGAAACATGTTTTCTCACACTACTCCCTCCCTCTTCCCAATCTGCTGATTGAAATTGTAATTTCTAGTCCTTTTATTGTCCTTCTGCAGCAGCTGCATCATTAAAAAAAAAATCATGAAATGATTTTTCGGTGGCAGCCATTCTTCTAGGAACCTTGTACGTACTAACATTTTATTCTCGGAACAACCTTGTGAGATAAAAACTATCATGGGCCCCATTTTCTGATGAGAAACCCAAGGAACAGTTAAGTAATCTGGCCAAGTTCAAGGTGTAGAGCAAGTACTTATACCCAGATAGTCTGCTACACCACCTCAGTGTGGTGCGGTGTAATTAATGCACAGGAACTAAAGCCATCCAATGTACTTCCACTCCCTCTTAACTCCCTCCAGGGTGGGTGAAGAAAGCAACAGTATGACCTCTTCCCTCGCTTCTCCTTGCTCCCTCCAAACCTCCACTCCAGCATGTTTATTTTCACATTTGCTCTGAGACTGCAATTAATTTTGTAATGTTTTGTCTATAAAGAGATAGTAACAATTGACAACTAAAAAACAGCACTACAAGCAGCATCCCTGGGCCTTACATGTGAATGTGATTCTGATCAAAGGTAGAGACCAGTGGTTTGAAGTCAGGAGGCCTGGAGCCTCTCTCTGCGTGCCCGCACCCAGCCTCAGTTTCTACACGTACAAAAGGAGAGGAGTCTACGAATGGCTGTGAGGTCCTGTCCAGTCCCCAAACCCGAGGAGCCACTTAAGCTTCCTTGGAAGAGTTCAGAAAACTCGGTGTGGGGGTGGGGGGCAGCAATCAGCACAATGGTTAAAGCACAGCTCAGAAGTCAAATCCTGCAACCAGCGCTGATGGCCCTCAAGACCTCAGGCAGCTGCACAAGCTGCATCATTTTTTACATCATTTATCCTATAAGGAACTGGTAAACCTGTTTACCTGGGTTCTGTCAGTTGTTCTAGCAAATGATCGAACTCAGGGAGGGAGTTGTGGGCGCCCCCCAATTTGTAGCCAAGCCAAGCAGAAGTTCCAGGTAACCTGGGAACCCACTACCTGAAACTAGAAAACTGAAGTGAGAAGTTTTGTGGACTAAGCCCTTAACCTGTGGGGTCTGCACTAACTCCAGTGAGTATCACAACCGAATTGAATTGTAGAACACTCATCTGGTGTGGGAGAATTTGCCAGTGTGGGAACAAACCCACACATCTGGTGTCACAAGTGTTCTAAGTGGGTGGGGATTCCAACCTAAGCTGACTGTTGTCAGTATGATGCTCTTCATCTCTACACAGCCCCACCTAAACCTGTTCCCTTTCTGAGTTGGCTGACCAAGGGCCTCAAGGCTCATGCCCAGAATGCCCTGTTCTGCCTGTCTGGCTCCTCCCACCACACCTTGTTTCCTTGTCTATTGCAACACTGACCACAGTTCAACTTGTACTGTATTTTTTTTTTGAGTCTCTTTCCTCTATTATGAATTCCATGCAGCCCAGCCCCTGTGCACATTAGGTACTCACATCACATTTTTGGAAGTGGACCTGTGTTCAGCAATTATAATACACCCTTCTTGTACTCATTTTTACATATCATATACATTTTCATAGAGTAATAGCATACAATAAATGAGCACTGCATGCATTAAGCCTCTGCTATAACATCCACTTTACAGATGAGAACACTTGAGGCTCAGCAAGATAAAGTAACTTGTTGAGCAGCTAGTCAGGTACAGGGTGGGACTCAAGGCAAAGTGCCCTGACTCCAAATTTTATGACCTTTTTGATAAACCATATGATTCTAAGTCAAATATCAGTTTTTTAATAAATGTGTTATCTTTGAGCCTATGCCTCTAAGGGTTTCTTTCCATGAAAAGACTGTAATAGTGGAGTAAAAACATTCTAACATTTTTATTTGCATAATTATATGCTTCATTTAAATAATACTTCTGATATATCATGACTTGTTGGAAATATTAATCAAAATTTATTCTACATGCAATATAGAGTCATTCAGCAGTCTATAAAAATCTTGATCTTTTAAAAATTTAATTTCTAATTTTGAGATAACTGCTGATTCATAAGCGGTTGTAAGATTAAGAGAGATTCCATGTACCATGTCACCAAATTTTAGTTGTATATTATAAAACTACAGAGAACAATACCAGAACCAGGGCCCTGACACTGACACAGCCAAGATGCAGAACAATTTCCTCATCACCTAACATTGCTCTTTTGTGGCCACATCCACTCCTGGAAGGCCACATTCCCTCCCAGCCCTTCCCCTTCTCAGGCCCCAGCAACCAATAATCTGTTCTACATTTCTATAACTTTGTTATTTGAAGACTGTTACACAAATGAAGGGCTTCCCTGAAATCTTGGATGGTAAAGAATCCACCTGCAATGCAGGAGAGCCAGGTTCAATCCCTGGGTCGGGAAGAACCCCTAGAGAAGGGAATGGAAACCCACTCCAGTATTCTTGCCTGGAGAATTCCATGAACAAAGGAGCCTGGCGGGCTACAGTCCATGGAGTTGCAGAGTCAGACGTGACTGAGCTGCTAACACACTTCCACTACACAAATGAAATCATACAGCATGTGACCTTTTGGGAGTGGCAATTTTACTCTGTGTAATTCCCTCAAGATTCATTCAATTCTTTTCTCTGCCCTCTCTATTCTGCTGTTGAACCAATCCACTGAGGGTTTAGTGTTTTTCTTTCTTTTTTTGTGTGTGTTTTTTGGGGGGGTGTTTTTTCATTATTGTATTTTTCAGTTTTAAATTTTCCACTTGGTTCTTATCTCATATTCCTTGCTGAAACTTTCCTATTTTTTGTCTCTCACTTCCTATGTTTTTATTGTGTCAAACATATCTGTAATTGTTTATTGAAGCAATTTTATGATGGCTTCTTTAAAATCTTTTTCACAGAATTCTAAAATCTGTCATCTTGGTTTTGGCATCTACTCATTCTCTTCATTCAGTTTGAGATCTTTCTGGCTCTTGGTATTATAAGTGATTTTAAATGGAAACCTGAGCATTTTGAATATTATTAAGAGTGTTGCTGCTGCTGCTGCTAAGTCGCTTCAGTCATGTCCGACTCTGTGCAACCCCATAGACGGCAGCCCACCAGGCTCCCCCGTCCCTGGGATTCTCCAGGCAAGAACACTGGAGTGGGTTGCCATTTCCTTCTCCAATGCATGAAAGTGAAAAGTGAAAGTGAAGTCGCTCAGTCGTGTCCGACTCTTCGCAACCCCATGGACTGCAGCCCACCAGGCTCCTCCGTCCATGGGATTTTCCAGGCAAGAGTACTGGAGTGGGGTGCCATTGCCTTCTCCATATAAAAGTGTGGGTCTTACCTAACCCTTTTGTTGCAGCTGTTTCTCTGTCACTGCTCAAGCAGGAGGCGGGTGGGGAGCAGTGCCTCATTACAGGTGGGTTGGGGTACAAGTTCAGTTTCCCCTCTCAGTCCCCACTGACATCAAAGGCCAGGGGTCTCCTAGTTATTTCTGGGTGGGGGGTGAGAGTTCCAGGGTTCAGTTAGGCTTCCGCTGATACCTGCCTTGCTGGGAGTGGCAGGAGCACATATGACTGACAGCACCGACCACAGTGGGGGTGTGGCTTCCCAGCCAATGGGTGGTGCTAAAAACCCTGACTGTCCACCAGGCCTCCCAACACTATAGCTGCCATGCTTGGTGTGCCTCGTTGCAGCCTGGTGAGGGTGGAATCTAGACTCCCTACTTGGCCTTGCTGGTGGGTGTGGGGCTGCAGCTTTTTCTATGGTGTTTGGCTGGAGCACAGCGGTTAGTGTCTAAAAGTTTTCTTTTTACTCGGCTGCCCCTTCCTGTCCTTTGGAGAGAGAGATTATGCTTTTGTTGTCTGCACCCATTGGCATTTCTGGGTTGCTGGCTTCTTCGGCAACAAGTCTGAGACATATGTGGTTAAAAAAAAAAAAAAAAAAAAAAACAGGGACATTACCACCCCATTGTTCCTTGGGTCCTGAGGTCCCTAAGCAGTCTACCTCCTTCTCTCTACCTTTCAGGGCGTTCTTTTGTTTATCTTATAGATCATGTCCAGGGTATTTATTTATACTGAGAGTGCAAAATAAGAAAAAGTACATCTGCTCCAGAAGCAGAAGCCCAAACCTTGACAGTTTTAAGAAATAATTCTACCTACAAGTAATCCCGAGAGATAGGACAGTACTCTGCCATTATAGTGATTACAAACTGGAGGCCTGTTGCTCAAACAGGCAGGAACATGGTTGTTTTTATAATTAAATTGTTTCTAAGGGGACACACTTAGTTCTCCACAGATCTCACCCATGTCTGTTTAGCTTGTTAGCTCTCCCCTGTAGACATCTGTGTTTGCAAACTCTGATTTAATAAACAGACCATGAGGCCAAGCTATCAACAGTGGATTATACCCATGGATTCAAAATGATCATGCTCAAACTTCCCTCTTTCTAGACTTGTACTCAATTTAAGAAGTATTAACTAAAATCAAGCTCAAGCATAATGAAGCCTTCCCCATACACTGCATCCCACTTCCCTCCAAAGCCCTTCTGGAAATTTTTGTTTTGGATCCAGAATTTAGTCACTGTACTAACCCTGGTAGCTCACACGGTAAAGCGTCTGCCTAAAATGCAGGAAACTTGGGTTCGATCCCTGGGTCGGGAAGATCCCCTGGAGAAGGAAATGGTAACCCAATCCAGTATTCATGCCTGGAAAATCCCATGGACCAAGGAGCCTGGTGGGCTACAGTCCATGGGGTCGCAAAGAGTTGGACACGACTGAGCAAGTTCACTACTACTACACTACTAACCTACTAAATGATTAAATTTAGTACAAGACCCTCTCCATTTTCTCCTTTTTCTTCAGAATATTTAAAGAGATCTAGCTACTGTGTGTGTGGTGATGAGAGTAGGAGAAACAGGAGGGACACAGGGGTGATGATGATGGTGGTGGTGGTGATAGTGATGTTGGATCCAGAGGAACGAGAACAATCACATTAAAACTATGGTGTCCTAATTTCCTGAAGGCTGGCCAGAATCAAATCCTTTTGGACAAAACACAATTGAAGAATGTTCTAGAAAGAAAGGAATTTAGAAACTTTAAATCTAATCCAAACTCTTATCCTTACACAAAAGGAAAGTGATACTCAGAGGTTATACAAGGTTACAAAGCTAACCAGTACAGTCTGTATGGCTCCACCATGTTCCCTCTTGGCCTAGTTCTGCTTTGCAAACAATGGAAGCTCATCAACTTTGTCACTTCTGCTAACAGTTCCTAAAAATGTTTCATTACAATTTATGACTGTATTTTTTTCATCTAATCTTTGGAACATTACATTCAGATCTGTTCTTAAATGTTTTGACAAATTCAAGAGAGAGATTTGTACTCTTTCTTAGCCTGTTAAAAATGGAAGCAACTGAGTTAGTAGTAGGGTAGGCAAAGAAGACATTTTATTAGATTTCTTCTAGTAGTCTTAATTATCAGGTAAATCTTCAAGATGACTTGGTATTAAGGCATACATTTATTAATTTGGTTATCCATAATTCACATAATAGCTATCTATTCTTTCAACAGGGACAATGTTTTCCAAACTTCTGGCATCTTATTACCACCTGTACAAGTCTGGTTTGCTATACCTGTACGTCACCTGTACTAATATTAGTATTTATGTTGACTTTAAATCCACTATTTTTTCATATTTTGCCTGGCTTTAAGCAATAACAACCATCTATTAAATCACAAGTCTGATGTGCCAGTTTTTCTGCTACACATTAAAATAGTTATATAACTGTTAAAATATGTTCATGGGCATATCATCTTAACTCTTTTCATGTGACACCAGTGTTATTCTTGGGTGATCTGATCACCTTGGGTGATCTGACCCTAAGCTGTCAATTTATGATATGGGAAAATAATAAAGCAACTGTACTTTAAAATCTAACATGAGTGCTAATTATTCAGGTTTGTGGGAATACACCAGAAATGTATGGTATCATCATCGATGATGATGATGATCATTTAGGGAAGCTAAACTTTTCACAATTTATTGTACACAAGAAATACATAAGATCCACTCTTCCCCGCCCTCAGAGATTCTGATTTACTGAGTGGGATGCAGACCATGGAAGCTGCATTTCTGCAGGCATCCCAGGGAACACCCAAGGGCCACATTTTGAAAAATAGTGAACAGGAAGGCAGGACAAAATTCTTAAAATCACTCTAGCTTTTCAATAGGATGACTTGGGTTCAAATCCCAAGTCTAACTGCATGATACTAGTGTTATTGCTTAGTCATGTCTGACTCTTTGCACCAGGCTCCTCTGTCCAGGGGATTTTCCAGGCAAGAATACTGGAGTAGGGTGCCATTTCCTTCTCCAGGGGATCGTCCCAACCCAGGGATCAAACCGTCTCCTGCATTGAAGGCAGATTCTTTACCATCTGAGCCATCACGGAACTGAGTCACTTAATCTTTCTGAGCCTTGCTTTCCTCACCTGTTAAGCGATGATTATAATAAATGCCATCTCACTGGGTTGTCTTAAGAATTAAATGGATGATATGTCAAAAAAGTATGACAAAACCACAGAGCCCTACATAGGCTAGAATGCTTACAAGGGTGAGGATGCTGAACCACTCTCAGCAGCTACAACTGAGAACACAATCAGCATTCCAAATCAAGATGCAAGGGCTCTGCTCCAGAAAAACATCTGCTCCCATTTCACTACCGATATTGAGTCTAACCTATAATAAACTAACCCCCAAATTGAGTGCCTGTTTCAAATAAGATATTTGCACAATACATAATCTCAAGTATTATTATTGACTGATGACTGCACGCTAAATCCTCAAGGAATTGTATCTAGGCCTTCAGGGCCAATGCCAGGCACGGCTCCCATGCCAGAGGTGTCCCAAAGGCCCATTTGGGATACCCTGATTTCAAGAACTACTTTATACACAGCATGTAAAATTATCTGTGGTTTAGAAACATTTTATGCTTTTATTATTTAAAAGAACTCTCTTCTTAAAGAAAACACAACAACTCCTGAATAATTAATTTAACACCAAATTTGCAGACTTGACTGCAGGACGAATCTAACAGACAGTGATAAAAAAAATGCTCTCACAATGCTGCCGATGCTGCTAAGTCACTTCAGTTGTGTCTGACTCTGTGAGACCCCATAGATGGCAGCCCACCAGGCTCTTCTGTCCCTGGGATTCTCTAGGCAAGAATACTGCAGTGGGTTGCCATTTCCTTCTCCAATGCATGCATGCATGCTAAGTTGCTTCAGTCGTGTCTGACTCTGTGCGACCCTATGGACAGCAGCCTACCAGGCTCCTCTGTCCATGGGATTCTCTAGGCAAGAATACTGCAGTGGGTTGCCATTTCCTTCTCCAGCTCTCACAATAATTCATCTAAAATTTTAGCTATGATCTGATGTAGGTACTTAAAATTCAATTTTCAAAACATGGAAAAGCATTCTTTTTCTCTGAATACCATCTGTTAAACCATTCTAACATGAGCTAATTCTGCAATACAAAATTCGTAAATAGACTAAAAAAAAAAAAAAAAAAACTTTAGTTGCTTCATGTTAGAGTATAGATTCAGTCTTATCTATTCATGTAGAGGTTAGATAGCTATCACATGGTCACCATTCTTTTCTAGAACCCACATAGCACTAACAACTATTCAACAATAAATGAAAACATTACAGGTAACTCCTAACTATCTGTAAAGAAAAATCAACCCAAGGTCCAAGAGCCATTTTCTGCTAGTATGGGTCCTTGAGCCTCTCACTAGTGGGGTAGTGTCTCAGCTATGGTGGGGGCAGGAGGGCACTTGGGACCGGTGGGTCAGCAGCTGTCCAGTGCCCAGCCACTCAGGCATAGGTGACACAGCAAACACTTCTCCCACCCGGAAGCAGCATATCTGCCCACCAGCTCTTGTGGAACAGGAGCCCCAGCTGCTCCTACGTGGGCAAACACAAAAACCAGACAGCAGGGAAGCTTATCCAGAACTATACTACCACTCTTTTGGCTGGGCATATTATCCAATCTCTATTCAGTCACAGCCATGCCTTCCTCTGGGAGGCGTAATCGATAGTATCCCGTGGCTTGGATGAAGCAATTCCAACACCATAGCCAAATCTCAATTACACATCCCCCGGAGTCAGTTTCTGAACTTGTTACAGGGCAAGCTAAAGAGGAAGTGAGGTGAGAGCCCTTCAACAAGGACAGCTATTAAGAATGACTTAAGATCGTTATCACAGCTCTTGAACTGCTTGTAAGATTTGATCCCTGGCAAGGGCCATGATTTTGAGAGCCGTTGACCCAGGGTACTAAAATGTAATTTGTCCATACTTGTGAAAATCTATTCTCTCTTACCAGTGGGCAAAAATGACTATAATAAACTGAAACCTCAATTCAAGCAAACTCTACTACTGAAATTAAACATGGTTTCACTGAATGTACCTGTTAATAGTTTCTTGACATTAAAACAAAGTTAGTCTTTAGCCTTAATAAAGATGGAGCACGCAAGCATTTTATTTGTTAATTGATTCAACAAAAATTTATGGAGCACCTGTTATGTTCCAGGATCGTGCTGAGGGAGCAGTGGTGAGAAAAAGCCCCAGTCTCTGCTGACAAGGAGCTTATCACTCTTAACTTTAGAATAAGCAGGGAATCCAACTTTTAAAATAAACAAGAAGAGATTTCTCAATTCAATAAGGACTAAAAAATGAGGCTGCCCATACAATATTCTTGAGATTTTACAAGTTTTTTTTTTTTTTTGCATTCCAGTATCACATATTAATGCTGAAAACCCACAGGTAGTACATAAATACAGAAACAAACTGTGAAGTTAGAGAAATCCTATCAGATGTTTTCTGAAATTTAGAATACTAATAAAGAAAATATAGGCATTTATTATAATCAAATCTAAAAATGTAATACATAATAAAATACATAATAAGATAATAAAGTGGAACTGGATTTTCAAAAGAATGATCATAATCAAGTCAACTTTTCCTCTTGGTTATAAAACTATGATCACATATACCTGATCCTGGTAAAAATGTCTCTTCTAAAGTTCGGATCTAACAACAGAGGACATTTCACCCTTGTTCCCAAGCAAATGGCCAGTGAGCATCAGGGGGCCAAAGTCTTATTTGAATTAAATTTGCAAAGCTTCTTGCCTACTCAGTATATTGAAAATGAATTAAGGACTCAATTCTGCTTACCTTGTAATCTCTGGATACATTTTCTGATGTCACTGAACCTGAAATCTGACTAGAAATTGTAGCAGCTATAAGCTGTTTACACCATTCAACATGTGATCCTGTAGGACTAAAAGAAATAGTGCAATTAAAATATTTTAAGACATAGGCTCTGAGTGAGAAAAATGAGCACGGACTAGGGATATATGTACACTTCTTTTTTAGAAAACGAACTTCAATTAGGCTATTTGGTTACCTTTACATTTACTATAAGAACTGAAATACTGACTGACAACTAGGAAGTAAGAGTAGGTTCCAGGGTGATTTGAAATAAACCAACTAATTTATTTTAAGGTTAAGATTCTAGACCTCAGACAGTTAAGCATGTTATTTTCTAGCCTTTAATGAAATATTACTCAGTTACAACTATACAGAGTGAATATTCTCAGTGTAAGTAGAAAATTAATTCTAAAATGAAATATTTATCTTACAGCATATGCTCTTCAAAAATGCAATCAATTTCATGTTGGTAGTTTTAAATCTATAAAATGAGGTAATTTCAAATGAATCAAAGTGACTCTTAATGGAGCAAAGCTGATTGTAGGATTTTAGAAAGAACAGACTAGAGAAGTTATGTCCTATGTGTAGTAATAATGCAACCTTACATTTCTGTAAGTGCTTTGACAACTTACAAAAGGCTCTACCAGTCCATTATTATATCAGAGCCTGACAACCACAAGTGGTAAGAAGGCAGAACACGGACTAGCTGACAGGTTTGAGATGAGAAAATTGAGGTGCAGAAGTGACAAGGCCCATCAGAAAGCGGTAGGCCTGCCTCCAGCTCCACTGGGGCTGTCCTTCCAGGATGCGGTACCACCAGTAATGACCAAATCATGGAGCCAGAGGGCAAAAACCCAGGCCAGCGCCACAGATGCTCGCCACTGCCTTATACGAGAACACAACAACGCAGAGAAAATGGCATCTCTCAGTTGCATGCTGCTCTCAAGTGTTCAACACATTTCTGCACATGGCCTCACCTGAGCCTCACAGTGACCTGCCTTACAGAGGAGAAAACTAAGGCTCTAGTGTTTGACCAAGGTCCCGTGGTTGGTAAGTGGTCAGGCTCTTCTCACCTGACTTAAAGGACCAGGCAGCAATCTAGGCACTGAGGGAATTAAAAATGGCCCCCAGAGGCCAGGCTCCTCTCTCAACTCACGAAAGCACTGAAGAAATCAAGTTAAAGGGCATAAGATACTTATGAGAGTTTACCTCGCAGGTAGCTTTCACTGTGAAGAATGTTTCAGACCTTTGAAAATCTCATCACTAATGAAATCCACACTTGTGTATTGGAAGGACATAAAAACCTGGAATCCCTAGGCAGTGTGTAAAATAACCTAAATAGTAAAATAAAGACACTTGACATGCTCTACCTGTGATCTAAATTACATTCTCTGACCAAGACAGCCCATTGGTTGTCTGTGGGGCTGGAAATATAAGTCAGAATATTCACTGAATGGGCAGACATTCCTATCATACTCTAAGAGCCTATTTACCACATTTAATAACTTAAGAGGAAGGAAGAGGGGGAAAGGAGGGAGATTGGTTTCCTTTTAAAGGCTAAGTCACCTTTATTGCCTGGTTCTATCATACTTCTCTTGGCATGCTGCAGTTTTTTCCGTCAGCACCCACTCCTGATAGCAAATCTAACAGTAGGAACCTGTCTGTTCACCCACCATGGGGGTGGGAGGGCTGTTGTTACCCTCTGCCAAGCATCCTCTCCCCTTCCTTCTGATAAGGATGCCTCTGAGAACTGTAGGAAATTGCCCCTCCCCATTTCATCAGCAGGAGGAGGAAGGGGACACCCCACTTCGTGCCCCCACTTGGAGGGGAGTAACCCAGCTCGCCAGGCCAATCCCAAGCTTTCCCATTGGATCAGAGGTGTTCCCAGCCTCAGTGCTGCTGGAGGCCATTCTCACCCCACCACCTTGAGGAACCCACAGAGATAAAGAGTAAGACAAGAAAAAAAAAAACAAAACAGAGATGGGGAGCCCCAACCACAGTGCTTGCAATTCTGGCTGTAAACATGCCCATGGCCATCTTTCCCCCTGTCCACATCAGTGATGGAGCCAAGAAATTTCCTTCCCGGCCGGAACTAGAATGATTTGTGGTTTTTGTCCCTGCAACCAGAAGCATCCTGACCAAAAGAGTTATGAACAGTGTGGTATGGTGAACTGGTAGACAGGAGGCCTGGATCCGGGTCCTGTTTCTGTCACCAGCTTGAGCAAGCCACATCCTTTAGCAGGCCCACAGCTTTGTCAGCATTTAGAGAAGTACAGTATTCAGAAGAGAGAAGAGGGCCCACAGTCCACGGCTGAGCCACACCTGCAGAGCCACGGTCTACTCTGGGAACGAGGACAGGACTGAGAAGGCCACGTTTCCTCTCCTGTCTCTGCTCTTTGCTCAGCGCAATCTCCCTGTATGCTCCTGGTGACAAAAGCCAGCTGCAGCTTGGGGGTCCCCAGCTTTGCTTCTCCAGCCTGGATGCTCTCAATCCAGAGGCCCAGGATCCCATGACACAGCTCCACTGGTCAGTCCCAGAAACCCTGCCGGCTCCACATGTCTAAACCAGCCTCAGTCACCAGCCTGCAACCTGTTCCTCCACCCTCATGTTTCCTAAGTCAGGGAAAAGCAGAACCTCACCCAGGGACCTCAGACTCCAAAGCTGACATTTACCTTGGGGCCCATACTCCTTTTCGCTCTCACATCTGAATGCTCAAGTCTTGTCACTCTTACCTGCTAAGTATCATGAGAAGGCACCTTGCCCACTCCTATTCCAACTCCCTTTTCCAGACAGACACCCATCATTTGTCCAGGTTCTCCTGCCTCATGAATTTAAACTCCACCTCTATGCCAGTGACTCCCAAATTCAGGTCTCCAAACCAGACACCACCTCTGAACTCCAGGCCTAAACAAACCAACTGCCTCTTTGATATTTGCTCTGGGACATCCAACTGACATCTCATTGCTGTTCTATCCAGGCTGAGTGCCTGCTAACTTCCTAACCCTGTTCCACTTAGAGGCTTCTCCATCTCAGCCACACCGTCTTCCACAAGCTAAAGATACTGGAACTGTCCTCAATTCTCCCCTTCTCCTAGCCAATTGCCACCCTGCAGCAAACCTTGCTGGCTCTACCCTGCAGATGTCCTTCAGATGATATCTTAAGCCTGACCACTTCTCCTTTCCTCCAGCCTGCGGCTCCACTCGCAGCCACTATCCTCTCTCATTCTGATGACTGCAACAGCCTCCCACCTGCTAGACTCTCTGATTCAACTCCTTCCCCTTCCGGTCTGTCATCTGCACAGCAGCCATGGAGAGCTTACTGAAATCTACACCAGGTGTCGTCCCTCCTCTGCTCCACGCCACCCACTCCACCGTCTGTGGCCCCTGTGACTTCTCTGACTTTGTCCTCTGCTGCGTCTCCCCAGTGCCCTCTGTGCTGGTGACACAGCTCTCCAAGTTGACCCTTGAACACAGGCCTCAGCCTAGAGTGCTGTCGCCCAGCTACGTGCATGACTAGACCCCTCATCAGGGGCACTACTGAAATGCCACTTCTCTCCGAAAGGCTTTCCCTGATCACCCTACACAACATTCCCAGCACTGCCCAGAGTGCACACCCCAGCCACTTCCTATCCCTCCAAGATGACTCTTGTCCCCCTGCACCTATCACCATCTAACACAGAACACATGTGACTTGGTCTTTGGTTTCTCTCTCCCACTAAAGATGACCCACGAGGGCAGGGATTTGTGTGTGCTAGCTATATCCTCAGGCCTAGCACAGTGCCAGACACAGAGCAGGCTCTTGTATTCACAGAATAAATGACTGAGAGAGGAGCATTTCTAGAACCTACGTAACCTAACTCAGTGAGACCACTCTGCCTCCAGTCCCTTCACAACACTACTGTGTGGCACTTGATCTCAAATGCAGAGGCCATCCTGCAGCTCCCCTGATGGAACTCCTCTTGTGACCCCTGTAACTAGGTGACCATATAATTCCTTTTCCAAACCAGGACACCAGTGTGAGTAGCAGAAGGACACTACTGATAATATCACTGGCCCAACCAGTACCCTGTACCATCTTGGGCCAGAGAGACCACACAGTCCAGTCTACTTGTAGCTAGGGTGGTTATTAAAAATGCAGAATTTCAGGCTCTACTCAGGAGGTGGCGGATCAGATTTAGGGTGGGACCCAAGAGTCTACATTTGAATCAAGCTCTAGAGGTGATTCTGACTTGGGCTCTACAGAGCTGTGTGGAGAAGCACTGGCCCAGAAGACAAAGGCATGGCTTCTTGGAAGGCACACAGGCCCCATCAGGATCTAGCCCCTGCCTTCCTACAGGCCTTTACTACCCGTTTCCCACATCCAGCGTCCAGCCAGGATGACACACGTTCCACTCCAGTGCCCAAACAATGCACCCTGTCTGTCCCTACCACTAAAAATGAAGTGAATACCCCACCTCTGGGTACCATAGCGCAGTGGATCACAACTGAGGTGGTAGAGCCTTTTAGAAAAATTCTAACACCTAGGCCTCACGCAAATCTCCTGAAGGAGAAGCCTCAGAAGGGGGTTCTGGCCACCTGGAGTTCTTAAATAGCTTCTCAGATGATTCCCATGCACACATCATCCAGAGCGATTCCAAGCGCACCTCCACCCTGGCACTTATCACATTTGGTTTCAATGGCTGTTTTATTTGTATTCTCCACTCGATGTTAAGCCAGAGTGCAAAAGCCGTCTGCCATTACTCTCTAATTCTCCAAGCACTCATACATCATAGAATATCTACAGATAGTGCAACCCTGACCATTCCGCACACTATCTTAGCTGTGATTAGTTTTCAGAGAAGCTGACCACCTGGGTAATGACTTTATTAAAATGTACTGTAACTACACAAAGGGAGTGTTTCTTGTTGTTCCTATGCCTTTGGAAACTCCCCAAAGTTTAGCTCACTGGAGTGACTAAGGCAGGAACCAACATCTTAAACTGTCCTAGGGGCTTTAGGATCAGGATGCCTTAACTGCACTCTAGTGTCAGTGAAGTGCCCAAGATGAAGGAAAGCTACATACTCCAGGAGATGGGATCACCCAACTCTTGTCCTCAGAGGGTCAGGGTGGCCCTCCCACTTAGATCTGGTCGGTTTATGCTTCTAACTGCTTGATCTTAGTTCTCTGGCAGTGGGCTTAAGTGTTTGTGAAAACAATGAACTGGTCCCTTCAAAGTGTGAAGAACTGAAAGTAAACGCTGATGTGTTCTTGCATCAGGAGCAGTTTGGAAGTTTTCCACTGAAATGAGGGTATCTTTGCTCCATCTGTACCAGCTCCGACACCCGCGGGGTTCCGCCCCCCCCAGTACCCCCTCACAATCCCCACGTCAAAGCCCCCAAGCAGCGGCGGCGGGATTTGGATCTTGAGATCACTCGAGGCAAGGTCATGCGAAAAAAGGGGCGCCGTGATGAAACTGCCTCCCAACGATTTGTGACCGAGGTACCGGCCGCTGAGGCGGCTCCCAGGTGCAGTAGGAGGCGGCCTGGGACGCGGTTTGACAGTTGCGAAGCCCCTCGGGGTGCGGGGAAGCTTCGGCGAGCTGCGAAAACGAGCCAGGTGCGGGACCAGCGACCAGGCAGGGGTTCGAGGGGCTCCGGAGGGGACGGGGGAGGGAGACGGGAGGCGGACCCCCCGGCTCGGCCTCAGGCCGGCGCGCGGGGAAGGGGCGGTCGGGCCTCGCGCGGGGCCCTCAGAAGTCGGGGCGCGGGGTGGGGGCGGCCGGGCCCCGCTTACCTGTCCAGAGTCTCCACGCTGGGCTGCCGGGAACCGACGGCGGGGCCCCCCGCGACCCGAGGGGGCCTCCTGCCGCCCGCCGGTCCCGGGCCCAGGCCCCCGCCGCTGTCGCAGCCCGCCGCCGCTGCCGCCGCCGCCGCCGCCGCCGCCGGCCTGTCCATGGCGCGTCGAGCCCGCCGCCGCGGGGAAGCCGCAATCGGGAGGGGAGCGGCGCCCCAGAACGTCCGGCCGCGCGCCTCCGGCGGCCCTGATCTGCCGCCCGCCCGGCTCAGACGGCCGCCGCCATTAGCTGTCACCTGGCGCCCCGCGTTACCCACAAGGCCGCGCGCGTGGGGGTGGGGGGCGGGGAGGGCGGTGCGCGACCCGGAGCCCGGTCCCCAGGCCCCTACTCCCAGCCCCGCCAGAGCCCCACCTGGGCCACCGGCCCGCCAGCCGGTGGGGTGAGGCCCGGGCGACCTGGACACGTCCCAAGCCACTTGGGGTCGAAATCGACCCACGACTTAGGCAGAACGTGCTTTGCTCGGGAATCTCCTAGATGGGCTATAGCGATGCAGGGTTAAAGAAGAAAAAAAGTTTAGAGTAATTCTAGTATTCAGTACGATTTGTTTTCCATCAGTTTTCCTTAGAAAAGTTTTGCGGTGGGAGAAACCCCAACGCCCGTGGGCCTCCCTGCTCTTGACATCTCCAACCCCAAGCAATCCCATGCATTTTAGCAACCTCCCGTCACTCCGTTCTTAGCCGCCCTTCCACGCCCCCACAAAGCCACCTCCCCGCCATCTGTAGGGCAGCCAAGTGTTCTGATGCCGCCCTCGGAACATCCGCCCTTAGTTTATATTATCAGCAACGTGTAACTTCTGTCGGCTAAATCACCGCTTGTGGAAATCAAGTCCATATCTGATGATAAAAGCATTTAGGATATTTGATTCCTGCTTTATATTTATTTTCCTGACCATTCTATTAGGGTTTGCATATCCAACGGGCTCACCACCCATTACCCACCCCTGATTTAGTTGGGGGTGGGAATGATGGCTACTGCCCCTTGCCTGTGATTGCCCTGGGTATGACCTGTGACCAAAGTCTGGCCAGTGAAATATAAAGGCAATAGTTTGCATTCTGATAAAAGGTAGACCTGTAGACAGGGAGTTATTAGTTCCCATCCCAAACCCATCCTGCCCTCTCACATTGATAACTTCCAACTGAACTATGAGAATGTGATGCTTGAAACCCTAACACCCAAGAGGGGATGAGCCTGAGGTGAAAGGGTGGCAGGGTGAGAAAACTTAGGAGGAAGGAAGGGCAGATTTCCAGATATACTGGAGACCCACCTCTTGCAGGCTTCTGGTTCTCCAAAATTATTAAATCAAATGCTTAAGTATTACAGATGGAATGTTTGTTTCTCCCCCTACCTCCACCATTTATATGTTGAAGCCCTAACCATCAAACTAGTATTGAGGTATTTGGAGATGAGGCCTTTGGGAGGTGATTAGGTCATAAGGCTGGGGCCCTGAAATGTTTGGATTGTGCCTTTCTAAGGAAAGATGCCAGAGAGCTTGGACTCTCCTGCACGGAGGCACTGAGGAAAGGCCATTTGAGAACATAGTGTGAAGGCAGCTCTCTGCAAGCCAGGAAAAAGGCTCTCCCAATTATCTCAACCTTGCCAGAATCTTGATCTTGGGACTTTCCAGACTCCAGAACTGTAAGAAAATAAATGCTCATTGTTTAAGGCACCCAGTCTCTGGTATTTTGTTATGCCAGCCTGAGCTAAGACACCCACTTTCAGTCCAATACTTTGTTAAAAGGAAGTATGGGCATCCTATCTGCTCTGAGCATTGTCAGGAAGAAAATGGTGACATTTTAAACATATCCTAAGTCTCATACTCTTCAAGGAGAATAGGCCAAAGAGGAATCCATTCAGCACACCACTGCTTGTACCTGACGACCTGAGCAATCTGTAGCCTGACAGGTCTTCTCCTGCTGTCTGTTGTTTCTGTTGGTTCCCACTGAGGGCTTTCTATCTTTGCTTTTTTTAACTGTGTGTTCATTTTATTTTTAAAGTTATTTGTGAGAGTTCCTAAAGAAGCCTAGGACAAAAGTGTGTTACTAGATATTAATATTTACCAGATAATGCCAATCATCTTCAAAGCAGTCTATGAGAGTTCCTATTGGCCCACCTGGTCAATGCTTGGGATTGCCAGACTTTTCAAAGGTTTGCCAACACATGGGTGTGGGGTGGTATCACTGTGGTTCAAATGTACATTTCCCTGATGAGATATGACCAAGCTCCTACTTAACTAAGAAGACTCAGTTCTTAACTGCATTCCCAAGAAATTCCTCCTTGACCCCCTATCTTGGCCCCAAACCCCACCCCCACCATCTGCCTCTATTGAAGCAGGTTGCACCCTGCATGGGAATTACCAGTTAACTGGACTGTCTTCCCACTAGGCCAGACATTCCTGGAAGGAAGCCACTGTTTTATTCATTTTTGTTTCCCAACAAAGGTCAGCTGACAGAGGTCTGGGTCATAGGAAACAGTATTTGTTAATAAATACTATCTAAAATATGGTCTTGGACTTTCCTGATGGTCTGATGGCTAAGACTCCACACTTCCACTGCAAGGGCCATGGGTTTAATCCCTGGTTGGGGAACTAAGATCCTGCATGCTGTGTGGTGCAGCCAAAAAAATAAAATAGTCTTAAAAAAAAAAAACACACACACACTTCTGGTTCTTTGTCGCATCTCTAAAATGATTTTTTAAAAAACCCTTAAAAAGCAACCCTATCAATTTTATGTTGTGGGGAGGCTAGATAGTACCGAGTTTGGCACATATGTCCCTGATACTTAGCTCTCTTTCTCCCATTCAGGGGCCAAGGGAGTTGGAGAGATGCAAGGATAGAAATAGGGAATAAAGTCAGAGGCAACTCAAAGTCTAAATTTTGCCTGCAATGTAACTAAATGAATTGAGCTACTCATTTACCCAACTGTGAATCACTATGGAGCTAGTAACAGGAGAGTGTGTCTGACCTCTCAAGGCTTGCAGACCCACCTGCCACCTGCCACCAGGGACTGGGCTGTGTAGCAGCATCACAGCTTCCTAATACCTAGAACCTTGTCCATGTTACCTTACGTAGCAAGGGGGCATGAAGATTGCTGACTCTCTGACTCTGAGGTGGGGAAAGCAGCCTAGGTTATCCAGAGGGGCCTAATAAAACCACCGGGGTCCTTTACATGTCAACAAGTGAGGCAGAAGAGTCAGAGTTGAGAGATTTGAAGGCACTGGGCATTAGTCGCCGGAGGAAGGTGGCCACTAGAGGCTGGAAGAGGCAAGACAAGGACTCTCCCCTAGAGCGGCCAGAGGAAAGCAGCCCTGCTGACACCTTGACTTTAGGCCAGAGAGGCTAACTTCAGCCCTCTGACTTCCAGAACTGTGAGAGAAGAAATGTGTGTGGAAGATAATAAATCACCACTAAGTTTGTGGTGATTTCTCACAGTGGAAACAGGAAACTAATACATGGGGCCAATGCCCTCCTGTGCCATAAATATAGTATGTGCTAGGTGATAAAAGTGTGTTTCTTAAAAGGGCTATGTGCCTTATAAGGAATCTTCTAGCATGAGCACTCCCTACCCTCACTGAGCAGATGGACGCTAAGGCCTCCTCGCAGGCCTCTGGATCCATGGCATCTGGGGGCTGGTAGGACCTCACATCTTCTATCCAAGAAGCAGGTCCACAGCCCAGACGGAAACCCAGGTCCCTACACGGCCCGACCTGTGTTCTTTCTAATACATGTTTGTGACATAAAGCACCCGAAATGAGATGAACAACCTTCTTTTGTAATTTATGTGGGCTGCACTGTGGAACAGTCCATTTCGAAAGCACATACATAATAACCATTGTAAAGGAATAAGCCATGTTGTCTGCAGCTACTAGGAAAACAAACTGCTATGTCTTAATGGTCATGTCTAAACATTTTGGCTACCCTACATAATTTAAATACTAAACATTTTAGCTACCCTATGTGGTTTAAAACATTATCACCTTTGCTTTTAAAGGACAAATTATTGCAAATAAGGAATAATCCATATCTGAATCTAAGCCTCATAAGAAAATGAAAATACTTTGTTTTGCTGATCTTTCATCTTCCAGATTCATTGAATACAAAAGACTTTATTAATAATTCTTTAACTAAGTTATAAATCTACCAATAAGTGTCAGAGTATCAGACTCTTATTTCAAAAATTGGTATTCTGTCCAGCAGTATGCTTTAGAGATTCTGTGAACCTAAAAGAATTCAACTGCAGTCTATTTCAACCATTAGGTTTTCCCTTGAATGTACTAATCCTCATGTTCTTATTTGCTGCATACATTTCTTTCCTTTGAGTGTCCCCAGAATTTACTTTAATAGCCATCAGTAACTATATCCTCTAGTCCTAGGTGTATATACTCTGTAATAAATCCCTGTATTTTAAGAACATTCCCTTTATAGTAGTCCTGCCAGGTGGCCCTAATGGTAAAGAACCCACCTGCCAACGCAGGAGATGTAAGAGACATGGGTTTGATCCCTGGGTCAGGAAGATTCCCCTGGAGAAGGAAATGGCTACCCACTTCAGTATTCTTGCCTGGAGAATTCCATGGACAGAGGAACCTGGTGAGCTACAGTCCATGGGATCACACAGAATCAGACACAACTGAAATGATTTAGCACACACACACACACCTTTGCCTAAAGCTCCCAAAAGCCACATGAGCTGTGCACATGACTGACAGCTGCATTCTGTAGATAGGACTGCAAGTAAGGAGATATTGGTCAATGGATTTTCCAACTTTTGAGTATCATTCTATCCCAAAAGCATAAGGAGGAGCTGTCTTATCACAAATAAATCAGAAATACCATGACTATAGTTAGAGAAAACCTGTTATATTATCAAAAATATGTATGATTCCAATTACTTGAAGGGCTGCCCCAGGAAGAGTTTATTCTATTTCATTCCAGAAGGCAGAGCTAAAGCTATTCAGTGGGAATCCAAGAGGTAGCATTCAGTTTGGTGCCTGCATACATCTGTTTCAATGCTCTGGAACTTTGGGCACGTGGGTGAAGCCCTGCATCCACGGTGCTCTCCTCAGTTGAACAACAGGGACAAGAGAACACTGATGGCCATGAGAGCGCAGTGAGGGTGAAACACAGCTGTGCCTGAAGAAGAACCTGCAGAGTTCTATGAGTAAACCTACTCATAGTTTAAATGAGATACTTACTCTTTTAAGAGTCCTATTCAGATTTTTTAAATGGTAAGTGAACTATTATAACTATTTAGTATTCTTAGCACATGCATACATAAACAATTTCCAGTTGGCAGCATCTGAAGAATTTTCATATTTCTTACCTAAAGAGACTTTGAGTATGACTTATTTCAGTCTCTCAATCTCCCTTAATATTTTCCATCCAGAGTCTACAGTCTCACATCTCTGCAACCCAGCACTTTTGTGAAAGCTATCTTTATGTTAATAAAGACAGCTGTGGTTTGACACAGAGAACAGACTTGTGGTGGCCAAGGGGCAGGGGAGTGGGGGAGAGATGGGATTGGGAGTTTGGGATTTGCAGATGCAAACTGCTATATATAGAAGGGATAAACAACAAGGTCCTATTGTATAGCACAGGAAACTATATTCAATATCCATGATACACCATAATGCAAAAGAATAGGAAAAATATATATGTATAACCGTATCACTTTGCCATACAGCATAAATTAATACAACATTGTAAATCAAGTATACTTAACAAAATAAATTTTAAAAAACACAGGTCATTGTGTTGTGCTGTGCTGTGCTTAGTTGCTCGATTGTGTCCAACTCTTTGCGACCCCGTGGACTATAGCCTGTCAGGCTCCTCTGTCCATGGGGATTCTCCAGGCAAGAATATTGGAGTGGGTTGCCATGCCCTCCTCCAGGGGATCTTCCCAACCCAGGGATCGAACCCAGGTCTCCTGCATTGCAGGCAGATTCTTTACTGTCTGAGCCACCAGGGAAGCCCAAAATAAAGGCACTTGTGGCTTAAAATCTGCATTGTTAATGTACTTAAATTTCCAATATTGTTGGGATTTGGGGAGAGCCCTATACAAGGTTGCTAGTAAGATAAAGAGCATGTGAAGTAGATCTAGGAAAAGCAAATAAGATGGGCAACATGCACATTTAAGACACATACACTGCAAAGTTACAGCCCTGGGAATAAAGTGCAATGTTTAGTTAATGTATTTATTACAGCAGGTCTTTAGTCATTATTGCCATGAAACAGTTGTCATGAAATTTCACAAAATTCTTTCAGCTATTAGTATTAGCTTTTTTTTCTTTTTATGGAGTGACACTTTGTTAATTTATGAAATATTTACAGCGTTTACAAAAAGCAAGAGACTAATAAAATTTCTTATACATACAAAATTTATACATTTATACTACTGCATTTGAGATGTCTTATTTGGTAAACCATTAAGCTATGACATAAAATAATTTACAAAGATATATTTAATCTCTCTTAATTCATTGAAAACAAAACCATATTAGCTATAAATAGACCTTTACAAATCATTGTAAAACACATTAATTGCTTTTTAACTCTAGCCTTAACTTTTACAAATATACTGACTAAATGAATTAGTTCAGATATCAAATAGAACTGCATTTGAAATTGCATTTAATACTACAAAAAAAGAAAAAAACCTGAAAAAGCAAACCGCTGGGTACTTCAAGTAAAAATCTGTAGAACCAGTTTTTATGCACTCCTGGGTGGAAAAGGGTGTCAAACACCATTGAAATTCATAAACACCATACTTTCAAGAATACGCTCAACAAATGTACATCTGCGGCTTTTATTTCAGAGGCTGCTGCTCTAGGGACAGCTCACACATCCAAGATGGTCAACCCGACACTTTGGCAGATAAGCTAGTTTGACTAGAGCAACATTTGCAAAAACATTCACGTAAGCAGCATAATGCATCCAACATCTTCAAACAGTGCTAGAGAAGGGCTTTCCACCACCTGAAAACAGGTCAGAATTCTAGGCAAGCTCATGAAAGAACTTAGGAAACAGAAGTGGAAATGTTAAAAATAATCAAATCATATTTAACTGGGCCCTATCTTTTTTTTTTTAATATAAAAATATGCTTCTCTTGGAAATTAGGGGAAAATACTTCATATTCCAAAATTTCAAAATAATGGAAAACTCATCTACACAGCTATTTCTCAAGTCATCACACATATGATGGTGTGAAATTTGGCAATTATTTAAACACCTTGTTTTTGGATCATGCCTCGGAAGCTGAGCTCAATTTGGTTTTGGCAGGAACACACATCTTTCACATTTAGGTTCACTTTAGATCACCCAAAGCAACTATTATAAGCAGTCTGAGGAAAATCCATCTCATAAACATACATTTTCCCCCTTTAGTTAAAAATGTCATTGTTCCAATGAGGCCCACAAAGTACATATTGTACACATAATATTTCTGAAGAGGTTGAAGAGGTAAATATGATTTAAATATTATCTTTCAAAAACCACTTTTGGAAGGTATCAGGATTTTCCAAAACCCCATCTGGGCTCCTTTCTTCCGATTGCCGTGTAGACACTGTAGTTTTCTTGCAATATGTATTCTAGAAGGCACATATTCAAGAGTTTAAGATTATGTTAGTTCAAGTTCTAAATGGAGGCAAATAGTTTAACCTACTTTGTACAGAGGCCCCGAATGAAAAGTCTGCTTTTTTCTTTATTAGAAGTGAGTCTGCACGTGGGGCATCATTTGTGAAGGGCTAGAAGGTGAGGCCGAGGGATCGGAAAGCTTGGCAGAGTTGGCAAGCTGCAATTCATCAAGGCGCTTGATGTACTCATCACGTAGGGCCAAGAGTTCCATGTAACGCTGCTCCACTGGGTTTGGCTGCTGGACAGAAGGAAAGATGTGAGTGCTTTCTGCCACCAAGACACACCTGTGCCCCCATCTTCTGCAGCTGCTGCTTTCTGAACAAACCCTGTCATTGGGGGGTTAATAGACATCATTTCCTTCACTACTGCACAATTTGCAAATACAGAAAAGCACAAAGATTCATGATAATAAAAAGATAGCCAGCTATCTGCCACCAAGAAATAACTCACACACACAGTTCCACACACATGTGTCGCCATCTTTTTAAAATGCATCTATCCAGGCATAGGTCCGGGCTGCTGTGTCACCTGTCCCCGCTGTGCTCTGAGAGGCAACAACCCTTCTCAGGCTGGGGTGCAGTCTTCCTTCCTGTGCAGACTTGCAACCCTTTTTCTCTGAGTATCCAGTAACAAAATATACCATTCTTCTCTACTTGGTAAAACTGGACCTCAGCGGTTTTCTCTAGTTCTCAATCCACATTTTGATCTGCCACTATGTTTCTGAACTGGATCTCAGTTGAGTTCCATGGAATACATAAACCATGGCTGCTCTATCCATCCCCCACAGGGGGATAGCATCACCACTATTACAGGTGATGCTGGGCCATCTTTGGACGCGTCTCCTCAGGCAAGTATATGAATGTTACCTGAATGAATTGTTCTGGTGGGTGGGGAAGGAACTGCTGAAGAGGACAGTATGATTGGTTCCACTTGACCACATGCAGTCCGACTGTTCTCTGAGGTGGGGAGATGTTCTTACCGTCTCACTAGTGGTGCCTGGCAGTTCCCGGTCACCAGTGCTTGGCAATGTAAGAGAAATAGTTTTTGCCAATTTGATGAGTATAACTTGGTATCTCATGGTAGGTTTAGTTTGTATTGCTGTGCCCTAACACAACTTTTAACATTCTACTGTCCATATTAATGTATAGCAGAGAACACTGGCCCCAACAGGCAGCCTAGTGTGAATCTCCAGTCTACTGAAGTGCCTTTCTTTATGGCTAGTGGCTTCTAGAACTTCCACTGCATTATAGCTCAGTTGGTAAAGAATCCACCACAATATAGGAGACCCCAGTTTGATTCCTGGGTCGGGAAGATCCCCTGGAGAAGGGATAGGCTACCCACTCCAGTATTCTTGGGCTTCCCTGGTGGCTCAGCTGGTAAAGAATCCGCCTGCAACGTGGGAGGCCTGGGTTCAATCCCTGGGTTGAAAAGAGACCCTGGAGAAGGGAAAGGCTACCCACTCCAGTATTCTGGCCTGGAGAATTCCGTGGACTGTATAGTCTGTGGGATTGCAAAGAGTTGGACACGACTGAGTGACTTTCACTTTCAGTTCAAGCTGCGTGCTGAAGCTGCAAGTACCAATGAGGAAGCCATGAAGACACTATGCTGATGAAGAAGGCTACACCCTAGATCTGACTTGTAATGCTCTTTGGGACTTGCATCAGAGAAGATGGCAGGAGCTAGGACTGTATTCATTTCCTGTGGCTGCCAGACTCTAGGGGAGGAGACTTCATTGCCTCTACCAGCTTCTGGCGACTCCAGGCTTCCTTGGCTTGTGGCCACAGCACTGCAATCATTCTGTTTTTACACAGCCTCATCTCGTGTATATGTCTGGCTTTCAAATCTTCTTCTCTTTTCTCTTATGAGGACACTTATCCTCGGATTTAGGGCCTGACTAAATATAGGAGGATCTCATCTTGATATTCTGAACTCAAGCACATCTGTAAAGACCCTTTTTCCAAGTAAGGTCACATTCACAGGTCCCAAGTGGATGTGTGTTTTGGGGGCCCCCATTCAACCCACTACAACCTGCCAAGGCCTGACTGGTGCTCTCCTCAGCGCTCTGCTTACAAAGGGGCAGGGTTTGTAGAAGTCTCCTCCTTCCTCCTAGCCCCATCCTTCCTGTGAGCCCCTGTTCTTTTTACTGTATGGCTCTGTTCGAACAGGAATGTGTGTAGAGTGACTGATGCCCAGTAAGTGCTGTGCACTGCCCCTTAATACCCTTTGCCTGTTTTTCTCTGTATATGCTCCACTGAGAGCTGGACACTGCTCCAGGGGCTCAGGATTCAGCAGTAAATGTGCGTGCTCAGTCATGTCTGACTCTTTGTGACCCCAGGGACTGTATAGCCCACCAGGCTCCTCTCTCCATGGGATTCTCCAGGCAAGAATATTGGAGTGGGTTGCCATGCCCTCCTCCAGGGGATCTTCCTGACCCAGGGATCAAACTCAGGTCTCTTATGTCTCCTGCATTCCCAGGTGGGTTCTTTACCACTAGCGCCACCTAAAAGAGGCCCCAGTGTCCACTTCTGTGGTGTTTCTCTTCCAGCAGGGGGAGACAGACAAACAGCAAAGACAATGATGACCCTGGGAAGCCCATAGGACGTGGTCCATAGGACATGGACGTAGAGGTCCATGGCGGGAGGGACAGGGAGACACCAGGGGTGGGTGACACTCTCAACAGGGTGGTGGGAGTGAGTCACCTTGACAAGGTGACTCTTGGGGGAGGGCTGCAGGGAGGGGAGGGAGGTGGCCAGGCAGATGGCTGAGGGTCTCGAGGCCGAGCAAGGAGCCCAGTGTGGCCAAAGCAGGGTGTGTGAGAAAGAGGCATCAGTGAGGAGGCTGGAAGCCCTGCAAGCTTTCCTGACAGCCTGGGACAAGTGGCGAGAGAGCAGGGAAGGCGAGGATGACTGTGTGGTAAATGGAAGCTCACCTACAGGGACAGGAGTGTTTGCTGGGGATGGGTGTGTGCACGATCTCTAATGTGGTCAGAGTCTCACGTGTACAGACACATATGAACACCTACCACACTGCACACTTTGAACATGTACAGATTATTATGTATCAATTATACCTCAATAAGGCTGGTTTTTAAAGTGGGGGAAAAGGATGACATTCAGGTTTCTGGCCAGGGCATGTAGGATGGAGCTGCCAAGCACTGAGATGCGGAAGCCGGTGGGAGCAGCAGGTTTGGGGAAGAGGACTCCATGTGCACTGGCTCCGTTTGCTGTGCCAGGACCATGGACCACTAAACATTTACCATCGATGCTCCATTCTTCCCCCTCCCCAGCCTCCACATCTCTGGTCTCTGTTTCTAGGTTCTGTTCTGCTTCAGATAAGTCTTAACATGTGGCAGGGCAAGGGTTTCCTCAACACTCTCCTCCAAAATGCTCTTGGTTATTTTTAAAACTTCTCTTTTCCACATGACTACTAGAATCTATTTGTTATTGTACCAGCAAGACAAGAAAAAGAAATGAGAGATAAAACAATCATTTTTGCCAATGATAGACAAGGCTATAGAGTTAGAAAACTATTAGAAATAAAAAGATCATTTGGTCTGGTAGTGGGTACAAAAGATGTCTAGCAGTCATTAGCCTAGAGACAAAGAGAACCAATTTAGGGATATAATAGAAGGAAAGAGTCCATTTGTGACAGCATATCACAGGACAGAACAGCGAGAAATGAAATTCATAGTGAAGTGACTGTAAATCCCACACCTCGACGTGTCCCTCAGGGAATGATGTATGAAGTAAGGAGCATGCCAGGCACAGGCAGTCAGTGGCTACACAGGTATTTTAGGCTTCGAATGATTTTCATATTCATATTCCTTTCTAACTTTTCTATGAGAAATGACTTAAACCCCACCCAGGTAAGCCTGTGAAGATCTGTCCTTGTTGTCATCCTAAGTAAAACAGGATCTGCCTGGGGCAACCCTGGTTCAGAGCCACATGGAGTGCAGACGTCCCCAAAGGACAATATGCAACACACCAGCAGCTGAAGGTCTCACTAAGGGTTTACGGGACTAAATTCTCCATTGGCTTTTGACCTGAGAAACTTCCTCATATTAAATAAAAGTACCAAATTTGCTTCTTCACAGTTTGTCAAATATAAGAATTGGTCTTGCCATCAACTCTCAGTTTTGAGGTTGTAGCAAAGGCCAGTGGATTCTGCTTTTAAAAAAAGCACATTAGCCCTGCCTTCTTCTTGGGGAATAGCTCACTGTGGGGACAGGCTGGATATGTTTCTACATCTTTCAACACCGATAGTTTACCATAGTGCTGTGAATGTCCCTGGCATTCAGCAACTGCCTGTATACCAACTGGGCCACACAACTGAAGAACAATTTCAGTAGTTAAGTATATTCTTTTAGGTTTACATTACAGAATTTGAAAAGTCCTGTGTGATTGGATTGTAATCTATTTCTGTATGAAATAATGTTCTGCATAAGATCTTTTGGGAAATTTGATGCACTTAGTTCACATTTCTCCTCGAGCTTGATCATCAACGTCTGTTCCTGGGCACCCCTGCAGTCTGGGAGCTCCTTGTGGACAGAGACCAGCTCTTCTTAATCTCTGGGTCCCCCCAGTGCCTGATGCATGGTATTTGGCAGATGAAAATGCAAGATGCCGAACAAAATAAAGATGTGTATAGGACCCTTGACATTCAGAAAATCTATATAGGAAGGGTGAGTTATTTTCTTGGAGTAAATCTCACAGATCATAATACAGACCAATCGCTGTCTCAAAATAAAAACCTCAATCAAAGAAATGTTCACTCCTACCTGGCTCAATTCCATTTGGCTCAGTTCTGGGAGAGTAAGGGGGAGAGACACGTCACAGTAAATTCTTCCAGTGATGTTGCTAAAAATCTGACTTGTCACACAATTGTCATTACCTTTGTATGTCATAAGTGAATTGCTCTAAATGCATGGAATTTCAAGAGCTTCTCCAAGTACAGATGGATGAGAAGAAGAGACTACAGAAACTGTACAGAAACTATCAACATTTTCTAATCACCAACAGTTATTTTTTTTTAAGCCATGATAAATACAGAAGAGGTAAAATTTATAGGACAAACAAGGCTCATCTATATAGTATTTTTTAACCAGCAAAGAAACATGTCCCGTGTAACAGTGCTTAGAATCTTGGGAAAATTCCTATTTCCTCTTTATTTGATGTTCCAAATGCTCGAACTACAGCTAAATACACTCCCTCTGTGTACTTCTCAAATCCTAAACTAAACAAGTGAATGTTCTCAAGCCCTGGAATCTGTCACTTTCCAAAAGATCATACATTTCAACCATCATGAAACTGCAAAAGGCTTTCAGGCAAGCAAGCAGAGACCTTGAAACAAGAGGGCCAGATTAAACGTGCATCTCCCTGGTGGGAAGAGGGTACACACACTGGCGTGTAGCCAGCTGCCTGAGTGGAATAAACAATCCAGAGTCAGACTGAGCACCAGGCCCTTCTATTGCCTGACTATGTGTAGTGGAATTAAAGCTGACACTTACGTAAGACTGGCCTGGGAGAACAGGTATTCAACCATCCTAACCACAGGAAAGTGTGCAAACCTTTAGAAAGAGTGATCGCAAATACTTAATATTTACAATGCTTAGAACAAATCGCTCAATGGATGTACTGCTGAGCCCTCACAAATAGGCTGGATTTTCCTTCTGATCTTGGATGCAGTAGTGGGAGAAAGCCTGACTGTGCCTTTAATAAAATGTGGAGTCTTTTGCTTCAAAAATCACCGTTTCCATGTTTGACTGATAAATGGCCAATTGACTGTACTATCCTTTGACAGATCGATTATCTTTATTTTAGAAGTAAAGACTTTCGGTAAAAAGCACTCTGATATTAGTTGACAAGTAACATACATGTGAATAGATAACAGAAAATGTTTCTTTTCCTTGAAGGATCATCTCAGTCTAGTTTCTGGAAAGAACCTTCTTATGACGTGTAACAACTTTTAGTCATTAAAGGAAATACTTGACTATGAAAACTCAGAAATTTTCCAGAGATTTAAATTAGTTTACATCTTATGGCATAGATGAACTTATATGCAAAGCAGAAATAGAGACACAGACGTAGAGAACAAACTTACGGATACCAAGGTGGGGGACAGGGGTGGAATGGATTGTGAGATTGGGACCGACACATATATACTACTACGTACAAAATAGATAACTAATGAGAACTGACTGTATAGCACAGGGAACTCTACTCAATGCTCTGTGGTGACCTGAATGGGAAGGAAATTCAAAAAATAGGGGATATATGTATACATACGGGCTTCCTGGTAGCTCAGGTGGTAAAGAATCCGCCTGCAATGCAGGAGACCCCAGTTTGATTCCTGAGTCAGGAAGATCCCCTGGAGAAGGGACAGGCTACCCACTCCGGTATTCTTGGTCTTCCCTGGTGGCTCAGACAGTAAAGAAGCTGACTGCAATGTGGGAGACCTGGGTTTGATCCCTGGGTCGGGAAGATCCCCTGGAGGAGGGCATGGCAACCCACTCTAGTATTCTTGCCTAGAGAATCCCCGTGGACAGAGGAGCCTGGTGGACTGCAGTCCATGGGGTTGCAAAGAGTCACACATGACTGAGCTTCTAAGCACAGCACATGTATACACATAGCTGAATCACTTTGCTGTACAGAGAAACTAACACAACATTGTAAAGCAACTATACTCCAATAAAAAATTAGCTTAGATCTTAGTTTTAAAAAACTGCATTACTCATATTGGCAGGAAAATATTAGTTCAACAGCAATCAAAATAAATGGTTTAGGCATTAAAAACAGTTTTTAACTGAAGTTGGGATTAAAAGCAAGTGTCATTTTTTACTCTCTTTTTCCTTTCATAATATTTTTAAATAACTGCTACATAACATTATCAAAGTCCCAAGCTAGTACTCATTTGACATCACTATATTCACAATGCTACTTCACTTACTTGTTGCTTGATTCTGGGGTTCCATCTAATATAGTAATTCACCCAAAGTTCCAAGTGACGCATACTGGCAACTGGATATAACACTCGATTGATTTCCTTAGTGTAGAAGGGATTTTTGAATTTGTCTTTATTACTATTGATCAGTGACCATAAAGAAACGGTTCTTTCTGTAACTTTCTAGAGGAAAGAGAAAGTGGAAAGCCTAAGTAAAAACACACCCCAGTACACAAACCATTTTTCAGGCTGCGGTGATACAGCTGAGCGTCAATTTGAATCACACATGTACATTATCCCCATAATAGCTCAAAAAGCCTCCTGTGCCTGGAGTGCTGAGCACCACTTCCCGATATTTGCATACATAATGGCTTGAGAGCCTCTGTTTCTGCTGGAAGAGAGAGGGGCAGGATGCTGTAACATTAAATGCAATTCACTGACCTAAGAAAACTATTCCTGGCTGGGAAAACATTCACGAACAGATGGGCACCATGCTCTTTTGAATTCAGCAGCAAGGAAAAATTATCACAAGATCTCACTGACTTTTTCCATTTTTGTGTTTGTTCAAACTACAAAATCTTAACCTGGGTCTACTTGACAGTTTGCATCTAGATAGTTAGGTTAATGAAACACCCAGAGGTTTAATGCATCATACCAATATCCAGATATTTGAAACACCTAGATACCCAACTTCAGTGAAGCTTCATTTTTTCCGTCTGGTGCCCATCATTTCATACAGATGTTCATATCTTCACTGATTTTCAATTATAGGTTTTTTTTTTTTTTTTTTTTTTTACCAGTTCTGACCATAAATAGAGGAAAATCAAAACTTGGGAAATAAAAAGGCAAGTATTAAAATTATTGAAGGCAGAACTGGAAACTCTTTGTGGTGATGAGAGGTTCAAAAGGGAAGGGACATATATTCACCTATGGCTGATTCATGTTGATATTTGACAGAGAACAACAAAATTCTGTAAAGCAATTACCCTTCAATTTAAAAATATGTAATTTTTTTTAAAAATCAAGAAGAAAGGACCAATAAGATAAAAGTGGAAGCTGAAAAGAATAGCTTGAAATAAGTGACTGAAGAAATCCCTTGAACATACAGATTTTTTTAATGTGAATAGTAATAACAGCAGCATAATTTTGCCTTCTTGGGATCCACCTAAAACTTCTTTGGACCCTTTTGGATGCCACAATCTACACTGCTGCTGCTGCTGCTAAGTCGCTTCAGTCGTGTCCGACTCTGTGCGACCACATAGACAGCAGCCCACCAGGCTCCCCCGTCCCTGGGATTCTCCAGGCAAGAACACTGGAGTGGGTTGCCATTTCCTTCTCCAATGCATGAAAGTGAAAAGGGAAAGTGAAGTCACTCAGTCGAGTCCAACTCTTAGCAACCCCATGGACTGCAGCCTACCAGGCTCCTCCGTCCATGGGATTTTCCAGGCAAGAGTAAAGGAAGGAGTGGGGTGCCATTGCTTTCTCCACCACAATCTATACTGCCTTGTCTTTATTTGCATGCTTGTTTTTATTTTTATACGTACACACAGTTGACTTAAAGTCAAACAGCTAAACAAGGTTTGTTATGGGAAAAGCAGTCTCTCACCTTTCTCCCCCAAACAACTGTGTTTGACTTTTTAAATGTATCTGGTTATTTGGTACTTACCTCCACATCTTGGAGAAACACTATCCTCTTGCTATTTTTTGACTACACATTTATAGGCATTAACTCTTGACACTGTCACAGGGAGAATGGCTCCCACCCCACGCTGCTGTGCTCGCACCCTCTGCCCTGCCTGGGAATCCCCAATATATAGCGTAGCTTTGATGAGATCCATGTTTAGGGTTTAGATTGCTATGACTCAGCAAATGCTGAGGTCCTTCTTCTTGGGCTAGTCGCTTTCTCCAGAGATGATTCTTTCTGTTTTTTTTAAAAGTTCAGTGTAGTTCATATACCATAAAATTCATCATTTTAGTCTACAATGGTAGACTTTTAGTACTAAAATGCTTTTAGTACTTTCTCCATGGTGTGCAACCACCACCTCTGTCAAGTGCTAAGACATTTTCATCATCCCCAAAGGAAGGCCCATACACACTAAGAAGGAACTCCCCATGCTCCCCTCCCTCAGCCCCCTGTCAACCACTAGTCTGCTTTCTGTTTCTATGGACTTGATTTTCTAGACATTTCAGATAAATGTAATCATATTGTATGTGCCTTTTTATGTCTGACTCCTTTCAGTAAGCATATTTTCAAGGGTCATGCATTTGTGATGTGGGTGAGAACTCCATTCCTTCTGATGGCTGGATAATATTCCATTGAATGGAGAGACCACATTTAGTTTGTCTGTTCATCAGCTGACGGATGATGGGGTTGTTGAGGCCTTTTAGCTATTATGAGTAGGGCTGTCCTGCATTAAGTTTTTGCCTTACCCCTGTTTTCCTCCCTCTTGGGTACATACCCGGGAGTAGAAATGCTGGCTCCCATGATATTTTACACCCACACCAGCAACATCCAAGGGTTCCCTTCTCTCTCCTTCCCTGCCAACAGAGAAGGCTCCTACCTGAAAGATAAGGACCTGCTGCCAGGATGTAAGGAGTCAGCAGGGGACATGGGCGGAGGCCCTCACAGGCCAGCTGTTCCATTCACTCAATCCCTGATGACACTCAGGTCTCCAGCCTGGAGACCTACTCTCACTCTTTCTCGAGAAGAAACCTCTGTCCTCAAGTCTAGAGATGGGTGGGGGTGATCCAGGAAAGCTGCCTGCTTATTCTAAACACACCTTCAGGGTATCTTATCCCTCCCCCTTTGCCCCAGAAGCCCTGAGTCATCTGGGGTTCCTGCGATGCAAAGTGGACTGGTTCTTGCCTTCCCTACTGCTCGTATGAGATTCTCAAGTGAAGTTATTTTCCACTTATCTACTATCTTTCCAGCTTCCAAGTTTGTTGCTGTGTCTCCTTTCTTATTTCCCCCTGTTCTTATGAGTTAATGCCTTTTAAAAATTTTCCCTTACTGACATTTTTATGGTGTTTTGGGAGGGTGACCTTGCATGCCTTTAATAGCCATGCTTACTCCAATAGCCAAGATATGTAAGCAACCTAAGTGTCTATCAACAGGTGAATGGGCAAATAAGATGTGCCATGTATATACAATGGACTACTACTCAGACATAAAGAATGAAGTGCTGCCAATTGCAGCAACATGGCTGAACCTGGAGGGGATGATTATGTTTAGTGAAATAAGTCAGAGAAAGAGAAATACTGTATGTTTTCACTTATATGAAGAATCTATAATATAAGTAAAGAAATGTAGAACACAGAAACAGACTCACCAATGTAGAGAACATACTAGTGATTACTAGCAGGGAGAGGGAAGGTGGGAGGGGCAGTATAGGGGTGGGGGAGTAACAGGTACAAACTATTAGGTATAAACTAAATAAGCTACTAGGATATACAGCATTGGGAAATATAACCATTATTTCATAATAACTTTAATGTGCTGAAGCTGAAATACCAATACTTCAGCGACCTGATGCAAAGAACTGACTCATTTGAAAAGACCCTGATGCTCGGAAAGACTGAAGGCGGGAGGAGAAGGGGACAACTGAGAATGAGATGGTTGGATGGCATCACCAACTCAATGGACATGAGTTTGAGTAAGCTCTGGGAGTTGGTGATAGACAGGGAAGCCTGGCGTGCTGCAGTCCATGGGGTCTCAAAGAGTCAGATACGACTGAGTGACTGAACTGAACTGAACTTTAAATGGAGTATAATCTATAAAACTATTGAATTGCTGTGTTATATACTGAAACTTACATAGTATTGTAAATCATCTATACCCCAACAAAAAAAATCAATCTTACTCTCTGAGGGAAAAGTCAACGTCTTACCCACGAAGGCCACACCACAAACTCAATAACCTCTGGTTGAAGTGAAAACGCCCAAGTGTGGGGTACAAAATGAGACACTCTGCATTCACCACAAGCCAAGCTATCAAATTCTTCGTATTTCATGGCAGACTAGACATATTTTGGTGACCCTTTAACCAAAAAGATGAGCATTTTTCACTCACCTGTTTCTCGCGAGCAGATTCACAGTTGTATAAGAACGTACCAAAGCGGCAGCTATACAGATGATCCAAAATTGTTATCAAAAACCGTTCATTGAATTCGAAAGCTGTAGGGAACTAGACAGAAACAAATGGGTAAGGAACACATGAAAACCTGAGGCTTATCTCATAGAGCTCAGAAGAAGTGCATAATTGTTCCGGGGGGACAGCTGAGGCTGAGGTCTGCAGCGCCCTACGGCTCATCTGTTGGTGCTCTGCCCAGGGCTGGAGAGCATAAATGAGCATCAAGTAAAGGAATAAAGAGTCAAAAAGGGAAAACAAGCCCATTTTCTGGGGTTCTCCTGAGTGTACAGGATATTTGAGGTGATTTATTTACAGCAGTCTAAGGGAGCAGACATGCCCATACACAAACACCAGTGTAGGATAAATTGGAAATGATGACTGGTGGTGTCAATTGCACTGCTCTTCCATTAGCAGAGAGAGTATAGTTAAATATTAAATTTTAAAAACTTTATTATGAAAAATTCCAGTCAATATAAATAGTAGTGAGGATTAAAAAGTGAACCCCATGTACCCATCACCTGGTGTCCAGAATTATTTGCACATGGCCAAACTTGTTATATCTCTAACTCTACCCTGTGTTACTCTGACACAAATCCCAGATATTGTATCAAGATATTTAAAGATGAGGTGAAATGTATTTTCATCCAATATATCTCTTACCTGCTTTGACATCTGCCATACACAATCAATAAATTGGAGAAAAATAGGAGATCGGTCAGCGTCGGCGTGGTTTTTATCACCATGACCTATTCTCTGAAAGGAATTGATGATTTGTTTTAAAACTGAGAAAGGTATAACCCACAAAATGGGACAGTCACAACTCAGTAATCTGCCTTCCAAACACCAAGTTTCTCAGAGAGTGAATAGTATTTTTCCCCATGGCAATAAAGAAAATAATGTAAGGTTTCAAAACAATGGAAATTAAGCAGATAAACTTCTAAAAATATCAATGCAAATTGAGAAAGCATCATGATCCCATGTGAGCATTACAACTATTTTATCCAATCAGAATTTTGTGCAGCTGCAGGTAGACTGGAGCAGATCACCCTGCAAACTGTTACCAGTTGCTATGGGACCAATCTGAAAATTTCAAATCTTGAAACCATATCCAAAAGGGTGTGATTATTATAATTAAAAAATTCTTTTTAAAAAAGTTTTTTTCTCAAAAATAAGTCAAAAACTTGACCATTAACAATGATTCTTTCTACTTGACAATGCTGTTCACAGTACTTATGAAATTTAGATGCAGGCTACAAGGCTACACAGCAGTGTTTCTAAAATGGTTTATGGGTTCACTTCAGGAGAACCATCCGTGGAACTTGTTCAAAGTGCTTATTCAAAGGGTGTCTGGAAACCAGACCTGCAAACAGACATTTTAATAGGTTCTCTTGGTCTTCAAAATATCTATCAGAAAACAGCAAAAGCCTCAACAAAAAGTCTAGCATATCTACAAATATTTGGCTCTAGTAGTTATAATATTAGTTGAGAAAGGAGTATCTTCCCTCTTTTGTACAGTTTGAACTGAAACACTTTCCATATCACTTTCAAGTTAAACTGTAAATGGCACAGATGGATGAACATGTCTCCTGAAAAGACTGGCTAAACCCAAGGCGCCACACATTTTCAAACCCGCAGAGTGTTTTTTTGTAATACTACTCAGATTTTCTTTTTAAAAGGAAATCAGTGGTTTCACAAACTAGTTTTTTTTAATCCCAGGTGGTAATGACCAGATAATTTAAAAATTAGTTTTGTTTACTTACAGATGCGAATTTATGTCCAAAACTGATCCATTCTTTTTGGACCAATATTTCAAAGCCCTCGATGCTCCGGTAGAAGCTGTCCAACATGAGCATGGCCAGGGATGTCAGCTGGGCCGTCCTGTCCCAACCATCACTGCAGTGCACCACCACCGAGCTCTTCCCCGAAGAAACCCTGTCTGCGACCTGGATGGCTCCTGTCAAAACAAGCTGGCAAAGAAAAACATGCGAGTAAATGGCCAGCTGGAAGGGACTGCTTAAATTTGAACTTAAAGCCTTTAGTAAAAAGTCCTGCTTTAAAATACTCTTAACGTCTAGAACAGGAAATGTTCTGAAAATGGAAGGCCAGGAACTACAAGGTTTATTGCTTTTCCTCTGCAGAAACTGCTTTCAAAGACAAAGTGAAAGTGAAAAGTGTTAGTCACTCAGTCGTGTCCAACTCTTTGTGACCCCATGGCCTGTAGCCCGCCAGGCTGCTCTGTCCATGAATTCTCCAGGCAAGACTACTGGAATGGGTTGCCAGTCCCTTCTCCAGGGGATATTCCTGACCCTGGGATCGAACCCACGTCTCCCACACTACAGGCATATTCTTTACCACCAGGGAAACTGAGGTAAGTAGGTATTAAAAAACAAGACAAACAGACACAAAGCCAAACTACATGTCAAACCTTCTTTCACATATGTGATTATATGAGTTCACTAGGGCTATCATAATAGTGTCACACAGACTGGGGGCTTAAACGACAGAAATGTATCATCTCTTAGGTCTGGAGGCTAGAAGTCCGAGATTAAGGTGTGGGCAGGGTCATGCTCCCTCTGAAGGCTCTAGGGAAGGACCTGTTCCAGGCCTGTCTCGAAGCTTCTGGTAGTTCCTGCCTTCTGGTAGGATAATTTCAATCTTCAGATGGTATCTTTCTGAGCATGTCTCTGTGTCCGAATCTCCCCTTTTCATAAGGACACCAGCCTTATTGAATTAAGGGTCCACACTACCCCAGTATGAACCTGTCATAACCAATCACATCTACAATGACCCTCTTTCCAAAAAAGGTCACACCCTGAGGTACTGAGGGTCAGGGTATCAGCATATAAACTTTGGGAGAACACAAACACATATATAAGCTCCCCAACCAGGGATCAAACCTGCACCCTCTGTAGGGAGGCACAGACCCCCTAACCACTGGACCACAAGGGAAGTCCCTTGTTAGTTTACAGAAATAAATTGCAGTTTCTAAAGTTGTTAGTTTCCTCACATAGTTTCATGTACTTTTAAAAGAATGGAAGTTTCTGATGCTTCTATCAAGACGAAGGATTGACTATAATAAAAACATGAAACTCATTCTTTAAATTAAGTCCATTGAGATTAGTTTCAATAAAAACAATTGCTCCAGATTCTTGTAGGTCGTATGCAGTAATGGTTACATAAACCTGGGGGAAAGGCTCAACTACTCGCTATTGATGAGTTGGAAAGTGATATCTCCACAAACTCTCAAGAATATCTTTACTTTAGGTAAGCAAATTGTAAAGAAACACAAACTGTCGGCCCTATACAACAAATATTGTTTCTCTCACTGTTCAATTTTTTTTCAATTTAAGGAATTAAAACAATTTCCTGTTTCACTGAACAATTATTTTCTTTTTATATACAGACATCTTTTTTTCAAAATATATACTTGCCTTGATATGTTCCAGCCAATGAGTAGATTCCAAACTGGACAACCAATGAGATTCTTCCACATTAGGATAAACAATGTCTTTGACTTTTTTCAAAGATTCCCGCATAACATGAATGTTATGAATGTCTAAGAAGAAAAGTTCGGCGTTATGATACACATCATCACTTTCATATCCTCCTCCTGTTGCCTAAGAAACAAGATACACAAAACAGTAAGTTGGGTTTTCTATTTCTTCCATTACTTACACAAATATTTCAAAGGTTATTAGTCATCCAAATCTTAACCTAAAACCTTGTAACTTTGATTTAATAATTGATGTGACTCGACTTCCTATCTGACACTAGACCTCAACAATATTAGTCACACTCTGAGCTGGAAAAAAATGATGGGGAGCTGGCAATTTCTTGGGAATCTGTATTTGCAAGAAAAAAAATCATTTTCAAAATGTTCTCTAATTACTAGCTCTTCTTCTGGATCTGGAAAGGCAAGAGCTGGTCCTGAATGGTTCTCATCTTCTATCTGATTTTAACAGTACTCCGAGGGCAGGCTCACATGGGACACGATGAGCTAGAGGAAAAAGATAGGCTTTGGAGACAGACCCAGGTCGATAGCTCAGCTTCAGCCCCTCTTTGCTGTGCAACCTGTGGCAAAACACTTAACCTCTCTGAGCCTCAATGTTGTCTCTTGAAGAACAGGAGATAATACTACTGAGGTCTCCTAAGATTAAAAGGAGCTGAGCTCTATAACAGCTAACACCAGCCACCATTTAATGAGCCTCTCTGACATCCCAGATATGGTGATTCTTGCTTTACATCATTGTATCTAATTCTTATAACAATGCTACAAGACAGGTATTACTATCTCCATTTTGCAAATGAGAACAGATGCTATTTAACTACCCCAAAGTCAGAGGTAAGCAGAATTTAAGTCATCTGATTTCAAAGCCTGAATCTTTTCTAGTGCCCTGTGACTGTCCATGTGCTATGCAAAAACACCAGGGACAGTGCTGCACATGGTTGGCCCTCGAAGGACAAAAGGTTTCAAGAGGAGTGAGATGGCCGCCACCTGCCGTGGTGCCTGCCAGCATCAACCTGCCAGGGTGGGCATCACTTCCCCTTCACAGGGTGGTGAAGATGCCTGTTTTCCACGAAGACAAAAAGAAATGCTATGGTTTTGTTTAGGAACTGGGCTGATTTCTGCTTAATGTTTGAAAATGCCATGGAACACATGGCCCCTGGCCTTTTAAGAAAAGGTTAAATCATTCAGGAACCTGTGAAGAAAGCAAGCAGAAATGGAAGGATGCTAATTAACATCATAAAAACATATGAATATGTAAACTCACAAGTAAAGGTAAGTAAACAGTCAAAGCCAAGGACAGACAAACCACATGCCTGCCACTGCCACAGAAAACCTCTTCTCTTTTTATTTACAACAATTGTAGCTCGGGACAGAAGGGCCAATACATCCTACAGTTTTTTTTCCCAGGGTTAGTCACAGAGAAGGTTTCCTACAGTAGAAGTAAGGCTACCACTTGAACTTCAAACCTGGAGACCTATGTACAAGCCAGAGGCCTCGATCTCCACAGACTCCAGGTTAGAAATTGTTTTTTATTTAAACAGTAGTGTGTTTTTAAAGCTTGGTACAAATAGCATCAGTAGTAGACAACAAATATTCACTTTGTTGTTTTTAAATAGCTATCAGCTAACGAATATACACCCACATGGGTCACATTTCAAGGAATAACACCTTGCAGCTACAATCGGAGGTCACAACAGGAGTGTGCCTGTTCCACTGTGAACTAGCTCTGCAAGCCTCTCACACAAAGACACACATCACCCTCCCATGGACACGTGACATGTGGTTTGTAAACAGTTACTGATTTTTCAAAGACATTCCGAATGCTGGAGTTTCTTTTTTAAATAACTGAAGATGATACACAGAAAAAGTAATAATTCATTGCCAAAGTTCCTGCCAAACAGACATTAATACAGCCCCACTTTAATTCATCACAGGGTGCTGGATCTTGTCTGTCTCTGGGTTTTGTTTGTTTGTTTAATTTAAAATGCTTGTTACATCTGGGGTTGTAAATTTCTAAATATCCGTAAGGGCAAAATAATTAGATTCAAAGAGAAGTCAGAAGGGTAAAAATCTATTAGTCAAGCACAGAGTGAGTTACCAAAAGTTCAAAATCTCCAACTCGGATTAGTTTTGAAGTTTTCTTTTCAGTTCTCTTCAACAAAAAAGAACAACCCAAGTTACCTAGTACAATATACAGACTGTTGCCATGGATAGATGGCTAGGAAGACACAGCTGAGAGAGGAGGGGACCCTGAATGTGGTTTTTAAAGAATGATACACAGATTTTTCAAGCCTAGGTTTTTTTTTTCCCATAATACTTTCCTTCCTTTCATTCCTAAACAGACTAGACACACAGGCAAATTTCCTGAGTCTTAAAAAGGCATTCAATAATTCTACTGCTACAAAAATGAGCTTTAGAGTTAATATGATAAAGGTATTCATTTTATGCATTTTATATACCTTAAAATATCCTTTCTAAATACCTCATTTTAATGTTATATCATATCTGTTTCAGGCTAAATGTATACATGGAAATACTTCATTTTATGCATGTATTCAACTCTGAATTATACATGAAGGATAGCAGAAATATAAAAGTAAGGATAATACAACAAGATATTTATATGTGGGCTGAATTTACTAAACATTTTCTTCTTATTCCTAATCTATTGATTGATTTCACTTCATGATTGCTTTATAGATAATTTCAAAATCATTTTCATTATCTAAACCCAAATCAACTGCAGTAACAAATAGCTGGTCCAAAAATACACAAGGGGCAGGGGGCTCCCCAGGAGTAAAGGTGTCAGGTGCATGATCTGTGAGCGAATAATTGTAAATGGAGCTCCACACACATGCCCATGTAGAGAGACATTACAGGGTCTGTTTAGGAAACTACCACATCTAGGTGAGCTGCTTCAGGACTTGTTTTGCTTTCAGGCTCTTGCCTTGTGCTTTCAATAATGCAAGATGCCAGGTAAATGACTTCGGGATAAGTAAAATATCCAAGATGATGAAATGTAAGCCTACATCTGACCAGCAGCAATAAATCTCAAAGCTGGGATGGGGCAGGCCCACTGTGAACATGTATAAGTGACAACTGGAAATGAGAAAAGGAAAAAAATAAAACCAAAGTTGAAACTGAATGTCAAAGGTATTTCTGAGTCTGGGACCATATCGTGCAGGGGCAAACAGCCTTCGCAGCAGCTGCTGAGGGGCCCCTGCAAGCAACACTGCCTTATCACTTTACCTAGGTGTACTCAGCATACTCTGCTTAAGAAGGCCAAGGAAACCCTGGAGAAATAATTCTCTGAAGACACTGACACCAGGGCTTCCCAGGTGGCACTAGTGGTAAAGAACCCGCCTGCCAATGCAGGAGACATAAAAGACTCGGGTTCCATCCCTGGGTTAGGAAGATCCCCTGGAGGAGGGCACAGCAACCCCCTTCAGTAATCTCACCTGGAGAATCCCATGGACAGAGGAGCCTGGCAGACTAGAGTCCATACAGTCACAAAGAGTCGGACACGACTGAAGTGACTTGGCACGCATGCACAAATAACTGTAAAATTCATATACATGGAGCTCCTCATTTCTTGGATTATTTCATATAACTGAGAACACACATTTCTGAGTTTAGAGACAAGACTGCTTAGATAAAGATACAAATTTAGGATTTTAACAATTACAGCTTCTCACAATCCCCACAGATGCCTCCCTAGTGTATACACTGAGAATGACATAGTGTTGACATTGAGGATGACCATCAATAGCCTAAAGGGCTCCAAAGAGATTCTAACACACGCCTGAGATCTTGGCCAAAACCCAAGTTCATTACAGCTCTAGACTTGCCTAGTTTATCAAAAGTTGACTTTCATTTGAATTTTTTTTTAGGATTTTTCTTTATGTGTACCATTTTTAAGGTCTTTTTTGAATTTGTTACAGTATTGTTTCTATTTTATGTTTTGGTTTTTGGCCATGAGGCATATGAGATCCCAGGTCCCCGACTAGGGATTAAACCCACACCCTCTGCATTGGAAGGCGAAGTCTCAACCACTGGGCCACCAGGGCAGCCCCCTTCATTTGATTTTAAGGAAATCAAATTTTCAGATATGTTTTATGATTAAAACTACTTTCTACCTTAGTGAACTCATTTCCTGATCTAAGCAAAGTTTAATGAATTTAAATCCACATGTTGACCAGTCATGACAACAACATTCATGTGAAACACTGCACTCTGTATATAAGGTAGAACCATGTCACGAAATACACTCACCTTGTTGGCCACTGCATTGACATTGGGCCTTGCATCATAGATCGTGAGTTTGTTAACTTGTCTGTTTGTCTCCCTGATGACGTCGAGATATCTCTCATCCTCTTTATTTCGTTTACCACTCATACCAACAAGAGGCTGACTGCAACGCACAATGACGGTCTTGTTTTCAGGATGGATCCATGACAGCACCTACAGTTGGTTCAGAAATTTTAAACTATCAAGAAAACAACTAAATCTCAATTAAAACCATAAGAAAAGAGAGCCCTAACAATCATGATGAAGTGAAACTGATTTTGCCAAAATAGGATGTTTGTTCACCTCTGATTTCCCTGTGTGCCCAGAAACACATGTTTAACCGTTAGGACGATTCAGAGCCAATAAGAACAACTAATTGCTTGACTAGTCTTTTCTCAATTTGCACCACATCTAAAAATGTTAAATGCTAACCTAAAAATAGTTACATCACTTGAAATAGAAAGCTTCAGACATTTTATTTTCGTCTTGAAGCTTGCACCAGATTTGTCATCACCCAGAAACAGCTTCAGTAAAAGGTGAGAGATAAAGGAAACCAGCCCTGGTCCTGTCTCTATAATCTCAACTCATGCCTGCAAGTCATTTTCCCGATAGTCTCAATTGTAGAATCTAACACAGAAAACCCAAAGGAAGCAAACAGAACCTCAGGACAGCCATAGAGCTGCCAGGGTCTCCATAACAAAGCTTGGACATCTGCCTCCTGGGAGAGCTCTTCAAGCTTTTTCTCAGAATCAACCTTCTCTAATTTCACACACAAGCCCAGCACACTTTGCTACCTGGTCGCTCAGCTCATAGCACCTAAGAAACAAGACTGTAAAAGGAAGCTAACAATGTAACATAGCCAAAACTACAGTACTGTCCACTTTCAATGACTGAATAGTTTGGCAGGTGAACTCTATCTCAATAAAGCTGTTAAAAGAAAAAAAAAACACACAGAGGAGCTGGGAGGTAAGCATGGTGGGTGACAGCATGAGCTCTGGGACAGGCACACCTCTTGCGGTGGTTCTGACCTGGGTACTGAGCTCACGGCCTCTTGTCACTTCCTTTCCCTCTTTCATAAAATATGGAGCCACGTGATGGTGTGGCACTGTTGGGAGGACAAATGGAGAACACATAAATCCAGCACAGAGTATAAAAACCCATGAAAATCAGGCACAAGAACCGCAGAAGTGTTCGAGCTCACTTAATACAAAGCCAAGTACGCTGTCATCTTCGAAGTCATCTCCCCACTCTGGCAAATTACAGGCATTGATGTCCATAAAAATTGCAGTGTATAATAATATAACAGGTTAGTGAGAAGAGATTATATGGTAATATGAATGAATACTCATTCAACTGAGTCTCTGCACCTGCCAGGGCCCAGTCAAAATACCACTGTGGCCTTGACTAAGAGTCCAAAGGCTCAGGACTGCGAGCCTGGGTACAAGCTCCATTTTCTAATCTACAGTGTGGAGGTGAGACGTGCCCACCCACCTGCCATGGCTTGGCCTCCAAGAGAGAAAAGATGTGAGATCACTTTTATGTATCTATATATTTTTAATTTAATTTTTTCAGGTTTACTGAGATACACTTGACCTACAACAATAGGTAAATTTAAGGTGTACAATATGTTGATTTGATACAAGATCACTTTTTTTTTTCTGGCCACACTAGGTGGCTTGTGAGATCCTAGTTCTTCAACCAGGGATCAAACCTGGGCCCTCAGCAGTGGAAATGCAGAGTCCTAACCACTGGACCACCAGGCAATTCCCCAAATGAGATCACTTTTAAAAGAGCAAATTGCTGTATATACAATACATTTATTGTTTGATAAAGACCCTCATTCCCCAGTGCTCTCTGCTCTGCTTCCCCACTTCTCTCTGCTTGGGAGATTTAAGACTGGAATCAACAGGCCATGTTAAGAAATGCTATTCTTATGAGTTGTTTCACCTCTTACTTGCTTCTTCTTCTTTTCTACCTTTATAAAAAGGATGCTTGCTATATAGCCAGACCAGGTACAAATAATATAAACTTTACAACATCAACTACCATGAGTGCTTTAAAAGTATATGGTATTATATTAGGTTATTCTTATTGAAGTTAATATGTAGAAGCCATAAATAATTAACAATGTACACAAAGATTTAGCCAACAAAACACTGTTTATAATAGCAAAAGGTTAGAAAGAAGCTAAATGTCTCACAATAGAAAACTGAATGACTCCATATACTGGCACATGAGCAGAGAGTCAACAGTGTGGAAGGTTCTTTCCAAGATAAACGCTAGGTAGAAAAAGCAGATTGAGACACAAACCACAGAGTAATTTCATTTTTTTCAAATAAAAATATGTATGCATAGAAGAAAGTCTGGAATAACATATATCAAAATGTTAAGTGTGGTCCTCACTAGATGGCAGTCTCCTTGATCTTTAACAGTATTTTTTTAAATGTCTAAAATAAATAAATATGTTATTATATGTTAAAGAATTCAGTAACATTAAAACCAACCTGTTGGAGAACAAAGGAATATGTACCCATTTAATGGGAACATTAATGCATGTGGGTTATTTTATTATTCAGTGATATTTTAACACTATACATCTTATTTATGGATAACATAATAAGACTGCTTTCTCATCAATTCTTTTTGTATGTTTATGAGTTTTTTTTAAAGAACTGAATATCAAATATTAATGATTTATTATTAAAAAGGAAATACGTTTCCTGGGTTACATTCAAGAGTCTGGTGGTTAGGAGTTGTATCAGAAAGAGTACATCATCAATTATTAGATATTATTAAGCATTGTAATCTATAGAGAGGGGATGGACAGTTTAGCCTTAAGTTTTTTTAGGAAAAAAAAATGCAAATCGGTGCCCATTACAAGGTAAGGAGGATCAATAAAATAGCTAAGTAAAAAGCTAAGCATTCTATTTGCTCTACAGTGGGTTTCCATTCACTCAGAACTGTGGGAAATGCTGGATAAACATGGCAGCCTGAGCACAGTGGACTTGGCTCAGTTCTTTCACTTCCTCTCCTGCCCTTAATCGCATGAAATTCACACACATGTACATGTGCACTCACATGCACTTTTGACACAGTAGATGTTCAATAAATACTCATTGAATGAAGGAGTGAACAAAATGAACCCACATTATCCTAATCCTTTCTCCTGTGGGCAAGGCATGTCTTAGCAACACAGCTGGCCAGGAGAGGGGTGGAGTCTGTGGCTACAGCACAGAAAAGTATGTTTCAGCAGAGCAGAAGAGGAGCGCACTGGTAACTCTGCTTCATTAGCACAGCATTCTAGCAAAATGAGCTAAAGACCATACTTCCAAGTATAATATATACCTCATGAAGATATGAACAGACACTTGCCCTTAGCGAACCAAGTGCATTTTAATTACAATTCATATTATGCTGCTGCTGCTGCTAAGTCGGTTCCGTCGTGTCCGACTCTGTGCAACCCCATAGACGGCAGCCCACCAGGCTCCCCTGTCCCTGGGATTCTCCAGGCAAGAACACTGGAGTGGGTTGTCATTTCCTTCTCCAATGCATGAAAGTAAAAAGTGAAAGTGAAGTCACTCAGTCGTGTCCGACTCTTAGAGACCCCATGGACTGCAGCCCACCAGGCTCCTCCATCCATGGGATTTTCCAGGCAAGAGTACTGGAGTGGGATGCCATTGCCTTCTCTGCATATTATGTTGATACTACATAAAAGTTTCACACAAATATTCTTTTAAGGAAAAAAATGTCTAGACTTGGAAGTCAAAGGTGACATAACATTAAAGTTTAATTTCCTCAACCTCTGTTTTTCAAAGTCAAAAACAATGTACTTATTATGAGATGCCCTGAAAACTAACAGGGGAAAAATTCTCTAAATTTTTAGTCAATATGATTTATAGACACTTTAGTCAATAAGATTTATAGTGCAACTCATCCATAAATATTTAAGAACCGAAACACTACTTTATGAACTAGGTCCAGTGATACTGTAATATACTGTTTGGGATAATCCGCACTTGTCTTAAGATTGCTAATGGTTTGAATGCAGCTTACAAACGTGATGCAGATAGACAAATCCTAATAAAGGTGCTAAGTAAAAGCCTGTAATTACAGGCTCCATAACATAGGGTATTTCTAGTGTTGTTTCTAACGTGTCAACTGACACTGACCAAGAGCCTCACATCTGTTAATCACTGTGCTACAAATAGAGAAGCCACAGAGACCCTGTCCTCCCTTCTTCCTTTTCACCTAGTGTTACCTGTTCCCTCTCCTATATAAAAACTACTTGAGTTCATGCTCTATCCTTGACTGCAAGCTTCTGGGGGGGGGGCAGGTAACGTCTTACTTCTTTCCTCATTTGGCCTGCTGCTTTGCACTCAGAAGACATTTGATAATATCTTGTGGGACTGAAATTCCAAAAGAGTGTTTCTCTAAATTACTTGACTACCATTCTCATGGCACCCTTTACAAAAGACATGAATTGCAGTACTCACTGGAATTCGGTTTCGGGATCGAAAAGTTGCAACTCTCCTAAGATCTTCATCAGAGGCACGATATGGAACCACCAAGAGAGCTGGGTACGTGTCACACAGTTTGTAGCACTTATTAATAAAAGTGATTCTCCAGTGGTGATTGGGCAAGCCCTGCAGGAGAAAAGGAAGTTCGTGTCAACACAGAGGACTCCTCTCTGGGTCTGGCCATCACTAGGTCTCCTTTCTCCTTTCGAGCAGAAGGCAAACGTGCATCTGACAGCAGAGTGATAACACTCTACTGATTCCCAGTAAGGGAACCAGATTGGTAATCCAGATAACAGAACACAAGACAAAACACAGGTGGGCTCCAAAATTCTAAACTGTCATTGATAAATGCAAATTCTGTTCAACTTGAGATCTTCCTTCATTTCATGCCAAACTCTTCTTTACTACTTGTACAGAGAAACTCAAGCTCACCCCCCCACCCACTCACACACCTTAAAGAAATGTACATTGTGTAATCTTCATGTGTGTCTAATTGAGGGTAGAAAAGCTATCAGGCAACTTCTACCCCCTACTCAAAACAGGGGGAATACTTCAACCTGCTCCAAAGTAGAAAGAAGCTAAGCTTGTAAAGAAATTCACAAAGTATGTCATTGTCAATGTATGGCAAAAACCACTACAATGTTGTAAAGTAATTAGCCTCCAATTAAAATAAATAAATTAATTTAAAAAATAAATTCACAGAAGGGAAGTAAGGAAAACCCCTTTGGGGAGGCTCATTTTGCCACCTCCTAAGAGTTTTCAATCAAGTGGTTTGGGATGGGTGATTGCTCTATGGCTTGTATGACAAATAGAGTCATTTGCATTTGAGGCGGCCGGCTAGTGTGACAGGGACACACAGAAGACATCTTCCATCCTACTGTCTACTCACAAAATTGCATCTAGTGGGGACAAGATCCAGAGGTGCTGGAATAACTCCCTCCCCACACTCACAAATACAGAAGTACGCACAGAAAAGTGAGCCATGTGGGGGCTTGTTTTGGGAACAAGCATTGTACCTTGTCTTTAGGTCTGGCCCCATAGAGTCCAGACAAAGCAGATGAGTCTGATGTCAAGTCCAATTAGAGAGTTACAAGTCCCATCAGAAAGGTATAAGAAAAAAAGATGGAATATAATGGCAGTCTAGAAAAAAATACCTTCAATAGTTCATATATGCATGCAAGCTTAAAAGCAGGAACTGTTTTGTTTCAAGCTAGAAGCTTTGACCTACAAAATAAGTCTAACTACTGTAAATAATACTTCAAAATTAAGGTGCAAATAGTTTAATGTATAACACTACAGAGGTCTCCAAAACATGCAAGATGTTTCAATGGTCCTTCTTCTGCCTCCATATATAACCCAGAAGACAGGTTATTAATGACAGGTACACACAGCCTTTGAAAATGAAATAGTCTAAAGCTAGCAACAAGGCGTACTACTTCATATATGTGCTCCAGAGATAAATTTCCACACCTGCATGTCTGATCAAGACTAAACAGGGAACTCAGCCAAGAGGCCTCATAGTGGAAGTGGTGGCTTAAAGGTTCTCAAGTCTAGTGTTTCGCACTTTGACTTTACACTCACTGGGCTTGATTTGATTCTCAAACCTAATTCAACAAAACTTCCCAATTATTTTACAAGCTTTATAGAATGAGATTTAGGAAAAATCTCATCACAAAACTCCTAGCTGTCCCATGATTTGGTTATAGCAGAGGTCAAAATGCAGCTCTTGTTCCATAAGAGGCATGGGAATCTTCTTAAAAATGCCAGGAGACCTTCACCTCTGAACAGCAACAATACTCGTAGCCTCCTACTTTATTGTTGCAAGTAAATATGCACATGGGTAAAGTTTACTAAGACAGCAATAAAGGCAGTTCTCATACACACTCATCAAAGCTTGCCTGGAAAAGTCATCATTACAGTTCTAATTCATTTGAATCTCTAAGCCAAAATGAATATAACTGAAATCTAACTGCCAGTAATAGTTAAGCTCCCAAACACATAAATACACTGTGACATCAATTCCTGAGTAGTAAGACAGAAGCCTGGCTTTTCTAGACTCTGAGTATTTGATTCATTTTGTGGACAACATATAATGGATGTTCTTCGTGTAGTGGAAAGAAAACAAAATTACCCATGCAACCGTCAATGCAGCTTGAACATGGCCCTGTAAGAGCTTGTAGGCTTCACAGAACTAGACAGACAGAATAAGCCATGTTATACTACTGCTAGGAAAAAAGTATTTAGCAAGGGTGTTACTGATTCTCAAAGAGCATGACCAAAGGCATATATCCTCAGCAGGCACATTTGAGATTCCTCACATGGCACAGTATCTACTGACTTACCTGCCTTCTGTATTCTTCAACCGGATTATAAACGGTCCATCCATCCACATTAAACTTTTCTTCATTCAAAAATGCAAATATTGGCTAGAAAAGGCAAAAAAAAAAAAACAAAAACAGAATGTCAACTTCGGTGTAAAGGAACTAATACTCTACTAATACCACAACCTTAGATTTTTATTTTATTTTTTACCAGATTTGCCTACAATGAAATAACAACCTAATACTTTTTCTTGTCAGTTTTTTAAAACATTTATTTATTTTAATTGGAGGATAATTACTTTATGATATTGTGATGGGTTTTGCCATACATCAATATGAATTGCCCATTAAGCCAGAAATAACAGTGGCAAATTCAGACTAGACTTATGCTACCCTCTATCTTGATTAACCATTACTTTTGAGACCACAGTTTTCTATGACTACAAACATGACTTTTTCTTTTAGTTTTTTTTTTTTTGTAAAGTAATTTATTTATTTTAATTAGAGGCTAATTACTTTACAATAAACATGACTTTTGGTGGTTTGTTTTTAAAATGCTGTTGCACAAAAATCAGACTTCCAGACCCAAAAACACCCATCAATTTTAAGCAGTATTAGCAATCAATCAGGTAAAAGACACTTAAAAAAAAAAGAAAGAAGAAAATCCAACAATGATTAGTAAACAATGCCACTGTCTCAAAAGGGACCAGTGATGCATTAATCTATTAAAAAAGAGACAGACCATTAGGAAAATTCTTAAAAGAAAGAGACAGAACATTAGGAAAATTCTTAATTAACTTCTCTGTGAGTTCTGAATCAACGCCCTGATCTCTGAAACGACACTCATCTCTTCTCTATGCTCATTCTCAAGGTGACATTAAGGAATTTCATGACTTCAAATGCCATCCATACCCTGGTAATTCCTAAATATCTATCACTCTGCAGCTCCACTGTGATCTTCAGACTTGGCCACACAAGTGACCACACCATGGCTAGAGGACTGGGATGTTCACAACTCCCACCCAATCCTGCTCCTCCCAGTCTCCCTATTTCAGCAGATGCCAGCCCCATCCTTCGCACCTTGGCTTATCCTTATCATTCACTGCTAGCACCCTGGTTTAAGGCTCTGCCACTTCCACTTGGATTATTATAATAACGCCTCCTAACTCTGCTTTCATCTTTACATCTAAAGTCAGAGTAGTAGTGGCACAACCTAAGTCAGCTCAAATCCTTCCCCTGCCCCCAAATCCTCCTGTGGGAGCTTTTCATCTCACTTTGGGTAAAAGTGGAAGTACTTGCAATGGCCCCCGTGGCCATCTGGCCACCTCTCCCACGATGTCTCTGCTCCTCTGCTTCATCAGTCTGCTCCAGCCATGCTGGCTTTTAGTGCTGCTCCCCAAGAGCACTAAGCACACACCAATCTCAGGGCCTTTGCACCTGCTGTTCCAGTTGTCTGGAATCCTTGCCCTCATGGTTTCCTCCCTTCTTTCTTTCACATCTCTGCTCAAATATAACCTTAATCAATGAGCCTTTCTCTAAAACTCTACAGAAAAACAACACACACCCCCCGTCAACAGCACCCCTCATCCTCCTTCCCATTTTATTTCCATCACTTGTGACCATTTGACATGTATTTACTTGTTTGTTACTGTTGAACCCCTACCATCCTCTAGACCATGGGCTCCGTGAAGGCAGACACTTGCTTTCTTCCCATCCTCAATCCCCAGTAACTGAACAGTATCTGGCCCACGTAGGTGGAATACAAATTTCTTGATCAAATGGAAATGGAGAGCTTTATACAGCCCCTGCACAAGTACTTTCTCTGGAGGCACTTTTCCTCTAAGTCTCTTCCTTCCATCCATCAGCCTAAGGCCTCAGGTGCACCTGACCCCATTATAGAGAATTATAGAGAATTTCTGGAAAATCATCACTTAGAAGTCTTGGTTTTCTGTGGCAAGAGGTTTAAGGTGAAAGCAGATCAGGATCATGATCTCTGGAAGATCTTCTTGAACTTTCCAAAGCATGTGGCCCCCTCAGTTCAGTTCAGTCGCTCAGTTGTGCCCGACTCTTTGCGACCCCATGAATCACAGCAGGCCAGGCCTCCCTGTCCATCACCAACTCCTGGAGTTCACTTAGACTCACATCCATCGAGTCAGTGATGCCATGCAGCCATCTCATCCTCTGTCATCCCCTTCTCCTCCTGCCCCCAATTCCTCCCAGCATCAGACTCTTTTCCAATGAGTCAACTCTTTGCATGAGATGGCCAAAGTACTGCAGTTTCAACTTTAGCATCATTCCTTCCAAAGAACATTCAGGGCTGTGCCCCCCTCAGCAGGTCTCAACTCTGCACTAGGCCCCAGTGCTGTCTAGTAGCAATGACACTGATCTAGCTGTGCGATTATCGAGGCTTTAGGCTGATAGTGAATCCACAGCAATACTTGATTATTCAGTACCCTTGGGGAAAACAAGTGATTTCTGTTAACTGAAGTTTAACTTGAAGGCAGAAGGACCTTTGGTGAGACGAGCACTAAAATGCATAGCACACATCTTTATTCACACATGGCATCTACAGAACATGCCCAAGCATCCTTTTGGTGACATCATCTGAGCACCAGATACTGCACCTGTCAGGACCTGGCCTGGGTAAATACTCAACACTGCTGAACCTCATGCCAGTGGGATGCGTGTAGATGACGTGAGGCTGTACTGTCACTCGCTTTAGAAGAAAACCTAGAATCTGCTTTCCTGAAATAAGTTCCTGATTTCAACATGGTTTTTGTTCATTTTTTTTTTTCTGGTTTTTAGTTATTTGCATCTTTCCCATGAAGCTTAAGCAAATACGGTGGCTGTTCAAGAAGAATAAAATTGCTTACTCAAAAAGGCCAGATAAAGCTTTCTCTCCAGAAAAATAATGTGTATTAATGCCAAGAGTGTCCTCTGACTTGCCAGCAGCATTTTCAATGTAACTTACTACTTCTCAACCACTAAAAATAAACCAACTCTTTATTTGCTTCCAATATGCTCTTGCATCTTATATTAAAATTACTGATAAGTGTAAGGTAAGTATACAAAATTCTTGTCATCAGAAGCTATTTCCATAGCTTCTTTTATAAGTCACATAAGAGAACTGTCTGTATCATATGGTAATGATACAGTGTCCTCAAGGTAGCACAACCTATCAGGTGCCCTTTCTCATGAAATAGCTCTAGAATAACACGTCACAGTCTGAGTGATGTCTAGATATATAGGACAAGTCCATGACTGGCATCCTTGACTCAGGAAACGTGCCTATGGGAACTCCGTGATGACACTTGATGCTAAGAACCACACTTGGACCTCAAATATTTCAGGCAAGTTTATGAATCAAATAACAGCAAGATATTTCTTGCCATGAAATACAAAGCAACACATCTAACACTGAACTGGAGCTTAAGGTGGAAAAGAACAGATGTTCAAGCCAATATTTTAACTATCCAAATAAATTAGCTGACAATTACAAGAAAATACCTTTTTAACGTATTACTTGCTAGTTTAAATAGGAAAATACGATGTGAACACTGAGCTGTCACTAACTCTTTGGCTCTACTGAAGTAAGCATCCTATAAGAAGCAACGCGGACATTTTCTAAAGTTGAATGTACAGGAATTACTTCCCAGATATTTTAATTTCTACCCTTTTCCCCCCTTAAAGATTAAGATAAGAGAACAAAGCAAGAGTTTAAAAACACAAGCTCTCAATAGAGTAACATAAAGGTGGATTATTACCAAAAAACTAAGACTACTAAGCATTAAAGCAAGGACAACATCACCCATTCATCTTTGCCTTATTATCAAAAAGTATTCCCTACAAGTGATTACTTGTTACAAGGCTAATTACAGCTCCTGCATGAAAATGCTAAAACCTAAAGTTAGCAGCTTACGTTTCTTGAGGATTTTACCTGTCATTTATTTTCCCTTATAGACATGTAGTTTTTAAGGCTTTGAGTCTCTGAGAATTTGATTTGCAGGTTGCCATTTTCCACAGTGATTCCTACCTACAGCCCTGGGTCAGGTTGGGACACTGTTTGGGAAACATGAGTCCCATGGTGGGAACCGCTTCTAGAGACTGTCCCTCGTGGGAACGCACAGGGAGTCAGGTTCAAGGATGGTGATGACGTGCCCTCAGTGACCCTGTCCCTGCACCCATCTTGCTTCCCAAGAAGGATTCAATCCCAGCTCAGGGAGTGGGTAGGGGGTTCAGAGATGGGGTTGGGGTTTCCCCAATGTGCCAGGCACTGCCTGGGCCCCAGCTCACCCCGCTGAATCAAGACCCTCTGGGGGAGGGTGGTAATGGCCTGATCCTGAAGGGCCATGGATACACCAGAACACTAGGAATCTTTCTGAGGGCTCTGTGTGCTCAGACTATTTGAGGGGCTGCTTGACTTTTTTATTTTTTTAAGTGATTTTTGAAATAATTATAGATTGACAAGAAGTTGCAGAGAAAGGTATAGGGAAGACCCATGTGCCCTTTACCCAGCCTTCCACACGTGAGCATCTTGCATAACCAGAGCCCAGTATCAAAGTTGGGCAACTGACATCAGAAAACAGACACTCTCAAGTGCTCACCCCTGGCTTCACGTGAGCATGTCTTCCTTTATTCGGCTGTGTATGAATATTTGGGCATTTCACCAATTCAGATTCCTACTAGTCAAGAAATACCAGGCATGGAGACTTAAAAAAAAAAAAAAAAAAGCAATGTTGTGCATTTTTCCAGGATTAAAAATAGTACAATGTAACATTTGCAAAATGTTAAAGGACAAAGTTGAGATGAAAATCTCCAATTTCACACTGGGGAAGACAACTCTGACAAAGAGAATGTAACTTGTCTTTTTAATTTAGCTCCGTTTATCACTGTTGTGTCTTGTGGGAGCAAAAATCTGAAATGACAGCAGATTTTAGCTTTCGCTTAATTAGCCATCATTTTAAAATGGCACTTATATAAAGATGCACCGACTCGCTTTAAACATCTAGATTGGATTTATTGTTATTGAGTAGATTCTATAAACACTGAGTGATTCATGAGCTTCCTTCTTTGAGGAGGGAGAACTGTGTCACTGAGTTAGAATTCCTAGATCTCTCGAAGGGCCTTCACAGACAGCCAAAGCCTTGTCGTGCTGCCTCTCAGAACTGGATTTTTGAGTGTCAGATTTATAAAAATTAAATACCACTGAAGACAGAGACAGTTACAGAAGAAAACAATTTTCACAGTATTCAAGGAAGTAAATAGATAAGCTCTGTAAGATATAATAGTGCTTTCAAATGATGCTGTCACCACACAAAGCATGGTCATCAGTGGACACGATTCACTGCATCTCTGAGACCTAGCTTTAAAAATTCAGGAAACCAGTCACTAACTCTTTTGGGATAGAATTCTGCAATGTTTGAACAAGAATCTGAGGCATTTTTTCCTAATTTCATTTCAAAATTGAAGACATTAGCCTTTTTCAAAGTTTCCATTTACCACTGAAGGGTGCAGCAATGTAAAATTATCTCAAGAAACAAGACCACTTCATATAAGAACAATAATGCTTTCATTCAAGTTAGGAGGAAAAGTCTAAAATTTTAAGGAAGAACGATAGGAGGTGCTGAAACTTGGCAAAGTTTATAATTCTAAGCAATGGCTTCATGCTTGATACAGCGTTCAGCCTTTTACTATGACTTGACATAGTAAGAATTTGTACAACTGCATCAAAAGTAATATCATCCAAAAGTCTAACAAAAGTCTCATAGGTCAAAAAGCAACCTGTGCATGAATTACCATTGCTACTTCTGTTTGCATAAAGAATTCTCCTAGTTCTACCACTATCCTTTTCCCTGGAGAAAATGGCTTTAATATTCTTGAGTCACCCTTACCTTCATTTATAAATGTACATATTCACTTATTCAGGAAAGGACTACAAAAGTTCACTTGAAATGTCATTTCAATCATTTTAGAAAAAGAACATTCTTTACTATTTGTCAAAATTATAATCATTTAAGGCTGACATTTCTCAGGGTTCATATGTGACATCACTTTTCACTGTAATTCTCTCTCCTGATAACTTTGGCCACGTCAGTGAAAATGCCAACAATCAAATCCAGGTCTACCAAATAAACCTCTCCCCAGGTTTATTTATTTAAAGCTTCAGATCTATGCAGCCACTGGCCTCCCACATACCCACACCTGGTTGTCCCCTAAAACCTGTGACTCAGCACAGCCAAAACGAACTTGTCTTCTCTTCTTTATTCTGTTCCTATGTTGCCCATCTTGACCACTGGCCCCACCATCAACCTGTTTACCCAGGTTGGATTCATCCCTATCATCCATTTCCCCTCATAACTATAACTGGTCAATCAACAAATTCTACTGATCTGATCTTCTTGATCTTTCTCAAGTCTGTTCTCTACAGCCCCTCTCCACTGTCCCATTTTAAGGACTCATTATCACATACCGAGGGGCAAACGATTAGAAATGATGTCAATAAACATCAACAGAGGATTAAATAAAGTATGAGACAGTAAACAGAGTAGTAACAGAGTGAAGAAGCCCACTTGGTAGGCAGTATGTATTGGTAAATTTAGAAAGCAAGCTACGGAGGTGCATATGTAGCATATTCCATTAGGGTCAAAGGAGGAAGGAATATAAATAACGAACTGCCTGCATAGGTTACTATCACTGGGTGGATAGCAATACACTGAGAATGCTGGCTAAAGGGTGCTGGGAGGGAGATATTTTTACTATTTTTACTGCTGTAGTTAGTTCACTCTACTATAAGAAGATACCTGGCTTAGAAGAACAAACTATCTGTCACAGTTCTGGAGGCTGAGAAGTCTGAGGTCAAGGAGCCAGCATGGTCTAATTCTGTTGAGATCCACCTCCTGGTTTATAGAGGATGGCCTTTTTGCTGTACTGCACACGGTGGAGATGTGAAGTCTGGCCTCTTTTTAAAAGGGTACTAATCCCATCATGGGACACCACCCCCATGACTGCATCTAAAGCTAATCACCTCCCATTGCCCTGAGGGTTAGAGCTTCAACAGAAAATTTGTGGGGACACAAACATTCAGTCCTTTAATCTTTCCTTACTTTTCAACCATGCATACATTAGTCATTAAAAAAAAATTTAACATAAATGCTTGCTGAATAAAAGCCCTTTCTAAACAGGATATTCTTATAGGTCACTTGGTGGCTGCTAGCTCCTGTTCATTCATTCCACTGACATTATTAGATACATTTAAGAAACATTTACTTAGCAGACACTATCTCTTGTGAACAAGGTATTAAGCAGATAAAAAGAGAGTAATACACCACTACTGTCTTTAAAGAGTTAGAAATCCTCTGAAGGAGAGAGATGAGGAGGGAGCAGCTACTGTTCATGTAAAGAGGAGCAGGTTAAGTGCCCTGAAAGGTACAGATCAAGTGCCATGTGATGCCAGGGAATGCCAGAGTTACTTCTGGACAGACAGGCCTGGAGGGGTGCTAGTGGCATGGGAGATCACCTGGAAGGGTAAGACGACTTTGGACACGGTAACCATGAGGACCACAAAAAAGTCAAAAATGGAAGAAAACATGAGGCCATCAGCAAACACCTCGGTCTGGCAGCCAGCCCGCAGGTGGGTAGAAAAACAGGAGACCGTGGAGAGATGTGGCTGCATGGTGGCAAGAACAGAGGTTTGCATTTACACTGACAGGGAGGGACGAGAGGCTGAAGTTTCAGAGGTGAAGGGGTGAGATAGTCTGAGCTGCCTCCCAGGGGCAGCAACCTGACAGACAGCATGTGTAGTGTGGGCTGGATCAGAAACAGAAGTACAAAAATCAGCAAAAGCACCATCCCCACAGCTCAGAAGAGATGGAAACCTGAACTAAGTTGGGCTGGGGACGAAGAACACTTTGATTTAGTAAATATTACAGAAAAGAGAAATCTCCCACTGACCCTGATTTTGGAGGAGGAGGAAGATGGGGGGAAGGAAATGACAGCAATAGAGAAATTGGCAGCTCAAAGGAAGCTTAAGGGGAAAATGAGAGATTAATTTTAAACAAAGGTTTAGGCATCAGCTGAAGTCATGGAGCAGCTAATGGGAAACACAAAGCCATGAAGGCAATGCTGGTCAACACAAAAACAAAAAAGACTGGGGATAGCACAGAGCAAGGACGGACTTTTCTAGAAAACCGATATTTAGATGCCAGAAGCAAGCTGCTGCTGCTGCTGCTAAGTCGCTTAAGTCGTGTCCGACTCTGTGCGACCCCAGAGACGGCAGCCCACCAGGCTCCCCCGTCCCTGCGATTCTCCAGGCAAGAACACTGGAGTGGGTTGCCATTTCCTTCTCCAATGCATGAAAGTGAAAAAATAAAGTGAAGTCGCTCAGTCATGTCCAACTCCTAGCGACCCCATGGACTACAGCCCACCAGGCCCCTCCGTCCATGGGATTTTCCAGGCAAGAGTACTGCAGTGGGTTGCCATTGCCTTCTCCAAGAAGCAAGCTGAGGAACTAGAAAAGGAGGGCCAGGAGATTGAGACCTCAGAAGCCACAGGAGAGGTGTCTGCCAGCGTGATGATCTAGATGCTCTAATTGATATTTCTGCTGACAACATCTAAAACTGCTGGATAAAACAGAAACCCTTTTTAAAAATGCACTCATGAGCCTACAAGGGAAGAAGAGACTCTCAGAAGCCCAAGCCAAACTGTGAATGGAATGCAGAGAACAAGAAGAGTGGGCAGGACTGGTTTCTGTGGCCTCTTCGGCTGCAGGAGATAAGATGTAATGCCCTGGGCTGGCCAAGATGGGTGTCAAACTGGAAACTTCCTTCAATAACACTGTACCCTTAGGGCAAGAACAAACAGGAAACAAGTTCCTGAGACTCAGAGGGAGCTTACCTGTCTAGGTGAACTGTGCTGAGCAAGGGAGCCTACAGCACAGGGCTGCCAAAACTCATAAAACTTTCACAGTCCCAAAAACATCCTGCAGAGAATTTAATCTGTGAGTGCCCCATGCTGGGAGTGCCCCCCAAACGCCTGGCAGAAGAAAACGTAAAACTGCCTTCAATCCTGGCCCTGGAGTCTTCCCACAGATAAAGGCCCAAGGAATGAGTCCACAGGCAATCATCACCAACAGCCCAAGAAAGTAGGCCCCACAAGCCAGGAGACCAAGCCTGGCTGAAGAGAGAGGTGGTGAATTAAGTGGAAGACCCAGCAGCCCTGACACAAAGGGATGCTCTGTCAATTCTAACTTGGGACATCTGGTGGATATTTTATAAACATCTATTGCAGCTATTCAATTAAAAAAAAAAAAAAAACCTTTGAATGACGGTGTGGTGGAAGAGGCCAAGGTCTTACAGACTACCAAGTAGGAGAACTTGTAGGGCCTGGAATCACTTTCAAAACAACAGTTTCGATGAACTTATTTGCAGGGCAGCAATGGAGATGCAGACATAGAGAACAGACTTGTGGGCACAGTGGGGAAAGGAGAGAGAGGGACAACTGGAAAGAGTAGCATCGAAACATATACATTACCAAATGTAAAATAGATAGTGGGAATTCACTGTATGACTTAGGGAACTCAAACTAGTGCTCTGTGACAACCTAGAGGGGAGGGATGTGGTAGGAGGTGGGAGGAAGGTTCAAGATGGAGGGGATATATGTGTACCTATGGCTGACTTATGTTGATGTATGGTGGAAACCAACACGACATTTAAAAAACTTTTTTTAAATTTTAATTGGAGGCTAATTACTTTACAATATTGTAGTGGTTTTGCCATACATTCACATGAATCAGCAATGGGTGTACATGTGTTCCCCATCCTGACCCTCCCTCCCACCTCTCTCCCCATCCCATCCCTCAGAGTCATCCCAGTGCACCAGCCCTGAGCACCCTGCCTCATGCATTGAACCTGGACTGGCCATCTATTTCACATATGATAATACACATGTTTCAATGCTATTCTCTCAAATCATCCCACCCTCGCGTTCTCCCACAGAGTCCAACAGACTGTTCTTTACATCTGTGTCTCTTTTGCTGTCTCACATAGAGGGTCATCATTACCATCTTTCTAAATTCCATATATATGCATTAATATACTGTATTAGTGTTTTTCTTTCTGACTTACTTCACTCTGTATAATAGGCTCCAGTTTCATCCACCTCATTAGAATTGATTCAAATGCATTATTTTTAATGGCTGAGTAATACTCCATTGTGTATATGTACCACTGCTTTCTTATCCATTCGTCTACGGATGGACATCTAGGTTGCTTCCATGTCCTGGCTATTATAAACAGTGCTGCAATGAACATTGGGGTACACATGTCTCTTCAGTTCTGGTTTCCTCAGTATGTATGCCCAGCAGTGGGATTGCTGGGTCATATGGCAGTTCTATTTCCAGTTTTTTAAGGAATCTCCACACTGTTTTCCATAGTGGCTGTACTAGTTTGCATTCCCACCAACAGTGTAAGAGGGTTCCCTTTTTCTCCACACCCTCTCCAGCATTTATTGCTTATAGACTTTTGGATAGCAGCCATTCTGACCAGTGTGAGATGGTACCTCATTGTGGTTTTGATTTGCATTTCTCTGATAATGAGTGATGTTGAGCATCTTTTCATGTGTTTGTTACCCATCTGTATGTCTTCTTTGGAGAACTGTTTGCTTAGTTCTTTGGCCCATTTTTTGATTGGGTCATTTATTTTTCTGGATTTGAGCTGCAGGAGTTGCTTGTATATTTTTGAAATTAATTCTTTGTCAGTTGCTTCATTTGCTCTTATTTTCTCCCATTCTGAAGGCTGTTTTTTCACCTTGCTTACAGTTTTCTTCATTGTGCAAAAGCTTTTAAGTTTAATTAGGGCACATTTGTTTATTTTTGCTTTTATTTCCATTACTCTGGGAGGTGGGTCATAGGGAATCCTGCTATGATTTATGTCAGAGAGTGTTTTGCCTATGCTTTCCTCTAGGAGTTTTATAGTTTCTGGTCTTACATTTAGGGCTTTAATCCATTTTAAGTTTATTTTTGTGTATGGTGTTAGAAAGCGTTCTAGTTTCATTCTTTTACAAATGGTTGACCAGTTTTCCCAGCACCACTTGTTAAAGAAATTGTCTTTTCTCCATTGTATATACTTGCCTCCTTTGTCAAAGATAGGGTGTCCATAGGTGCGTGGATTTATCTCTGGGCTTTCTATTTCATTCCATTGATCTATGTTTCTGTCTTTGTGCCAGTACCATACTGTCTCAACACGGCATGTAAAGCAATTATCCTCTAATTAAAAATAAATTAATTAAAAGAAAACAGCCCTCCCCCCGAAAGAAAACCCAACAGTTCCCCCCAAGTTGCAAGGCAGGGAGTGGAAGGGAGGATGTGAGGACCAGCGGTGAGCACTGTGCTTCTGGACATGGAGGGCGGCACGGGGAAGCGGAGGGCAGTCCAGCTGGGACCATAGTCCCCAGAGATGGGCACAGGGAGGATGGCCGGGCATGTCTCAAGACCAGGGGAGAGGGCAGCGGAGAGAGACAGAAAGAAGACAGAGGGCAAAGTCTTACAGGATGCAGGAAGGGAGGAGCTTTAAAATCATGATTAGACCCTCTATGACCCAAGTTTACTGTTAATTTAAGAAAAAAAAAAATGTCCTGGTCAGAAAAAGAGATGGAGAACTAAGCCACCCTTGGGTCTCAGGCCGCATCCAGGCTAAGAGGTGCGTGCACATGTGTAGCTTCTCATTCAATTCCCAGGTGAAAATGAGCTTCTGGTTGTTGGCTATTAATCTGTAATCAGCCTAGAAAGGAAGAGTCTGCTCCATTTCAGTCTGGTTTACAACCTCAAAGCACAGAAAAAGTACCCCAGGTCATTCATTCTCGGTTCGTAGGGTCAAAAAAGAGGTGTATCCTCCCAGCCCCGTGTCGTATCCTTTATGGAATTATTTTGGTAGGCAAGCACCATGAGAAGTGCCATGAGAACACAAGGGGAAATGGCTCTGCTCAGACCACACGGCAGGGCAGGCTGGGGTTCAGTGAAGCCAGGAAGAAAGACAAGGGCCCTGCTCGCTGCTCTCCACAGAAAAGGCCTTGGAACCCGCAGCATCTCTCTTGGGGTCAGAGCCAGTGGATCTTCTCCCCTGGGCCCAAAAGATGGTCAAATTTACTAAAGCAAACACCAGAAGACTTTACAAGTCTCTGACTGCCAATCAGCTCATAGAAGAACAAAAAGTAGGAAATATGGCAATACTGCAGAGCCGAATCCAGAAAGGGGGCAAGCGCAGAGACACAAACCTGAGTGAGCCATGCTACTCCGCAAGCAGGGTCACAGGTGGAAAGAACAGAAAACAACTTCTGAAGAGCTCTGTGTATTACCTGGCACCACTGCCCATACATCCCATTTCTACTTAAGATTTTTTTTTTTTTTTTCACGCTCTCAAATAGACGACTTTCAACTAATCCTTTGGCAAGGTACAAGCCTCAGTTGGTTACTGAGACTACTAACTGTTACGTGTGGAGCATCTTTCTTTTAAAGGGCTTAAAGTGTCCCACATATGATCACAATGACTTTTTTCATATTCTTGGGAAGAGTGGGTCAGAGTAATCATCCTTATTCTCTCCACCTGCTGGGAAACACGGGGCGCTAAGAACAGAAGCACTGACATTTATTGGGCACTTACTGCGTGCCAGGAGCTCTTGTAAGTACTTTTCATTTGATCCTCACATAACCCCCTGTGGGGTGGAGACTGTTATTATCCCCATTGGAGATGAAAATGCTGAAGCACAGAAATATTACATGATTTTCAAAGTTGCGAAGCAGGTAAAGGACTGAGTTGGATTCAGACATGGAACTCTGGATGCCTGGGTCCCATGCTGGCAACCACCATGCAGAAGGGACCTGCGAATGACTCCTCCCACTACTGAGCTTCCCCAATCCAGGCCACTGGGAGCCTGGCAGCTGGGTCTCGGGCTCCATTTCTTCTAGCTCTACATTTCCCTTATGTGAATCTACAGACCATGAGTTTAATCATACACTCAAGCCCTTCATTTAAACAAATGTCAAGAAAATCCACACAGACCTAAAGATAAAGATATATTTAAGCAACTGTATTAGTGCATGCTGCTGCTGCCGCCACTAAGTAGCTTCAGTCGTGTCCAACTCTGTGAGACCCCATAGACGGCAGCCCACCAGGCTCCCCCATCCCTGGGATTCTCCAGGAAAGAACACTGGAGTGGGTTGTCATTTCCTTCTCCAATGCATAAAAGTGAAAAGTGAAAGTGAAGTCACTCAGTCGTGTCTGACTCTTAGCGACACCATAGATTGCAGCCTACCAGGCTCCTCCGTCCATGGGATTTTCCAGGCAAGAGTACTGGAGTGGGGTGCCATTGCCTTCTCCTGTATTGCTGCATAAACAAACTTAAAACACAATTTATTCTACATATTCTATCATTATCAAACGTTCTAGACTACGAGTAACAGAAAGCCAAAGACTTTATACCATGATCCAGACACACACAGATAACAGATAGAGATGCTCTTAATATTTTCATGACTCAATAACAGATTGGGATTCAGAGTTTAAAAGAGAAAAACTCCCATCTAAAATTTGTATTATCTCTGATGATTCCATCTGAGTAAAACAATGAGCAAACAATAAAGGAAATCAATGAAAGAGGATCTTTAGCATTGAACATACGACTCTAACAATTAAACTATTTTTCTGTAGCAGTATCAGGCTCTGTTCATATGTACACCTGCCTTTAAAAAACAACCATGATATCAGAGGCATTGTCACATTTCTTATCATAAAAAGAAATACTAGTTCTATCATTTCCTTAGAACTAGTATTGACTTGCAATATCATTTAAGAAAATGGTACGATTTCTACTGTTTGAAAAGCAAAGCAAAAATAAAACAAGAAAATAAATGTCCCAGTTCAAAAAGAAAGTGCAATCTAAACAATTTTCAAGTCTTAATGGATTGACTTAATATAGAACCAATCAAGGTAATGGTTTGGGATCCACTGTGTGTGGCTAAACGGCTCAAGGTCAATTCAAAGTTTCAGTCCCAAATGAACACACCGAGTGGTGAAAATACTAATGGGGAAGGACGCAAGAGAGCCAGGGCTGGTGTGAAAGAAAAAATCTCACTCACATGCCACTTGCTCATGGCTCGATTTGGAACCCAGCTCTCTTGGCCTCCAGACACCATTTCACCAACACAACTGTTACGTTACTTCTGGCATCCAGTGCCAATAACAATCACTGAGATAATCTGCAGCTGCTTTGACAGTTTCAGTAATGTTAACAAAGTGCTATTTTTCAAGCAGGGGCCCTTTGTATTGTTCAATGCAATCAGGCTTAGATTACGCTTCCAGGAAATCCCTTTCTGGCACACTCTCGCATTCCCCACTGTGGCAGTTTGGAAACTTTTCTTCCCCTCCTGTCTCAGAGGAATAATTGTCCCTTCTCCTTTCCCAACCTGCCCTGCAAAATGGGCTTCAGCCCATGCCCCCACCCCACCCTGTTTTCTGCTCAGGAAAGGAACCCTCTTCTCTCTTGCTTTCCCCTGCCCACCATCTTCATTCACCTTTTTCAGATTCTCAGGGAAACATGTCTTCCCTCCAGCTGACTGCTACCACTACTTTGTGTTTTGAAACATCCCTTGCTCTCTCTTTAAACCTCCATCAACTGGCTCCCATCCCCACCACTCAGACCACCGCCTGCGATTCATAAAAGTTTAACCAGTGTATGCCTATACTGGACACTGGAGGGGCAGGATGAGAAAGGAGTGTCCCAGCCTCAAGCAATCCACAGTTAGGGGGTCCAGTCCCCAAGGACCTCTTCCTGAGTGTCCTCCCCAGCCCCACAACCTCACACACCCATCACCACAACTTCGCACACCCATCACCACCTTCTCAGAGCTCACTCTGCCTTTGGCTTCCACAGATCCCAACCTGCAGGCTCTCCCCATCACCTCTCTCACCATCATTCTCCTTGCTAGCTTCTCTGGTACACACCAGAGCTCCTCAACCCAGGACCTACAGGTGAGCTTCCCAGGGGCTCCAAGTCCCCTAAAATTTTACATCCAGTTTTGTACCTAAGTGTGTCTGTCAGTGGAGGAGAAACCCTAACTTGCACCATGTTACCAAAGGAATCCATGACTCCAAACAGATGGAGCACCACGATTCCAGGTCTATACTTCTGGACTCTCTTCTAAGAGGTGGGCTTGCAATTGCTGCTGGAAACTCTTGTCAAAAGATACTAACTGGCCCTGCGAGCAAAACAGAATTCCCCATCCTCCTTCCTCGCCCCAGCTCCTACCTGCTTCCCCAAATGAAATCCGTTTTTTACTTCCCTGCCCTGCTATCCCTCAGGCCGCAGACCTCAGAAGGAAGGATGACTCACCCTTCCTCCCGGTTCTCCGAGATCAAACTACCGCCCAAGCATGTGGTCTCCACCTGCACCACCAGCATCTTGTTTGGTCCTCCCTCTGACCCTACTCCTGGCTTCATTTATTTCAAAACCTTCACTAAGTCTCTGCTACTTCCCAAGGTACAAGCTCCTGAGTCAGCAGATCCCTCCACCTGATGTGCCCAGCTCTTGCCCCCTCCTCCCATCCCATGCTTTCTGGCGCCTAATAAGCACTCTCCATGCTGCCAACTTACCCTCCCTAGTGCTGAGGGTCAGGATCTTGCCTCTGCCTAAAAAACCACCTCCTCCACCATCCTCGTCCACAGGAAATGACAACCATCCTCAAGGCCCAACCCAAATGACTATCAATTCCACGCAGGCTTTTCCAGCTGGACCTGTTCCTTTTCTGGGAATCGCCAGCTGGCTTCCCTGGCCTCTTACGGCACTGGCTGTCGACCAACCTGTATCAGAGACATATGCGTTTGTCACATCACTTCTGTTACATCCCCAAATGTAACCAGGTCTCATTCGTCGTACTACAACTTCTTGTCATCCACCTTCATGGCTCCCCCAACACAACCCAACACACTACCCTGAAATGAATTTGACTGATGAAATACCTGCACACACTGAATGGAATAGCAGGGGCTAACATTCCAAAGTGAAAGTGAAAGTGAAGTCGCTCAGTCATGTCTGACTCTTTGCAACCCCATGGACTGTCGCCTATCAGGCTCCTCCGTCCATGGGATTTTCCAGGCAAGAGTGCTGGAGTGGATTGCCATTTCCTTCTCCAGGGGATCTTCCCGACCCAGGAATCGAACCCGGGTCCCCTGCATTGCAGGCAGACGCTTTACCATCTGAGCCACCAGGGAAGCCCCAAGCTATGTCAATAGCTGATCTGTTTTTATCTCTATTTTGTATTGTTTTGGTGAATAGTTTGATTTTCTTTTTTAAGATGACTTTGAGTGGTTAAAATTTAAGAGAATATAATTTTCCACAACTTTGTATGAGCCATTCAGTTCCCGTTTTTTTCTCCAGTTTTTCACTTTATTGTCTTCCTAAACAAAAAAGTAGGGATGCCTAGCACAGACACAAAAAATAAAGCAAAGCACCCCTCTGGACCACTCCAACGACAGCAACCCAGAATCCTATATCCTCTGATAACACACCCACAATATCCAGAAATCCATCCCAAGTCTCTCCACAGAATGAAATTTTCCTTCACTTTCCTCTGAACCTGTATTCACTTAAAAAAGCCATCATTGTACATCTCCCATGCAGAAGTGATTATGCTGAGGTTAGAGAGATAGATAAAGGCTGATCCCGCCTTGATAAGCTCACAGAATAGGAGGGGGATGGGCAATTACTATATAATTATGACAGAAGCCAGACTGAGGGAGGTAAGTGCTCCAGTAGCAGGACCTACAAAGTCCAAACAAGTGACAGGTGTGATGAACTCCCACCAGGGATCACGCATGATGTGGGAAAGGATCTAGGACTGAGCAAAATGGTGAGGGATGGGCTCTAGAGAGATGAAGGGACCTCAGGTAGAGGGGACGGGGAAACCAAAGATTGAATTGAGAAAGTTCTATGTATACCAGAGGGGCACAGGGCCATCCTATGTGGTTGGAGTCTAGGGTATAAGCCATGGGAAGTCACTGAACATTTTTTGTGTGAAGAGAGGGACATAGAGTGACATGATCATACAGTACTTTTAAAAAAAGACAGCAGCAAAGAGGAGGATAAGTTGGAAGGAAAGTGAGTTGGGAAGCACAGGTAGATGGGAAGAAATATTCGAGTTACTCATAAGCAGAACCTGGGCTTCTTCCCTCATGGCTCAGATGGTAAAGAACCAGCCTGCAAGGAAGGAGACACAGGTTCGATCCCTGGGTCAGGAAGATCTCCTGGAGAAGGGACTGGCTACCCACTCCAGTATTTTGTCTGGAGAATTCCATGGACAGAAGAGCCTGGAGGGCTACAGTCCATGGAGTCGCAAAGAGTCAGACACAACTGAGCGATAAGCAGAACCACACAATAATAATAATAATAACACCCAATAATAATAATAACACACAATAAGCAGAACCTACAGGATTTGGAATTGATGCAGCTAGGGAGGCAAGGCAGGGGAATGAGAAAGCTGACTTCATAAATAAAATACAAGGGTGTAATGTACAGCATAAGGAATATAACCAATATTTATAATAATAAAATGGAGTATAATCGGTAAAAATACTAAATCACTATATTTTATACCTAAAACAAATATAACATTGTAAATCAACTGTACTTCAATACAATAAATAAGTTTTATGCCTGATTGGGGCAGGGCAGTTGACTTCAAGTTCTTGAACCTGAGAAACTGAGGATCATCCAAATTGAGGGATATGTAGGCTGAAGAATAGTTCTGGTGAACTGCAAAGAGGTTAGGGAGATGGTGAACTTGTGATTCTCACAGACTTCCAGAGGAAGGTGTTTGAGAGGTTCATTTAGATTCACTCAAGGCCAATTTTCAAGACTAGATTTAGAAATTACCCATATAGCGATGACAGCTTAAGCTATGGATTAAACAAAATCATCAAGGCAAAGTGAGTAACAAGACAAGAAGGTTGATAGGGAACCACCACCAAGATGTCTACACTTAAGGAAAAAACAGAGGCAGTGGACACTAGGAAGGAACAGTCAAGATGGTACAGCAACACAGAAACCAAGACTCACAAAAAGAGAGTGGTCAAAATTACTGAATGCTTGGGGGAGATCAAAAACAATGAAGACTGAAGTGAGTCACTAGATTCAGCCAGAGAGAGGTCTCAGTTCCAAGGAGGTACCTTCAATAAAACTGGATACTAGAATGGTCTAGGGGAATGAATGAACCAGAGATGTGGAGAGACTAGAATGTTCTTTCCAGAAGTTTGGACTGAAATGAGAAATGGAATAGTAGTTTAGGGGAAAGCTGGTTCAACACTTTAACTTGTTTTTAGGGTGAAGTGAAGTGAAGTGAAAGTTGCTCAGTCGTGTCTGACTCTTTGCGACCCCATGGACGAAACAGTCCATGGAATTCTCCAGGCCAGAATACTGGAGTGGGTAGCCATTCCCTTCTCCAGGGTCTCTTCCCAACCCAGGGATCAAACCCAGGTCTCCCGCATTGCAGGTGGATTCTTTACCATCTAGTAAAACCAAAAGGAGACAGAAAATCCCAGAGAAAGGAGATGACTGATCAAGCAAGATCACACAGGAGATGGACTGGGGCCTCAGCTCCTTCACACCTGCTGTGTAAACCATCTTCACATCTCTGATTATATAAGGCCAGATATGCAAAACTCAGGACAGAACCCATCCCCTCAATTAGTTTTCCTGGATTAGATGTACATTCTCACTTTCACAGTAATTCCAAAGATGTATTCCCATTAAACATTTTATTCTAGTCATTTAAAAATGTTAATATTGAAATATCTTTTAAATCACATATTTAACCAATAACTGAGAAAAGGCTTAACATGTATTTAACTCTTTGATATCATCACATTTGCTGTAAGCATCACATTTGAATCTCCAATCAACACATGACTCACAATGAGTACTCCAGATCCCCCTAGACCACAAGTCTTTGTATAATTGCCCTTTCCATCAGTCATAAATTTCCTTTGATGGAAAAACTGCTGATGAAATTCAGAAAGAAAGAAGCCATGTCTTGCTAGAAAAAAATTCAGGTCCCTATTGCCCCAAAACAAATAAATAAATAAAAGACAGGCATAGGAAGAAGAGTTCCATCTTTCATCACCTTCAGTCTAGCTGGAGCACTATTTATTCTATACTTAAAATAAAGGCATATATTTATTTAAAGAATTATTCCCCTGTTCTCCCCTTGATAGATGTTTGCCTTCAAGTTTGTTTAAAGTCAAGCAGAGGATCCTGTGATAAACCAAAATGGAAAAGAATACGAAAAAGTGTATATACATAAATATATAATTGAATCACTTTGCTGTACAGCAGAAATTAACACAACACTATTAAATCAACTAAACTTCAATAAAAATTTTTAAAAAGACATTTAGAGAAAATTCTGAGAACACTATCAAAAATAAAATCAATAAATCTTTTGAAATTTAAGTTTCAAATAAAACAACAACAAAAAAATAACAAACTCAAGCAGCAGAAGTGAAGGAGGCATTAAGAGGACACAAGCCAGGAAAAAAGAAAAAAAAAGAAGGCAAGATCAAGGCAGAATACAAAGAAAGATGGTTTGAAGAGCAAGATGCGTGGAAAGCTTATTTCAGTCCCTCAGTAAAACAAGGTGAGATTACTAAGTCTGCTAAATAGGAAGGAAAATTTTAGATATACACAGCCCAAAACTTGTTATGCACTAAGTCATAGGTTGTAAGCAACAAATGCATAAGTCTGTCCTGCAAATATACAGTAAACCCCATAAAATGACATTTAAAGTGTCAGTCCTTAAAAATAAAGAATCTGCGCCTAAACCACAAATCCGGATTTGAGAAGTACAATGGCCCTTGGGCTCAGAGCACTTGTTTCCACGTATAACTGGAACCACAGAAGCCTGACCCGCCTCACTCTCAGTTCCCAAGCTGAGGGCGATGAGCTCTGGGATGTGATGTCACAGCACTTCACGGACATGCCTGTGGTCACCTTGCCACCTTTGGCCTTTGGAAGAGGGCTGGCCCAGGTAGAGGGCAGGCTCGGGGGTGGCAGGGGTCACTTGCACTGAGCCACCCCATACAAACTGGCAGAGGAGAGGCTTGTGCCCTCTGGGAATAGGTCAAGCTTCTGTAGTAAACAGCCTCGCACACACACCCCACTGGGGAACGCAGCAGAGGAAGCAAAGGAGAACCCGGGAACCTACCAAACTGTGGGCCAGTGGGAAGGCATATCTTGTGAGGATCTCAAACATGTCTCTTCTGCTGTGACCCTCCTGTTTCAGCGCGAACCTCAGGTTTCTCAAGTCCTGGGGGCAAAGGACAAATGTGCCAATTCAGTCTGCAAACTGAGTCATGTTCGTTAGCAAAAAACCTTCTATTCTGGTAGAAGATCGACTTACCTGAAGAGGCAACAAAGCTAGACCACTAAGAAAATTACTTTGTTTTGTACCATATCTTGAAATATCTGGTTTTAAGAACCCCTGAAAATATTCCCATCATCGTCATGATTGTAAAGACAAGACAACTCACGTTAAACAGAAGACGGAGTTAAAGTTCATTTGTTAAAAAGAAAAACCAAACCTTGCCTAGTGCATTACTCCAATGTCTGTCTAACTGCTTTCTGAGGTTTTTTTTTTTTTTCTGAGGTATTTTAATTATAAAACTTTTATTCATAGGACTTTTATCAAATGTGTATCTGCCAAAAATGTCATTTTAAAATTGTCAAACATGCCATTAAAATACAGAAGCTCTCTCCCTCTCCCCTCATGCTTTTAACTTTAAAGTCTCTCTTTTAAAAATTAGGAAATGACTGGCATTTTAAGCTCTTATATTTTGTTATACAATTTTACTTTTTTTGTTTAAAGAAAATCACATTTCATTGGAACAATATGGTATAACTTAGATAAAAAGTATAAGAGCTAAAATATCTGCTATAAGCAAATAGAAACCAGGCTGAAAACAAACAGCTAGTTTCTTTAGGACTTTACAATCAGAATTTTACTTTCACAGACTTCTATAAAGACCACCTTAAGATCTACCATAGTAGGAATGACTATGCTTCTAGGAACTAAGAATTAATGCTCAAAACCAGATTTTAGAGATAGTTTCCAATACATATCTCTTCAATAAGCAGGGAAACCTTCTTTCAAACTGAATTCAGTAAAGTAAGTAAAATAAAATAACCTCCCTTAAAAATCAGTTTGTATTACCCAGCAAAAGATATAACGTTCTATCATATTTTTGAAGCTGGCAGTTTTTGAGGTTGTCTCTTAAATCATGGTTCTGTGGCTGAGTGATGGCCGTCACCTTCCGCATCGCACATTCAATGCTTCAGGAGTGAGACAGATCCAGCCCCTGCCCTCTCAGATGTCACCATCTTCATATTTTCCTAAGTGCTTTTTCACTTGTTATCTCAAGAGCACTCTTGAAGCTTCCTAAGTCTTCAACACGCAGGAGACAAAAGCCTTGCTATACACATCCCCAAATGCAAGGGGCAGTGAAGGGAGTGTAAGGAACCAGGCTCTCAGGCCTTTCATCAACGACCCCACACCATCTCTCTATACGGATGGCATCTACTGGGCCTCGCCAGCTCCAGGAGTCCATGCTTTCATTTTTAAAAGCACATAACTTAATAGTGGAAGACAGAGGAGCCTGGTATGCTGCAGTCCATGGGGTCACAAAGAGTCAGACACAACTTAGTGACTGAACAACAACAACAAACTTTATAATATCCCAAAACTGATTCACAACATCTTCCAAGAACATTGAGACACTAGTTGTTGTCTCATGATGCAAAGCACTAGTCAAGTAGAAGGAAAAAAATCACTTCAATAAGATGATGTGCTTTTAAGGGGTTTACAAAGAGCCTGAAATACAGCAGTGGCTAGCTGAGGATCCCCAGGGCTCACAGATGCATGAAGGATCTTCTTCCCATCAGCCTTGGTTCCAATGATAACATGATGCCCTTAACCTCTCAACCAGAAACTAGATCATTTCTAAGTAAATCTTTATTCTGGTCCATCGGTGATTCAAACCACGACTTTCAATGCTCCAAAGCACAAGTGATTTAAGTGCCTTGGTGTGGCCATCTGATTCAGATGGAATTCAAAGACAGGGAGAATCACTACCTTGTCTTGCCAACGAGAAAACTGAAGTGGAAAAGGCAAGTGAGTCACGGGCTGATCACCAAATCTGTGAGAGGACTATGGGCATATACTGAGGGGTGCCTTCAACCTGGTCTCCTAGAGCCTGACCCAGATGGGAAGGACACCTGGGGAAGAGCCACGTGGCAGAAAAGTCTTGCCATCAGACCCTTGGTATTCAGCAACTGGGATATGCAGTACTGCGCCAAGCCTCAAGATAACAGAGTAAACACAGCCCACTGCAACAGCCTGCTGCAACAGCCCTGGTGAGATGGTCTGGCTCTGCTTTTTAGTTTTTTAAGCTCCGAGTTGTTAGCAGGGGCTGGCATGGGCTTGCGGGGTAGGAATTCCTATATTTGGAGCTGCCTTCTCTTTTGTTTGTAGATGACAACCACTGGGACTTCTGTCCAGCATGAGCAAGCTGCCACTGGTAAGCAGAAATCCCCAAGTGCGGCCCTGGTGGAGACAATCTGTAGGGGGTTCCACATTCTCATTTTGAGAAAGCAGTGCGGTGGGACTGTGGTTAGTGACTGCAGATGAAAGGGGACCTGCGGGAGACAGGGGGCGAGCCCTTTACCACTAGAGCAGATTCTCTTTCTGTCACCCTCAGGTCTGTTCCTGAGAAAACAGAATTCGACTCTCACAATGTCCTGTGTTTCCAGGGAGATAACAGAATTAAAAGGTTGTACTACAACATGGTTCTAGGCCACTGTCTTTGGGCTTGATACTAATTCCATGAAATATACATATGGAACATTTGAGAATTATGCCTGCCAACTTGTTCCTCAGCCCCATGTTCTTACAATACACAGTCAGAGGGTAAGAATGTGTTTTGTTGATTTGGGATTCATATTTAAATACAAGTTTTGCCCATTGACAAGGCAATAAATAGGATTTTTTCAATTCAATGAGAATGAGAGTCACTTTGAAATCATAGGAAGAGCAACCTCATTTTCCATGAAGTGCTGTAATAATAACAACTCTCCCCCCACAGATTCTTCTATGCAAAAGAGAAAAACCTTCCTCAAAAGTAAACCCCCAATTTCTAGGCCCCAAAGGGTAGAAAGGCACTAGGATTATAGATGAGGTATTAAGGGAGTGTGAATTCTACCAAAATCAACAAAAGGCTGCCAAGGAGGGGATTGAGGGAGCATTTCAGTTCAAGTCTCATTATGACACAATCCTCCACTTTCTGATGGAGTGTACTAGTCTTGATCTTTTAAAAACTGGAGACAAACACGTATTATCTTCAAAATCCAAAACAAGGTACAGGAGATTGGCTTTAAGAAACCACAGTGCACAAGACCAAAAGGAGACATGGGCCAGGACTGTGGCTCCTCCGTCAGCTCCCTCAGGCACCTGTAGGCAAGGAAGCCCATTGAGCAAACACTTCCTTTCTCACCCACAGAATGAAGGACTCAGACTGGCCAGGGGTCAGCACACTTCAGCCCAGGTCAGTCTTGGTGTGGTCTTCAAGCTAAGATTGTTTTTTATATTTTAAAAATAAAAATAAAAGACATTGTATTTTGTTGAAAAAAATAAAATACAATGAAGAATGTATGACAGAGATCTTAATGGCCCACAAAGCCTAAACTATGTGCTTTCTGGCCCTTTACTGATCCCTGTACTAGACTAATGGTCAGAGACACTTGAAAGAGTCCCAGCCTCTGGAACACAGCCTTCACCAATTATCTTACAGTAGGATCTGACATAGAACCCAAAGCTTTGCCTTTGTCAACCCAAAGAGGGCTTCCCAGGTGCCCCTCATGCATTATCTAGCTGTGGGAACCACTTGGACAGATGACCTCCAAACCCCGTCTAGATCTTTCTAAGACTGGGTACTATAGTCTTCTAATATGGAATACCCAAGAAGGAAGTTTTCTGGTAAGAAGGTTTATTCTGTCATTTGCAAAATTATTATCTCACTGGATTTGGATCCCAACTCTGCCATCAGTTGGGTCATCTTAGCTAATTCACCAATCTCTTCTTAGCCTCAGACTCCTCATCTATAAAATGGGGACATCACTGTTCATCTCAGAAGGCTGCCCTGAGGCTTTAATGCAACGGCCCTAGCATGTGTTTAGAATGACAGAGATGCTCAATAAACAGTTACTACTATAGCTGACTGAATGTTATTATCATTAAATCTCTGCCATTCCCCATGCCTGACATGGTGTGGAGGTGTCTGGCTGGAGACACATCACACAAAGGGACACCAGGAGCAGACTTGGGCAAAAACTGACTGGCTCAGGTCCTCACGCTTGGTGACAACAGCAGGTTTCTTTCATAGGAACTCTTCCCCTAGAAGATTCTGGAATGCTTGATCATGAAGGGAGAACCACTCCAGGGCCTTGGATGAACAAGGGTCTTTGAGTTTTCTTTTAAACATACATTCACTTTTTATTTATCATTCAACACTAACGTGACTTTTTTTCCCATAAGAAAGTACTGAATCTCTTACTTTACAAGTAATATCTAGCCCATAGGAGTTCTCTCCTCTACTTGTGGCGCCTCCCATTTTTTCAATTCTTGAGATCACACCCAGAGGAACATCAAGTATTAGAGCAGAATCCTGTAATGGACAAAAAGACACAAGTCAATATTTCTGTCAGTACAATTAAACAATCAAAAACATACTTTTAAAAAACCCACGTGCTTTCAGGGCATTTTTACCTTGGTCCTTTTACCACCTTTTATGAATAAAAATATGATAGTGATCACACAGGAAAAAGCAAGCATGAGAATAGTCAGTTATGCAACCAAAATGCATCCCCTATATGGGCTTCCCTAATGGCTCAGATAGTAAAGAATCTGCCTGCAGTGGAGGAGATGTGGGTTCAATCCCTGGGTTGGGAATATCCCCTGGAGAATAGAATGGCAACCCACTCCAGTATTCTTGCCTGGAGCATTCATTCCATGGACAGAGAAACCTGGCGGGCTACAGTCCATGGGGTCACAAAGAGTTGGACACGACTCCTTAGTGTAAGTTGAACAACTTACACTAAACATGTGCCATTGTGCACTGCCTGCAGAATAAAGACTAAACTCACAGGTACACAACACGGGGGCCCCAGGATGTGGCTCCCAGCCTGTCTCTGCAGGCTGCTGTCCCACAATGTTCTACACTGCAAGTAAGTAGATGCCTTCATAGTTCTCCAAATATTTTGTCTAAAGTCAGGGCTAGGGGCTCTGTGCACAGTGTTCTCTTTGCCTCACATGATCTGGCTTCCCAACTACCAACATTCTGCCCTGGCTTCAGACCTGGCTCAGCCAGCATCACCTCTAACAATGCCCTGCTTCCCATCTGATCACAGAGTTGACCACTGCCTTCTCTTCGGTTCCACAGCACTCAGTTTGGATGTTATTACACCACTTGCTTCTAGTCTCATCACCATCAACTTCCACGTCTGTATTCCCTCACTAGAAGCCAGGCATCCGGAAACAGTGTGTATCTTAGGCACAGGTGTTTTTCCCAAAGAAGGGCCTGAGTGCATAGCTTCTCCATC